>NC_091286.1:19890759-20593759 GCF_032444005.1 Ranitomeya imitator | reverse complement strand
TCCAGACTACACATCCAGACTGCTGTTATAGGGGGCTCCAGACTACACATCCAGACTGCTGTTATAGGGGGGGGGGCTCCAGACTACACATCCAGACTGCTGTTATAGGGGGGCTCCAGACTACACATCCAGACTGCTGTTATAGGGGGGCACCGGACTACACATCCAGACTGCAGTTATAGGGGGCTCCAGACTACACATCCAGACTGCTGTTATAGGGGGCTCCAGACTACACTTCCAGACTGCTGTTATAGGGGGGGCTCCAGACTACACATCCAGACTGCTGTTATAGGGGGGGCTCCAGACTACACATCCAGACTGCTGTTATAGGGGGGGCTCCAGACTACACATCCAGACTGCTGTTATAGGGGGGCACCGGACTACACATCCAGACTGCTGTTATAGGGGGGGCTCCAGACTACACATCCAGACTGCTGTTATAGGGGGGCTCCAGACTACACATCCAGACTGCTGTTATAGGGGGGCACCGGACTACACATCCAGACTGCTGTTATAGGGGGGGCTCCAGACTACACATCCAGACTGCTGTTATAGGGGGGGCTCCAGACTACACATCCAGACTGCTGTTATAGGGGGGGCTCCAGACTACACATCCAGACTGCTGTTATAGGGGGGCACCGGACTACACATCCAGACTGCTGTTATAGGGGGGGCTCCAGACTACACATCCAGACTGCTGTTATAGGGGGCTCCAGACTACACATCCAGACTGCTGTTATAGGGGGGGGGGCTCCAGACTACACATCCAGACTGCTGTTATAGGGGGGCTCCAGACTACACATCCAGACTGCTGTTATAGGGGGGCACCGGACTACACATCCAGACTGCAGTTATAGGGGGCTCCAGACTACACATCCAGACTGCTGTTATAGGGGGCTCCAGACTACACTTCCAGACTGCTGTTATAGGGGGGGCTCCAGACTACACATCCAGACTGCTGTTATAGGGGGGGCTCCAGACTACACATCCAGACTGCTGTTATAGGGGGGGCTCCAGACTACACATCCAGACTGCTGTTATAGGGGGGCACCGGACTACACATCCAGACTGCTGTTATAGGGGGGGCTCCAGACTACACATCCAGACTGCTGTTATAGGGGGGCTCCAGACTACACATCCAGACTGCTGTTATAGGGGGGCACCGGACTACACATCCAGACTGCTGTTATAGGGGGGGCTCCAGACTACACATCCAGACTGCTGTTATAGGGGGCTCCAGACTACACACCCAGACTGCTGTTATAGGGGGGCTCCAGACTACACATCCAGACTGCTGTTATAGGGGGCTCCAGACTACACACCCAGACTGCTGTTATAGGGGGGCTCCAGACTACACATCCAGACTGCTGTTATAGGGGGCTCCAGACTACACACCCAGACTGCTGTTATAGGGGGGCTCCAGACTACACATCCAGACTGCTGTTATAGGGGGCTCCAGACTAAACACCCAGACTGCTGTAATAGGGGGCTCCAGACTACACATCCAGACTGCTGTTATAGGGGGGCTCCAGACTACGCATCCAGACTGCTGTTATAGGGGGCTCCAGACTACACATCCAGACTGCTGTTATAGGGGGCTCCAGACTACACATCCAGACTGCTGTTATAGGGGGGCTCCAGACTACACACCCAGACTGTTATAGGGGGCTCCAGACTACACATCCAGACTGCTGTTATAGGGGGCTCCATACTACACATCCAGACTGTTATAGGGGGCTCCAGACTACACATCCACACTGCTGTTATAGGGGGCTCCAGACTACACACCCAGACTGCTGTTATAGGGGGGCTCCAGACTACACATCCAGACTGCTGTTATAGGGGGCTCCAGACTACACATCCAGACTGCTGTTATAGGGGGGCTCCAGACTACACATCCAGACTGCTGTTATAGGGGGCTCCAGACTACACATCCAGACTGCTGTTATAGGGGGGCTCCAGACTACACACCCAGACTGTTATAGGGGGCTCCAGACTACACATCCAGACTGCTGTTATAGGGGGCTCCAGACTACACATCCAGACTGTTATAGGGGGCTCCAGACTACACATCCACACTGCTGTTATAGGGGGCTCCAGACTACACACCCAGACTGCTGTTATAGGGGGCTCCAGACTACACATCCAGACTGCTGTTATAGGGGGCTCCAGACTACACATCCAGACTGTTATAGGGGGCTCCAGACTACACATCCACACTGCTGTTATAGGGGGCTCCAGACTACACACCCAGACTGCTGTTATAGGGGGCTCCAGACTACACATCCAGACTGCTGTTATAGGGGGCTCCAGACTACACATCCAGACTGCTGTTATAGGGGGGCTCCAGACTACACATCCAGACTGCTGTTATAGGGGGCTCCAGACTACACATCCAGACTGCTGTTATAGGGGGCTCCAGACTACACATCCAGACTGCTGTTATAGGGGGGCTCCAGACTACACACCCAGACTGTTATAGGGGGCTCCAGACTACACATCCAGACTGCTGTTATAGGGGGCTCCAGACTACACATCCAGACTGTTATAGGGGGCTCCAGACTACACATCCACACTGCTGTTATAGGGGGCTCCAGACTACACACCCAGACTGCTGTTATAGGGGGGCTCCAGACTACACATCCAGACTGCTGTTATAGGGGGGTACAGACTACACACCCAGACTGTTATAGGGGGCTCCAGACTACACACCCAGACTGCTGTTATAGGGGGCTCCAGACTACACATCCAGACTGCTGTTATAGGGGGGCTCCAGACTACACATCCAGACTGCTGTTATAGGGGGCTCCAGACTACACATCCAGACTGCTGTTATAGGGGGGCTCCAGATTACACATCCAGACTGCTGTTATAGGGGGGCTCCAGACTACACATCCAGACTGCTGTTATAGGGGGCTCCAGACTACACATCCAGACTGCTGTTATAGGGGGGCTCCAGACTACACATCCACACTGCTGTTATAGGGGGGGCTCCAGACTACACATCCAGACTGCTGTTATAGGGGGCTCCAGACTACACATCCAGACTGCTGTTATAGGGGGCTCCAGACTACACATCCAGACTGCTGTTATAGGGGGGCTCCAGATTACACATCCAGACTGCTGTTATAGGGGGGCTCCAGACTACACATCCAGACTGCTGTTATAGGGGGCTCCAGATTACACATCCAGACTGCTCTTATAGGGGGGCTCCAGACTACACATCCAGACTGCTGTTATAGGGGGCTCCAGACTACACATCCAGACTGCTGTTATAGGGGGCTCCAGACTACACATCCAGACTGCTGTTATAGGGGGCTCCAGACTACACATCCAGACTGCTGTTATAGGGGGGGCTCCAGACTACACATCCAGACTGCTGTTATAGGGGGCTCCAGATTACACATCCAGACTGCTGTTATAGGGGGGCTCCAGACTACACATCCACACTGCTGTTATAGGGGGGCCCCAGACTACACATCCAGACTGCTGTTATAGGGGGGCTGCAGATTACACATCCAGACTGCTGTTATAGGGGGCTCCAGACTACACATCCAGACTGCTGTTATAGGGGGCTCCAGACTACACATCCAGACTGCTGTTATAGGGGGCTCCAGACTACACATCCACACTGCTGTTATAGGGGGGGCTCCAGACTACACATCCAGACTGCTGTTATAGGGGGCTCCAGATTACACATCCAGACTGCTGTTATAGGGGGGCTCCAGACTACACATCCACACTGCTGTTATAGGGGGGCCCCAGACTACACATCCAGACTGCTGTTATAGGGGGCTCCAGATTACACATCCAGACTGCTGTTATAGGGGGCTCCAGACTACACATCCACACTGCTGTTATAAGGGGGCTCCAGACTACACATCCAGACTGCTGTTATAGGAGGCTCCAGACTACACATCCAGACTGCTGTTATAGGGGGGGCTCCATACTACACATCCAGACTGCTGTTATAGGGGGCTCCAGACTACACATCCAGACTGCTGTTATAGGGGGGCACCGGACTACACATCCAGACTGCTGTTATAGGGGGGGGCTCCAGACTACACATCCAGACTGCTGTTATAGGGGGCTCCAGACTACACACCCAGACTGCTGTTATAGGGGGGCTCCAGACTACACATCCAGACTGCTGTTATAGGGGGCTCCAGAATACACATCCAGACTGCTGTTATAGGGGGGCTCCAGACTACACATCCAGACTGCTGTTATAGGGGGCTCCAGACTACACATCCAGACTGCTGTTATAGGAGGCTCCAGACTACACATCCAGACTGCTGTTATAGGGGGCTCCAGAATACACATCCAGACTGCTGTTATAGGGGGCTCCATACTACACATCCAGACTGCTGTTATAGGGGGCTCCAGACTACACATCCAGACTGCTGTTATAGGGGGCTCCAGACTACACATCCAGACTGCTGTTATAGGGGGGCTCCAGACTACACATCCACACTGCTGTTATAGGGGGGCTCCAGACTACACATCCAGACTGCTGTTATAGGGGGCTCCAGACTACACATCCAGACTGCTGTTATAGGGGGCTCCAGACTACACATCCAGACTGCTGTTATAGGGGGGCACCGGACTACACATCCAGACTGCTGTTATAGGGGGGGGGCTTCAGACTACACATCCAGACTGCTGTTATAGGGGGCTCCAGACTACACATCCAGACTGCTGTTATAGGGGGCTCCAGACTACACATCCAGACTGCTGTTATAGGGGGCTCCATACTACACATCCAGACTGCTGTTATAGGGGGGCTCCAGACTACACATCCAGACTGCTGTTATAGGGGGCTCCAGACTACACATCCAGACTGCTGTTATAGGGGGCTCCAGACTACACATCCAGTCTGCTGTTATAGGGGGCTCCAGACTACACATCCAGACTGCTGTTATAGGGGGCTCCAGACTACACATCCAGACTGCTGTTATAGGGGGCTCCAGACTACACATCCAGACTGCTGTTATAGGGGGGCTCCAGACTACACATCCAGACTGCTGTTATAGGGGGCTCCAGACTACACATCCAGACTGCTGTTATAGGGGGCTCCAGACTACACATCCAGACTGCTGTTATAGGGGGGCTCCAGACTACACATCCAGACTGCTGTTATAGGGGGGCTCCAGACTACACATCCAGACTGCTGTTATAGGGGGCTCCAGACTACACATCCAGACTGCTGTTATAGGGGGGCTCCAGACTACACATCCAGACTGTTATAGGGGGCTCCAGACTACACATCCAGACTGCTGTTATAGGGGGCTCCAGACTACACACCCAGACTGTTATAGGGGGCTCCAGACTACACATCCAGACTGCTGTTATAGGGGGGCTCCAGACTACACACCCAGACTGTTATAGGGGGCTCCAGACTACACATCCAGACTGCTGTTATAGGGGGGCACCGGACTACACATCCAGACTGCTGTTATAGGGGGGGGCTCCAGACTACACATCCAGACTGCTGTTATAGGGGGCTCCAGATTACACATCCAGACTGCTGTTATAGGGGGCTCCAGACTACACATCCAGACTGCTGTTATAGGGGGCTCCAGACTACACATCCAGACTGCTGTTATAGGGGGCTCCAGACTACACATCCAGACTGCTGTTATAGGGGGGCTCCAGACTACACATCCAGACTGCTGTTATAGGGGGCTCCAGACTACACACCCAGACTGTTATAGGGGGCTCCAGACTACACATCCAGACTGCTGTTATAGGGGGCTCCAGACTACACATCCAGACTGCTGTTATAGGGGGGCTCCAGACTACACATCCAGACTGCTGTTATAGGGGGCTCCAGACTACACATCCAGACTGCTGTTATAGGGGGGGCTCCAGACTACACACCCAGACTGTTATAGGGGGCTCCAGACTACACATCCAGACTGCTGTTATAGGGGGCTCCAGACTACACATCCAGACTGCTGTTATAGGGGGGCTCCAGACTACACATCCAGACTGCTGTTATAGGGGGCTCCAGACTACACATCCAGACTGCTGTTATAGGGGGCTCCAGACTAAACACCCAGACTGCTGTTATAGGGGGCTCCAGACTACACATCCAGACTGCTGTAATAGGGGGGCTCCAGACTACACATCCAGACTGCTGTTATAGGGGGCTCCAGACTACACACCCAGACTGTTATAGGGGGCTGCAGACTACACATCCACACTGGTGTTATAGGGGGCTCCAGACTGCACATCCAGACTGCTGTTATAGGGGGGGCTCCATACTACACATCCAGACTGCTGTTATAGGGGGCTCCAGACTACACATCCAGACTGCTGTTATAGGGGGGCTCCAGACTAAACACCCAGACTGCTGTAATAGGGGGGCTCCAGACTACACATCCAGACTGCTGTTATAGGGGGCTCCAGACTAAACACCCAGACTGCTGTAATAGGGGGGCTCCAGACTACACATCCAGACTGCTGTTATAGGGGGCTCCAGACTACACACCCAGACTGCTGTTATAGGGGGGCTCCAGACTACACATCCACACTGGTGTTATAGGGGGCTCCAGACTGCACATCCAGACTGCTGTTATAGGGGGGGGGCTCCATACTACACATCCAGACTGCTGTTATAGGGGGCTCCAGACTACACATCCAGACTGCTGTTATAGGGGGCTCCAGACTAAACACCCAGACTGCTGTAATAGGGGGGCTCCAGACTACACATCCAGACTGCTGTTATAGGGGGCTCCAGACTACACATCCAGACTGCTGTTATAGGGGGCTCCAGACTACACATCCAGACTGCTGTTATAGGGGGCTCCAGACTACACATCCAGACTGCTGTTATAGGGGGGCTCCAGACTACACATCCAGACTGCTGTTATAGGGGGCTCCATACTACACATCCAGACTGCTGTTATAGGGGGCTCCAGACTACACATCCAGACTGCTGTTATAGGGGGGCTCCAGACTACACATCCAGACTGCTGTTATAGGGGGCTCCAGACTACACATCCAGACTGCTGTTATAGAGGGGGCTCCAGACTACACATCCAGACTGCTGTTATAGGGGGGGCTCCAGACTACACATCCAGACTGCTGTTATAGGGGGCTCCATACTACACATCCAGACTGCTGTTATAGGGGGCTCCAGACTACACATCCAGACTGCTGTTATAGGGGGGCTCCAGACTACACATCCAGACTGCTGTTATAGGGGGCTCCAGACTACACATCCAGACTGCTGTTATAGAGGGGGCTCCAGACTACACATCCAGACTGCTGTTATAGGGGGCTCCAGATTACACATCCAGACTGCTGTTATAGGGGGGCTCCAGACTACACATCCAGACTGCTGTTATAGGGGGGCTCCAGACTACACATCCAGACTGCTGTTATAGGGGGGCTCCAGACTACACATCCAGACTGCTGTTATAGGGGGCTCCAGACTACACATCCAGACTGCTGTTATAGGGGGCTCCAGACTACACATCCAGACTGCTGTTATAGGGGGCTCCAGACTACACATCCAGACTGCTGTTATAGGGGGGCTCCAGACTACACATCCAGACTGCTGTTATAGGGGGCTCCAGACTACACATCCAGACTGCTGTTATAGAGGGGGCTCCAGACTACACATCCAGACTGCTGTTATAGGGGGGCTCCAGACTACACATCCAGACTGCTGTTAAAGGGGGGGCTCCAGACTACACATCCAGACTGCTGTTATAGGGGGGCTCCAGATTACACATCCAGACTGCTGTTATAGGGGGGCTCCAGACTACACATCCACACTGCTTTTAAAGGGGGGGCTCCAGACTACACATCCAGACTGCTGTTATAGGGGGGCTCCAGACTGCTGTTATAGGAGGCTCCAGACTACACATCCAGACTGCTGTTATAGGGGGCTCCAGACTACACATCCAGACTGCTGTTATAGGGGGGGCTCCAGACTACACATCCAGACTGCTGTTATAGGGGGCTCCAGACTACACATCCAGACTGCTGTTATAGGGGGGCTCCAGACTACACACCCAGACTGCTGTTATAGGAGGCTCTAGACTACACATCCAGACTGCTGTTATAGGGGGGGCTCCAGAGTACACATCCAGACTGCTGTTATAGGGGGCTCCAGACTACACGTCCAGACTGCTGTTATAGGGGGGGGCTCCAGACTACACATCCAGACTGCTGTTATAGGGGGCTCCAGACTACACATCCAGACTGCTGTTATAGGGGGGGGGGCTCCAGACTACACATCCAGACTGCTGTTATAGGGGGCTCCAGACTACACATCCAGACTGCTGTTATAGGGGGGGCTCCAGACTACACATCCAGACTGCTGTTATAGGGGGGGGGGCTCCAGACTACACATCCAGACTGCTGTTATAGGGGGCTCCAGACTACACATCCAGACTCCTGTTATAGGGGGGCTCCAGACTACACATCCAGACTGCTGTTATAGGGGGGGGGGGGCTCCAGACTACACATCCAGACTGCTGTTATAGGGGGCTCCAGACTACACATCCAGACTGCTGTTATAGGGGGGGCTCCAGACTACACATCCAGACTGCTGTTATAGGGGGGCACCGGACTACACATCCAGACTGCTGTTATAGGGGGCTCCAGACTACACATCCAGACTGCTGTTATAGGGGGGCTCCAGACTACACATCCAGACTGCAGTTATAGGGGGGCACCGGACTACACATCCAGACTGCTGTTATAGGGGGGCTCCAGACTACACATCCAGACTGCTGTTATAGGGGGGCACCGGACTACACATCCAGACTGCAGTTATAGGGGGCTCCAGACTACACATCCAGACTGCTGTTATAGGGGGCTCCAGACTACACATCCAGACTGCTGTTATAGGGGGCTCCAGACTACACATCCAGACTGCTGTTATAGGGGGGGGGGCTCCAGACTACACATCCAGACTGCTGTTATAGGGGGGCTCCAGACTACACATCCAGACTGCTGTTATAGGGGGGCACCGGACTACACATCCAGACTGCAGTTATAGGGGGCTCCAGACTACACATCCAGACTGCTGTTATAGGGGGCTCCAGACTACACTTCCAGACTGCTGTTATAGGGGGGGCTCCAGACTACACATCCAGACTGCTGTTATAGGGGGGGCTCCAGACTACACATCCAGACTGCTGTTATAGGGGGGGCTCCAGACTACACATCCAGACTGCTGTTATAGGGGGGCACCGGACTACACATCCAGACTGCTGTTATAGGGGGGGCTCCAGACTACACATCCAGACTGCTGTTATAGGGGGGCTCCAGACTACACATCCAGACTGCTGTTATAGGGGGGCACCGGACTACACATCCAGACTGCTGTTATAGGGGGGGCTCCAGACTACACATCCAGACTGCTGTTATAGGGGGCTCCAGACTACACATCCAGACTGCTGTTATAGGGGGTGCTCCAGACTACACATCCACACTGCTGTTATAGGGGGCAGTTACAAGATAATCTGCCTAGGTTTATTTACCCCATTAACTTTCAGTATTAAATCTGTCAATAAACAACTGTCCTCCTGACCAGATTTTTTAGTCCCGTTTTTTTTTATCTTGTTTTCTTCTCTTAGTTCTGGCAGTTTGGCGAATGGGTGGATGTGGTTGTCGATGATCGGTTACCGATGCTCAATGGAAACTTTGTGTTTGTACAGCCACGTGTCAGCAATGAGTTTTGGCCATCTCTATTGGAGAAAGCGTATGCCAAGTAAGTGTATGTGATTTAAAGTATTTATTTTTACCTATATTACAGTCCTAACTCAACAGAAATGGGCGTAGTGCACAGCTTCTAACCAAACTATTGCTTTAATCAAAGCAGTTTTCTCAGGAGCAGAGAGAGAAAGAGGGACATCTTCTTGTGAACGCCCTGCCTTGAATGGGAAATACATGTATTATCTGTGATATAGTCCAGAGCTGAACTCACTATTCTGCTGGTGCAGTCACTGTGTACATACATTACATTACTGATCCTGAGTTACATCCTGTATTATACCCCAGAGCTGCACTCACTATTCTGCTGGTGCAGTCACTGTGTACATACATTACATTACTGATCCTGAGTTACATCCTGTATTATACTCCAGAGCTGCGCTCACTATTCTGCTGGTGCAGTCACTGTGTAGATACATTACATTACTGATCCTGAGTTACATCCTGTATTATACTGTACTCCAGAGCTGCACTCACTATTCTGCTGGTGCACTCACTGTGTACATACATTACATTACTGATCCTGAGTTACATCCTGTATTATACTCCAGAGCTGCGCTCACTATTCTGCTGGTGCAGTCACTGTGTACATACATTACATTACTGATCCTGAGTTACCTCCTGTATTATACCCCAGAGCTGCACTCACTATTCTGCTGGTGCACTCACTGTGTACATACATTACATTACTGATCCTGAGTTACATCCTGTATTATACCCCAGAGCTGCACTCACTATTCTGCTGGTGCAGTCACTGTGTACATACATTACATTACTGATCCTGAGCTGCATCCTGTATTATACCCCAGAGCTGCACTCACTATTCTGCTGATGCAGTCACTGTGTACATACATTACATTACTGATCCTGAGTTACCCCCTGTATTATACTCCAGAGCTGCACTCACTATTCTGCTGGTGCAGTCACTGTGTACATACATTACATTACTGATCCTGAGTTACCTCCTGTATTATACCCCAGAGCTGCACTCACTATTCTGCTGGTGCACTCACTGTGTACATACATTACATTACTGATCCTGAGTTACATCCTGTATTATACCCCAGAGCTGCACTCACTATTCTGCTGGTGCAGTCACTGTGTACATACATTACATTACTGATCCTGAGCTACATCCTGTATTATACCCCAGAGCTGCACTCACTATTCTGCTGGTGCAGTCACTGTGTACATACATTACATTACTGATCCTGAGTTACATCCTGTATTATACCCCAGAGCTGCACTCACTATTCTGCTGGTGCAGTCACTGTGTACATACATTACATTACTGATCCTGAGCTGCATCCTGTATTATACTCCAGAGCTGCACTCACTATTCTGCTGGTGCAGTCACTGTGTACATACATTACATTACTGATCCTGAGTTACATCCTGTATTATACCCCAGAGCTGCACTCACTATTCTGCTGGTGCAGTCACTGTGTACATACATTACATTACTGATCCTGAGTTACATCCTGTATTATACTCTAGAGCTGCACTCACTATTCTGCTGGTGCAGTCACTGTGTACATACATTACATTACTGATCCTGAGTTACCTCCTGTATTATACTCCAGAGCTGCACTCACTATTCTGCTGGTGCAGTCACTGTGTACATACATTACATTACTGATCCTGAGTTACATCCTGTATTATACTCCAGAGCTGCACTCACTATTCTGCTGGTGCAGTCACTGTGTACATACATTACATTACTGATCCTGAGTTACCTCCTGTATTATACTCCAGAGCTGCACTCACTATTCTGCTGGTGCAGTCACTGTGTACATACATTACATTACTGATCCTGAGTTACATCCTGTATTATACTCCAGAGCTGCACTCACTATTCTGCTGGTGCCGTCACTGTGTACATACATTACTGATCCTGAGTTACATCCTGTATTATACTCCAGAGCTGCACTCACTATTCTGCTGGTGCAGTCACTGTACATACATTACATTACTGATCCTGAGTTACATCCTGTATTATACTCCAGAGCTGCACTCACTATTCTGCTGGTGCAGTCACTGTGTACATACATTACATTACTGATCCTGAGTTACATCCTGTATTATACTCCAGAGCTGCACTCACTATTCTGCTGGTGCAGTCACTGTGTACATATATTACATAACTGATCCTGAGTTACATCCTGTATTATACCCCAGAGCTGCACTCACTATTCTGCTGGTGCAGTCACTGTGTACATACATTACATTACTGATCCTGAGTTACATCCTTTATTATACTCCAGAGCTGCACTCACTATTCTGCTGGTGCAGTCACTGTGTACATACATTACATTACTGATCCTGAGTTACATCCTGTATTATACTCCAGAGCTGCACTCACTATTCTGCTGGTGCAGTCACTGTGTACATACATTACATTACTGATCCTGAGTTACATCCTGTATTATACTCCAGAGCTGCACTCACTATTCTGCTGGTGCAGTCACTGTGTACATACATTACATTACTGATCCTGAGTTACCTCCTGTATTATACTCCAGAGCTGCACTCACTATTCTGCTGGTGCAGTCACTGTGTACATACATTACATTACTGATCCTGAGTTACATCCTGTATTATACTCCAGAGCTGCACTCACTATTCTGCTGGTGCAGTCACTGTGTACATACATTACATTACTGATCCTGAGTTACCTCCTGTATTATACTCCAGAGCTGCACTCACTATTCTGCTGGTGCAGTCACTGTGTACATACATTACATTACTGATCCTGAGTTACATCCTGTATTATACTCCAGAGCTGCACTCACTATTCTGCTGGTGCAGTCACTGTACATACTGTACATTACATTACTGATCCTGAGTTACATCCTGTATTATACTCCAGAGCTGCACTCCCTGTTCTGCTGGTGCAGTCACTGTGTACATACATTACATTACTGATCCTGAGTTACATCCTGTATTATACTCCAGAGCTGCACTCACTATTCTGCTGGTGCAGTCACTGTGTACATACATTACATAACTGATCCTGAGTTACATCCTGTATTATACCCCAGAGCTGCACTCACTATTCTGCTGGTGCAGTCACTGTGTACATACATTACATTACTGATCCTGAGTTACATCCTGTATTATACTCCAGAGCTGCACTCACTATTCTGCTGGTGCAGTCACTGTGTACATATATTACATTACTGATCCTGAGTTATTGCTGGGATTACACTTTCTAGTTTATTAGAGACAGCAGGCGTCACAATAGTTTCTTTTCCCACATTACATTGTATCTTGCTTGGTACGAGTACGATGTTTTCTCAGAATGTTCCGTAATTCATGAAAGCTGATTCCGAGATCAGTCACATTAGCGTTTCGTCATCCACCTTGTCTTTTAGTCCTGGCTGTTACCTGTGTATATATGCGGACAATAAATATCAACTCACACATCTTCGTCCCTATGATAACACTTAACCCCCTGAGCTCACACCGGGATGTTTTGTCATAACGACACAGGAGCAGAACACAATTTGTCTTATGACAACTGATACTTCTTTAGAGATATTCTATTACTACTTCCTCCATTGAGTAAACTTACACATGTCAGAGCTTCCTTGTGTGACTTCTATGCGACAGCTGTTTTTCAGTTTTCGAGTGCTATCCTGAGTGAACAACCCCTTTAAGGCTGCATACAGGTCCCCTACACAATGCGAGAGGCTGCCTTTTATTTTTTCTAATTCTATGGGGCAGATCAGTGCCTCTTGAAGGGGTAAATATCATCATGACAGTTTTCTTACGGATGACCTTGAAGTGCCTGGATACAATCGTTTCCACTCCACAGCCTTTAATTTGCTGCTTCCGTTCTTTCAGGCTGCGAGGATCCTACCAGAATTTGCACTGGGGAGTAATCTCAGAAGCAATGGTGGATTTTACAGGAGGGGTGCCGATGTATTTTAACATAACCAAATCCCCATTCGAACTGCAAAACGTAATATTAGGTGCCGCACGATCAGGATCACTCATGGGGTGTGCTACGCAAGGAAATGTGAGTATAAAGGCACAGATATAAATGTGCATAAAGTATCTGTGAAAAATAATGGACTAAAAGAAGCAATATAGTTTAATTGGTCATAGGAATGTCAACTGAGGGAGCTGTCAATTTCTATTAAAATCTATCCATCAAGAAAGGCGTCCGGGCCCTGCTTGAATTTAAGTTACAACATATGGCAGAGAATTTCATAGTCTCACTGCTTGTACAGTAAAGAACCCACAGTCTCACTGCTCATACATAAAGAATCTATTGTATCACTGCTTGAACAGAAGAGAATCCACAGTAATACTCCTCATTCAGTATAGAACCCATCCTCACTACTCGTACGGTAAAGCGCCCACAGTCTCACTGCTCATACATAAAGAATCTATTGTATCACTGCTTGAACAGAAGAGAATCCACAGTAATACTCCTCATACAGTATAGAACCCAACCTCACTACTCGTATGGTAGAGAACCCACAGTCTCACTGCTCATACATAAAGAATCTATTGTATCACTGCTTGAACAGAAGAGAATCCACAGTAATACTCCTCATTCAGTATAGAACCCATCCTCACTACTCGTACGGTAAAAAACCCACAGTCTCACTGCTCATACATAAAGAATCTATTGTATCACTGCTTGAACAGAAGAGAATCCACAGTAATACTCCTCATACAGTATAGAACCCAGCCTCACTGCTTGTACGGTAAAGAACCCACAGTCTCACTGCTCATACATAAAAAATCTATTGTATCACTGCTGGAACAGAAGAGAATCCACAGTAATACTCCTCATACAGTATAGAACCCATCCTCACTACTCGTACGGTAAAAAACCCACAGTCTCACTGCTCATACATAAAGAATCTATTGTATCACTGCTGGAACAGAAGAGAATCCACAGTAATACTCCTAATACAGTATAGATCCCATCCTCACTACTCGTACGGTAAAAAACCCACAGTCTCACTGCTCATACATAAAGAATCTATTGTATCACTGCTTGAACAGAAGAGAATCCACAGTAATACTCCTCATACAGTATAGAACCCAGCCTCACTGCTTGTACGGTAAAGAACCCACAGTCTCACTGCTCATACATAAAGAATCTATTGTATCACTGCTGGAACAGAAGAGAATCCACAGTAATACTCCTCATACAGTATAGAACCCATCCTCACTACTCGTACGGTAAAGAACCCACAGTCTCACTGCTCATACATAAAGAATCTATTGTATCACTGCTTGAACAGAAGAGAATCCACAGTAATACTCCTCATACAGTATAGAACCCAGCCTCACTGCTTGTACGGTAAAGAAACCACAGTCTCACTGCTCATACATAAAGAATCTATTGTATCACTGCTTGAACACAAGAGAATCCACAGTAATACTCCTCATACAGTATAGAACCCAGCCTCACTGCTTGTACGGTAAAGAACCCACAGTCTCACTGCTCATACATAAAATCTATTGTATCACTGCTTGAACAGAAGAGAATCCACAGTAATACTCCTCATACTTCCCTAGCAACCAGGCAACCCCCACATGTACTCAGGCTGGCTAGTAGCTGTAAATCATTCAGCTGAGGCGATGAAAACTAAATCTCAGAGCACTAACAAATACTCGGAGGACACCCGAGCGTACTCGTGAAAACCCGATCAACGAGTATACTCACTCATCACTAATCATTAGTGACTTGTACGGAACCTTCATTGTTATCTCTGCCTCTTTTAATGCATCCCATGATTTTATTTGCCTGGCAGAGATCACTAAATTTGATTTTGCCGTCCACCCATACATCCAAGTATTTTTCAGTGATAGTTATACCCAGTGTTTTACCATTTAGTACATAATTCTACATTTTACTTATTCGTCTTCGTCTTACATTTATCCCAACTAAATCTTCCATTGTCATGTCTCAGCCCAAGCCTCCAGTTAAACTAATTTCTCTGTACTATTCTTGACCCCTGTGAGCGGGAACTGAGTGCGTCTTACCCCTGACCTGGCCATATAACTGTATGTCCTCTACCAAGTCATCAATAAATATATTAAAAACAAGAGTGCCCAGGATTGTACTGGCAAAATTATGTCTGTTGGCAAGTATGTGACCGACTGTGTGCTCTGGGCACTCCTGTATAGGTCGCCAGGAGAGAAAGATTGTGATTGCAATGTTGAGTGCATCATGTTACAATTCCTGATTAGTAAATACACATATAAGCAATGATATGACATATAAATCAATCACATATAAGATATTAAACATTATTCTATTTCAGTTATCAGCTGGAAATATTGAGCTGCCAAGCGGCCTCATCAAGGGTCATGCCTACACCGTGACAGACAGCAAAAAGGTAAAAACCAGCTACTGCATATATCTGTGTGACGTAGGTGACTAATTCCTTCATATTAGTGTAAACTGACATCTGTGGAATCTGATATCGGGTGAATCTAACTACTATAATACTGCCCCTATGTATAAGAATATAACTACTGTAATACTGCCCCTATGTACAAGAATATAACTACTATAATACTGCCCCTATGTATAAGAATATAACTACTATAATACTGCCCCTATGTACAAGAATATAACTACTATAATACTGCCCCCTATGTACAAGAATATAACTACTATAATACTGCTCCTATGTACAAGAATATAACTACTATAATACTGCCCCTATGTACAAGAATATAACTACTGTAATACTGCCCCTATGTACAAGAATATAACTACTGTAATACTGCCCCTATGTACAAGAATATAACTACTATAATACTGCCCCTATGTACAAGAATATAGCTACTATAATACTGCTCCTATGTACAAGAATATAACTACTATAATACTGCCCATATGTACAAGAATATAACTACTATAATACTGCCCCAATGTACAAGAATGTAACTACTATAATACTGCCCCTATGTACAAGAATATAACTACTATAATACTGCCCCTATGTACAAGAATATAGCTACTATAATACTGCTCCTATGTACAAGAATATAACTACTATAATACTGCCCCTATGTACAAGAATATAACTACTACAATACTGCTCCTGTTGTGAATTCTGTGGCAGAGCTCCCTCCTGTGGTCACGAGTGGTACTTCGGCTGATTCTCTCTATGAGCTTCCGTTGGTGGAGGAGAGTGGTACTGCTGCTTCTGAGTTTCCTTCCTCAGGTGATGTGGTGAAGTCGTTAGGTGCTGCTCTATTTAACTCCACCTAGTGCTTTGATCCTGGCCTCCAGTCAATGTTCTAGTATTGGACTTGTTTCCTCCTGGATCGTTCCTGTGGCCTGCTGCTCTGCATAGCTAAGTTGCTCTTGTGTTATTTTTGTTTGCTGTTTTTTCTGTCCAGCTTGCGTATTTGGTTTTTCTTGCTTGCTGGAAGCTCTGGGACGCAGAGGGTGTACCTCCGTGCCGTTAGTCGGTACGGAGGGTCTTTTTGCCCCCTTTGCGTGGTTGTTTGTAGGGTTTTGTGTTGACCGCAAAGTTACCTTTCCTATCCTCGCTCTGTTCAGTAAGTCGGGCCTCACTTTGCTAAATCTATTTCATCTCTACGTTTGTCTTTTCATCTTAACTCACAGTCATTATATGTGGGGGCTGCCTTTTCCTTTGGGGTATTTCTCTGAGGCAAGGTAGGCTTTATTTTCTATCTTCAGGCTAGCTAGTTTCTCAGGCTGTGCCGAGTTGCATAGGGAGCGTTAGGCGCAATCCACGGCTGCCTCTAGTGTGGTTGGGGGGGATTAGGGATTGCGGTCAGCAGAGTTCCCACGTCTCAGAGCTCGTTCTATGTTTTTGGGTTATTGTCAGGTCACTGTATGTGCTCTGACTTCTATGTCCATTGTGGTACTGGATTACCTATCATAACATGCTCCTATGTACAGGAATATTACTACTATAATACTGTCCCTATGTACAAGAATATAACTACTATAATACTGCTCCTATGTACAAGAATATAACTACTATAATACTGCTCCTATGTACAAGAATATAACTACTATAATACTGCCCCTATGTACGAGAATATAACTACTACAATACTGCTCCTATGTACAGGAATATTACTACTATAATACTGTCCCTATGTACAAGAATATAACTACTATAATACTGCTCCTATGTACAGGAATATTACTACTATAATACTGTCCCTATGTACAAGAATATAACTACTATAATACTGCTCCTATGTACAAGAATATAACTACTATAATACTGCTCCTATGTACAAGAATATAACTACTATAATACTGCCCCCTATATACAAGAATATAACTACTATAATACTGCCCCTATGTACAATAATATAACTACTATAATACTGCTCCTATGTACAAGAATATAACTACTATAATACTGTCCCTATGTACAAGAATATAACTACTATAATACTGCCCCCTATATACAAGAATATAACTACTATAATACTGCCCCTATGTACAAGAATATAACTACTATAATACTGCCCCCTATATACAAGAATATAACTACTATAATACTGCCCCTATGTACAATAATATAACTACTATAATACTGCTCCTATGTTCAAGAATATAACTACTATAATACTGTCCCTATGTACAAGAATATAACTACTATAATACTGCTCCTATGTACAAGAATATAACTACTATAATACTGCTCCTATGTACAAGAATATAACTACTATAATACTGCCCCCTATATACAAGAATATAACTACTATAATACTGCCCCTATGTACAAGAATATAACTACTATAATACTGCCCCTATATACAAGAATATAACTACTATAATACTGCCCCTATGTACAATAATATAACTACTATAATACTGCTCCTATGTACAAGAATATACGGTAACTACTATAATACTGTCCCTAGGTACAAGAATATAACTACTATAATACTGCCCCCTATATACAAGAATATAACTACTATAATACTGCCCCTATGTACAAGAATATAACTACTATAATACTGCCCCCTATATACAAGAATATAACTACTATAATACTGCCCCTATGTACAATAATATAACTACTATAATACTGCTCCTATGTACAAGAATATAACTACTATAATACTGTCCCTATGTACAAGAATATAACTACTATAATACTGCTCCTATGTACAAGAATATAACTACTATAATACTGCTCCTATGTACAAGAATATAACTACTATAATACTGCCCCTATGTACAAGAATATAACTACTACAATACTGCTCCTATGTACAGGAATATTACTACTATAATACTGTCCCTATGTACAAGAATATAACTACTATAATACTGCTCCTATGTACAGGAATATTACTACTATAATACTGTCCCTATGTACAAGAATATAACTACTATAATACTGCTCCTATGTACAGGAATATTACTACTATAATATTGTCCCTATGTACAAGAATATAACTACTATAATACTGCTCCTATGTACAAGAATATAACTACTATAATACTGCTCCTATGTACAAGAATATAACTACTATAATACTGCCCCCTATATACAAGAATATAACTACTATAATACTGCCCCTATGTACAAGAATATAACTACTATAATACTGCCCCTATGTACAATAATATAACTACTATAATACTGCTCCTATGTACAAGAATATAACTACTATAATACTGTCCCTATGTACAAGAATATAACTACTATAATACTGCCCCCTATATACAAGAATATAACTACTATAATACTGCCCCTATGTACAAGAATATAACTACTATAATACTGCCCCCTATATACAAGAATATAACTACTATAATACTGCCCCTATGTACAATAATATAACTACTATAATACTGCCCCTATGTACAATAATATAACTACTATAATACTGTCCCTATATACAAGAATATAACTACTATAATACTGTCCCTATGTACAAGAATATAACTACTATAATACTGCCCCTATGTACAAGAATATAACTACTATAATACTTTTTTTATCGTATGTAGTGTTATTGGTGCAGTAGATTTGTATTAGCTCTTTTGTTTAGACAATGGATAATTTACAGTTCTGACAGCTGTGATGTTTCAGTCTTTAAGTTGTAGATTTGGGTTGTTTCAAGCTGTTTATTCATAGAATATACTCAGCACATTACACTTTCTATCCTGCAATTACATAGCTGCTGTTAACTGTATAATAGGTATAACTGTTCTTGCGTATTTGTATTAAACAGTGGTTATTTTTCTGGGTATCAGACGTTTATCACAATAATCACTTTTCTTGTTTGTAATTTTACAATAATTGAAGTCGTTAATGTTTCCGGAGAGCGATTATGTATAAACTGTTGGGGTAAATAATATGGACACACTGCCACCTACTGGTGATAAAAACTATTTCTACACGCAAGCAAACTATTTAGAATTGAGAGTTCTAAATATTTTTCTATCTACTGTAACACGGTCCCAAGATATATATCTTTCCTATACATATAAGCACCAACAAGCGTACAGCTATCACACTATGTGTTAACTATTACTGATTTGTATCACAGCAGTAGTTGCACTTAGTCTGCGAACACTCCGGGGCCCTATAGGACGCCGTGCCTCATTTTCGGAGATCAGGACTATACAGGACATTTCATGTGCAGTTATAGATCTTTCATTAGGTCCTCATATTACACCTGTAGGGTCACATATGGCTGGTCTGGATTTATGCCATATTATCACCACCCTAACTCCAGTAGACTTTGCAGTTGAATAGGAGTCACTGTATTGCCAATTATTATTATTATTATTATTATTATTAATTGTTATACCAATCAGTATGTTATACCGCTCCCCTACTATGGAGAGAATTTATGGTTCAGACTGATATAAAATGTGCAATTTTCTATAGATTGAATATAAAAACAGATTAGAAGATATTATTCGGATCTGGAATCCTTGGGGACATAGCGAATGGAACGGACGCTGGAGCGATAAGTAAATGTTTATTTCCTGCTGATTCTAAGAAAAAGGGGAATTGTTAAAGGGGAGTATGCGGGGCCATGCTCCATCGGAGATAATGTATCGGTCCGGATGTGTGTCTCATAGAACGTTGTCTACAGTTGTGGCCAAAAGATTTGGAACTGACACGTTCTGGTTTTCACGTTTTGCCTCTTCGGTGTTTTTCGCTCTTTTATTTATATGTTTCTTTGGTTACTGACTTACATAATCATAAACATTTCAGCAGTTTTTACACTTTCATTGACAAATACATGAACTTTCTGTAAAGCCTCCATATCCCCAGCGCTGCCCCTGGTTCTCCCGACTTCTGCGCTTCTCCCCAGCAGTGGGATCCTGACTGATGGCTGCCCGTTCTTCTCTCAATTTATCACAATTTTTAGGTTTTTCTGTGTCGCTTCTTGAGCACTGACCGCAGTTTTTCAATGATACTGATATCTGGGGCGTTTCCCTGATTATGGACCTGAAATGTCAACATTTTATTCACTGAGTCATCACTTTTGCCTTGTGTGACCCGGTCTCCATCATGCTGAAATAAACATCATCACCACCATTGATGATGATGGGAGAAGTTGCTCTTGGAGGATGGTTAGATCTTATTCTTTATCCATGGCCGTGTTCTTAAGTATAATTATGAGTGAGACCCTCCATGGATGTGAAGCCCCCGCACATGGGTGGTCTCTTTACTACTGGCAGACACAGGACTCGGCGTCACCTTTTCTACTCCGGACAACCATTCTTCCAGATGTCCCAAACAGTCAGAAGGGGCTTCATCGGAAAAAAATCACTGCAGGAAGTTCAGGGTTCAGAACGCAAAGGACGGGGGTGAAGAGTGATAAACTTCTGATGGTCATCGATCCAGATTTGGCACGGTAGCGGATATCCAGCTTCCGGGGTCTTGATAAATAAGGATCAACCCTTTAAATATTGAGTCTTTACATAAACCTCATGTGTTTGTCAATAAAAGTGTAAAAACTTATGAAATGATGATAATTGTACTTCAGTAACTATAGAAATATCCAACTAGAAGATCAAAGAACAATTAAACCGCAAACTGTGGAAACCAAAAATTGTGTCGTTCTCAAAACTACAACTGTATCTACTGCTTCTCCTTCACTAACAACAAGCAAATAAAGCAAAGTCTGAACCAGGAGCACATTGTACAGCACTGTGTATAAAAAGCCATGGAAAACATATGACATAGTGATGATAGGAGATGCCATCACGTTATGATCTGCGGCGGTCACACTACTGGGATCCCCAGCAATTCTGAGAATTAGGCCACACTCAGAACTTCACTTTTTTTTCTTAATGTGAAGAATACCGGATGACTTTTTATCAGTGTTCTGGATCAGATTTCATCATTTTTGTTTGTATCATCAATGTTCCATCATCTTTTGGGTATGTTGACGCGGCCGGCTCCGTGTGCAGCTCTGCTTCTTGTTCATGTGCACTTGTCGGCTCCGTTGCTCCGGACGAGCGTACGCTGCGTTCTTTTATTGGTCCTTACTCCGCACGGAGAGCACATGATACCAAAAGTTTGTTTTTCTGTATGTACCTTTTTTTTTTCGAATGCAAAAAAAAAAAAAAAAAATACAAAGTGTTGAAGCGTTCTCCAGCTTCTCTTATCAGTCGGTGAAAACCAGAAAGCACTGGGATGAAACCAGGGTGCCGTCCATGTGTCCTCCGAGGTTTTCATGGACCCGTAGACTTGAATGGGTGCGATTATCTCTGTGTGTTTTTGCTTTTTTTTTTTTTGCAACACTTAGTCTGTAAAAGCCAAAAGTGTGACGACAACCCCATAGAATATAATGGGTATTGATAGAACACATAGATGAAACATGAGTCCTTCAGATTGTGGCTCCCCAGAGGTCGGACCCTCAATGATCTAGTGATGGCAAATCCTAGTGACCAAAGGTTCCGTTACTAGTCTACATCGCTGGAGATGGCTAAATAGTAGAGGAACCGCTCCACGTCACCAATATACGGCCATTGGACGGGAGCCATGAGAACCACCTCTTTCCTCCTGTCATCCACTGCTTTATTGATTAGCCGCCCTGGTGTGACATCACATGTGCATCACGTCACGATGATGACATCACGCCAGGCCGAAGATGCCATCAGGTATGAGGCTCCTATCTGAAGACCACAGAATACTGACCTGGCCCCTGGACCCGGTCATGTGAATTGATCAGCTCTGCTACATCTGTACATGCATGCAACTTACCCCAGTACAATGTGCAGAAAAGTAAACGCCGAACAAAAATTCAATAGTAGGAAAATCTCAAGGTCAAGAGGATTAAAAAAATATATATATATCTTCCATTTTTTTCATATAAGTTATCATTTTCATCTTCTGTTGGCTATACATTATGGGCAACAATCCAAATTTAGAATCATAAAATTGTCATCTCAGGATGATCACAAGAATACTGATGACGGAAATAATCATTTCTGCCACTAGATGGCGATTTAGAGTTTTGCATTTGCATGACGCTGACATTTTGACATTACAGCACACCCTTAGGTCAAGATTGGTACTGCACAAATGAACTTTTTATATCAACATTTCTTGAAGAGTTTCTTGACAAATATGTCACTCACAACCAGCTCGAAGTCTCTTTATGAGCATAAATATAATTACATATCATTATTTTTTTTTTTTTTGCATTTGCAATTCCACAGCTGACCTCCTGGTGTGCTAAAGCGCAGAGCATCAGTGATGGAATCAGCGAATACAGAGCTCATGCGCCACCTAGTGGTCGCAGCTGGTGAAACACGAAAAAACTATAACGGGCTTCAAAGTAAAAAAGACCTTGTTTCCTTCTGTAACTTAAAATATTTCTCTTCTCCAGAGCACCTCAATGGGAGAGAGTCTGCCACGAGATAAAGAAAAAACTGAACACTGACAAGAATGACGGAGAATTTTGGTATATTTATTTAAATTAATAATAAGCTCTGACATATAAGCAAAATCGGAATTAGAGGGAATTTGTAATATTTACTGACCCTTTCATATTACTATTTTATATCAAATGTTACAAAAAAAGTAGCGCTTTTTGGGAAAATTAAACAAAAAAAAAAATACTCAGAAAAACAAAAACAAATATAATTGAAAGTGTTTGTGAAAAGCAAGTTATCGCCCCCATATGCACTCACGAATTTAATATTTGGTTGTGTCTGTTTTAGATCCTACATCTTACAGTTCAAGACAAAAGATGTTTGAGCGACTAATTAATTAAAGGGGTTTTCTGGATTTTATAAGTTTCTTTCATATAGAGTCTCCAAAAGAAAGTTATAATCCCAGATGCTGCTGTAACTTGCAGTGATCACCTGTAGTGGGAATGAATACTTGTCAGCAAAATGTTCTGTTTCCCTACAGCGCCTCCACAGGCGAAATGAAGAATTACAGTTTCGGAATTTTCTCAGTGCCAAAATGCATATAACCTGCCAACATTCATATGTCAAATGAAGGCAACACCCTCCCTAAGAATGTCTATATGTAGATTAATAATGTCCCACCTCTGCGCAAACCAAATAAACACTGGACAGTGGAAAGGAAGGAGCTGATCCAAACTAAATCCTTTAGATAGAAACTTTATCACATGCTCCAAGGACAAGGAAATCTGGAAATAAATGATCAAAGTAGTAGGAATTTTCTGCATGTTTCCGAAACCAAAAATTAAAATTGTGTAGATAATAGCACAGGGTTCCTTCCCCTCTGGTTACTTCCATTTCTACTTGGCTGATGTTACTTTACTAAGGCATGGGGCTTCAAAAAGTTATTCTTCACCTTTTTATTTTAAAAATGGGCCCTTAATAGTTTTACAGTAAAAATAAAATAAATAAATATATAAATATACACTTTTTCATTCTTGTCCATAGGATGTCCTGCGAAGATTTCATGCAGAACTATGTCAAGGTTTACATCTGTAACCACACACCAACTTATTTGGATTTCGGAGGCCCCCAGTATGTCTGGAAGACCACCAGCTACTACAACCAGTGGGTGCGGGGCGGCACTGCTGGTGGATGTGGCTCTACAGGTTTGTCGCACATTATCTGACTCGGATTTTACAATGATGGCTCCGGCCAAAGCCATAAATTCTGCTCCGTCATTCTGTTGACCACTATGATCCTAATAGATCCAACACAATTTAATTTATATTTTTATATAAGCCAATAAATTGCTTTTCCAGACAATTTTTATGTGACCGATCTTTCTTATATTCAGAGGATATGTGGAAAAATCCCCAGTTTATAATCATTATTCCCGAGTCGCAAGGACCAAGGATGGGAAAAAACCTGACCGTGGCTGTTATGCAGAGTCTCAGCAATGAAAGGAAGTACAATACTTCATGGTTACCTATTGGATTCGCCTTCTGTAAGGTATGAATAAAACTCCAAAAGGTGTGAAGAAATAAAAGAAAAAAACACTTAAGACAAATTTCACAGCTACTTTTAATACCAAAGCAAAAATTGTCCTTACGCTTTATTTACTACAATACATCAACCAATAAGTACAAGAATATATCTACTATAGTACTGTCCCCTAAGTGCAAGAATATAACTACTATAATACTGCTCCCTATGTACAAGAATATGACTACTATAATACTGCTCCTATGTACAAGAATATAACTACTATAATACTGCCCCTATGTACAAGAATATAACTACTATAATACTGCCCCTATGTACAAGAATATAACTACTATAATACTGCCCCTATGTACAAGAATATAACTACTATAATACTGCCTCTATGTACAAGAATATAACTACTATAATACTGCTCCTATGTACAAGAATATAACTACTATAATACTGCCCCTATGTACAAGAATATAACTACTATAATACTGCCCCTATGTACAAGAATATAACTACTATAATACTGCCCCTATGTACAAGAATAAAACTACTATAATACTGCCCCTATGTACAAGAATATAACTACTATAATACTGCTCCTATGTACAAGAATATAAGTACTATAATACTGCCCCTATGTACTAGAATATAACTACTATAATACTGCCCCTATGCAGGGCCGTATTTAGAGTTTCTGCTGCCCTAGGCACTTTTAGTGCTGCCTCCCCCTTTGGAGAGTATAACACTATCGGCAGTGACTTTGGCAAAAATCGCTGATGTGAAAGTCGCCTTTTGCAGCAGATCCGACAGTTTTTCCGCATCTGCCGCGTAATGGATCACTTAGGGCAACACTGCATTCGGCCTCATTCATTCCCTATGGGACTTACAGACATGTGCGGCACTTGCGGTTTTGCCGCCATCCGGCAAATGCGGTACTTGCAGCAATGAGAAAAAACACTACTAGCAGTGTTTTATGTATCATCGTAAGTGCAAAACCGCAATTGCCGCACATGTTCGCAAGTAGCCATCACTACCTGTCCCTGCACCTTGCTAGCTCATCCCTATCCAACCCTCCCTGACCTATAACTACACTATAAAGCTTCAGAAAAGCAATTTATTAACTGACATATTCCTATGATAATGAGGGCTCTAGGCTACGGCGTAGACTGGGACGGGCAGTGTCCGGGTCTCCATCCTCTCTGTGCACACCCTCAGTCCCTGCCTCACTGCCTGTGCACAGACCTCCCTCCACCGCACCCGGTAATCGCCGCTCGCAGTAGGATACCGGCAGAGGTGTATCTAGGGTTTCTGGCACCCGGGGAAAGAATTCATTTTGGTGCCCCCCCTCCGCCAAGGACATATGTGATTTGCACACTCAGTCATGTGCCCACGAGCTCCTCTCCCTAATGCTCTCAATGTTCAGTGAAAAACTAAGAGAAGCAGAAGAGAAGCTCGATGTCGCAGGACCATAAGAGTATGTGTCCACGTTCAGGATTGCATCAGGATTTGGTCAGGATTTTTCATCAGTATTTGTAAGCCAAAACCAGGAGTGGAACAATTAGGGTCTGTTTCCACGTGCAGGAAACGCTGCATGTCTGACGCTGCATAGAGCCGCAACGTCAAACACGCAGCGTCCAGATGTTACAGCATAGTGGAGGGGATTTAATGAAATCCCGTCTCCACTATGCGTGGTAACACGCACGCGGTGGCCCTGCGACTCCGGACATGCTGCGCATCTTTTCAGATCGCAGCATGTCCGTATATCTTGCGGCGACGCTGCGTCGCCGCAAGATATAGCACAGGGCGCTATGGTGGGGTGCGATGATGCCGGATGTGTGCTGTGAACACATCCGGCATCATCGCGTCCCAGAAAGGGGGCGGGGCTTACCGCAGAGCGGCTAAGCCGCTCCGGCGATACCGCCGGCCATCCTGAAAGTGGACACATAGCCTTAGAGGAAAACTATAATAGAAATATCTGCACCACTTCTGTATTTATCACCTACTCCTGGTTTTGGCTACAAATACTGATGTAAAATACTGACCAAATCCTGATGCAATCCTGAACGTGGACACATACTCTAAGTCTGAAAATCGCATATGAGTGACGTGTCCATGTGACGACTACTGGAACTTGCAGAGCTGAATCCTGACATCGCAGCTTCTGAATTCTCACAACGCATGCACTGCACACTTTTAGGATTCTCCCTTGCCGGTGGACAGTCATGTCAGCACAAGTATGTGATTTGTAGACTTCTGACCACATTCCGACTAGATGTGCCCGGCCTCGCTCAGTTCATTTTCATTGACGGAGGTCACGCATGTCTAGTCAGCAAGTGATCGCATTAATGTAAATCCCCAGCATGAGAGAATCCTGACAGCGTGCAGTGTGCACTGTGAGAATTCAGAAGTCTGCAGTCACAAAGAATGACTGCAGACTCATCACAAGCCTGGACATCCCCTTTAAAAGGGACTCTGTCACCTGAATTTGGAGGGAACAATTTTCAGCCATAGGGGCGGGGTTTTCGGGTGTTTGATTCACCCTTTCCTTACCCGCTGGCTGCATGCTGGCTGCAATATTGGATTGAAGCTCATTCTCTGTCCTCCATAGTACACGCCTGCACAAGGCAAGATTGCAGATTGTGCAGGTACAGTATGTACTACGGAGGACAGAGAATGAGCTTCAATCCAATATTGCAGCCAGCATGCAGCCAGCGGGTATGGAAAGGGTGAATCAAACACCCGAAAACCCCACCCCTATGGCTGAAAATTGTTCCCTCCAAATTCAGGTGACAGTGTCCCTTTAAATCTCCTAGCATATATAAAAACATGAGAGTTAGCATCACAAATAACATTTACATCCAGGTACCTGATAGATGACGTCGCCTCTGGAGCCGTTCTCCTTTTCTTCATCTTGTCCAGATCCCATGATGAGTTTTTTCTCATCCACAGCCGTCTCTGCAGACTTCCATCTTCGCCGCTCTTTTGCAGAAAGTCTCCACATGACGCCCTTAAAGATACAAGTGTCATTATAATGCTCCCAAATAAAAAATTGCCCCTCACTATATTGTCTGCACAAAGTATGACCCCCACACTGTCCCTCTTATGGTACATGCTCTTCACACTGACCTCTCCTTTCTATACCGGTCCCCTCTTCACACTGTCCTCTCACACTGTGTCCCCCTTATAGGGCCCAGTATTTATACTCCATATTTATACTCCATCCTCCCACACTGCGTTCATGCCTCCCCCATCCTCCCACCCTGCGTTCATGGCTCCCCCATCCTTCTCCCCTGCAAGCATGGCTCCCCCATCCTCCCACTCTGCGTTCATGCCTCCCCCATCCTCCCACCCTGCGTTCATGGCTCCCCCATCCTTCTCCCCTGCAAGCATGGCTCCCCCATCCTCCCACTCTGCGTTCATGGCTCCCCATCCTTCTCCCCTGCGTTCATGGCTCCCCCATCCTTCTCCCATGCGTTCATGGCTCCCCCATCCTCCCACTCTGCGTTCATGGCTCCCCATCCTTCTCCCCTGCGTTCATGGCTCCCCCATCCTTCTCCCCTGCGTTCATGGCTCCCCCATCCTCCCACCCTGCGTTCATGGCTCCCCCATCCTCCCACCCTGCGTTCATGGCTCCCCATCCTTCTCCCCTGCGTTCATGGCTCCCCCATCCTTCTCCCCTGCGTTCATGGCTCCCCCATCCTCCCACTCTGCGTTCATGGCTCCCCCATCCTCCCACTCTGCGTTCATGGCTCCCCATCCTCCCCTGCGTTCATGGCTCCCCCATCCTTCTCCCCTGCGTTCATGGCTCCCCCATCCTCCCACCCTGCGTTCATGGCTCCCCCATCCTTCTCCCCTGTATGCACGGCTCCCCATCCTCCTCCCCTGTGTGCACGGCACCCCATCCTTCCCCCCTGTGTGCACGGCACCCCATCCTTCCCCCCTGTGTGCACGGCTCCCCATCCTTCTCCCCTGTATGCACGGCTCCCCATCCTTCCCCCCTGTGTGCACGGCACCCCATCCTTCTCCCCTGTATGCACGGCTCCCCATCCTTCTCCCCTGTATGCACGGCTCCCCATCCTTCTCCCCTGTATGCACGGCTCCCCATCCTCCTCCCCTGTGTGCACGGCTCCCCATCCTTCTCCCCTGTGTGCACGGCTCCCCATCCTTCTCCCCTGTATGCACGGCTCCCCATCCTTCCCCCCTGTGTGCACGGCACCCCATCCTTCTCCCCTGTATGCACGGCTCCCCATCCTTCTCCCCTGTATGCACGGCTCCCCATCCTCCTCCCCTGTGTGCACGGCTCCCCATCCTTCTCCCCTGTATGCATGGCTCCCCATCCTCCTCCCCTGTATGCACGGCTCCCCATCCTTCTCCCCTGTATGCACGGCTCCCCATCCTTCTCCCCTGTATGCACGGCTCCCCATCCTTCTCCCCTGTATGCACGGCTCCCCATCCTCCTCCCCTGTGTGCACGGCACCCCACTTTTTTCCCTGTCATACTTACCTCTCACCGGCGCGCAGCACAGAACTTCCTGGCATCTCAGCGTCTTCCTTCCTGTCTTCAGCGGTCACATGGTAGCGCTAATTAAGGGTGATGAATATGCGCATATTCATCACCCTTAATGATCGGTACCATGTGACCGCTGAAGACAGGACGGCGCTGAGACGCAGTTGCAGCCACCGCTGGAGGAAGGTGAGTATTACGTCTTCAGGGAGGGAGGGAGGGGGGCGGGAAGGAGGGAGGAGGGGGGGGCGGGAAGGGGGGAGGGAGGAGGGGGGGCGGAAACTTGACCCCGGAGTTTTATAAAAAAAAAAAAAGAAAAAAAAAGAAAAAACCTAGCTCAAGGGCGCCCCCCCGCATCCCGCCGCCCTAGGCACGTGCCCTCAAGTGCCTAGTGGCAAATACGGCCCTGCCCCTATGTACAAGAATATAACTACTATAATACTGCTCCTATGTACAAGAATATAAGTACTATAATACTGCCCCTATGTACAAGAATATAACTACTATAATACTGCTCCTATGTACAAGAATATAAGTACTATAATACTGCCCCTATGTACAAGAATATAACTACTATAATACTGCTCCTATGTACAAGAATATAACTACTATAATACTGCCCCTATGTACAAGAATATAACTACTATAATACTGCCCCTATGTACAAGAATATAACTACTATAATACTGCTCCTATGTACAAGAATATAACTACTATAATACTGCCCCTATGTACAAGAATATAACTACTATAATACTGCTCCTATGTACAAGAATATAACTACTATAATACTGCCCCTATGTACAAGAATATAACTACTATAATACTGCCCCTATGTACAAGAATATAACTACTATAATACTGACCCTATGTACAAGAATATAACTACTATAATACTGCCCCTATGTACAAGAATATAACTACTATAATACTGCTCCTATGTACAAGAATATAACTACTATAATACTGCCCCTATGTACAAGAATATAACTACTATAATACTGCCCCTATGTACAAGAATATAACTACTATAATACTGCCCCTATGTACAAGAATATAACTACTATAATACTGCCCCTATGTACAAGAATATAACTACTATAATACTGTCCGCTATGTACAAGAATATAACTACTATAATACTGCCCCTGTGTACAAGAATATAACTACTATAATACTGCTCCCTGTGTACAAGAATATAACTACTATAATACTGCCCCTATGTACAAGAATATAACTACTATACTACTGCCCCTATGTACAAGAATATAACTACTATAATACTGCTCCTATATACAAGAATATAACTACTATAATACTGCTCCTATGTACAAGAATATAACTACTATAATACTGCTCCCTATGTACAAGAATATAACTACTATAATACTACCACTATGTACAAGAATATAACTACTATAATACTACCACTATGTACAAGAATATAACTACTATAATACTGCCCCTATGTACAAGAATATAACTACTATAATACTGCCCCCTATGTACAAGAATATAATCACTATAATACTGCTCCTATGTACAAGAATATAACTACTATAATACTGCTCCTATGTACAAGAATATAACTACTACAATACTGCCCCTATGTACAAGAATATAACTACTATAATACTGCCCCTATGTACAAGAATATAACTACTATAATACTGCCCCCTATGTACAAGAATATAATCACTATAATACTGCTCCTATGTACAAGAATATAATCACTATAATACTGCTCCTATGTACAAGAATATAACTACTATAATACTGTTCCTATGTTCATGAATATAACTACTATAATACTGCCCCCTATGTACAAGAATATAATCACTATAATACTGCTCCTATGTACAAGAATATAACTACTATAATACTGCTCCTATGTACAAGAATATAACTACTATAATACTGCCCCTATATACAAGAATATAACTACTATAATACTGCCTCTATGTACAAGAATATAACTACTATAATACTGCTCCTATGTACAAGAATATAACTGCTACTAGCTGAAGAGCCCGGCGTTGCCTGGGCATAGCAAATATCTGTGTTTAGTTATAGCACGTCACTTCTCTTATTTTCCCATCACATCTCTCATTTTCTCCCTCACACCTCTCATTTTCTCCCTCACTCCTCTCATTCCCCCCTAACACTTGTCATTTCGACCTCACATCTGTCATTTTCCGATCACTACACTATTTTCCCTCACTCCTCTCATTTTGCACTCACACCTTTTCATTTTCACCTCACACCTCTCATTTTCACCTCCGTATATACATGTTTGTCATCTCCCTTATATATAGTATACACCTGTATGTCATCTCCTGTATATGGTATATACCTGTATGTCATCTCCCCTGTATATAGTATATACCTGCTGTGTCATCTCCCCTGTATATAGTATATACCTGTGTGTCATCTCCCCTGTATATAGTATATACCTGTATGTCATCTCTTCCTATATATAGTATATACCTGTATGTCATCTCCTCCTATATATAGTATATACCTGTATGTCATCTCCTCCTATATATAGTATATACCTGTATGTCATCTCCTCCTGTATATAGTATATATCTGTGTGTCATCTCCTCCTGTATATAGTATATACCTGTATGTCATCTTCTATATATAGCATATACCTGTATGTCATCTCCTCCTGTATATAGTATATACCTGTAGGTAATCTGCTCCTGTATATAGTATATATCTGTGTGTCATCTCCTCCTGTATTTAGTATATACCTGTATGTCATCTCCTCCTGTATATAGTATGTACCTGTATGTCATCTCCTCCTCTATATAGTATATACCTGTGTGTTATCTCTTCTGTATATAGTATATATCTGTGTGTCATCTCCCCTGTATATAGTATATACCTGTGTGATCTCCTGTATTAGACCTCGTTAACACGTTATTTGCTCAGTATTTTTACCTCAGTATTTGTAAGATAAATTGGCAGCCTGATAAATCCCCAGCCAACAGGAAGCCCTCCCCCCTGGCAGTATATATTAGCTCACACATACACATAATAGACAGGTCATGTGACTGACAGCTGCTGTATTTCCTATATGGTACATTTGTTGCTCTTGTAGTTTGTCTGCTTATTAATCAGATTTTTATTTTTGAAGGCTAATACCAGACTTGTGTGTGTTTTAGGGCGAGTTTCGTCTGTCAAGTTGTGTGTGTTGAGTTGTGTGTGGCGACATGCATGTAGCGATTTTTGTGAGATGAGTTTTGTGTGGCAACATACGTGTAGCAACTTTTTGTGTGTCGAGTTGCATGTAACAGGTTAGTGTAGCAAGTTGTGTGCAGCAAGTTTTGCGCATGGCGAGTTTTGCGCGTGGTGAGTTTTATGTCTGGTGCCTTTTGAGTATGTGCAAGTTTTGTGTGAGGCAACTTTTGCATGTGTTGCAAATTTTGTGCATGTGGCAATTTTTCCGTGTGTGCAAGTTTTGCGTGTGGCGAGTTTTCCATGAGGTGAGTTTTGCACTTGTGGCGAGTTTTGCGTGAGCCTAGTTTTTGCATGTGGCGAGTTTTGCGCGTGGCGAGTTTTGAGCGGCGACTTTTGTGTTTCGACTTTTATGTGGCGAGGTTGGTGTATGTGTGGTGAAATGTGTGCTGAGGGTAATATGTGTTCAAGCACGTGGTAGTGTGTGGCGCATTTTGTGTGTGTGTTCATATCCCCGTGTGTGGTGAGTATCTCATGTCGGGGCCCCACCTTAGCAACTGATCGGTATATACTCTTTGGTGCCATCGCTCTCACTCTTTAAGTCCCCCTTGTTCACATCTGGCAGCTGTCAATTTACCTCCAACACTTTTCCTTTCACTTTTCCCCATTATGTAGATAGGGGAAAAATAGTTTGGTGAATTGGAAAGCGCGGGGTTAAAATTTCACCTCACAACGTAGCCTATGACGCTCTCAGGGTCCAGACGTGTGACTGTGCAAAATTTTGTTTCTGTAGCTGCGACGCCTCCAACACTTTTCCTTTCACTTTTTTCCCCTTTATGTAGATAGGGGCAAAATTGTTTGGTGAATTGGAACGCGCGGGGTTAAAATTTCGCCTCACATTATAGCCTATGACGCTCTCGGGGTCCAGACGTGTGACTGTGCAAAATTTTGTGGCTGTAGCTGCGACGGTGCAGATGCCAATCCCGGACATACACACATACACACACACACACACACACACACATTCAGCTTTATATAGTAGATAATACTGCTCCTATGTATAAGAATATAACTACTATAATACTGCCCCTATGTACAAGAATATAACTACTATAATACTGCCCCTATGTACAAGAATATAACTACTATAATACTGCCCCTATGTACAAGAATATAACTACTATAATACTGCCCCTATGTACAAGAATATAACTACTATAATACTGCTCCTATGTACAAGAATATAACTACTATAATACTGCCCCCATGTACAAGAATATAAGTACTATAATACTGCTCCTATGTACAAGAATATAACTACTATAATACTGCCCCATGTACAAGAATATAACTACTATAATACTGCCCCAATGTACAAGAATATAACTACTATAATACTGCCCCTATGTACAAGAATATAACTACTATAATACTGCCCCTATGTACAAGAATATAACTACTATAATGCGGCCCCTGTGTACAGGAATGTAACTACTATAATACTGCCCCTATGTACAAGAATATAACTACTATAATACTGCCCCTATGTACAAGAATATAACTACTATAATACTGCCCCTATGTACAAGAATATAACTACTATAATACTGCTCCTATGTACAAGAATATAACTACTATAATACTGCTCCCTATGTACAAGAATATAACTACTATAATACTGCTCCTATGTACAAGAATATAACTACTATAATACTGCTCCCTATGTACAAGAATATAACTACTATAATACTGCTCCTATGTACAAGAATATAACTACTACTAAATGGTGTCCCGATTCTAACGCATCGGGTATTCTACAATATGCATGTCCACGTAGTATATTGCCCAGCCACGTAGTATATTGCCCAGCCACGTAGTATATTGCCCAGCCACGTAGTATATTGCCCAGCCACGTAGTATATTGCCCAGTCACGTAGTATATTGCTCAGACACGTAGTATATTGCCCAGACACGTAGTATATTGCCCAGCACAGAGCCACGTAGTATAGAGACTTAAAAAAATAAATAAACATATACTCACCTATAGGCCGTTGAAGTCCTGCTATACTCACCCTCCACCGCCTTTCTCGCTCCTCGCCACGCTCCCGGGATCGCTCCATTGCAAGCGGCAGCTTGCAGTCCCAGGGCTGGTGTGAGCAGGACCTATGATGACGTCGCGGTCACATGACCGTGACGTCACGGCAGGTCCTTGTCACACACCAGCCCTGGGACTGCAAGCTGCCGCTTGCAATGGAACGATCCCGGGAGCGTGGCGAGGAGCGAGAAAGGCGGCGGAGGGTGAGTATAGCAGGTTTTTTGTTTTTTTTTTATTATTTTTAACATGACCTATTTTTACTATTGATGCTGCATACGCAGCATCAATAGTAAATAGTTGGGGACGCACAGGGTTAATAGCAGCGGTAACGGAGTGCGTTACACCGCGGGCCGTTACCGCTGCCATTAACCCTGTGTGAGCGGTGAGTGAAGGGGATTACCGAGCGGGCGCCGGGCAGTGAGTGCAGGGGAGCAGGGGAGGGACTAATCGGACTGTGGCCGTCGCTGATCTGTCGCGGCAGCCATGACAGGCAGCTGCCGAGACCAATCAGCGAACGAATAACCGTGACAGAAGGACAGACAGACAGATGGAAGTACCCCTGAGACAATTATGTATATAGATAATACTGCTCCTATGTACAAGAATATAACTACTATAATACTGCCCCTATATACAAGAATATAACTACTATAATACTGCCCCTATATACAAGAATATAACTACTATAATACTGCCTCCTATGTACAAGAATATAACTACTATAATACTGCTCCTATAAACAAGAATATAGCTACTATAATACTGCTCCTGTGTACAAGAATATAACTACGATAATACTGCTCCTATGTACAAGAATATAACTACTATAATACTGCCCCTATGTACAAGAATATAACTACGATAATACTGCTCCTATGTACAAGAATATAACTACTATAATACTGCTCCTATGTACAAGAATATAACTACTATAATACTGCCCCTATGTACAAGAATATAACTACTATAATACTGCCCCTATGTACAAGAATATAACTACTATAATACTGCTCCTATGTACAAGAATATAACTACTATAATACTGCTCCTAGGTACAAGAATATAACTACTGTAATACTGCTCCTATGTACAAGAATATAACTACTATAATACTGCTCCTATGTACAAGAATATAACTACTATAATACTGCTCCTATGTACAACAATATAACTACTATAATACTGCTCCCTATATACAAGAATATAACTACTATAATACTGCTTCCTATGTACAAGAATATAACTACTATAATACTGCCCCTATGTACAAGAATATAACTACTATAATACTGCCCCTGTGTACAAGAATATAACTACTATAATACTGCTCCCTATGTACAAGAATATAACTACTATAATACTGCCCCTGTGTACAAGAATATAACTACTATAATACTGCTCCTATGTACAGGAATATAACTACTATAATACTGCTCCTATGTACAAGAATATAACTACTATAATACTGCCCCTATGTACAAGAATATAACTACTATAATACTGCACCTATCTACAGGAATATAACTACTATAATACTGCCCCTATGTACAGGAATATAACTACTATAATACTACTCCTATGTACAAGAATATAACTACTATAATACTGCTCCTATGTACAAGAATATAAACTACTATAATACTGCTCCTATGTACAAGAATATAACTACTATAATACTACTCCTATGTACAAGAATATAACTACTACAATAATGCTCCTATGTACAAGAATATAACTACTATAATACTGCACCCTATATACAAGAATATAACTACTATAATACTGCTCCCTATATACAAGAATATAACTACTATAATACTGCCCCTATGTACAAGAATATAACTACTATAATACTGCCCCTATGTACAAGAATATAACTACTATAATACTGCCCCTGTGTACAAGAATATAACTACTATAATACTGCTCCCTATGTACAGGAATATAACTACTATAATACTACTCCTATGTACAAGAATATAACTACTACAATATTGCTCCTATGTACAAGAATATAACTACTATAATACTGCACCCTATATACAAGAATATAACTACTATAATACTGCCCCTGTGTACAAGAATATAACTACTATAATACTGCTCCCTGTGTACAAGAATATAACTACTATAATACTGCTCCCTATATACAAGAATATAACTACTATAATACTGCCCCTATGTACAAGAATATAACTACTATAATACTGCCCCTATGTACAAGAATATAACTACTATAATACTGCCCCTGTGTACAAGAATATAACTACTATAATACTGCTCCCTATATACAAGAATATAACTACTATAATACAGCCCCTGTGTACAGGAATGTAACTACTATAATACTGCCCCTATGTACAAGAATATAACTACTATAATACTGCCCCTATGTACAAGAATATAACTACTATAATACTGCCCCTATGTACAAGAATATAACTATTATAATGCGGCCCCTGTGTACAGGAATGTAACTACTATAATACTGCCCCTATGTACAAGAATATAACTACTATAATACTGCTCCCTATGTACAAGAATATAACTACTATAATCCTGCTCCTATGTACAAGAATATAACTACTATAATACTGCCCCTATGTACAAGAATATAACTACTATAATCCTGCTCCTATGTACAAGAATATAACTACTATAATACTGCCCCTATGTACAAGAATATAACTCCTATAATACTGCTCCCTATGTACAAGAATATAACTACTATAATACTGCCCCATGTACAAGAATATAACTACTATAATACTGCCCCTATGTACAAGAATATAACTACTATAATACTGCCCCTGTGTACAAGAATATAACTACTATAATACTGCGCCTATGTACAAGAATATAACTACTATAATACTGCTCCCTATGTACAAGAATATAACTACTATAATACTGCCCCTGTGTACAAGAATATAACTACTATAATACTGCTCCCTATGTACAAGAATATAACTACTATAATACTGCTCCCTATGTACAAGAATATAACTACTATAATACTGCCCCATGTACAAGAATATAACTACTATAATACTGCCCCTATGTACAAGAATATAACTACTATAATACTGCTCCCTATGTACAAGAATATAACTACTATAATACTGCCCCATGTACAAGAATATAACTACTATAATACTGCCCCTATGTACAAGAATATAACTACTATAATACTGCCCCTGTGTACAAGAATATAACTACTATAATACTGCCCCTGTGTACAAGAATATAACTACTATAATACTGCCCCTATGTACAAGAATATAACTACTATAATACTGCTCCTATGTACAAGAATATAAGTACTATAATACTGCTCCTATGTACAAGAATATAACTACTATAATACTGCTCCTATGTACAAGAATATAACTACTATAATACTGCTCCCTATGTACAAGAATACAACTACTATAATACTGCACCTATGTACAAGAATATAACTACTATAACACTGCTCCTATGCACAAGAATATAACTACTATAATACTGCTCCCTATGTACAAGAATATAACTACTATAATACTGCCCCATGTACAAGAATATAACTACTATAATACTGCCCCATGTACAAGAATATAACTATTATAATACTGCCCCTATGTACAAGAATATAACTACTATAATACTGCTCCTATGTACAAGAATATAACTACTATAATACTGCTCCTATGTACAAGAATATAACTACTATAATACTGCTCCCTATGTACAAGAATATAACTACTATAATACTGCACCTATGTACAAGAATATAACTACTATAACACTGCCCCTATGTACAAGAATATAACTACTATAATACTGCTCCTATGTACAAGAATATAACTACTATAATACTGCTCCTATGTACAAGAATATAACTACTATAATACTGCTCCTTATGTACAGGAATATAACTACTATAATACTGCCCCCTATGTACAGGAATATAACTACTATAACACAGCTCCTATGTATGAGAGTATAACCTATAAAGGTATTTGGATTGTACTTTACAGAAAAGACTAAAATTTGCTTTTCTTTTTTTATACAGGTTACAGACAAGGTAGGAAATGTTCTGCAATTTAATATTTCTACTTTTTCATAAAGGTATGAACTGACAACAAGTAATATTGATTTCCAGCCTGTGAGGCAATAGAAATATTACAATTATGTGAAGCATTCTTGATGTGTTTGTCTGAAGGGACCTGGTTTTGCAATGAGGTATATTAGGGTATAAAATGCGTGCTCATTAATGCGGGGGGAGGGCCTGTGCTGCTGTCCGTTGCCTGTCATTCAGAGAATGCTCTGACCTGAAATTTGGAAAGACAGAAGTAAAATAAATGAATAGATAAGTGAAACAAATAAATGTTTAGAACTTAACTTAATGTAGTGATTGTATCCATAGCTTGTAGTATAGGATGGTGGCCGGATTGTGGCGCCATGTGACCTCCTCCATAGAGCTAAGTACATAGAAGCTGATATACTAGATGACATTGATAGCACGAGATCATGGACAGATTAGCTAATGCATGTAATGTGCACTGAATGTCCATCTGATCTGATTGGAGCTGGATGCCGTGCCGTCTAATGTAAGAATGGTGGACGGCAGGGGGCAATTAATAAGGGGAATTATTTGCTTTCTGCATAGTGGATTACGTTCAGCAATTTGCCCTCCAGCAATCTGTTTTATTGGCCGCAGCTGTTTTGTTAATGACTCGCAGCTGAGCGGCATCACTCGCAATTACAGATATGGAGATGATGACTGTACAGGAGATAAGTCCGCAAATATTAATACATTCTGAAATAGAAAATTGTGGAGGCAGGGTAAATTACAGATACTGGCTGTGTTGCATTGTCAACATTTTTGGATGCTTTGGGAGCCAGTGTGAAGAGTCAATGTCACGAGGGTATCACGTCCCCCTGGAAGACCTGGAGTTAGACGGTCACGTTCGGTAATGAATCACAGGTCTTCTTTAGAGATTATGTCATTTGTGTCCCAAATTAAATGGATGTAGTTTCCTCGTGCTGAAGAGGTTAACAACCCTTTCTACGCTGGTCAGAAACGTGCAGCTCGATTTCAGCTTCTTCTGATCTAGTCATATCCTCTTCCTATTAAAACTGGTCTCTTGTTGTCCCTGCCAGTGAAAGAGTCATCTTCCTGTGCTGCGTGCTAAAGCTAAGTGGTTGGAGTGGAGTTGTGTTAGTAGTGTTCTGTGGTTTGCTCTAGTGAGTGTGTGTTTATCTCCTGGTCCCTATTCCGTTTAGTTTATTCCTCCCTGTCCCTATCCTCCTCCCATATGTTTGTTTAGTGATTTTGTATGATAGATCTGTTATCTTTTGTTTTGTCTTTGCGTGTCGTTTACTAGTGATGAGCGAGTGTACTCCTTGCTCGGGTTTTCTAGAGCACGCTCGGGTATTTGTAACTGCTCGGAGATTTAGTTTTTGTTGACTCAGCTGCATGATTTACAGCTGCTAGCCAGCCTGAGTACATGTGGCGGTTGCCTGGTTGCTAGGGAATCCCTACATGTATTCAGCCTGTCTAGCAACCATAAATCATGCAGCTGTGCCGCAGACGAAAACTAAATCTCCGAGCAGTCGCCCCCCGACGAAAACTAAATCTCTGAGCAGTCACAAATACTTGGAGACCACCCGAGCGTACTCTAGAAAACCCGAGCAGCGAGTACACTCGCTCATCACTTTTGCTTACCTTACATTTCTGTCCCATGCCTCATGGGGTGGGGGAGGGGACAGTTTAGGGTTTAACCTCTCTACCTTCAAGAGTACCCATGGGACAGGGTTAGTTGGGGTCTCAGTTCCAGGGGAAGTTTGAGGCCCCCTTTCCTTACCGAAGACCGTAACAGCGTCACAGTCAGTGAACCAACATCTCCATAAAATGCTCAGGGTCTCTCTTATGTTTCTCTGTAGGGGAAAAAGCCAAACTTCCTCATGCAGAATTCTAACAAGGTTGACATTTTTGCAAAACCATCCATAACTTTTGCTCAAATTTTAACTTTAAGTGATTGTTCACACTCTGCGTTTTTGCCCTGTTTTTCCACACTGTTTTCGAGGGTAAAAAAAAACATTAAAGTAAATGGGATATATAAAATCTCATGCACACGCTGCTTATTGTTTTCCTTTGAAATTTGAAGCATCAAAGCGCTCTTTTTTTATATCTGCACTATGTCAATTCTTTCAGCATTTTTGCAGCGTTTTTCTTCTATTCAAATAAATGGAAAAAAACACTTAAGAAAATGCTTGAAGAAAGTATAAAAAGCTTTCTTATTGTATGCGGTATAACACCCGCCAACACTGTTTTTGTTGCTGAAAAATCTTCTGGAAGTTCTCAATGTTTGCAGATTGTCATATTATACATTATTCATAAATATATTCGGGCCTGTGCAGTGCGCAGATTTGTCACAAAAACGTGAAGTTTTTCCAAAGTGAATGTGAATCTCATGCGCACGTTGCTTATTTGTGACTTGTAGATTTATATATCAATTATTCCAGTGTTTTTGCTGCACATTTCTCTCATACGAATGAGTGGGGAAAAATCTGCACAAAAACGCACGTAAAAAAAAAACTTGTAAAAAAAAAAGCATCAAAAACAGACCTATTTTATACAGAGTTTCTCTTGCCAAGAGATGCAGAAATGCTGCACAAACTCTGCACCAAATACTTATCGTGTGCACAGACCCTTGGTAGGAGTTTTAAAGACTAAATTATCTCTGATTGGGTTTGGAATTGAATCTAGAATACAATTTTACAAAAAGAAAACTTATTTTGGACAACTCGTCCAAGCTAGGGAAGGCTCCTTCATTTGTGCCATTTAGGGTATGTGCCCACGCTGCGGATTTTACTGCAGATTTTTCCGCAGCGGATTTGGAAAATCCGCAGTGCAAAACCACTGCGGTTTTCACTGCGGATTTTCTTGCGGTTTCTTCTGCGGATTCTTCTGCGGGTTTTCACCAGCACTTTCCTATTGGTGCTGGTTGAAACCCGCTGCGGAATCCGCACAAACAATTGACATGCTGCGGAAAATAATCCGCAGCGTTTCCGCGCGGCTTTTTCCGCAGCATGTGCACAGCGGGTTTTTTTTTTCCCCATAGGTTTACATGGTACTGTAAACTTTGGGAAAACTGCTGCGGATCTGCAGCGGTCAAATCCGCAGCGTGTGCACACAGCCTAATTATGCTGCACTGAAATCCAGAAAAGTTGCAATTTTTTCGATTATTTTTCGATTATGATCTAGATATATGAATTCCATTTACGGATGGAAAAATTCTTAGATTTGCCACATTTGTATTGTTTAATTGTTCTCATCCAATATTTTGTTTTAGGCCGGCTTCACACTTGCGAGTTTTACGGACGTAAGAGCGCAGAAACTACGTCCGTAAAACTCGCAAAAAATACGGCACAATTATTCTCTATGCCCCTGCTCCTATCTGCCGTATTTTACTGATCAGTATTATACGGCTTTCTACGGCCGTACAAAATCGCAGCATGCTGCGTTTGTCACCGTACTGCGCAAGAAATACGCCAATGAAAGTCTATGGAAGCGTGAAAAATACGGATTACACACGGACAAGCAGTGTGACTTGCGAGAAATACGCAGCGCTGTTAGAGAGAAAAGCCGGCAATTCAGTGCGGTGTACAGTAAAATCACACTGACAGCTTACAGTAGAATAGGTAGAATAAATGTGTACACATAGAATAGGTATATATATATATATATATATATATGTCAGTGAGACACATATATGTATATATATTAATATTTTTTCCAGCGCTATACAGCTTGAAAGCCGGTAATTCAATTACCGGCTTTTTCTTTCTCCTTCCTAAAACCCGACATGATTTGAGACATGGTTTACATACAGTAAACCATGTCTTCTCTCCATTTTTTTTGCAGATTCCACACTACTAATGTCAGTAGTGTGTATCTGCAAAATTTGGCCGTTCTAGCTCTTAAAATAAAGGGTTAAATGGCGGAAAAAATTGGCGTGGGCTCCCGCGCCATTTTCTCCGCCAGAGTAGTAAAGCCAGTGACTGAGGGCAGATATTAATAGCCTGGAGAGGGTCCATGGTTATTGGCCCCCCCCTGGCTAAAAATATCTGCCCCCAGCCACCCCAGAAAAGGCACATCTGTAAGATGCGCCTATTCTGGCACTTGGCCACTCTCTTCCCATTCCCGTGTAGCGGTGGGATATGGGGTAATGAAGGGTTAATGCCACCTTGCTATTGTAAGGTGACATTAAGCCTAATTAATAATGGAGAGGCGTCAATTATGACACCTATCCATTATTAATCCAATTGTAGTAAAGGGTTAAATAAAACACAAACACATTATTTAAAATTATTTTAATGAAATAAAAACAATGGTTGTTTGAGTATTTTATTCTACGCCCAATCCAGTCACTGAAGACCCTCGTTCTGTGAAAGAAATAACATAATAAACCAACAATATACTTACCCTCCGCAGATCTGTAACGTCCAACGATGTAAATCCTTCTGAAGGGGTTAAAACATTTTGCAGCAAGGAGCTTTGCTAATGCAATGCTACTCCTCGCTGCAAAACCCCGGGGAATGAGTCTAAATATAGATCAATGAGCTATATTTAGCTTCATTTGCGGTGAGGCGCCCTCTGCTGGATGTTCATAGATCGTGGGAAATTACCTAGAAGGCTCCCAGGCTTTCTAGGTAAATTTTTCCGCCATTTAACCCTTTATTTTAAGAGCTAGAACGGCCAAATTTTGCAGATACACTCTACTGACATTAGTAGTGTGGAATCTGCAAAAAAAATGGAGAGAAGACATGGTTTACTGTATGTAAACCATGTCTCAAATCATGTCGGGTTTTAGGAAGGAGAAGGAAAAAGCCAGTAATTGAATTACCGGCTTTCAAGCTGTATAGCGCTGGAAAAAATATTAATATATATACATATATGTGTCTACTGACATATATATATATATATATATATATATATAGACAGTATATATATATATTTTTTTCTTTTTGGGACACATGGATCCCTTATATAGCCATATGTTGGTTTTGCAAGCCTGCGAGAAAAACACGCAGTACGGATGCCATACGGATTACATACGGAGGATGCCATGCGCAAAAAACGCTGACACACCCTGCCTACGGAGGAGCTACGGACCACTATTTTCGGGACATTTCAGCGTATTACGGCCGTAATATACGGACCGTATTTTCATACGCTGAGTGTGAAGCCGGCCTTAAATTAGACATCTTTTATTATTTCATACCAAAATTTCTAGAAAAGACGCCAAGTTTCTTGCTTTTAGCTGCTTCTAGCCAAATAGCATTGACTACAAGCCATAATCCTTTTATATATAAATTGAAGTCTTACCACTTATACTTCACACTCATTTTCCCTTTTTTTATGATAATTAGGATGCTAAGACCGGGACCCAGCAACAATATTCCCAGAATCATGCAACAGAAACCGTCATTCAAGGGGCAAAACCGGTCAGAGAAATTACCGGATCTTTCACGGCCCAGCCGGGGACCTACGTCATTCTGCCCTTCACCCAACACAAGGGACAAGAATCGATGTTCCTGCTGAGAATCTTTATAAAGACCTCGCAGATTGCTGAGTAATAATGTTTTTTATCTACTTTTCTTTTTAAAGAATATATATACTGTATATATATATATATATATATATATATATATATATATATATATATATATATATATGGAAAATACAATGTTTTGCAATCAAGCATTCAGACTTTGAAATAGTTATGGAATGTAATTCGGTAACTTGGTCATATAAAATCTGGTCAGTGGTGCAGGAATCTCTTACAAAAGTTTTACAAAAAGTTGCAATAAAGTTATTACATGTGAATGGGATTTTATGTCGCCTCTGCCAACTTTAAAAAAAAAATATGGCAAAATGGGGTGTAGTTCTGCATGGCCACATCAGATTCATCAAAATGTACGCCCTAAATGTGGAGTGTTATTTTTTTATAGAAATATACACTAGCCAGACCCTGATTCATGGCATTCATTAAAAGGTGCACGCCTCTCATTAAAATAATAGCACACCTTTCATCAAGACTGACATGCAAAAGACCACTCTATGGAGGAGCAGGTGTAAAACGCTGCGGAATCCGCGCAAATAATTGACCTGCTGCGGAAAATAAACCGCACGGTATTTTCCGCTGCATGTGCACTGCGGATTTTGTTTTCCATAGGTTTACATGGTACTGAAAACCGGATGGAAAACTGCTGCGGATCCGCAGCGGCCAATCCGCTATGTGTGCACATACCCTAACGTCGGCCATTAAGGGTCCTAAAAAGCGGCGCTGATTAATAGGTGTATAGCGCCGCCCGGTGAAGGCAATTCCTGCAGGGGTCAGCTATACGTGACAGCTAACGCCCTGCAGTATCGGACCCAGCCAGTTTTGGAGCCAATAGGGCCGATTAACCCTTTAAATACCATTTTCAATCACAACAGCAGTATTCGAGTGGTTGCAAGGGGGTTGCAAGACCTCCATAGTAACCATCGGACCCCCGCGATTAGAATCATGGGTCCCAATGGTTACTATGATACGCTGAGGTCATGTGATGACCCCAGGGTACAGTGGCCTGTGAGATCCCGCTGTAAGCGGGGTCTCACAGGCTCCGTCCGTGGCTCACTGACAGTCTCATACCCTGCTGTACACTGCTTCTGCAGTGTACGAGACCAGTAATCAAAGTATATAATATACATGTCCCACAGTGGGACTAAGTGAAAAAGTAAAAAAAAAGTAAAATAAAATATGTAAAAAAGTAATTAAAAAAACAAGAGCGCGCACAAATCAGAAAGACGTTTTGCCACATAAAACACAGGTTTATGATAGAACAAAAATAAGCAAAAAAGAAAGTACACAAAATTGGTATCGCGGCGTCCGGAATGACCCGCTCTATAAAACTAGCATTTTGTTTATTCTGTATGACCAACAACGTAAAAAAAATAATAAAAACTTGCCCAAAATGTTGCCTTTTCATCATACTGACTTACAAAAAAGGGAATAAAAAGCGATCAAAAAGTCATATGTAAAAAACTGGTATTAATGACGATACTAAACCATCCCGCAACAAAAAAAAAGACTGTAATATGGCTAATTCAGCAAAAACATAAAAAAGTTACAGTTCTCAGAATATGACGATGCAAAAAAACAAATTCATGTTTGTGAAATATTGATTTTAGTGTCTAAACACAGCAAAGCATAAAACCAATATAAATCTAGTATCGCTGTAATCGTGCCGACCCGATGAACACATCAGTCTTATCACTTTTACCGCACGGTGTTTATTCAGTATGTGAAAAAATGTGACTAAATAGAGATAAAAAAATATTACGTGGTCCCTAAAAAAATGATTTTGTAAATTTTGTTGGAAAAATTAGAAATTGCTGATCAACTTTTAACCCTTATAACCTCCTACAAAAAAATATGTTTCAAAATGATTCAGGTGTAAAGTAGACATGTGGGAAATGTTATTTAACTATTTTGTGTGACATATCTCTGGTTTGAGGGCATAGGAATTAAAAGTTTGAAAATTGCAACAGTTTTTGCTGAATTTCAGATATTTTCACAACATTTTTTGTAAAAGATATATCCAACAAATTTTACCACTATCGTGAAGTAAAATACGGTATGTCACAAAAAAATTTTTTTCAGAATCAGTGAGATCCGTTGAAGCGTTCCAGAGTTAGAACCTCATAAAGTGACAGTGGTCAGAATTAAAAAAAAATTGGCCTTGTCACTGAGGGGTTAAATTTAGAAAACTCTAAAAAGTTCGGTATTGCCATCATCGTACTGACCTGGAGAATCACGATGTCATTTGTACCATACAATAAACACCATAAGAAAAAAAATACTAAAACAATGTCAGGATTTGTGTTTTTATGTTTTTCCCTGTTTCGCCACATTTGGACGGTGTTCTTTCCCATTTCTCAGTACATTGTATGGTAACATGGACGGTGTCATTCAAAACTACAACTTGCTAAAATAAACAAGCCCTTGTGCGGCTATGGCGAGGGGAAAAAATAAAAAGTTATGGCTCCAGGAAGAAGGGAATGAAAAATATGATCGTGCAGCAGGTGAAAATCTCCTGGTCGTGAAGGGTTAATGGTTAATGGACTGATAGAATTCTACTGAATCTATGGGGTTGGTCTTCAATATATAATATTATATCTGTATTATATTTGTAGATCTCCAGAAATGGAACCAATGATGAGCGAAAAGAAACGAGAAGTCCGCTCCAGCAGCGTGCCGTCACAGTATGTAGCCAGAAATTCACTGCCGAACAAAACACACTTGGTACACACTGTAAGGATTCGCTCACACCGGTGTAAATCGGGACGATTATGCTAATCACACAGGGATCAAACTCGATTAGAGTTTGAGCTGAGCATCATCTTAGGCTTCTTTCACACTAGCGTCAGAATCTCTCCCCGTCGCAATGCGTCGGGGAGAGATTCCGACGCTAGCGTTTGCTGCATTGCACAATGGGTGCAGCGGATGCATTTTTCCGGCGCATCCGCTGCCCCACTGTAAGGTGCGGGGAGGTGGGGGCGGAGTTCCGGCCGCGCATGCGCGGTCGGAAAAAGCGGTCCGTCGGGAGAAAAAAACGTTACATGTAGGGTTTTTTTCTCCCGACGGTCCGCCAAAGCACGACGCATCCGTCGCAAGATGGATGCGAAGTGTGCCAATCCGTCGCAAATGCGTCGTCAATAGAAGTCTATGGGGAAAAAACGCATCCTGCAAGCACTTTTGCAGGATGCGTTTTTTCTGCAAAACGACGCATTGTGACGGATTTAAAAAAAAACGCTAGTGTGAAAGTACCCTTACTGTGCAGGAGAAAATCGCAGCACAGGTGTGGAGAAGATGGAAAACGTAACTTCTCCATCTTCTCCATTGTCTGTGTCTGAGGATAGCAGTCTGCACTCGGATGACATCCGATTGTTTCACTCGCACCTATATCAGAATTTCGGAGCTACTCGCAGCATGCTGAAATTTTTATCTCATGCCGAATCGATGTGAGGAAAAACAACTGATCAGCTCTGCCCCGTAGTATAACATCGGGACGAGTGCTATCCAATAAAATATCAGAGAGCACTCGGCTGCTTTATACGCCAATGTGAGCGAGCACTTAATTTGTAATTATAACAATAATAATAAATAATAATAATCTCTGAATACTGACCTCAGTATAACCCCACTCACCGCACTGACTGACAGTTTTCTGTGTACACTGTACGTAGGCAGAAACCTGCCAATCAGCGGTGGAGGCGCGGTCTGACAACATGCAACAGGTTTACTATTCCTCTAGTGATAATCTCCTGCAGATAAAACTGTGATTTTATCAAAACTACAGCGAGCTGCCCAATAATGAGTGACATCACTCGAATCAGGGTTTTTGTCCCTACATTACCTACTGCTCTTAGATTAGGTGGCAAAAATCTGGTCACAGATTCCCTTTAGATGGAGACTGACAATATGAAAAGTATTGACTAATAAGTGAGAGAACTGCAGGGAAACTGGTTGGAAAATTAGTTCAAATATTTTGAAAAGTGCACGATCTGTGGACCTAACACAAGGCCCTTCTGTCTTTATGGGCAAAATCAGCCCCAAAATGGAGAGCCGAGTTTGCTCTGAGGCCTCTTTTCTTGGCAGTGGCTCTATCTACTAATGTCTTTACACTTTCATAGCACCCTCAGAAAATAACAAGGGGGCAACGGCTGGCATTATGGCACAGTCTTGTCTGATGATGGCAAATATATTGAGACTCATCAATTGGTTTTGACTCCTGACAGCCATGTGACCGCACCTCCTTTCTTGTTAGTTTTTGATGGTATCCGTCCATATTGTATCCTCATCTTCTCCATCCTTCAGCTGTGATTGCCCATGTCCTTCATGGCTCCGGTCATTCTCTTTCTTTTCCCTTCAACTCTTTTCAAACCTCCATAATTGTCTTCCCCTTTGAGTCGTTACGTCTTTGTGGAATCAGAGATCTTCATCTCGCTTAATTGTATTTCCATTTGAAGATTTAGTCATTATTTGGTAATTTACCCTCTTGGTTTTTCTTTTCTTTTTTTTTGTTTTTATTTTTCTTGTGTCAACAATTTTATATCTGAACATTTTTGCAAAAATCAAAGTTAAAAAGATCTCCAGTAAAAGGAGATGTTGACCTTATATCTCTTTAAAAAAATAGAGCTACTCTGGAATATATTATGTGTTCTGGAATATTTGATGTTTGTTTTTTTGTGTAATTCTAGATTTTCAGACAGTGCAACAATGTTAAGTGAAAGATTTCAAGACTTTTACTACAGGCGCTCCTCATTACAGTAAGTATCAGATAATAATAATAATAATAATAATAATAATCTTTATTTTTATATAGCGCTAACATATTCCGCAGCGCTTTACAGTTTTGCACACATTAGATAAGTGTGACGCTGGTCACTACTAATGGACAAGCCACGAGATTGGGTAGTCAGGAGGTCCGAGGTCAAAAGCCAGGAGGGGTGAGACAAAGGCGTAGTCAAGGCACAGTCCGGGGTCAGAATTGCAAGAAGGTAGTGGATCACGTCAAAAGGGCTAAGCAAATGCAAAAACAAAGGCAAATCTGAGGTCGAGCAACAAAGATCAGAATTCAAGACTAGGGGCAAAGAGCGCACATATACTTCATGATGGCAGCAATCTAAGGCAGAGAGCTGGATAAATAGCCAGATAATTACTCTGAACAGGAGACACATGGAGGATGCACACCCTGGTCCTGATTGTATGGCTCAAGACACTGACACCATCACCATACTGACAGCTCAGCACGCCCCTGTCCGAGACTGGACAGCACAACTGTCATTCACTGTACTCAGACACCCTGATGGCAGGAATCGTGTCAGTACCCCCTTTTCTAGGGGGGCACTGGACCTGCAGGTTTCCCATGAAATCTAAGATGAAAGGCCCTGACCAGATGATCAGCCTTTACGAAATGAGCTGGAACCCAGGATCTCTTCTCGGGTCTGTATCCCCTCCAATGAACGAAATATTGGACACCATTTCAGACCCTCCAGGAATCCACGATCCTCTGCACCTCGTACTCCAAACCTCCATAGACAGAAACCAGAGGAGATGGAGACCAGGCAGACAGCACTAACTAGAAAACTCTTTTAACAGGGATTTGTGGAACAAATTTGGGATGCGAGGTGCCACAGGGAGTCTTAATTTAAAGGCCACCGGATTAACTACCTCCAGAATCTCATAAGAGCCAATAAATGTAGGACTCAACTTTGCTGATGATACTTTATTGCTAACCAAACCTTATTACGAACTATCGGCCTTCCTTTTTTGGCGAAGCTGAGCCGTCCCAATATTCTTCTGAACCTCCCTCTAGATATCCCAGAGTTTTCATATGGTAACCTCTACTCCAAGACACCCAGAACGCATCCTAGAAAATTCACCAAAATGGGGATGAAAACCATAATTTCCCAAAAAATTATGAATTTCATCCAGGTATACCACGATAAACCTTCCAATACAATCAGAAAAGACGCCATTCATAAAATTTTGAACAACTTCTGGCTCATTGGTGTAAAAAAAAACATCAACACATGACCGTTCTGAGAGTTGGGGGGACAAAGAAAATGCCCAAGTCTGAGGACCCCCTCGCAGTAAGGACATGATTATTCTTACCTGCTGGGAGTCATTACCTGATGATGCAGGGTAAAAAAAATAGCCAACAGCTCTCCCTGAACACCCTAAACAGGTCTTTCTCCGCTGGAAATTTGTGAGGAAGGGCCATTACTGGTTTGGGAGAAACTTGTTTCTCCCAAATCAGAGGATTCTGACTTCCCAGCCACTGCCGGCAGCGGAGAGCTATGGGAAGTTTTTATCAAGCTAATCATCTGACCCTATTAAATTAAAAAAAGGGGTAATGATTGTTGTGAATCCACTTAGAATATTAAACCTATAAATATGATGCACAACTATAGTTAATTTCAAATTTTATTAATCAAATCATAAAACCATCACAAGACAGATGTAAGGAAAAAACTCAACAAGATAAAAACATCAGGAGGTGAGGCTGTATAAAACATAAATATAAATACTCCTAACAAATGGTTTATAATTGTGAGATCCACAGAACAGTTAGTGTCGGTGAGTATATAATCAAATACAATAATAAATCATTCATCCTGAACTGACTGTAAAGTGGTACACATACATATTCATACGGGACATGCAACTGTTATTGGGTATAAATATAATAACCGTGAAAAGTGATGTACATTTTACTAATGTGAATAGAGACAAAAAAATAACATATTTAAATAACAAAAAAATGAAAGTCACAAAAGATTCACATAGATCTGATGAAAAGTGATATGAAGTGATATATGCTTATAAAGCGTCCAAAGTGTTACAGCAGTAAAAATGGTAAAGGACTGTTATGAAAAAAGCCGTACAAAATGATAAGGGATGGAAGAAACTGACATGATATTCAAACCGCACTCACTGCGTGTGCCCAACGTACGTTTCGCCTGTGCTCACATTTATATACCATTTGTTATGAAATATTTATATTTATGTTTCATACAGCCCCACCTCCTGATGGTTTTTATCTTGTTGAGTTTTTTTTCCTTACATCTGTCTTGTCATGCTTTTATGATTTGATTAATAAAATTTTAAATTAATCATCTGACCCTGCAACAGATATTGCGACTGTTCAAGACTCTGTTATTCCTTGGCCAGATCCTGACTCATCTGAGTCAGCTTCACCACCTGGTTACAGAACATGTGATCCACACTGGGGAAAAAGACAAATGTATGGGCCCATTGTAATGTAACGCTAGTCACTACTCATGGACAAGCCGCGAGGCTGGGTAGTCAAAAGCCAGGAGGGTACGTCATAGAGGGCTAAGACGAAGGCGTAGTCAGAGCACAGTCCAGGGTCAGAATTCCAGGAAAGTAGCAGATCACGACAAAAGGGCTAGGCAAACCCAAGTTCAAAGGCAAATCCAAGATCGAGCAGCAAAGATCAGAATACAAGGCTAGGAGCATAGAGCACACAGCTCTTGAGCAAAGCTACAATTGCCAGTAATATAAGGCAGAGAGCTGGTTGAATAGCCAGATAATTACTCTGGACAAAGTACACATGGAAGTTGCCCCGGCACACAGTTGTCCTGATTGGATGTTTTATCGGATAGCACTCTGCCCAATATTAGAATATGGGGCAGTGAAGATCTGTGATTATTTTCTCATGGTGATTCGGCATGAGAAAACAATGGCAGCATGCTGAGAGTGCATCTGATATTCGGACCACGCAAACTGATTCAAGTCTATGAAACATCGGACTGCACTCGGATGTCATCCATGTACACGCACAGAGACAATGGAGAAGGTGGAGAAATTAAGTTCTCCATCTACTCCACACCTTTTCTGTGTGAAAATTGGATCACACTATGGTGACACTGGGATTAAACTCTGACAGAGTTTGAGCCGAGTCTCGTTATCTTAATCGACCTGATTCTCTTGCATGAGAAAATATACAACAGTGTGAGCGAACCCTAAGATTAATGATTTGCTTCTCTTAGGCCTCGTGCAGACGAAATTGGACGAATGCTATCCATTATTTTGACACACAGCACCCATCTCCATATTGTTTTTTGGGGCCCTACACATATCCGATTGTTTTCCTCGGACCAATTCTGACCAACCAAGATTGCAGCATGCACGAATTGCGTCCCATTATCCAATCGCACTTGGTTACTGGAGTCTATGGGTCCTTGGATGACACTGATCCAATTTTCAGAATTGGAGAAGATGAAGAAACTTTTTTTATTCCTCCTCCTCTCAGAAAATCAGATTATATCAGATCACACTCTGATGACCCTCTGATCAAAGGCGTGTGACTCTAGCCTTACTGAGATCCATCTTTTCCAACCAGTGGTTATAGCCAATAATGTTCTCAGATCTTCAAGACACTCGCGGAGTGAAGAAACAAAAGTAAAATAGGCCAAAACATAAACTCATCAAATGGGTTTGACTCCAGTCAGACATATGACGGACTCTTCTAGCTTTAAATGGTGTCAATATTTCTTGTCTCCTCTTCTTTTTAATTTCCCTTTTAGCCATAATTGTTTCCGGGCTTCCCTGGAATACATTATAATGTGTCCGTGTGCGTAATTGTAGATATTCAAACAATGAAGCAATGTTAAGTGAAAGGAGCCGAGAACTTTCCCACAGGCGCCTCTCATCACCGTAAGTACCAGATCAGTCACTAGTAATGCATATGATATACATACCTTCCAGACTGGGCTGTAATCAGCTCTCACTATTAGGTTAGAACTTGTGAAGAACGCTTCTCAATGGAGAAACCGCATTTGCAGAAACATAGAGTGGGAAATTGGACCAAAAGCCATAAAAAAAATCAGTGGAATATATATAAACATAAGGATGAATGACCTCGGGGAGATCAAAACATCCAACACCGCGGGGAGATCAAAACATCCAACACCGCGGAGACAACATCACGTGTTTCTCAACGCAGTGATTATGGGAAATATGCAAATGCATGTAGAAAAGCCGCGGAGACACCAGGAAGGGACCGGGAAGGAACAACCACGATGGTGTCTCCGCGGTGTTGGATGGTTTGATCTCCCCGAGGTCATTCATCCTTATGTTTATAGTCCTTTTACTAGGCACTGCTCCTAATAGCCAGTTTCTTACTCCACACTGATGAGGGGCAAATACCCCGAAACAGCTGTCTGTGGATGGATACCATGTTTTGGCATAGGTGGTTTTCCTTTTTGGATACTGCCCTTCCCGTGGTTGTTCCTTCCCGGTGAAAGACCTGGCTATTTATTGCTTGCGTTGAGAAACACGTGATGGTGTCTCCGCGGCTTTTCTACATGCAGTGGAATATATATATTATAACTGTTTTAACTGATAGGCGCATATGCTTGTCAACTGAAAATGCTTGTAGGCTGATTCTTATCAAAATGAACGAGGTCAGGATTGGCCCAGACTTCTCAACACAACTGGATGACAGCAGCGGAACATAAAGCCAATTCTAACGTTCCTTATTTACTGGTGTATTCCTATGCACCCCCTCACAGCTAAACAAGGATAAACGGTTCCTATTTTCTGCTTTTTGTGTCCTCCTCCACCATATCTGCAGGGTCGTGTTGCAACCCTCGCTCTTAAATTTTGCAGGATGTGTATGAGGCCTACCTCTACCATTCTTTTACATATATATAAATAAATTAAAAAAAAAAAAAAAATAAAAAAAAAAAAATATATGTATATATACACCCCCAGGGGTAAATATTTTTCAACCCTTGCACATAGTGCATATGCTTTACCAGTCTAGTGTTTTTTGAGGCTCTCCTCTGCATGTCTTCCAGGGTAAATTGTAGTCCCCTCTTTTAATGCTTGGCAGCCTTTGCACTTATTACATAGGCTTTATGAGTCTAGGAGTCCCACTACCTAACAATTTTTGCAGAATGTGTACGATCCCTCCTTTATGTCTAATTCAGGGTGCATCGGAGTCCCTCTCCCTTCTAATTGTTGGCAGTTCTTGCATTGTCCGCATAGTGAGTTCGAGTCCCTTCTTCATGAATAAAAACTGGATGTGTTTGACCGTGTCACGCGCAGCACATGCCCAGATAAGGTAGCAAAATGTTAAAATTGCATTTAGCGATGAATGTTTTTTTTTTCACCATTGAAAGCAATGAGAAAGTGCAAAAACGCTATGTGTGCACATAGACTAAGGGGTGGAGATGGCGTTTTTATTTCTCTCTGTTTTATATACAAGTCATTATACAGGAAAGAATGTTTGCTAACAATTTTTCTTGTAAAATCCATTTTATCTTCGGTTTTGGATGTTTTATTGTCAGTCCGTATTAGTGGAGTAATGCTCTGACAACATTGTTCCCAGCAGGAGTCAGGGATGCATCTGAGCATCTTCCCCCATCCTGTGCACATGCCGTTTGAGCGCGGTCTCCATCCATTTCAGCGGTTTCCCTGCCCCATCCCCAGACCTCCTGGGAGCGTCGGCCTGAAAAATTCTCTAGTTTCCTATTGACTTTCATTCTACTCATTACTCGAGTCGTTCACCCGAGTGTCCAGCCTGCTCGATTTGAATGTCGAGCACTCGAGCATTTTAGCGCTCGCTGACCACTAATGTGTGACTTGTGTCTAATTGTAGGTATTCAAACAATGAAGCAATGTTAAGTGAAAGGAGCCGAGAGCTGTCCCACAGGCGCCCCTCATCACCGTAAGTGATCAGTCACTAGTAATACATATGGTATACATTGGTAAACTGAGGAATTCTGCCTCCCCCCGGTCATTAATAGTGGGGGCTGCCACTTACCTTCCAGACTGGGCTGTAATCCACTCTCTCTATTAGGTTAGAACTTGTGAAGAATGCTTCTCAATGGAGAAACCGCATTTGTAGAAACCAAAAGCCATAAAAAATCAGGGGAAAAAAATATTGTGTCCTGAGGGGCAAAACAGGATGTTAATAGAGAACCTTGATCCATCTTTGCTGCTTTTTCTCTCTTTCCCAGGCAGTGGCTGTATCTAGTAATGTCCTCAGACCTTCAGAACACCCTTAGATAGAAAAGTGTAAAACGGGCAAAAGTACAGACTCCTCAAGTAGAGTTTGACTGCGGTCACCATATGACCAGCGCCTCTGCTCTTCTGCTCTAAATTCTGATTGTATCGGTCTTATTTCTTGTTTTCTTACGCTCAACCATGCTTGCATCTGGCCATCTTGGGTCTGCTCATTCTTTTCACTACAACCCTTTTGTCTAGTCTATAAATGTCTTCTTTTCCAATGAGTAGCGTCTTCTCGGATTTAGAGAAATGTTCAGCTTGGTTATTTTTTGTTGTGATCATTCCCCCAATTTTTGTGTGTCATCAACAGATTAGTATTTTCTAATCTCAAAAATTATGGGATTGTCCACAACACTATTATATTTTAGAAATGGTTCCCATAAAAAAAACGCTAAAGATTCACCTACCGGACCCCATTGCTCCTCCGCACCACTACTTGTGTCCCCCGCCGATCTCCACACTTCCTCCTCCAGCCCATGTGATGGCTAAAACCATGAAGTTCTATCTGAAAAAAACAGTCTACGAGCTCTCTCTAAAAATGTCTAATTTAAAAGGCGACCCTGGCATAAAGTATAATGTGTCCTTGTGTCTAATTGTAGATATTCAGACAATGAAGCAATGTTAAGTGAAAGGAGCCGAGAACTTTCCCACAGGCGCCCCTCATCACCGTAAGTAACTGATCAGTCACTATTTAATACAGTCATGGGCTCCTGAAATTGTTCCAAAAGATGAAATATTTCTTCAAAAAAATTGCAATTACACACGTTTTGGTATTTCCTTTGCATATATTGTAACAATACAAAAAAACTGAGAAAAAAGGCAAATTGCACATAATTTCACACACAACCCCAAAAATTGTTGGCACTTTTCCAAAATTATGGGTAAACAACTTTGTTTCAAGCATGTGATACACATTCAAATTCATGTATGGCAAGAAACAGGTGTGGCAATATGAAAATCACACCTGAAACCAGATAAAAAGGGGAGAATTTGACTCAGTCATTGCATTGTGTGTCTGTGTATGCCACACTGAGCATGGAGAACAGAAGGAGGAGAAGAGGACTGTCTGAGGACTTGAAAACCTAAATTTTTGAGCAAAATCCACAATCTGAAGGTTACAAGTCCAGAGATCTTGAAGTTCCTTTGTCCATGGTGTGTGTTGTGATTTCTGCTCTTGTGTTCCTGTTATGATACGGTGGTCTAGGAGCAACATGGAACGAGCTCTGAAGGACGTGGTAACTGTACTGACCGCAGTCCCTAATCTCAACACAACACTAGAAGCAGCCGTGGAATGCTCCTAACTCTCCCTAGGCATCTCGTCACAGCCTAAGAGCTAACTACCCCTAAAGATAGAAGCAGGAAAGCTATCTTGCCTTAGAGAAAATCCCCAAAGGATAGATTAGCCCCCCACAAATAATGACTGTGAGTGGAGAGGGAAAAGACATACACAGAATGAAACCAGGATGAGCACAGGAGGCCAGTCTAACTAAATAGATAGGACAGGATGGAATACTGTGCGGTCAGTATAAAACACTACAAAAATCCACGCAGAGTTTACAAAAAATCTCCACACCTGACTAAAGGTGTGGAGGGCAAATCTGCCTCCCAGAGCTTCCAGCAAGACAGAATTAATTCACACTGATAAGCTGGACAAACATAGAAAGCACAGAATGGATAAGTCCACAATCTATGGACAGAAAAGGGCAAGCAAAAACTTAGCTTAGCTGAACTGGTCAGGATAACGGGGAACTCCAAAGAGATGTGAATCCAACCAGGAACCATTTACAAGTGGCACTGGCTGAAGATAGAGCCAGACTTAAATAGCCGAGCAGAAGAGACGATAAGTGAAGGCAGCTGATGACAGCTAACTCCAAGGAGCAGCCATACCACTAGAAACCACAAGAGGGAGCCCAAGAGCAGAACTCACAAAAGTGCCACGTGCAACCACCGGAGGGAGCCCAAGAGCGGAATTCACAACAGTACCCCCCCCTTGAGGAGGGGTCACCGAACCCTCACCAGAGCCCCCAGGCCCATCAGGACGAGCCAAGTGAAAAGCACGAACCAAATCGGTGGCATGGACATCGGAGGCAACAACCCAAGAATTATCCTCCTGGCCATAACCCTTCTACTTGTCAAGATACTGAAGCCTCCGCCTCGAAAAACGAGAATCCAAAATCTTCTCAACCTCATATTCCAACTCTCCCTCAACCAACACCGGGGCAGGAGGGTCAACCGAGGGAACAACGGGCACCACATATCTCCGCAACAAAGATCTATGGAAAACATTATGAATGGCAAAAGAGGCAGGAAGAGCCAAACGAAAAGACACCGGATTAATAATTTCAGAAATTTTATAAGGACCAATAAACCGAGGCTTAAACTTAGGAGAAGAAACCTTCATAGGAACATGACGAGAAGACAACCAAACCAAATCCCCCACACGAAGCCGGGAACCAACACACCGACGGCGGTTGGCAAAACGTTGAGCCCTTTCCTGAGACAACGTCAAATTGTCCACCACATGAGTCCAAATCTGCTGCAGCCTGTCCACCACAAAATCAACACCAGGACAATCAGAAGGCTCAACCTGCCCAGAAGAAAAACGAGGATGAAAACCAAAATTACAAAAGAAAGGTGAAACCAAAGTAGCCGAACTAGCCCGATTATTAAGGGCAAACTCGGCCAACGGCAAGAAAGACACCCAATCATCCTGATCAGCAGACACAAAGCATCTCAAATAGGTCTCCAAGGTCTGATTAGTTCGCTCAGTTTGGCCATTAGTCTGAGGATGAAACGCCGAAGAAAATCAATGCCCATCCTAACACAAAAGGCCCGCCAAAATCTAGAGTCAAACTGAGAACCTCTGTCAGACACAATATTCTCCGGAATGCCATGCAAACGAACCACATGCTGAAAAAATAATGTAACCAGATCTGAGGAGGAAGGCAACTTAGGCAAAGGTAACGGATGGACCATTTTAGAGAACCGGTCACAAACAACCCAGATAACAGACATCTTCTGGGAAACAGGAAGATCCGAAATAAAATCCATGGAAATATGCGTCCATGGCCTCTCAGGGACCGGCAAAGGCAAAAGCAACCCACTAGCGCGGGAACAGCAAGGCTTGGCCCGGGCGCAAGTCCCACAGGACTGCACAAAAGCACACACATCGCGCGACAAGGAAGGCCACCAAAAGGACCTAGCAACCAAATCTCTGGTACCAAAAATCCCAGGATGCTCAGCCAACACTGAACAATGAACCTCAGAAATTACCTTACTTGTCCATCTATCAGGAACAAACAGCTTCCCCACTGGACAGCGGTCAGGCCTATCAGCCTGAAATTCCTGAAGCACCCGCCGCAAATCAGGGGAGATAGCAGAAAGAATCACCCCCTCCTTAAGAATGCCAACCGGCTCAAGGACTCCAGGAGAATCAGGCGAAAAACTCCTAGAGAGGGCATCAGCCTTAACATTCTTAGATCCCGGAAGATACGAGACCACAAAATCAAAATGGGAGAAAAACAGGGACCATCGAGCCTGTCTAGGATTCAGCCGCTTGGCCGACTCGAGGTGAATCAGATTCTTATGATCGGTCAGGACCACAACACGGTGTTTAGCTCCCTCAAGCCAATGTCGCCACTCCTCAAACGCCCACTTCATAGCCAACAACTCCCGATTGCTGACATCATAATTGCGTTCCGCAGGCGAAAACTTTCTGGAAAAAAAAGCACACGGTTTCATCAAAGAACCATCAGACTCCCTCTGAGACAAAACGGCCCCTGCCCCAATCTCAGAAGCGTTGACCTCAACCTGAAAAGGAAGAGAAACATCCGGTTGACGCAACACAGGGGCAGAAGTAAATCGGCGTTTAAGCTCCTGAAAGGCCTCAACAGCCTCAGAGGACCAATTCGTCACATCAGCGCCTTTCTTCGTCAAATCAGTAAGGGGCTTAACCACACTGGAAAAGTTGGCAATGAAACGGCGATAGAAATTAGCAAAACCCAAAAATTTTTGAAGACCCTTCACAGATGTGGGTTGGATCCAGTCATGAATAGCTTGGACCTTAACAGGATCCATTTCTATAGACGAGGGAGAAAAAATAAAACCCAAAAAAGAGACCTTCTGAACTCCGAATTTGGCACTTAGACCCCTTCACAAATAAAGCATTATCACGAAGGATCTGGAACACCATCCTGACCTGCTTCACATGAGACTCCCAATCATCGGAAAAAATCAAAATATCATCCAAATATACGACCATGAATTTATCAAGATAATTGCGGAAAATATCATGCATGAAAGACTGGAACACAAATGGAGCATTATAGAGCCCAAATGGCATCACAAGGTATTCAAAATGGCCTTCGGGCGTATTAAATGCAGTTTTCCATTCGTCACCCTGTTTAATACGAACAAGATTATATGCCCCTCGGAGGTCAATCTTAGTAAACCAACTAGCCCCCTTAATCTGAGCAAACAAATCAGTAAGCAAAGGCAAGGGGTATTGGAATTTGACCGTGATCTTATTAAGAAGACGATAATCAATACAGGGTCTCAAGGAGCCATCCTTCTTAGCAACAAAAAAGAAACCCGCTCCCAATGGTGATGAAGAGGGCCGAATATGCCCTTTCTCCAAAGATTCCTTAACATAGCTCCGCATGGCGGCATGCTCTGGCACAGACAGATTGAAAAGTTGGCCCTTAGGGAACTTACAACCAGGAATCAAGTTAATAGCACAATCACAGTCCCTGTGCGGAGGAAGGGAACTGGACTTGGGCTCATCAAATACATCCTGGAAATCCGACAAAAACTCAGGGACCTCAGAAGAGGGGGAAGAGGAAATTGACATCAAAGGAACGTCACTATGTACTCCTCGACAACCCCAACTAGTCACCGACATAGTTTTCCAATCCAGCACCGGATTATGTTCCTGTAACCATGGAAATCCCAGTACAACAACATCATGCAGGTTATGGAACACCAGAAAACGGCAATCTTCCTGATGTGCAGGAGCCATGTACATAGTCATCTGTGTCCAGTACTGAGGTTTATCCTTGGCCAAGAGTGTAGCATCAATGCCCCTCAAAGGAATAGGGCTCTGCAAAGGCTGCAAGGAAAAACCACAGCACCTGGCGAATTCTAAGTCCATTAAGTTCAGGGCAGCGCCTGAATCCACAAATGCCATGACAGAAAAGGATGACAATGAGCAAATCAGGGTCACAGATAAGAGAAATTTAGGCTGTATAGTACTAATGGTAACAGACCTAGCGACTCTCTTAGTACGCTTAGGGCAATCTGAGATAACATGAGCCGAATCACCACAGTAAAAACACAGCCTATTCTGACGTCTGAATTCCTGCCGTTCTATTCTAGTCAAAATCCTATCACATTGCATAGGTTCAGGACTTTGCTCAGAGGATACTGCCATATGGTGCACAGCTTTGCGCTCGCGCAGACGCCGATCAATCTGAATGGCTAGAGACATATATTCGCTCAAACCGGCAGGCGTAGGAAAGCCCACCATAATCTTTAAGGGTTTCAGAAAGACCTTTTCTGAAAATAGCAGCCAGAGCCTCTTCATTCCATTTAGTGAGCACAGACCATTTTCTAAATTTCTGGCAGTATAACTCTGCCGCTTCTTGACCTTGACACAAGGCCAACAGGGTTTTTTCCGCATGATCCACAGAATTAGGTTCGTCATACAATAATCCGAGCGCTTGAAAAAATGCATCTACATTCAATAATGCCGGATCCCCTGTTTCAAGAGAAAAAGCCCAGTCTTGAGGGTCACCACGCAGCAAGGGGTTTCAAAGCAAAAAACAATTTGCAGTTATTTTTAAAGTTCAAAAACTTGGATCTGTCCCCAAAAAACAAATCAGGAGTAGGAATTCTAGGCTCTAAAGCCGGAGTCTGGACAACATAGTCCTGGATACTCTGTACTCTTGCAGCAAGTTGAGCCACACGAGAAAACAAACCCTGAACATCCATGCCAAAGCATATATCCTGAACCACCCAGATATCAAGAGGAAAAGAAAGAAAAAAAAAGACAAACTAGAGCACAGAAAAAAAAATGGTTCAGAACTTTCTTTTCCTTCTTTTGAGATGCATTTAATTCACTTTTGGCCACTTGTACTGTTATGATACGGTGGTCTAGGAGCAACATGGAACGAGCTCTGAAGGACGTGGTAACTGTACTGACCGCAGTCCCTAATCTCAACACAACACTAGAAGTAGCCATGGAATGCTCCTAACTCTCCCTAGGCATCTCATCACAGCCTAAGAGCTAACTACCCATAAAGATAGAAGCAGGAAAGCTATCTTGCCTCAGAGAAAATCCCCAAAGGATAGATTAGCCCCCCACAAATAATGACTGTGAGTGGAGAGGGAAAAGACATACACAGAATGAAACCAGGATGAGCACAGGAGGCCAGTCTAACTAAATAGATAGGACAGGATGGAATACTGTGCGGTCAGTATAAAACACTACAAAAATCCACGCAGAGTTTACAAAAAATCTCCACACCTGACTAAAGGTGTGGAGGGCAAATCTGCCTCCCAGAGCTTCCAGCAAGACAGAATTAATTCACACTGATAAGCTGGACAAACATAGAAAGCACAGAATGGATAAGTCCACAATCTATGGACAGAAAAGGGCAAGCAAAATCTTAGCTTAGCTGAACTGGTCAGGATAACAGGGAACTCCAAAGAGATGTGAATCCAACCAGGAACCATTTACAAGTGGCACTGGCTGAAGATAGAGCCAGACTTAAATAGCCGAGCAGAAGAGACGATAAATGAAGGCAGCTGATGACAGCTAACTCCAAGGAGCAGCCATACCACTAGAAACCACAAGAGGGAGCCCAAGAGCAGAACTCACAAAAGTGCCACTTACAACCACCGGAGGGAGCCCAAGAGCGGAATTCACAACAGGTTCCCTCCAGTGGTTGTAGCTGGGAATGCAGTTGTCTCCGAGTCACAGTCCTGGCCAGGTGTATCTGCTAATTGCTGTTCTGACTGGGATATTTAAGTTTGCAGGATTCATTAGCCCTGGCCAGTTGTCAATGTTTCTTTGGAAGTATTGGATCTCTGCCTGGCCTCACCTGCCTAGCTGCCAGTTCAGCAAAGATAAGTGTTTATTTCTTTTTCTGAAGCACACTTGCTGTGTGCTTATTTTCAGTGCTGATCTTTTGTTTCTATTTGCTCCAGCTTTGACTGTGTCAGTTGCTTTTCTCAGTCTGGTTGGATTCTCTGGAGTTGCAGTTATACTCTCCACATCTTTAGTTAGGTGGTGGAGTTTTGTATTTTCTGCTGTGGATATTTTTGTAGTATTTTTATGCTGACCGCTTAGTATCCTGTCCTGTCCTTTTCTATTTAGCTAGAAATGGCCTCCTTTGCTAAGCCTGTTTTCTGCCTGCGTGTGTCTTTTCCTCTCCAACTCACAGTCATTATTTGTGTGGGGCTGCCTATCTTTTGGGGGTCTACTCTGAGGCAAGATAGTTTTCCTATTTCCATCTTTAGGGGTATTTAGTTCTCTGGCTGTGTCGAGGTGTCTAGGATTTGTTAGGCACACCCCACGGCTACTTCTAGTTGCGGTGTTAAGATCAGGGTTTGCGGTCAGTATAGTTACCACCTACTCCAGAGAAAGTTTTCATGCTGCTCCAAGGCCACCTGATCATAACAGGTGCGCAACATAATCAAAAAGTTTACAACCCATGGCACTGTAGCTAGTCTACCTGGACGTGGACAGCAGAGAAAACTTGATGAAAAGTTGTAATGCAGGATAGTCAAGATGGTGGATAAGCAGCCTCAATCAAAGTCCAAAGAAATTCATGAAGGTTCAAGTACATCAGTATCAGCGCAAACTATCTTTCCCACTGCTGACACAAAGACATAAAAAGCTAGACGGCAGTTTGCCAAAATGTACATAAGTGCTCCAAAATACTTCTGGGAAAGCGTCCTATGGACAGATGAGACCAAGATGGAGCTTTTTGGCAAAAGCACATCGTTCTACTGTTTACCAAACGCGGAGTGAGGCCTACAAAGAGAAGAACACACTACCTACAGTCAAATGTGGTGGATGTTCAAGGATGTTTTGGGGTTGTTTTGCTGCCTTTGGCACTAGGTGCCTTGACTGTGTGCAAGACATCAAGAAGTCTGAAAATTACCAAAGGATTTTGGGTGGCAATGTAGTGACCAGTGTCAGAAATCTGGGTTTGAGTCCTAAGTCATGGGTCTTACAGCAGAATAATAATTCCAAACATACTTCAAGAAGCCTCCAGAAATAGATGAAAACAAAGCGCTGGAGAGTTCTGAAGTGGCCAGCAATGAGTCCGGATCTAAATCCCATTGATCACCTGTGGAGAGATCTTGAAATTGCTGTTGGGAGAAGGCGCCTTCACATATGAGAGACCGGGAGCAGTTTGTAAAAGAAGAAACGTCCATAATCCCAGCTGAGAAGTGTAAGAAGCTTGCAGATGGTTATAGGAAGTGATTGATTGCAGTTATTTATTCCAAAGGGTACAACCAAATATTAAGTTGAAGGTACCAACAATTTTGTCTGGGCCATTTATGGTGTTTTTTGTGAATTTATGTCTAATTTGCCTTTTTTTTTCCCTCTGTTTTTTTGTGTTCCAATACACACAAAGGAAATGAACGTGTGTGTATAACACAACATGTGTAATTGTAGTAATTTTCTGGAACAATTTCAAGGGTGCCAACACTTTTGGCCATGGCAGTATAGTAGTATTTGTGTGCTATAATTGTAGATATTAAGACAATGAAACATCGGTATATCGAAAGAGCTGAAACCTTTGATCCAGCAGCCCCACGTCACCGTAAGTATCAGATAAGTCCCAACTCAAGACCCTACATAATAAATATGACATACGCCAATAATCTGAGGAATTCTGCCTCTCCCACACCCCACGTTATGTCAGTGGATCTGCCACTTTCCTTCCAGTTATGATTCTGCTGAAATTAAAGCTCTAATTACACAGATTATGTAAAGTATTAATGGAAACGCTTTACATAATTAGCGGCCGGATACTGTTGTCTCTATATGGATATTGAAAACATAAAATATAATAATACCATTTAACCATTTCAAAATTGGCAATTTTTTCCCCGTTCATGACCCGGCACACGTTTATTGTTCAGACATGTGATTTTAAGAACTAACAAATAACATTCTTTTTTCCTGATTTTGATATTCAAATAATTTTTGCCTCTTTTTTTCATCATATACGGGGCCTATGTTTGATGTCATCTTTGTATTCTTATTTATTTATCAGAAAAAAATCGACTTGATTTGCATTCCCTTTTGAATAGCAATTATTTCTATGTATCAGATACGATTGTTGTTTTTTTTCCTTGTTTGTTTCCAGGGATGGAGCTAGAAATAGCGATTTTAGTGCTTTGCTTATTTACTTTTCAGATTTGTCACATGTCGTTCCCCTCATAGGGTTATAACATAGCAGTCCTGTATTATCATTGTAGATATTCAGATAATGAAATATGGTCGAGTGAAAGGCACCGAGAACGTCGCTCCAGCAGCGTCCAATCCCAGTAAGTATCAGATAAGTCCCTACTTATTAACGAGTAAACTATAGAATGTTCCCCTCCTCTACATTGTATCACTGGAGCTGCCTCCAACCTTCCAAATCTTCCCCCGGATTTCGCCAGTTTACATGGATTATCTAAAATATTAAAGGATAGCAATGTAAAGTAATAAAGTAATGTCCGAATGTAACTTTTTCTGTTTGTTTTGATTTAGTGACTCAGGTCTCAGCGTAAACACTCAGAATCCTAAGGTAAAGAGCAAATTGGCTACGGAATTGCTTTTTTTTTTTCAATGCTCAACTTTTGCCAGCTCAGATTTTCCTTGGAGGAATTTGGCTTTCTTCTATGAAATATCTTTGATTTATGGCCTTGTAATGTTCTGCTGCCGCTGTGTCTATAGAAAGCAATGTATCATTCATTGTGAGGTGACGAGGTCAGTCCTTACAGCACTGCCGATGCACCCATAGCACTGCCGATGCCCCTATAGCACTGCCGATGCCCCTATAGCACTGCCGATGCACCCATAGCACTGCCGATGCCCCTATAGCACTGCCGATGCACCCATAGCACTGCCGATGCACCCATAGCACTGCCGATGCACCTATAGCACTGCCGATGCACCTATAGCACTGCCGATGCACCCATAGCACTGCCGATGCACCCATAGCACTGCCGATGCACCCATAGCACTGCCGATGCACCCATAGCACTGCCGATGCACCTATAGCACTGCCGATGCACCCATAGCACTGCCGATGCACCTATAGCACTGCCGATGCACCTATAGCACTGCCGATGCACCCATAGCACTGCCGATGCACCCATAGCACTGCCGATGCACCCATAGCACTGCCGATGCACCTATAGCACTGCCGATGCACCTATAGCACTGCCGATGCACCTATAGCACTGCCGATGCACCCATAGCACTGCCGATGCACCCATAGCACTGCCGATGCACCCATAGCACTGCCGATGCCCCTATAGCACTGCCGATGCACCCATAGCACTGCCGATGCCCCTATAGCACTGCCGATGCACCCACAGCACTGCCGATGCACCCACAGCACTGCCGATGCACCCATAGCACTGCCGATGCACCAATAGCACTGCCGATGCACCTATAGCACTGCCGATGCACCTATAGCACTGCCGATGCACCTATAGCACTGCCGATGCACCCATAGCACTGCCGATGCCCCTATAGCACTGCCGATGCACCCATAGCACTGCCAATGCCCCTATAGCACTGCCGATGCACCCATAGCACTGCCGATGCACCCATAGCACTGCCGATGCACCTATAGCACTGCCGATGCACCCATAGCACTGCCGATGCACCCATAGCACTGCCGATGCACCCATAGCACTGCCGATGCACCCATAGCACTGCCGATGCACCCATAGCACCGCCGATGCACCCATAGCACTGCCGATGCACCCATAGCACTGCCGATGCCCCTATAGCACTGCCGATGCACCCATAGCACTGCCGATGCCCTTATAGCACTGCCGATGCACCCATAGCACTGCCGATGCACCCATAGCACTGCCGATGCACCTATAGCACTGCCGATGCACCTATAGCACTGCCGATGCACCTACAGCACTGCCGATGCACCTATAGCACTGCCGATGCACCCATAGCGCTGCCGATGCACCCATAGCACTGCCGATGCACCTATATCACTGCCGATGCTCCCATAGCACTGCCGATGCCCCTATAGCACTGCCGATGCACCCATAGCACTGCCGATGCACCCATAGCACTGCCGATGCACCCATAGCACTGCCGATGCCCCTATAGCACTGCCGATGCACCCATAGCACTGCCGATGCACCCATAGCACTGCCGATGCACCCATAGCACTGCCGATGCACCCATAGCACTGCCGATGCACCCATAGCACTGCCGATGCACCTATAGCACTGCCGATGCACCTATAGCACTGCCGATGCACCCACAGCACTGCCGATGCACCCATAGCACTGCCGATGCACCCATAGCACTGCCGATGCACCTATAGCACTGCCGATGCACCTATAGCACTGCCGATGCACCCATTGCACTGCCGATGCACCCATAGCACTGCCGATGCCCCTATAGCACTGCCGATGCACCCATAGCACTGCCGATGCCCCTATAGCACTGCCGATGCACCCATAGCACTGCCGATGCACCCATAGCACTGCCGATGCACCTATAGCACTGCCGATGCACCCATAGCACTGCCGATGCACCCATAGCACTGCCGATGCACCCATAGCACTGCCGATGCACCCATAGCACTGCCGATGCACCCATAGCACTGCCGATGCACCCATAGCACTGCCGATGCACCCATAGCACTGCCGATGCACCCATAGCACTGCCGATGCCCCTATAGCACTGCCGATGCACCCATAGCACTGCCGATGCCCCTATAGCACTGCCGATGCACCCATAGCACTGCCGATGCACCCATAGCACTGCCGATGCACCTATAGCACTGCCGATGCACCTACAGCACTGCCGATGCACCTATAGCACTGCCGATGCACCCATAGCACTGCGGATGCACCCATAGCACTGCCGATGCACCTATATCACTGCCGATGCTCCCATAGCACTGCCGATGCCCCTATAGCACTGCCGATGCACCCATAGCACTGCCGATGCACCCATAGCACTGCCGATGCACCCATAGCACTGCCGATGCCCCTATAGCACTGCCGATGCACCCATAGCACTGCCGATGCACCCATAGCACTGCCGATGCACCCATAGCACTGCCGATGCACCCATAGCACTGCCGATGCACCCATAGCACTGCCGATGCACCCATAGCACTGCCGATGCACCTATAGCACTGCCGATGCACCTATAGCACTGCCGATGCACCCATAGCACTGCCGATGCACCTATAGCACTGCCGATGCACCTATAGCACTGCCGATGCACCTATAGCACTGCCGATGCACCTATAGCACTGCCGATGCACCTATAGCACTGCCAATGCACCTATGGCACTGCCGACTTATCAAGTCTCAGAGAAGAATTCGGCATCCAATGTCCGGTCCCTTCATTATTAATTCTTTAAGGAAGTTCTTTCTAGTTATACAAGTAGTTTAAGTTCAGAAAATCACATGGAGGCATGAAGTGCACCATAAACTGTACTATTATACTGAATCCATGTATCCAATATACCAGGAAGGGGCTCAGGATGGGGTACATTGTTATAGTTTGGGGGGACATTATACAAGGAAGGGTCCCATTATGGGGGGACAATAAACCAGGATGGGGGACATTGTTATAGGATGGGGGAGATTATACCAGGAAGGGTCCCATTATGGAGGAAATTAAACCAGGATGGGGGACATTATTAAAGGAAGTGGCCAGGATGGGGGATATTATTACAGTAAGGGGCCCAGAACAATGAGACATTATTGCAGTAAGGGGCCCAGGATGGGGGACATTATACCAGGAAGGGGCTCAGGATGAGGGACATTATACCAGGAAGGAGCTCAGGATGGGGGACATTATACCAGGAAGGGGCTCAAGATGGGGACATTATACCAGGAAGGGGCTTAGGATGGGGTATATTATACCAGGAAGGGGCTCAGGATGGGGTATATTATACCAGGAAGGAGCTCAGGATGGGGGACAATATACCAGGAAGGGGCTCAGGATGGGGACATTATACCAGGAAGGGGCTCAGGATGGGGGACATTATACCAGGAAGGGGCTCAGGATGGGGGACATTATACAAGGAAGGGGCTCAGGATGGGGGACATTGTTATAGTATGAGTGACATTATACCAGGAAGTGTCCCATTATGGGGGACAATAAACCAGGATGGGGGACATTGTTATAGGATGGGGAAGATTATACCAAGAAGGGTCCCATTATGGGGGAAATTAAACCAGGATGGGGGACATTATTAAAGGAAGTGGCCAGGATGGGGGATATTATTACAGTAAGGGGCCCAGAACAAGGAGACATTACTGCAGTAAGGGGCCCAGGATGGGGGACATTATACCATTTTACAAGAAGGGGCCAGCAGCACGGCAGAAATTATTACAGGAAGGAGCCTGGATGAATACATGATTACATGGAGGGTAAACACATATGTCTACAAGGGCTCATACATTTGACCAACCTGTATGTGGGGGCCGAAGTACAAATTTTGTTGCGTTTTCTGCAATTATTCATTAATGGTGACTGAAAATCGATATATTGACTGTGTTAAGGTCACATGTATACACGTGGCAGAAATCCAATCCTATTTATTAAGATATTCACAGAGATTTAAAAAAAAAATCATTAAACCTACAGGCATAAATGTTTATTGTGTTCACACCCTGACAATATAAACCACAGGATAAGATTAGCACGTGGGATAATATAAGACCAGAAATGGAGAAATCATTCAGCACCAAACAGCAGCTCCAACCAACATCAACGTTCTTCTCTAGAACTGTTCCTCAGGGGCGGGGCATCCTTGAACCACACCCCTTTGCATTCTATTCATCCAATAGCCTATTTTCTCATGTGGATTTTACTATAGGGGAGCCTGCACTGCCGATCTCTGTTATATGTGTGCGTGCAGGCATTTATCAGACCTTTCCTACAATAATAAGCTTAGAAAAAAATTACAGCCCCTTTTTGACGTCATCTTGGTGACTGTGAGTACAATATTTTCTCCTAATGCTTGTCTTTCTACCCATGTACAGGTAGTTTTTAATAAATATCAGGATGACAACTACGAGACTATTTTTGGCCGTTATGCAAATCAGGTGATTATAGTATTAATTTGTACATATTCTTCATAGTTAGGATGGACACATAAGTAGTGGCTCCTGTTCAGTTGATTTGTGGCCAAAAACTTACATTTTCTACAAATTCATGAAGTTTTTAGCATTTTTTTTTTTAAATGTCAACAATCCTTTGAAAATGGAGTACATTTTTACTATAACCAGGGGTCCGTTTTGCTTTTTCTTAGACAACAGCCTTCAGGGGCCAATACTTATGTCTCTACTCCTACTGCCTGGTGCCTTTTTATATTGGTTGTGCCCAATAATTCACTTTTCACCATTGGGAATAGATTGGGCAGATTGTATTCAGAAATGTACTGTAACTGTTTTTTCCACCTTATTGTCTGGGTCGGGTCAGGTTCGTGGATCGATTTACTCATATATAATCCTTAGAAAGAGATATGTTATGCAGCTGCAATGCAGTTCTGTGCGAGCGCCACCAGATGGCAATAGAGCGGAGCAAGGGCTGCACTCTCTCAGGGCAGCCCTGCAATGCAGCAGCAAGGCCACCACCAGGTGGCAGCAGAAAAGTCAAACTAGCCAATTCAGCAACAAGCAGTCAAACGAAATACCAGAGGTCTCAGTAAACACGTGGTCAGAAGCAAGCCAACAGGTCAGAAACAGAAAGGAGCACGGTACCAGGGGGAGAAGCGAAAGGGGTAGTCAGAGACAAGCCAGGGGGTCAGAAAACCAAAGCAAGCTAAACGATACCAAAAAGGAGGACGGAAACGCAGATCAGGGAATAAGCCGGGTCATACACACAAGCGGGCATGCATGCAGAGAAACACGATTACCGACAGAGTAACCTAGGTCAGCTGCTCTGGCCGAGGGACCGGAAACTATCACCGACACCAGACCTCAGTCACATGGCAACTATATAGCCGCCCTCACCCCAGAGAGAGGTAGATACAATTAACCCCTGTCTGACCAGGACAGAATAAAGACAAAACTCCGACCTGGATCATGACCGTTTTTGCTCAAATTCTCCCCGTGACAACACTTCCTGTCTCTATGCTATCTAGAAAGACATTTTGACTCGGATAAGTACAGATCCCGTTCTTTTTGCTGGATACTGATTGGTTGCTGTAAGCGCTCCTGCCACTGAACTTTCAGAGAACAAAGACAGGAAGAGTTGTCATGGGGACTTACCAGATAACTGAATGCAGACATAATACTATATTTGGACTATAATTTATTGTATGATGATGCTGCCGCCATAATCGTAGATAATCAATGACACAGTCGTATAAATTAAATGGTCTGAAAATATAAATTTCTTGAATTTTGCCTAGAAATCAGAGATGTACGCGGAGCACCTCCAGAGTCTGCTGAATGATGAGGTTATCACAGGTAAGTCGTAATTGTATCCTCTGGGCCAGCGGGGGGACGCAGCATTCTTTGTGCCCATTGGTGCCCCCGAGATGTGATCGCGTCCTGGAGTCTGTCATCAGGGTGCTCCTGTGAACGCTAGCTTCTGGTGTTCATGGGCGACCATGATTTTTGCTACCTGCAGCGATATTGCACTGTATATAATACAAGTGATCTGAAGGGCACAAATAATAAGCTCTCACCCAGCCCCCATTGACCTAAACTTTTCGGATCTTGGAAAAAAAATATTTAGAACTAGATGGTGGCCTGATTCTAACGCATCGGGTATTCTAGAATATGCATGTCCACGTAGTATATTGCACAGCCCACATAGTATATTGCCCAACCACGTAGTATATTGCCCAGCCACGTAGTATATTGCACAGCCCACATAGTATATTGCCCAACCACGTAGTATATTGCACAGCCCACATAGTAAATTGCCCAGCCACGTAGTATATTGCACAGCGACGTAGTAGATTGCCCAGTAACGTTGTATATTGCACAGCCCACGTACTATATTGCCCAGTCACGTAGTATATTGCCCAGCCACATAGTAAATTGCTCAGTCACGTAGTATATTGCACAGCCCACGTAGTATATTGCCCAGCCACGTAGTATATTGCCCAGCCACGTAGTATATTGCACAGCCCACGTAGTATATTGCCCAGCCACATAGTATATTGCCCAGCCACGTAGTATATTGCCCAGCCACATAGTATATTGCCCAGCCACGTAGTATATTGCCTAGTCACGTAGTATATTGCCCAGTCACGTAGTATATTGCCCAGCTACGTAGTATATTGCCCAGTGACGTAGTATATTGCCCAGCCACGTAGTATATTGCCCAGTGACGTAGTATATTGCCCAGCCACGTAGTATATTGCCCAGCCACATAGTATATTGCCCAGCCACGTAGTATATTGCCCAGCCACGTAGTATATTGCCCAGTCACGTAGTATATTGCACAGCCCACGTAGTATATTGCCCAGCCACATAGTAAATTGCCCAGTCACGTAGTATATTGCACAGCCCACGTAGTATATTGCCCAGCCACGTAGTATATTGCCCAGCCACATAGTATATTGCACAGCCCACGTAGTATATAGCACAGCCCACGTAGTATATTGCCCAGCCACGTAGTATATTGCACAGCCCACGTAGTATATTGCCCAGCCACGTAGTATATTGCCCAGTCACGTAGTATATTGCCCAGTCACGTAGTATATTGCCCAGTCACGTAGTATATTGCCCAGTCACGTAGTATATTGCCCAGCCACGTAGTATATTGCCCAGTCACGTAGTATATTGCCCAGTCACGTAGTATATTGCCCAGCTACGTAGTATATTGCCCAGTCACGTAGTATATTGCCCAGCCACATAGTAAATTGCCCAGTCACGTAGTATATTGCACAGCCCACGTAGTATATTGCCCAGTCACGTAGTATATTGCCCAGCCACGTAGTATATTGCCCAGCCACATAGTATATTGCACAGCCCACGTAGTATATTGCCCAGTCACGTAGTATATTGCCCAGTCACGTAGTATATTGCACAGCCCACGTAGTATATTGCCCAGTCACGTAGTATATTGCCCAGTCACGTAGTATATTGCCCAGCCCACGTAGTATATTGCCCAGCCACGTAGTATATTGCCCAGTCACGTAGTATATTGCACAGCCCACGTAGTATATTGCCCAGCCACATAGTAAATTGCCCAGTCACGTAGTATATTGCACAGCCACGTAGTATATTGCCCAGCCACATATTATATTGCCCAGTCACGTAGTATATTGCCCAGTCACGTAGTATATTGCCCAGCTACGTAGTATATTGTATATTGCCCAGTGACGTAGTATATTGCCCAGCCACATAGTATATTGCCCAGTGACGTAGTATATTGCCCAGCCACATAGTATATTGCCCAGCCACGTAGTATATTGCCCAGCCACGTAGTATATTGCACAGCCCACGTAGTATATTGCCCAGCCACATAGTAAATTGCCCAGTCACGTAGTATATTGCACAGCCCACGTAGTATATTGCCCAGCCACGTAGTATATTGCCCAGTCACGTAGTATATAGCACAGCCCACGTAGTATATTGCCCAGCCACATAGTAAATTGCCCAGTCACGTAGTATATTGCACAGCCCACGTAGTATATTGCCCAGCCACGTAGTATATTGCACAGCCCACGTAGTATATTGCCCAGCCACATAGTAAATTGCCCAGTCACGTAGTATATTGCCCAACCACGTAGTGTATTGCCCAGCCACATAGTATATTTCCCAGCCACATAATATATTGCACAGCGACGTAGTAGATTGCCCAGTAACGTTGTATATTGCACAGCCCACGTAGTATATTGCCCAGCCACGTAGTAAATTGCCCAGTCACGTAGTATATTGCACAGCCCACGTAGTATATTGCACAGCCCACGTAGTATATTGCACAGCCCACATAGTATATTGCCAAGTCACGTAGTATATTGCACAGCCCACGTAGTATATAGCACAGCCCACGTAGTATATTGCACAGCCACGTAGTATATTGCACAGCCACGTAGTAGTATATAATATAGCCCACGTAATATATTGCACAGCCCACGCAGTCTATAGCAATGTGAGCATCATATCCCTGTTAAAAAAAAGAATTAAAATAAAAAATAGTTATATACTCACCCTCCGTTGGCCCCAGGATCAAAGCGGTTACCGACGCTCTTCGCGTGCTCCGGTCTGAAGAGTGCATTGTGGTCTCGCGAGATGATGACGTAGCGGTCTCGTGAGACCGCACGTCATCATCTCGCGAGACCGCAATGCATGGAGCAGTTCCTGGGGCGTCGCGAGGAGCGGGAAAGGCCTGTTCTGGATCCGAGGGGCCAACGGACGGTGAGTATATAACTATTTTTTATTTTAATTCTTTTTTTTAACAGGGATATGATGCCCACATTGCTATATAACTATTTTTTATTTTTTTATTATTTTTAACATTAGATCTTTTTACTATTGATTCTGCATAGGCAGCATGAATAGTAAAAAGTTGGTCACACAGGGTTAATAGCGGTGTTAACCGAGTGCGTTACACCACGGCATAACGCTGGCATTAACCCTGTGTGAGCGCTGACTGGAGTACAGAGCGGGCACTGTCTGCGGGGAGGAAGGAGCGGCCATTTTTCCGCCGGACTGTGCCCGTCGCTGATTGGTCGTGGCAAAACAGCCACGACCAATCAGCGACTTGGATTTCCATGACAGACAGAGGCCGCGACCAATGAATATCCATGACAGACAGACGGAAGTGACCCTTAGACAATTATATAGTAGATTGAGAGTCCTCAGTGGTTGATACCTTTTAATGGCTATCTGAAAAGATGGTGACAAATTGCAAGATCTGGAGACTACTCAGGTCTATACCTGATGAAGAGACCTAAGTAGTCTGGAAAGCTGCAATTTGTTACCATCTCTTCAGTTAGACTCTCAATTCTACATATGTTTCAATCCTATAAGATTCAGAGCTGAAATCTCCCAGCACCCTCTGCTTGTTCAGTGTCTTTACATTGTGAAGGTCATGATTAGCATGGGTAGCAAAGTTCAGTATTTTTTGATCCCACAAATTTAAACTATAAAAAAAATGGTGGAGACCGTGTTAATTTTCATTAAAATTGGCTTCCCACGTCAATTTTGGACAGTAGTTGATGATGATTATGATGGCGAATTTTGACATTTGCACTTACAATCCTTTCTCCAATTATGTATGACTTTTCCTTGATTTGTATAACCTGCATTAATTCTTCTTCCTTTTCATTTTCAGATCAATCCTTTGTAGCAGACAAAGAACAATTCAGCCTGGACTCATGCCGAGGGATGCTATTGCTAATGGATGTATCTTTTACTGTAGCCCAGAGTTGATTCTAGAGAAAAAAGTAACAATGGACTCCTGAAACACTCATGTACACACACATACACATATACAGACACAAAAAACACAGGCCACATAGTATATAACAGCCCACGCAGCATATAACACTGCCCACGCAGTATATAACACAGCCCACACAGAATATAACACAGCCCACGCAGTATATAACACTGCCCATGTAGTATATAGCAGAAAAAAGTAACAATGGACTCCTGAAACACTCATGTACACACACATGTACATATACAGACACAAAAAAACGCAGGCCACGTAGTATATGACAGCCCACGCAGTATATAACACTGCCCACGTAATATATAGCACAGACCACGTAGTATATAACACAGCCACATAGTATATAACACTGCCCACGCAGTACATAACACAGCCCACACAGTACATAACACAGCCCAACGCAGTATATAACACAGCCCACGCAGTATATAACACTGCTCATGTAGTATATAGCAGAAAAAAGTAACAATGGACTCCTGAAACATTCATGTACACACACATGCACATATACAGACACACAAACACAGGCCACGTAGTATATAACAGCACACGCAGTATATAGCACTGCCAACGTAGTATATAGCAGCCAGGCAGTATATAACACAGCCCACGTAATATATAGCACAGGCCACATAGTATATAACAGCCACGTAGTATATAACACAGGCCACGCAGTATATAACACAGCCCATGCAGTATATAACACTCCCCACGTAGTATATAGCAGCCAGGCAGTATATAACGTAGCCCACGTAATATATAGCACAGCCCATGTAGTATATAACAGGCCATGCAGTATATACGGTAACAGTGTGGGCACCATATCCCTGTTAAAAAAAAAAAGAATTAAAATAAAAAATAGTTATATACTCACCCTCCGTCGTCCACCGAAGCAGTCCCGCCGCATGCGATGCAGCCGCCAGCTTCCGTTCCCAGTGATGCATTGCGAAATTACCCAGATGACTTAGCGGTCGCTAGACTAAACTTAACTAAACTTCAGTTGCATGGAAATGGAAGACTCAGTCTAGACGAATTTGCTCGCCTTTGGAAACGGCTGAATAAGTTTAAGGTAAAATAAGCATTTACTGCATAACAAATGCGGTTTTATAGCACTTCTATTCTTGTAAATAGGAGCAGTATTATAGTAGTTATATTCTTGTACATAAGAGCAGTATTATAGTAGTTATATTCTTGTACATAGGGGCAGTATTATAGTAGTTATATTCTTGTACATAAGAGCAGTATTATAGTAGTTATATTCTTGTACATAGGAGCAGTATTATAGTAGTTATATTCTTGTACATAGGGGCAGTATTATAGTAGTTATATTCTTGTACATAGGAGCAGTATTATAGTACATATATTCTTGTACATAGGGGCAGTATTATAGTACATATATTCTTGTACATAGGGGCAGTATTATAGTAGTTATATTCTTGTACATAGGGGCAGTATTATAGTAGTTATAGTCCTGTACATAGGGGCAGTATTATAGTAGTTATATTCTTGTACATAAGAGCAGTATTATAGTAGTTATATTCTTGTACATAGGAGCAGTATTATAGTAGTTATATTCTTGTACATAGGGGCAGTATTATAGTAGTTATATTCTTGTACATAGGAGCAGTATTATAGTACATATATTCTTGTACATAGGGGCAGTATTATAGTAGTTATATTCTTGTACATAGGAGCAGTATTATAGTAGTTATATTCTTGTACATAAGGGCAGTATTATAGTAGTTATATTCTTGTACATAGGAGCAGTATTATAGTAGTTATATTCTTGTACATAGGGGCAGTATTATAGTAGTTATATTCTTGTACACAGAAGCAGTATTATAGTAGTTATATTCTTGTACATAGGAGCAGTATTATAGTAGTTATATTCTTGTACATAGGGGCAGTATTATAGTAGTTATATTCTTGTACATAGGGGCAGTATTATAGTAGTTATATTCTTGTACATAGGGGCAGTATTATAGTAGTTATATTCTTGTACATAGAGGCAGTATTATAGTAGTTATATTCTTGTACATAGGGGCAGTATTATAGTAGCTATATTCTTGTACATAGGAGCAGTATTATAGTAGTTATATTCCTGTACATAGGAGCAGTATTATAGTAGTTATATTCCTGTACATAGGAGCAGTATTATAGTAGTTATATTCTTGTACATAGGAGCAGTATTATAGTAGTTATATTCTTGTATATAGGAGCAGTATTATAGTAGTTATATTCTTGTACATAGGGGGCAGTATTATAGTAGTTTAATTCTTGAATGTAATTAGTGAACATTATTACAGTATATTTTGTTTTATCTTTTTCTTAAATTCTTAAAACTCATATTTTATCTTTAATAAAATTTTTTGCTTTTTTTTCCAGAATCTATTCAAAACAATTGACCTGAACCAAACTGGATTCATTGATCGGTCTGGCTTGGTAAAAGCCATACAAGATGCTGGTACATCATTTGTGTTATATTTTTGTTGTTTCTTGAGTTAATTATATACCGTACTCATTAAATATTAGATTCTTAAAACATCACATTAAAAAAACGTTACTCCCACCAGGGTGAATGACATTAGCGCGGTGCAACCTTCCTATCTCTCGCCAGTCTATTAATCACAGAAGTCCCAGATCTTTAGGCTGGAAAATAAGGATGGATACTTTCTTCCAGGGAACAGACAAGGCGATTTCTTAGACTTCTAGAGGAACGGCTTCTTGTAATGTTGATGGATCGGCCGCGGCAGAGTTTGAGTTTAATGATATTGAGTTTTCAGGGTTCATTGAGGGGCGATCGCTGTGTAAGGACATTAATCGTCATTCATGGGGGGACGAGCGCTCAGTGCAGTGCAGATCCTGACTCACGAGGTTGTGGAGGCTGTTACGGGATTTGTTACAGTCTAGATGTAGATGGGTTTGGTTTATGGATATTGCAGGGTGAATTACTTGGATGATTTATGAGTTCTCTGATGTCACTGTATATTCCTTTTGTATGTCCCATAAATCCAATCCTTCGTCTTGAAGGGGGTTCAGTATCCTCTGGGGTAGGGCATGGGCTGAACGGAAAGTCTGAACATTCAGGTGAGAATACAGTTACAAGGTTTCTGCCATTTGACACATTTATGATATATGTGATACATTCAGGTTCCCCCATTGGGACCCACATCAGTCTTGAGAACAGCGCCCCCTATTGCCTCCTGCTGGGATAGTGAGGCGGCCGGACATGTGCAGCTCCTATCACTCATTGGTAGAACAGTTCTGCAAGTTTTCTGCCATTTTTGGAACTTTGCTACACGTGGTTGGATAAGAGCCCCCCGCTCTTATAATAGATGACAAAAATGAAAAAATATTTTTTATTCCATTCCACAACTATTATTTTAGGGAAAAAAAAAATTCTGGTTGGCTCCAGTACTTCCATCATGTCATGGGCTGCTCTGCAGAATCCCATCATATCTCCGTTTCCTGGGCCCCTGTTAGTGTGACATGGCGTGAGGGTCATTATGGGGTTGAGATCCAGGACCCCCCAATTCACAGTCTGTACAGGGCTCCCACCTGCCACATGCCATTTACTTAGCGGATAATTTCTTGTATGGTAGCGAGGATTTCGGACCATCGCGGACCCACGGGTGCGGGCGCCATTACCATTTCTGTTCCTCCTTTTTTTCCCCGTCTTAGGTTTTTCGTCGTCCCCAGACGTGACTCGTACGAGGACCCTATGGGCGACAATTACATAACCGCTCTGATCGCTGCTGCCGAACATTCTATACGCACAGGACAATCGTTAATAAGATCGTTCTGTGCACAAGGAATATCATGTTATCCGCAGCCGCGTCCTGTTTACATGGGGCGATGTGCTGCCAATAATGATGATTTTTCAGCCGTCACAAGTTGATAGTTCTCATACGCTCATTTCCCAGTTAGCCGTAGCTGTCCCTGTGTAATGGGCCTCCATAGTTATTACTCCTGAGCGGATCTGCTGCTTTCTAATCTTGATGCCAGTGAATGGGGAAATTATTATTTGCTTTATTTTGCGAGTCGACCTCTATGTTATGATAGATGCAAAAATCGTTCCCTGAGCTGTACTCCCATTGTTCCTCCTGTCACATCGCCCCGTGTCTGTGTGTTTTCAGGTCTCGTGGTCAGTGACGCGGTGCTGAATATCATGATCCTGAGATACGCCAACTATGCCCAGAAGATGAGCTTTGCCGACTTTGTCTGCTGCATGATTCGCCTGGAAACTGTGACAAGTGAGAGACATAAATGACGTATCAGTAATGACAGCCGGTGACGGTATGGAAGCCTCAGCGGGTGCTGCCGGCAGTGAGACTAGCGCCAGCCACAGTACATGAGCCACAGGCCACTGTGTGTCTGATAATAGCTAAGGCTATAGATGAGGAGATTATGGAGGCACTGACTATAGATGAGGAGATTATGGAGGCACTGACTATAGATGATAATATTATGGAGGCACTGACTATAGATGATGATATTATGGAGGCACTGACTATAGATGATGATATTATGGAGGCACTGACTATAGATGATGATATTATGGAGGCACTGACTATAGATGATGATATTATGGAGGCACTGACTATAGATGATGATATTATGGAGGTACTGACCATAGAGGATGATATTATGGAGGCACTGACTATAGATGATGATATTATGGAGGCACTGACTATAGATGATGATATTATGGAGGCACTGACTATAGATGATGACATTATGGAGGCACTGACTATAGATGATAATATTATGGAGGCACTGACTATAGATGTTGATATTATGGAGGTACTGACTATAGATGATGATATTATGGAGGCACTGACTATAGATGATAATATTATGGAGGCACTGACTATAGATGATAATATTATGGAGGCACTGACTATAGATGATGATATTATGGAGGCACTGACTATAGATGATGATATTATGGAGGCACTGACTATAGATGATGATATTATGGAGGCACTGACTATAGATGATGATATTATGGAGGTACTGACCATAGAGGATGATATTATGGAGGCACTGACTATAGATGATGATATTATGGAGGCACTGACTATAGATGATGATATTATGGAGGCACTGACTATAGATGATGACATTATGGAGGCACTGACTATAGATGATAATATTATGGAGGCACTGACTATAGATGTTGATATTATGGAGGTACTGACCATAGAGGATGATATTATGGAGGCACTGACTATAGATGATAATATTATGGAGGCACTGACTATAGATGATGATATTATGGAGGCACTGACTATAGATGAGGAGATTATGGAGGCACTGACTATAGATGATAATATTATGGAGGCACTGACTATAGATGATGATATTATGGAGGCACTGACTATAGATGATGATATTATGGAGGCACTGACTATAGATGATGATATTATGGAGGCACTGACTATAGATGATGATATTATGGAGGTACTGACCATAGAGGATGATATTATGGAGGCACTGACTATAGATGATGATATTATGGAGGCACTGACTAGATGATATTATGGAGGCACTGACTATAGATGATATTATGGAGCCACTGACTATAGATGATATTATGGAGGCACTGACTAGATGATATTATGGAGGCACTGACTATTGATGATATTATGGAGCCACTGACTATAGATGATATTATGGAGGCACTGACTATAGATGATGATATTATGGAGCCACTGACTATAGATGATGATATTATGGAGGCACTGACTATAGATGATGATATTATGGAGCCACTGACTATAGATGATGATATTATGGAGCCACTGACTATAGATGATGATATTACGGAGCCACTGACTATAGATGACATTATGGAGGCACTGACTATAGATGATTATATTACGGAGCCACTGACTATAGATGACATTATGGAGGCACTGATTATAGATGATATTATGGAGCCACTGACTATAGATGATGATATTATGGAGCCACTGACTATAGATGATGATATTATGGAGCCACTGACTATAGATGACATTATGGAGGCACTGACTATAGATGATGATATTACGGAGCCACTGACTATAGATGACATTATGGAGGCACTGATTATAGATGATATTATGGAGCCACTGACTATAGATGATGATATTATGGAGCCACTGACTATAGATGATGATATTATGGAGCCACTGACTATAGATGACATTATGGAGGCACTGACTATAGATGATGATATTATGGAGCCACTGACTATAGATGATGATATTATGGAGCCACTGACTATAGATGATGATATTACGGAGCCACTGACTATAGATGACATTATGGAGGCACTGACTATAGATGATTATATTACGGAGCCACTGACTATAGATGACATTATGGAGGCACTGATTATAGATGACATTATGGAGCCACTGACTATAGATGATATTATGGAGCCACTGACTATAGATGATATTATGGAGGCACTGACTATAGATGATGATATTATGGAGCCACTGACTATAGATGATGATATTACGGAGCCACTGACTATAGATGACATTATGGAGGCACTGATTATAGATGATATTATGGAGCCACTGACTATAGATGATATTATGGAGGCACTGACTATAGATGATATTATGGAGGCACTGACTATAGATGATGATATTATGGAGGCACTGACTATAGATGAGGATATAATGGAGGCACTGACTATAGATGATATCATGGAGGCACTGACTATAGATGAGGATATAATGGAGGCACTGACTATAGATGAGGATATAATGGAGGCACTGACTATAGATGAGGATATAATAGAGGCACTGACTATAGATGATGATATTATGGAGGCACTGACTATAGATGAGGATATAATGGAGGCACTGACTATAGATGATATCATGGAGGCACTGACTATAGATGAGGATATAATGGAGGCACTGACTATAGATGAGGATATAATGGAGGCACTGACTATAGATGATGATATTATGGAGGCACTGACTATAGATGAGGATATAATAGAGGCACTGACTATAGATGATGATATTATGGAGGCACTGACTATAGATGAGGATATAATAGAGGCACTGACTATAGATGACAATATTATGGAGGCACTGACTATAGATGAGGATATTATGGAGGCACTGACTATAGATGATATCATGGAGGCACTGACTATAGATGAGGATATAATGGAGGCACTGACTATAGATGATATCATGGAGGCACTGACTATAGATGAGGATATAATAGAGGCACTGACTATAGATGATGATATTATGGAGGCACTGACTATAGATGACGATATTATGGAGGCACTGACTATAGATGATATCATGGAGGCACTGACTATAGATGACAATATTATGGAGGCACTTACTTTTATTGGCAATGTTATGGAGACAGTGACTGATTTTCCCTAGGAATGTTTTGGAGACAATGTCATCACTTGGTAATGTGTCTTTCTGAGCCGATTATTATCTATTTCCAGATGTCTTCCAGAACCTAAGAAAGGATGGAACTAAAGTATACCTGAGCGAAGAAAACGTGAGTGATAAATGTCATTGTACGGGGAATTACTGCGATGTTACTGATGACTCTGCGATAGAGACACAGACGGGCAGATAGATAATAAAGAAAACAAAGCAGCACAAGCAAAAGTGCAGGTATACTGTAGGTGCCAGCCCACAGGTTTCAACCATCCTATGGTAAATATAAAGCAAACAAGTCGGCAGAACAAAATAGAAAATTCCATGCAAAAAACTGATGTATTTATTGGCCCATGTGAACAGGTGCCAATAAATGGACGCTTTTTTTGCACATAATTTGCTGATGAGTTCTGCCCACTTTGTTTACTTTGTTAGATGGGTAGATTCACGGCCGAAAGTGTCGGCACCCTTAAACTTGTTCCAGAAAATGAAGTATTTCTCCCAGAAAATTATTGCAATTACACGTATTTTAATATATACGTTTAAATAAGTCCATCTCCAGAGATCTGGATGTTCTTTTGTCCAGGGTAAACAACATAATCAAGATGTTTACAACCCATGGCACTGAAGCTAATCTCCCTGGACGTGGAAATTCATGAAAGGTTGCAAAGCAGGATAGTCCATATGGTGGATAAGCTGCCCCAACCAAGGTCCAAAGAAATTCAAGCTGCCCTGCAGGCTCAGGGTGCATCAATTTCAGTGTGAACTACCTGTCGACATTTGAATGAAATGAAACGCTATGGTAGGAGACCCAGGAGGACACCACTGATGACACAAAGACATAAAAAAGCTAGACTGCAGTTTGCCAAAATGTACATGAGTAAGCCAACATCCTTTTGGGAAAGTGTCTTGTTGACAGATGTGTCCAAGACAGAGCTTTTTGGTAAAGCACATCATTCTGCTGTTTACCGAAAACAGAATGATGCCTACAAAGAAAACACAGTACCTACAGTCAAAAATGGTGGAAGTTCAAAGATGTTTTGCTGCCTCTGGCACTGGGTGCCTTGACTGTGTGCAAGGCATCATGAAATCTGAAAATTATCAAAGGATTTTGTGTCGCAATGTAGTGCCCAGTGTCAGAAAGTTGGGTTTATGTCCTAGGTCATGGGTCTTCCAGCTGGACAATGACCCCAAACATACTTTAAGAAGCCCCAGAAATGGATTGAAACAAAGCGCTGGAGAGTTCTGAAGTGGCAGCAATGAGTCCGGATCTAAATCCCCTTGAACACCTGTAAGGTGCTCAGGGCCTGTTGTTCTCCCACACTCCCGCGCCCCACAAATAAATGGTGTCCAAGCTCCCATGTGCTGTAACTGCAGTGCAGTTTACTCATGTTTTGACTTCAATCCTCCGTTGTCTCTGCGAATCCAGGAACAGCTGCACATTCAATAAGGGACACCGGATTTGTTTTAGCAAGTTGCTTTTACTGAACAGTTCAAGTACAGCCATCTTTAACTCCTTTCCGACATCGGGCATACATTTACGCCAATGTTGGACTCCCCCGCTTTGATGTGGGCTCCAGCGGTGAGCCCACATCTTTCCCGGCACATATCAGCTGTTTTGAACAGCTGACATGTGCCCAGGATAGCCGCGGGTGGAATCGTGTTCCACCCGCGGCTATTAACCTGTTAAATGCCACTGTCAAACTCTGACAGTGACATTTAACAAGCACTTCCGGCACTCGCGCAGGAAATACGCCCACCAGTGACCCGGGTCACCAGTGTGTTGGCATTAGATTGGGCAATTCTGAACTCGGCAATACCAAATATGTGTATGTTTAATTTTTTTTAATTGTTTTATTTTGAATGGGATGAAAGGGGGCTGATTTGAACTTTTAGTTTTTTAAATATTTTTAAAAGCATTTTTTTACTTTTTGCATGCTTCTCTATAGGTGAACAGAAGCTGCCATAATCTGATCGGATTGTGATTCCACCTGCGGCTGTTAGAGGCACATGTCAGCTGTTCAAAACAGCTGACATGTGTCAGAAAAGATGTGGGCTCAGCTCCGGAGCCCATATCAAAGGTAGGGAGTCTGACATCGGCGTACTATTACGCCTGATGTCGGAAAGGGAATAAAATTGCTGTTGGGAGAAAACGCCTTTGGATATGAGAGACCTCGAGCAGTTTGCAAAAGAAGAGGGGTCCAAAATTCAAGCTCAGGGGTGTAAGAAGCTTGTTCGATTGATTACAGTTATTTATAACAGAGGGCGTGCAAACAAATATTAGGATGAGGGTGTCAACACTTTTGTCCATCCTGTTTTTTGGGTTTTGTGTGAAATTATGTCCAATTTGCCTTTTTTTTCCTTGTTTTTTTTTGTGTTGTTACAATACACAAAAAAGGAAATAAGCATTTACATAACAAAACATGTGTAATTGTAATAATTTTCTGGGAGAAATACTTTATTTTCTGGAACAATTTCAGGTGCCAACACTTTCGGGCATGACTGTATGCCTCGGCCGGTAGCTTTCATGAATTGGAATATGTGCCAAGTACCTTCATGCTATTAGTATATCCTATATAGCAGTGATACAGTTTACATTCCGTAGATTGGGTGTTTGTAGACCTCTCGGCACTTACAGAGGTGGATGTATACTTTTGTTTGTACACTATACAGTCACGGCAGTTTGTACCTGTTCACACTTGCTTTATTCTGTATGGAGGTACTGGTCAGCTTTTTCGATTTTTTTTTTTTAGTATTCTGTTGGAGGTGGTGACTGTCTCCAGATTTGGCTGATCTCCTCTCCCATCAGCCTAAGGTCTCGTGCAGACGATCATATTTTTGGTCCGAGTGTGATCTAACAAGGCATGAACTTCACATTCCATTTATTCAATGTTTGCACATCTTGGCGCTTACAGAGGTGTCTGCATTCTATAGTTATATATTATGCAGCCATGGCAGCTTGCACCTGTTCACACTTGCTTCATTATGTTAGAAGGTGCTGGTTGGATTGGTTTCTTAGTGCTAACATTTGGAGGTGGTGATTGCCTCCTTAGTCGGCTGAGCCTCCTCCTCCTCCCATCAGTCTAAGGCCTCATTCAGACATAAGTGATTTTTCTCATACGCAAAAATCGGTCCAAATTTCATCAGAATTTGGTCAGAGTCTTATCAGCTATTCTCAGATGAAAAAACAACTGAACAAAGTTTCTGAGTTTGCCTGCACAACCAGACGTGGCGCCCTCATCCCCTTCACGACAGGCGGCCAGTGGTGACTGACAGTCGCTCATCTACCTCGCCTCGGTGATCTCCAGCCTGTGGTTCTCCATGTCATTGCATCTAAAGGACCACAATGTGGACATCGCTGCCTTACCAGTGGCCAACATGAACTCACGATTGTCCACATTTCCTATGGTCAATGCTTTTCTTACATTCCATGACTTTTATGCTTAATTTTTAGTGGCTGCAGATTCTCATGTCCTCTTGACGACCACGAGGCTTCTGGCTGGAAGGTAATTCTGAAAAACTGCATCACTTGCTCATTAAAGGTCTGAGTGCAAAGCTCGCTGTGATGATCTGTAACTGACAACTATAAGCTTTACATAAGCGAGGTGACAGTGACCTGATCCTAGAAAACGCCCTGTAATATAAGAGCTCATCTGACCTGTTACTGGTGACATTGTATTGTCAGCAACGTCCAATAGTGAGTGCAGCTCTGGAGTATAATACAGGAGGTAACTCAGGATCAGTAATGTAATGTATGTACACAGTGACTGCACCAGCAGAATAGTGAGTGCAGCTCTGGGGTATAATACAGGAGGTAACTCAGGATCAGTAATGTAATGTATGTACACAGTGACTGCACCAGCAGAATAGTGAGTGCAGCTCTGGGGTATAATACAGGAGGTAACTCAGGATCAGTAATGTAATGTATGTACACAGTGACTGCACCAGCAGAATAGTGAGTGCAGCTCTGGAGTATAATACAGGGTGTAACTCAGGATCAGTAATGTAATGTATGTACACAGTGACTGCACCAGCAGAATAGTGAGTGCAGCTCTGGAGTATAATACAGGATGTAACTCAGGATCAGTAATGCAATGTATGTACATAGTGACTGCACCAGCAGAATAGTGAGTGCAGCTCTGGGGTATAATACAGGAGGTAACTCAGGATCAGTAATGTAATGTATGTACATAGTGACTGCACCAGCAGAATAGTGAGTGCAGCTCTGGGGTATAATATAGGGTGTAACTCAGGATCAGTAATGTAATATATGTACACAGTGACTGCACCAGCAGAATAGTGAGTGCAGCTCTGGGGTATAATACAGGAGGTAACTCAGGATCAGTAATGTAATGTATGTACATAGTGACTGCACCAGCAGAATAGTGAGTGCAGCTCTGGGGTATAATACAGGGTGTAACTCAGGATCAGTAATGTAATGTATGTACATAGTGACTGCACCAGCAGAATAGTGAGTGCAGCTCTGGAGTATAATACAGGAGGTAACTCAGGATCAGTAATGTCATGTGTGTGCACAGTGACTGCACCAGCAGAATAGTGAGTGCAGCTCTGGGGTATAATACAGGATGTAACTCAGGATCAGTAATGTAATGTATGTACACAGTGACTGCACCAGCAGAATAGTGAGTGCAGCTCTGGGGTATAATACAGGATGTAACTCAGGATCAGTAATGTAATGTATGTACACAGTGACTGCACCAGCAGAATAGTGAGTGCAGCTCTGGGGTATAATACAGGATGTAACTCAGGATCAGTAATGTAATGTATATACACAGTGACTGCACCAGCAGAATAGTGAGTGCAGCTCTGGAGTATAATACAGGAGGTAACTCAGATTCAGTAATGTCATGTGTGTGCACAGTGAAGCCTTCGTCCATTTTTAATGTCCTTATGTGGTCCGTTTTTAATTACTGCAAATACAGACATACGCACACCCATTGTATTCAATGGTGGTGTACACACAACAGGTTTTTCACATGGACCTTGTGTCCATGTGAAAAACTTGTAGACACATCAGGTTTTTTTTTGCGTAGCATGGACAAAATGAATGTCGCATACGCACACAATGATGGCATCCGTGTGTCATTAGTGTGACAAGTACCGGTACCTGGGAAGAAGCAGTACAGTTTGCACTGATACCAGGTGACAGTGGCTGTTGAAGACAGCTCTCATCATTGCTGCCTGGTTGCGCTGAGATCAGCATGACCAGGCGACAATGATGGGAGTTGTATTCATTACTCACTGTGCACCTCCTGTGTAAAATAAACAATTAAATTTAAAAATCCCGGTGTGAGCTGCCATACAATTTTTATAACCAGCAGAGTGAAAGTCAATGACTGGGGCTGATGTTAATAAACTGGGACAAGGGACAATACCCCATAAGGTTCCAAGGCTATTAATAACTGCAGACAGCTGTTTGCTTCGCTGTTACTGTTGAATATAAGGGGCCCCCCAGAAAAAAAATTACATAGGGTTCTCCTATAAATTCAAACCAGCAAAGGCTAAACAAACAGCTGTGGGTTGATATTAATAGTGTGGGAAGAGGCCAGGGATATTGGCCCCCTCCCAGGATACAAACATCAGCCCTCAGCCGCCCTAGAAATGGCACATCAATAAGATGCATCAAATCTGGTGCTTAGCCTTGCTCTCCCTACTTGCCGTGTGGCGGTGGCAAGTGGAATAATAGGGTTGGCATTGATGCCACAACCGTATCACCTCACCTGTCCGACGTGAAGATAATCAATATTGTCCCACGCCGTAATCCATCTCTGCAATATCTGGTTTTCAACTTGAACTGTGCCATGATGCAACTGTCCATGATGAAAACCAGCAGACAAAGAGTTCCTGTGAACATAGCTTCAATGACGGGTGGTGACGTTGTAAAGTGAAGAGCCAGAGCCGTAGTCGTGACTGAGATTAACTGAGTACACTTGCTCTGGCCCCCCATTACATGTAAGCACTGTTTCTTCTGCGGCATACCTCTTGCTTCACCCTCTGCACCATCTGGGTCCCATCGGGCTGGCTGTGTTCTGCTATTTGTTCCGCTGCTTCCGTTGAACAAGAAGAGAAAGAGTCCTTTTCCAACTTCAAATGAAGAACTTTACTATTAGATTTTCTCAGCACATTCCAGACAGTAACAGCATTACCATCAGGCTCCATGCAGTTCACATTCTTCGCTTTCGCTACGCTTTCCTCTACGTCCTGCAGTACATTACAGGTACATACCGCCTCTTGGGATAATGCAGCGTCCTCCCTGTTTGAGCTCAATACACGTGAGTGTTCCTCCATCCGTTTTGTCCTGGTATGAAAGGCATCAGCCCAAGCAATGATCTGCCACATGGTGAGTGACCTGTGTCCCTGTGCTGGTTAAGGACAACTTCTTGACTGTCCTGAACCAAGGAAAGTGCTGCTGACTCAGCTGTATTCTCTGTCCATCCGGACACTTTATGGTTGGGCACTTTTCTTAAAGTTACGCAGCTGTCCCTGTGCGGTCCCGGGACTATATGGGCACTACGGCCCTCCTGAGCTGTTGAGCTCCCAGGCTCTAAGTAACTCACAAACAGGAAGAAACTATACTTATCAAAGACAGCCCCTCCTACCAAACTATGTATAAAGTGGAGCCCCATCTAGCATCCTACAATAGGTTCTACACTTGCCCTACATTACACTGTATTACATAGAAGCATAACACATTTACATTTAAAGGGTTGACCCATTTAAAGGGGTGGGAATTAGGAATTTGACGCCCCTTACAATGTCATAGAGATAACCGCCGGTCATTGAAGTGGCGTTTCCACTCTTCACCGAGAGCCAGGACGATGAGCTGCGGTGACCTCAATGGGATCACTGCGAGCACCGTGAGAATTTTCCCACACGGCCCTCACGAGGCCATATTGTCCTAAAAATAAAAAAGTTATTACTCTGGGAAGAAGGCGAGCAGAAAACTGTGGGCTTTCCACCTGCTGGTTCTGAAAATTGCGCAGGAGCCCACACTGTTTTTTTTAATTGTATTTATTTTATCGTTGACTGAGATCAGCATGAAACCATGAAACAATGATGAGAGTGGCCTTCAACAGCCGGCTCCTGGGATCAGCGCAAACTGTACTGCTTTTCCTAGGTGCCGGTACATGTCTCACGGATGGCACATGGATGTAATACACGGATGTGACTTACGTACGTACGGATGACACATGGACACGACAGACCTCACCAGTACTGGTTCTTCCTGGACAGGAATCACCAGGCCTTGTGAAGCAGACCTGACTTGGTCTTTGTGTAGATATTGTGTATTTCGGAACGTTCACACTGATGACATTGTGTCTGCAATTAATGGATGTTCGTTCCTTCTATCTCGCAGGTGACTGCTCCGTGGAAGCTCCTGATGGACCCAGACAGCTTTTTTTTTCTGTTTCTCTACAATGGAGACTCTCTCTCTCTCTGTAGTTTACAGTTCTATATTCATTGTACAATGTGTGTAAAAGTTTTCTTAAGTCCATAAAGTGATTTTGTGAGACAAACTTCCACTACCAAACTATTGTGCACCAGAGCTAGAGCAGGACAATAACTATCATGTCAAAAATGATGACACGTTCTATCTTGGAGTAGTTAAAGGGACTCTGTCACCTGAATTTGGTGGGCTCTGTTAACGGTCCGATGGGCGGTGTTTTCTGTTCTTTCATGCGCCCCTTCCTTTCCCGCTGGCCGCAATATTGTCTAGAATTTGATTAGGTTTCCTCCGTATTACACGCTTGCGCAATGCAATCTCGCCTTGCGCACACGCAGTATGCTTTGCCCAACTGCGGGCAAAGCCGAAAAGCATTAGTGCGCATGCGCCGGCACACTATGTCCCGGAACACAGCGAAATACGTGACGTGGAAAAGCGGACCCCAGCGCGCGTTTCGCAATGTTGCTTCCTCAGGGGGCGTTTCCACGTCACGTATACAGGTTGGTTTACTATGGACATCTTTCTCCCTTTATCATGTTTGGTATAATGAACTGGTTGTTATCTATGGATTGATGTACAAACTCCTCAGTATTGGCCTAACTTCATAATATGTGATCGTTGGTTTTTGTTATTATTCTCCTTGCATCACTTTGACCCGCATATTTACCTGGACTACACATTTATTTTACACTTTGGGTCTATGTATGATTTTTTGAACAGGAACTGCCAATGGTCACCACCACATGACTTAGTGGTGCACTCTATATGTGGCTGTTTTGTGAGTGTACGTACATATTTGTATCATCTCCCTTTTTATGACAAACAATCCGACCAACTGTCTTGTGGACGTGGCACCTTGATTTTCTCTGCATATAGTTGTTTTTATGGTAATATTATTGTGTTATCTGAACTTTTTCAAGAAAATTTCTATATATATTTTAAAGAATTGGTCTAAGGCCCACATTTTTCGTTTGGTTCAAGAATATAACTACTATATAAAGCTGCTCCTATGTACAAGGATATACAGTATTTTGCAGATTATAAGACGCAACCTGAATTTTGAGGAGAAAAATAGTAAAAAAAAATTTTTTTTAATGAAATGGTGGCGCTTCTTGTAATCCTTGCGTCTTGTTGCCTACCGGTGGTGGCTGTGGTGAAGCGGGGTCCCAGGGTCGCTGCTGGAGGAAGCAAGAGTGGAGCGTTGCTGCAGGCCGCAGGCTGGGAGGAGGGGGTGTTCGGATGTGTGGCGCGCCGGTACGGTTGTTCGGTGCTGCGGGGGCTCTGCCGACATTTTGTGAAAGCCCGGAGCCCCCCGCACTTACATGGTTTCCTATGCGGTGGACTCCGTGAAAATGGCTGCCGGGAGCGGCGCATGCGCAGATGGAGATCTCAGCACCAAGATCTCGGGACTCGGGAGATGAGATCTCAGCGCTGAGGCAGGACTTAGAAGATTTTCCATCACACTAACAGACATCTATCTATGAGAGATCACAGCATTGCATATGCAAGTCCTACAGTGGATGGAAAAAAAACTAAAGAAAATGTTTAAAAACATTAGGAAATAAGGAGATTTAAGAAAAAAAATTTTTTTCTCATAATAAAGTTATGTTAAAAAAGACAAAAATAAATAAAAAGTACACAAAAATACTATCACCATATCTGTAGCAACCCGAACAATATATTATTATTATTGCTCCAATACCGTGTATTTAATAAAAAAAATAAAAAAATAAATTTATTTATCCTGCACAAAAAGTACAATAAATCAAAAGTGATCGCGAAGTTGTATTTTCCTGAAAATTATGTCAATGAAAATGGTAACTCTCCGCAAAACGTCCCTCACACGGCTCCATCAATTATAAAGAAACATTCTGTAGCGCCATATTCCTACTGACCTGCAGAATACTGGTAATATTTTCTTAGGCGATTATTGTGCAGTAAATTTCTCTTAGAAAAATGATTTTTCATGTCTTGTATAGTTTTTTTTTTTTTTAAATTGTGAAGAATTTGTTACAATAAAATAGTTTTTTGTCACCGTTTTCTGATAACGATAACATTTTATTTTTATGTTTGTGTAGATGCGTAAGGTTTTTTTTTTTTTTGAGGTACGTACAATGTCTTGTTACATTTTTCTAGGTATGTGTGGCCACTAAAAAGCGACAAATTTTTTGCGCTTCATGGCATTTACCGTACAGGTTAATTAATTTTAGATTTTGCTAGTTTGGACTTTTACGGATGTGGTGATGCTGATTTTGCTTATTTCTTTATTTTCTAGTGGCTCACTTTTGATCATATTTCTTTAATCTTAATTTTTTACATTTCACTTTATCTTTTAGTCCCCAGTGGGAGACCTGAACCTGTAATCATCTGAACGCTTATACTATATAGTGCAAAAGCAAAAAATCATGGTCTCCTATGAAGCCCAGAATGAAATTGGTGAGTTCAGACGGTATTCAGCCAATGTCTATGGTCAAGAAATAAGGTTGGTGATAAAACCCCTGGAGAGGAGTCTCTGGGTCCTATAGTTACACATCACCAGGATGAGGCCACTATATCAAATTTTGCCATGCAGAAAAGGGTGAAAGGGATTGTTCAGCTTTGAAAACCCATTTTCATGCACCTTATTCAGAGTTAATAGAGGCATCTTTCGTTCAGTATCCGCATGTCTTGGTCCGAATTCAGTCTTCTGTATCTCAGTATGAGTTTGGACCTCAATGCTCGGAGGGACCAGGGCCGTATTTGCCAATAGGCACTCGAGGGCACGTGCCTAGGGCGGGGACGATGCGGGGGGCGGCACCTGAGCAAGTGAGCAAGGTTTTATTTTGGTTTTTTTTCACCTCCCGACCGCCAACACCCACGCCCGCCCCCCCCCCCCCGCATCCCACCCATCCTCCGACCGCCCCCCCCCGCCTCCCACCCACCCTTCTTGAAGAGTCAAACTCCGAGGGGCCTATCTATGCCTATGAGATGTTAGCGATTTTTCGATACGTATAGCTCATCGTAGAGCCGTCACGGCACTGGGGAGGACTAGGACCGTCTGTGCTTATTGTCTTATCATCATTTGGGGACTTAAAAGTTTATCGTGCAAAACTTTTTCAAGCTTATCACCGGAGAAATTCAGGAAAATAATATGTCGAAGTGGCAAATTATACTGAAAATTGATCCTAGATACACAGGAAGGCAGGAACGTGTAAATCTGGTTATTCCAGTTGTCTACAGACTGTGACAAATACTTTATGTATTATTTTAGTCAGTATTGTATCCCCTGAGGATAGGTGAAAACCAGGAATGGATTAAGTACAGGGCTAGCTGGGCACTATCCAAGGGCCAACACTCAAGGATCATGTACACCGGCCGATCCCATGACCGTAAATGACCGACGGTCGTCTACATGGAAGCCGCTCAGTGGTTGCTTAATAGGTTGTTTAGACAGTCCGGCCAACAATAACCATTAGTTCTGTGCACGTAGACTGTCAATGTTTTGTTACACAGCGCGATGTGCTACCGAGACTATAATTTTTAAGCATGAGCTTAAAGATCACTTCACCTGACGGATTAATGTCTCACTCGTTCATTGGGTGATTGGCAGCCAGTTTACAGCGCTCGATAATCAGGAAACAAACAGTCCTAGAAAAGTTCATTCCCGATAATAAGGAGATGTCAATGTATCCATAAAGGTGTCCGTGATGTGATAGATCTGTCGGATGTGGGTGCAATGGATTAAAATTTCCAGGATCATAATACTAAATCCGTAACATCCCTGCACCTACCGTGTGCCATTTATAATACTGGTGTCTTCTTATGGTAAGGTGGGACCTTTAGGAGACCCTAGGAAACCAGGCCAGGTGTGACCGTTACCTCTGCAATCCTGATTGCTTCCCACCTTGGGTGTAACGTAAAAACAATTCTGAAGAGTTCAGTGATCGCTTAGGGGCAGCAAACCCTCAAGCATTCCGCAGATTGTATCATCTATAAGGGTGAAGAACGGGTCAATAAGTCTTCTGCACGCGTATATCTAGCAGTATATCAGAGAGCGGAGGTCTCCTCCGTATGAATCTTACATACTACACTCTCTTTAAAAATGAAATTGCAAGATGAGGAAGGAAAAGTCATAGAATGATAGAAATTAGAGGATGGAAACATTGTGGAAACCACAAAATTTATTCATTCTGGAGAAATCCTGACACTTCCAGCCTTCGCTATTAATGGTTGTCTGAGGAAGATTCTGCCACTAAATGCACTTTGGTAAATCATCAAGATCCACTGCTGGCAGCTCACAGACCAATGACATCATCGATGTGCTCGATGGAGACAAGTCCGGAGACACTGCAGCCATGGGAGCAGGTTTAGGCCACACAGGCTGCTCACAGTAATATGAGGAACATGCGGCCTGGTGTTGTCGTATTGAAAAACAGCTCCAGGGACACTTTGGAGAAATTGCCGCATCGCTGTTCCACCACAAAATCAATGAAACCCCGAGCTGTTAGTTTGTACCTGAAATAAAGAGTAGATGGGTCCGGATACCATACATTATGCCACTTCACACCATAATCCCGGGGGCACATGCACACCTGCCCACCTAGTTTAGACCTGTGAAAAATTTGAAAGGGAGCATTCCCTACAGTAAGAATACAGAAGGGATCATCGTCGGCCTAGAAATGTTTCTTTACAGTAAAAGTATAAAAACAAGTCTTCACTAACGAGTAAAGTCTTCATCCTGTGATATATGTTTATCTATTGGTGATTTGCTTGGAAATTGTTAATCCCTTAAAATTAGAGATGAGCGAATTCATCAGCTGTGTGAAATTTAAAAAAGAAAACGATTTGCAGCAAATTGCAAGTATCACAAAGCCTATGATTGTCCTAAGAAGACGTAGCTTTATTAATGATCAATTGACATTAACCTATCCGACTTTGCGTAAATGGATGGTATCACACACTATCTGTAATGTTTATTCAGTGTTTGAAAGCTTTATCTTCCTGTCTCTATTTCTGAGCTGTGGCATATTCTCGCTATCCAGATTCACTACAAAATGACTGCTGCATTCCCTGCCTCTGCTTTCATAGAGACTATGATAGTCCTTCCTGATTGGCTGTGCTATACCATGTGATGTGATAGCTGCAAGGCATTATAGGGAAGCCCACATGGCAGTGAAAGAGATCATGTGAACCTTCACGAGCTGAGGAAATTTTCTGTTAAACGTTACTGTTTTTTTAGGATCAAAACTCAAACTAAAATTTGACAAGAATTCGATTTGCATCAAGTCAATTATCTCACCTCTACTTATTATCCATAGATCCCTTGGATAGTGATCATTGATCAGAGATCTACCTACAGTATTCACAGTTCTGCTTAAAAGTTTGTGAACCCTTCACAACTTGACATATTTTACATAAATTTGACCTAAAATTACATCAGATTTTCATAAGCCTTAAAAGTAGATAAAGAACTAACTCAAACAAAGGAGACAAAAATATCAGACTTTGTAATTTAAAAAAAAAAAAAATAATACAATATCACATGTCTGAGAGTGACTAAAGTATGTGAACCTTTGCTTTCAGCATCTGACGGGAAGCAATAATTGCATCTAAACGTTTCCGGTAATCAATAAACTCTGCAAATCAACTTGGAGAAATGTTAACCCATTCCTCCCTTTAAAACAGTTGCTATGAAGGTGGATTCTGTACGATGATCTTCTCACTTCAGTTCTTTCCACAATATTTCTATGACATTAAGGTCAGGGCTATTCCAAAGCGTACGGAGGTTGATTCATCACTGCTGTTCCACTTTTTTTTGGCAAGTTCTGTGTGTCGTTCACCTGTATTTTATTTGTGCCACGTTTGTCTTTTCATTTGTGCCTTTTTTTAAGATCACTTTATTATGTATTTATCTGTTCTTGTTTAGTTCGCCATTGTGGGTGGGGGTTTATCATTTCCAGATCATTTGTGATTTTTTGGAAAAGTCGCAATTTCTATTGCGCAAATTAAATCTAGTCCTCTCCTGGACTAATTGTATGTATAGCAGCATTTTCTTCTGCTACTTTGTGAAATGTGCAACTTTTTGCACTTAAAAGTCGCCAAAAAAGGTTAAAGCCAAAAATAAAGTCGATTTTTTTTTTTTTACTTTGGACAAAATTTATGAACCATGTGTGACATTTTTTGCTGAATTACGCACAGAAAATTACGAATACCGCATGAGAAAAAAGAAAAATTACTTAAAAAACCCCGCAAAATATGAAGTGGGGCCTAAGTCTATAGTTCTTTAACCAATCTTTTGTAGAATTCTTTGTCTATTTTGGGTTATTGTCTCATGTTCTCTTGAGCATTAGCTTGTGGAAATTTTCTGCTACAATTTGAGGGTATAATTCCTTGTTCAATCAATGGTGGCAGCCGTCTTTTACTAGATATAGTAAAACCGGTCAAAACCTTGATACGGCCACCACTATGTTTCACAGATGGCGTGAGGTTTTATTTGCTGCATTGTAGTATTTATCTTTTGCAAAATATAATGCATCTCATTTAAACAAAAAAAAAAGCAGTCCATCCACAAAACATTGTTCCAGTAGTGTCTGCCTTGTCCTGGTGATTTTTAATAAAGTGTAGATGGGCAGTAATGTTCTTTTTGGACAGCAGTGGCTTTCTCCTTGCAATCCTGCCATGCAAACAATTGGTGTCCTTATCATGATGAACTTGTGAATATTATCATTAGCTAATGAGAGAGAAGCCTTTTGTTGCTTAGCAGATATCTTGGGTTCCTTCGTGACTTCATGGACTATTATATGCTTGTTCTTGGAGTGATATTTGTTGGTCAGATAATCCAGCATAGGATAATAATGGTCTTGAATTTTCTCTGTTTTTACACAATTAGCACTGGTCATGTCCCCTTCTCACAGCCACCTCTCTTGGTAGCGGTACCCTGCAGTGGTTTGACAACTTTCACATTAGCAGCCTACTTGCTCAGTTACGCGCACACAAGCACTGGTATCTAGTAGTCTCTAGTAATTTTCCTCACACTCAGGCTTAAGACACTTCACGTTGGCAAACCTCACATTCAGGAGTAAAACCAGCCATACTCATTAGATAGCTGTCGGAAGAACCCTGCTTCGGCTGATCATTCAGTCAACAGGCATCTCAGCCAACAATCCCATACACAGAAGTGCTTGCTCAGTCAAGCGCCCCTTTGTTCTCTATGAGAAGGCCAACGACTTGCTTCTTATTACTGGAATAACAATGTGGTCGGCAGTCCAAGATCAGACGTCCAGTCAACATCTTTTCCGACCATTAGTCTGCATTACACCACCAGTCGAACCTGTAGATCTCGGCTAACATTAGTCTAATGTGTATGGGGTTCTTATACCTCTATACTCCCCTCTGCTATATTTACTCTTCTCTTTTCTCTTGGTCCTGTTGGTGGACTTACTCTTCTCTCACAAGAATAAACCTCTCTCCAACGTTCCTTGGTTGCAATCCTGAACATCTCTGTGTAATGGTGACTCTTTTTTACATGGCATTAGCACATGGTTGGAAATTGTTGAACTGTCCTACAAGTCCACAGAGCACCCACTGCACCAGCGCCATCACCACCTAGCTATGCCTCCGGTCCAGGACTCGTAAAAGGTGGAGGACAAGTGGACACACCAAGAACATGTTCCTTTTCTAACAGGGCAACAATGCTCCCACATAAGTGGTACATTAACAATAAAGAAGTTTAATCTTTTATACCAAGGTAAGAAATTAAGAAGGACGGGTTACTGCCTGTGTCTAGGTGTAAGGCTGTATTCCCCATGTGATCTGGCACATATTCAGGTGACACTTCCACGTTGGGTGACGTATTACTCTACGATGACTTTTTTCTTTTTGAGGCGGGATGGGGGGGTGCTCTGTTCATTTACCTAATAATAGCATGTAAATACAGGCAGAGCTCGCTGCCACCGGGCTCAGGGAGACACATCCACACTCACCTGCGACAAGGAAAGCTCAATACACGTCAATTAATGATTGGCAAACATTCAGAAATATAGATACAATAGGCTAATGTTCAACCAAGGCAAGGCTGGCTGCTGAGGAAGGAGGAGAAACAATACTGAAGAAAATAGTATATTACCCTCTGGAGGAGAAGAAAACCAAACTCGGATTGTAACTTGATGGTTCCTTGAAGACCCCTAAGGTAATAAGGTAAATTTCGCATTTCCACAGAGACGAGTCTCATGGTCTCTCTGTCCTTAGACACATTTGTAGGCATAAAACTAACAGTCCCAGGATAAACTTACATCCTGTGGTATCTGAAGATAAGCAGTGTTACCTTGTTGTGAATTGTGCATGACCATGGGACGTGCTGGGACTGGTGGTTATACAGTAGTGGTTTGTGACAGTCTCCAGTAGATTCTACAGGTTGTGTTCATATCAGAGCGACTGAAGTGCATGTTATGTTATTGACGTTGACTCTCTCAGAAATATTTGCATGTACCTGAAGCGCGGGGAGTCGAGACTTAGACTCAGTGTTACTGGTGGGTCCCTGGTACCCCAGACATAATATTAACATGGCATGCAACAGGGGGATTAACAGGTAGCAACAGAGGGATCAACAGTTTTAATACTCTTGCAAGCACACAAGGGACAAACACCATCAGAGACATCACCAGAGGATACATCACCACCAGAAAGATCACCACCCCCAGATACATCCCCAGAGGATACATTACCACCACCAGAAGCATCACCACAAGAAACCAGAAAATGCATCGCTACCAGATACATCAGCATCAGAAACACCAGCACCAGATAAATCACCACTGGATACATAACCACAAGATACCAGAAGATACATCACCACTAGATACATAGTCACCAGATATATAACCACAAGATACATCACCACCAGAGAGATCACTACCCCCAGATACATCCCCAGAGGATACATTACCACCACCAGAAACATCACCACAAGAAACCAGAAAATACATCACTCACTACCACATACATCACCACCAGAAGCATCAGCATCAGATAAATCACTACTAGATACAAAACCACAAGATACCAGAAGATACATCACCACCAGATACATAACCACAAGATACCAGAAGATTCATCACCACCACATACTGGACATAGCCACCAGATACATCACCACCAGATACATAGCCACCAGATAATCACCACCAGATACATAGCCACCAGATACATCACCACCAGATACTTAGCCACCAGATACATCACCACCAGAAACCACCACAAGATCCCAGAAGATACATCACCACCAGAAACATCACCACAAGATACCAGAAGATAAATCACCACCAGATACATATCCACAAGATACATCAGTACCAGATACATAACCACAAGATACCAGAAGATACATCACCACCAGATATATATCCACAACATACATCACTACCAGATACATCATTGTCAGGTACATTGGACATGATACATCACCACCAGATACATCATCACCTGAAATATCACCACCAGATACATAACCTGATACATCATCACCAGATACTAGCTATACCTGGTTTGGATTTGTGAATCATTTCTGATCTGTTTCCTACTGACATTAATAATTGTTCACAGTATCAGGGGCAGAGACAATAGGGCATCTGCTGCAAGATGCTGAAAAGCAATGATGCACGGTACTTGTGAAAAGCACTTATCTAGGCATCTGCAGCAAGAGGGGAACCTGGAGAACACAGGCAGACATATCAATGGTGCAATCTGTGCAGCCACACAGGGGCCCAAGAGATATGGGGGCCACCGACACAATATTGGAGTGATATTATATTTGCTTATGGGCCCTCTTCTGTCTGTGTCCCCCCTGCTGGAGAAGATATACTATGCGGGCACCCAGGGTGGACACCAAACCAGTCACCTGTAATGTAAAACGGACCTTTGTTCTCTCATGTGTCATCCCTTTCGTCTCTGTTCTGCATTCGTTTTTTCTTTCATCTGTTTTTAAAAACTGAAGCAGGTAGACCGTCTGATTTTTTTATTCATCATTGCCTCTAGGACATCAGTTAGAAACAGATAAAACATGGGTGGAAAACTGACCTAAAAAGTCTGTCTTCAATGTTTCAACCATTTTAACGAATCCCCACAGACTTTAATGGCTGAGACTGATCTGAATTGGAGATTTGAGGATCAGACACGCAGATCCATTTTTTTTAAACAATTGTCTATATGGATCAATGAAATTGTGATACCACACGGACATGTCCGGATGCAGGCTTAGACTGCTTGTGGATTCCTCCAGCCGTTTCGCCCTGGATCTGAGGGCATCAGCACATTCTGCAGCCACCTGCGTCCCCGTACTGTCCTGGCCCTGCTTACAGCTTCCAATTCTTCACTGCTGCCGGTCTGTTGCACTGCTATGTTTCGCACCCAGTGGTCCCTGGATGGCTGGGTACTGCGCTTAACGTTGCGCAGCTGCTAGGTAGCCTGGGCTCTTGTGCCCGACCAACTGCCTGGGCACCCTGGCCCTACTGAATCTAACTAGGAAGCTGTTCCTACCTTACCCCAGCTAGCTCCTCCTATGCTTAACTATATACACACTAATATGATACAGTGTCTTGGGCCCTATCTAGTGGGCCAGCTACAGTGCTACACCGTCCCTACATTGTTATGGAAAAATAACCATACAAGTAGTACAACACATTACGGTACAGCAAACATTTAGAAGGCACGACATACATCATTAAAGGAACTTAATCTTACAAAGTGCAGAAACTGGGACGTACTAAAAGGGGTGGGAGGTAAACCAGTCCCTTTGACCCCCTTACAACTGCAGCACAGCTGTATGCCCAAGGTTTGCGATGTCTCGCTGCTACAATACAAATGAATGTCGCATTGCAACCCCCGAGGATACTGTGGCAAGAAAGTCACAAAAAATCCAACAGGTCCTTTTTTGCATCTTGGTTTTCGCAGTTGAAGTATCTTCGGTTGTGTTATGTTCGGCCTTATTTTGGCACCAGTGTTACCTCTTAGCTGACTGATCTCAAAAGGAAAGAGAACACTGTAAGGTTTAGGGTCAGGTCATACGACCGTTTTCTCCACATCCGAGAAAAATGGTTCTAAGGTTCTTATCAGAGTTTGATCAGAGTATGAGTTTAATCAGAGATTGATCGTAGATTAACCAGAGACGGATCAGAGTTTGATCAGAGATTGATCAAAATGGCATCAATTTTTCTTGCACGTGGAGGGAAAAATTAAAAAAATGTTTCTCCACCTCCGTTCTGTCAGTCTGTGAAATTCATACTGGGACAGACACTTATCCGTGCACCTGAGACAAATAGAGGAAATCTGTGATTCCGGATACTTAAAGTGGGACCCAAAGTAGAAGCTAAAAGGGGAAACTGTGGAATAAACTACAAGGGTATGTATAGTTATCACCGAGATGTCACGGATTTCTGGGGTGGATTCTACAACTCTAGACAGAACGATATATAGTTAGATGACCGTGAGCGGCGGATTATTTCATTTCATAATTAGTGCCAATTATATTCCATGGATTTTACCCGCTGCAATGAAATGTCATGCTGCCTCGTGCATATATATAGCCCGTGTGTCCTTCTTTCCAGGTATACACTATATACCCTGTGCCGGGTTACTGCTCCGATAATTTTCTATCCTTGGGGTTTATCTTTAGGAATTTAGCTCCAATTACAAAGAGATGGAGAATCGGAAGCAGAACAATTTTTTTTTTAAGCTTCAATTTACACACAATAATTAAAGGGAACCTGTCACCTGAATTTGGCGGGTCCTTTTTTGGGTCATATGGGCGGTGTTTTCGGGTCTTTTATTAACCCCTTTTTTCCCGCTGGTCGCGAAATCGACTTGCTGTTGATTCGCTTTCCTCCTTAGTTAACGCGTGCGCAAAGCAATCTTGCCTTGCGCACACGCAGTATGCTTTGCCCAACTGCGGGCGAAGCTGAAAACCATTAGTGCGCATGCGCCGACGCACTATGTCCCGGAACACAGCAAAATACTTCCGGGACATAGTGCGCCGGCGCCTGCGCACTAATGGTTTTCAGCTTTGCCCGCAGTTGGGCAAAGCATACTGCGCGTGCGCAAGGCAAGATTGCTTTGCACACGTGTTAACTAGGGAGGAAAGCGAATCAACAGCAAGTCAATTTCGTGACCAGCATGTGGCCAGCAGGAAAAAAAAGGGGTTAATAAAAGACATGAAAACACCGCCCATATGACCCAAAAAAGGACCTGCCAAATTCAGGTGACAGGTTCCCTTTAACAACAAGTTACAGGCTTGGAATTATCAGATATTATCAGATAACAGAAATGTTACAATTATAATCATGAACATCCAGAAAAATGAGCCTTGGGATATTGCTGATTTTTGGTATTTCTGCGGCGACGTGTAGAGACACATGCGGAGGGTGAGGATTTACTTTGGGTGTCGCCTCATTTCTCAGGGTGACCATAGGGCCGGTATGTTCTGCTCGTCAGGAACATGAATGCCCATAAAGCCGCATTCATTACAAATCTCTTTCACTATATGAAAATATATCACCAAAATAGTCAGTGAAAGTTTTTTGGGGACAAATGTTCCTAGAAATAATACATTGAATCTCCTTCAGCATCGACGTCTCTGTTTGTAAGAGGGACGGGCACAATTTTGGGGGGAAATCAGAAGCCTGACTTTACAGTTTGGTCCTGGTGATCTTCGCCTCCTCCGAGGTGCCCACCAGGTCTTCTGTACACTGATTTAAGACTACAGACTGTACAGAAGATTAGCAGAACTTTCATTGATCATAAAGCAGCTGAGAGGAGCTCAGAAAAAGACACGCTCAAAATCAGAGCGAGCTCACTGACGGACTCTCAGATAACTCATTACGTATTCACCAACGTATACCGTATAGAAAAAAACATGCAAACAATTAATGACAGAAGACCCCGGCTAGACATTTCTATCCTAAGTGCAACACTTTCTCCTTCCAGAGCTATTAATCTTATCGAGCGGTCCGACTCCTAAATCTTTCCCTAATGATCCGCACTGGAACTTTTCAGCCATTGATTTGGAGTAGATGGATTTCAATGTTCTCTATAATACAATTACACCTCCAGGAGCCGCGGCCCCATCAGACGCCTCTGAGCTCTGATGGATTTAATCTCCTTTAATTTCATTAGAAATAATTTGTTCAGGAGGAAAAGTGGAAAGAATTATAGATATTAGAGAATGATGTAACGTCAGTGTATGATCCCAGCAACACCGGCACCATCAGGAGCCTCCAGAAGACATTTATTACTGAGCAATAGGTTGTAAGCAAGTAAAAATCTATCTATTATCTATATATCTATCTATCTATCTATCTATTATCTATCATCTATCTATCTATTACCTATCTATTATCTATATATCTATTATCTATCATCTATCTATCTATTACCTATCTATTATCTATATATCTATCTATCTATCTATCATCTATCTATTATCTATATATCTATCTATCTATCTATTATCTATCATCTATCTATTATATATCTATTATCTATCTATCTATCTATCTATTATCTATCATCTATCTATCTATTATATATCTATTATCTATCTATCTATCTATCTATTATATATCTATTATATATCTATCTATATATTATATATCTATCTATATATTATATATCTATCTATCTAGTATCTATCTATTATCTATCTATCTATCTAGTATCTATCTACAGTATTTATCTATCTATCTATCATCTATCTATCTATTATATATCTATTATCTATTATCTATCTATCTATTATATATCTATTATATATCTATCTATATATTATATATCTATCTATCTAGTATCTATCTATTATCTATCTATCTAGTATCTATCTACAGTATTTATCTATCTATCTATCATCTATTATATATCTATTAATCTAGCACAGTGATTTTCAACCTTTTTTGAGCCGCGGCACACTTTTTATACTTAAAAAATCCCGAGGCACACCACCAACCAAAATGGCACAAAATGGTGCGTCCAGGTTTGAGATGAAAGTCTGCAGTCATTCTATGTGACTGCAGGCTTCTGAATTCTCACAGCGCAAGCACTGCACACTTTCAGGATTCTCCCTTGCCGGTGGCCAGAGTGGACGGTCATGACAGCACAAGTATGTGATTTGGATACTTCTGGCCACATTCTAACTAGACGTGTCCGGCCTCAGTCAATTCATTTTCATTGAATGAGGCCACACATGTCTAGTCAGCACGTGACCGCATGTATGTAAATCACCAACATCAGAGAATTATGATAGCAGTGTGCACTGTGAGAATTCAGAAGTCTGCAGTCACATAGTATGACTGCAGACTCATCACAACCTTGGACATCCCCTTTAATGTTCCTAACAAATAAAAATGAGAATTAGTATCACAAAAAAACCACATTTACATCCAGGTACCTGATAGATGACGTTGTTTGTGGAGTCGCCTCTTTATTTTGATCTTCACCTTGTCCAGATGCCATGATGACTCTTCTCATCCACCGGCAGAGCTCGTTTCTGCAGACTTCCATCTTCTCCTGTCTTCTGCAGCACATCCCGACACAACACCCTTAAAGATAGCAGTGTTATTATAATGCTCCGGAATAACAATATCTGCCCTAGGCTGAGCCCCTGAGTAAATAATTGCCCCTCACTTTATTCCCAGCACATAATATGACCCTCACTGTCCCTCTTATGGTACATGCCATCCACACTGCCCTCTCTCTCTTTTCCATACTTCACACTGCCTTCTCATACGGTGTCCCTCATAGAGAGCCCAGTCTCTCTACTGTGCCCCTTCATTACACTCCTCCTACTTGGCATACTGTCTCCTCCTGGCTGTTACCCTCACACTACTCACTATCTATTATGTGTCCACTCACACTTTCATCCCCCCATACTGTCTGCACACATTTCTAATAGCCTCCTCCTGTACATCCCCCCCTGCTAACATACCCCTTTGCTCTCTCCATATTTCCTCCTCACACATTCCCCCGACCCCCCATACTGTCCTCACACATCCCATCACCGTTGCTCCCAGTACTGTCAGCACACATTTTTCCCCTCGCTACTGTGTCCACCCCCATCTCCCCACTCACCCCCACAGAATATATCCACTGCCCTTCCACAGAATAAATGCACCCTGCCCCACACATGCTAAATAAATTCCAGCCCCCCCCCACGTACACACTGAATAAATCCCCCCCACACACTGAATAAATCCCCCCACACACTGAATAAATCCCCCCACACACTGAATAAATCCCCCCCACACACTGAATAAATCCCCCCCACACACTGAATAAATCCCCCCACACACTGAATAAATCCCCCCCACGCACTGAATAAATCCCCCCCACACACTGAATAAATCCCCCCCCACACACTGAATAAATCCCCCCCACACACTGAATAAATCCCCCCACACACTGAATAAATCCCCCCACACACTTAATAAATCCCCCCCACACACTGAATAAATCCCCCCCCACACACTGAATAAATCCCCCCCACACACTGAATAAATCCCCCCCCACGCACTGAATAAATCCCCCCACACACTGAATAAATCCCCCCACACACTGAATAAATCCCCCCCACACACTGAATAAATCCCCCCCACACACTGAATAAATCCCCCCACGCACTGAATAAATCCCCCCCACGCACTGAATAAATCCCCCCCACACACTGAATAAATCCCCCCCCACACACTGAATAAATCCCCCCACTCACTGAATAAATCCCCCCACACACTGAATAAATCCCCCCCACACACTGAATAAATCCCCCCACACACTGAATAAATCCCCCCACACAGTGAATAATTCCCCCCCACACTTAATAAATCCCCCCACACTGAATAAATCCCCCCACACACTGAATAAATCCCCCCCCACACTGAATAAATCCCCCCACACACTGAATAAATCCCCCCCCACACACTGAATAAATCCCCCCACACTTAATAAATCCCCCCACACACTGAATAAATCCCCCCACACTTAGTAAATCCCCCCACACTTAATAAATCCCCCCACACACTGAATAAATCCCCCCCACACACTGAATAAATCCCCCCACACTTAGTAAATCCCCCCACACTTAATAAATCCCCCCACACACTTAATAAATCCCCCCACACACTGAATAAATCCCCCCACACACTTAATAAATCCCCCCACATACTCCCCATAATCCCACCCCACGCTGAATCTTCGGTGTCTTCAGCTCCACAGCACAGGAGCACTTACCACCAAGTCTCTTCTGTCTCCTGCGCGCCGGATAGTGACGCCAGCAGCGTGATCACATGACTTGATCACGCTGCTGGCGTCGCTCTGACCCAGCGGTCAGAGCTTCAATTGTACTCGCAGCTGGTAGATGTCTGCGAGTACAATTGATCTCCGGGAGCCGGCGCGCTGCAGCTTCTCTGTGCCGGCTGTCAGCTTGACAGTCGGCACAGAGAACAGCTGACTCCCGTTCCCCGCGGCACACCCGACCATGTGTCGCGGCACACTGGTTGAAAAACACTGATCTAGCATCTATTTATTATCTATCATCTATCTATTATTTATCTATCTATTATCTACTATCTATCTATCTATCTATCTTTTTATTATCTATTATCTATCGATCCATCTATTTGTTATCTGTCTATTTATTATCTATACTAGATGGTGGCCCGATTCTAACGCATCGGGTATTCTAGAATATGTATGTATGTATATAGCAGCCACATAGTATATAGCAGAGGCCACGTAGTATATAGGAGCCATGTAGTATATAGCAAATACTACGTGGCCTGTGCTATATACTATGTGGCTGCTATATGCATACATATTGTAGAATACCCGATGCGTTAATACAGGCCACGCAGTATATAACAGTGGCCACGCAGTATATAACACAGCCCACGCAGTATATAGCAGCCACGCAGTATATAACACAGGCGACATAGTATATAGCACAGCCCACGCAGTATATCACACAGCCCACGTACTAAATAACACTGCCCACATACTATATAATACAACCCACGCAGTATATAGCAGCGACACAGTATATAACACAGGCAACGCAGTATATAGCAGTCACGCAGTATATAACACAGCCCACGTAACATATAACACAGGGCACGGAGTATATCACACAGCCCACATAGTATATAACACTGCCCATGTAGTATATAGCAGCCACGCGGTATATAACACAGCCCACGTAGTATTTAGCAGTGTGGGCACCATATCCCTGTTAAAAAAATTAATTAAAATAACAAATAGTTATATACTCACCCCCCTGGGATCCAGCGAAACTCTGGCAATAAGCGCGGCTGCCGCCATCTGCCGTTCCCAGGATGCATTGCGAAATTACCCAGATGACTTAGCGGTCTCGCGAGACAGAATGGCAAAGAATTGTGTTATTCATCATGTACACAGGACAGACTATTCTGAACAGTCACCTAAGTGGACAGCACAATATAGATCTCTGCTTGCTGTCAGTGGCTAGGCTAAAGACACATAGTATCCTAACACCCATCACAGATTTGTATCCAAACTAGACAAGTTTCCGTCAGATCAGGACAGGAGGGGATTGTGCTGCTGATGTCCTCAGCTCACGGAAAAGTCCTTATACTAAACACAATATCCTAAACCTGAGCAGCCAAAAAATGGAGAAAGTAACTATAGTACAGTAAGAATGATGATAATACATAAAGTAATAATAGTGCAATAAATAGTATGATAATAATGCGATACATTGTCACACTCATTAGATCCCTTCACTCCTGAATCTTTCTCTTACTGGCACATGTGGGGTGCCCATCAGTCATTGATTTGGGGTAAGGGCCATCCCTTAAAGGGGTATAATGCTAACACACTTATTGAAAAGCGACTACTTCAAGTTAAAGGGTCAGCCCTCCATTTATGAGCATTGTGGAAGATGCTGGGCAAATGCGGCCACCTTCTCTATTCACTCTCACTACTATTCCTGGTGGGCTGGAGCCACTCTAGGTTGGGGGTCTTAGAGCTTGATATGTCCCGTGGATATTCTATAAATGCCTGGTATTGGGACTATCCCTTTAAGACTTTAAGTTTTTAGTTTTTTTAATCAATGTTATTGGGATGTAATTTCTCTGGAATTCCATGACGGGAACAGGTCATTGACAAGGCAATAAATCTCTGTGTAAACACTGGAGCCGTAAATCACAATCGGTAATGGATCCAAAGGGTAATATATGGAGGGCGAAACAGCTGGGTGTGAAACGGGCGCTCCCCTCGCTCTTGTCCTTCCGCAACAAAAAGATAACTGTTCTCTTCACAGTCACTTGGACTTACCGTCTCATCATTTTTTGCCAGGGGACACGATATTGACCATTGGATTGAACAGATGATTTCCATTTCCCCTATAGTGGGAGCGATTGTATTCACCAGCCTTAATATAGGGAACAAAATGACCCAAAAAGTTCTGAAGGGCTTGGATCACATAGATGCCATCTGTGCAAGAAGCGGGGTTGTCTTCTCTGATGAAGAGCGCCATTCTCGTTTACAGGCTGTGCCCGACATTGCAGCTTATCGTTAGTCCGGTTAATGACGTTGGTAGTAAATTGAACTCGCCGCGGGTTTTCAAATTGCAAAGTATAAGTTGTTCTATTCATTGCTAAACAATTCAGAAATGTGACATTTTAGTCAGATCATGGGATTCTTCTCAAACATCGGACTGCATGCTCAAATCAAACAATGTGGCAGAATTGCACTTTATTTTGATTGTATGACAATAAACGGAACAATTAGACTTTGCAAATCGAAAAAGTCTTCCTAGTTCTTTTTACCATGGGGCATAAGAGGCAAGACCCGGCTTCAGGTTCTTGCCTCCGACTGGAGTGTTGGGTTCTCATTCCTGCAAGTAACCAGTTGTGAACCGATAAGCCGAGGAATACGGTCAGGTGACACTTTTGCAAGAAGATGGATCAAAAGTGGGTCCACTTTTTTTGTTACCCCTGATTTACACTTTGGGTGTTATATAACTCAAAGAAAGAAAAAAATGAATAGTTAAACATGGTATCGTTTCTATAATTCCTGTATTTTGGCATTTTGGTGTCCAGTAGTGGACTCCTCTCACCAAGCATGTACCAGAAGCAAAGCAATAATCACACTTGGTTATCGGTCAAAGGTTGTTTTTTTTTTCAAATGTGCCGGTAACAAATGTAACGTGCAAATACACACAAAAAAAAAACACAAAAAATTGATGACAAGTGGACCAATAATTCATTTATCAAAATGTAGCACACACTACGTTGTCTATTGTATTTCATGCACTATGACACACACAGGATGTGCTAGCCGCAAGGTAAAGAAAAGGATTTCAGAACATTTGCTGCAAACCATCAACGATATAAACAGAACATATTCTGCCGCTGTTAAGAATTTTTTTGGATATCCACAATGGAGAAATGGATGTTTTTTTTTCTTTTTTTTTGGAATTGAAAGAGTTAATCCACCATTAAATGGGGGATTGGCAAAAAATAATCTCCTTATAAGAGAATCCTTTTTAGATTGGACACCAAAATGCCGAACGGCATGAATTCTAGTAAGGCTGCCGTGTGTCTATTGATGTTTTCTTTGAGTTACATTTACGATGTTGCCTTATCGCGTGTTCTAGGCTTTGTTTGCATTTATAATGATTTCCTACCTTCTTCACACTTCCTCTTCGGTTCGTTTGGTAGTGTACCCTTTACATAGGACATCCCATAGTACCCAGCCATAGTCCACGACTAAGGGCGGCATCGGCAGAAACTCGTCAGAGTGGCAGCGTGTTTTTACTCACAACCATTGGGGTCTTTCTTTTCAGTGTGATCCAATAAACCTTGAAAAGTTTTACTTACAGATGCCACAGTCCATTTTCGCTTTTTTCTTGGATTTTTTTTACCATTTCTCAGCGGTTATGGACTGACGCACGCTCACCATGGGAGTGGCCGCCTGCGTTTGCACACGGTGAGGCCTTTCTTTCTTCACTTATTTTGGTGACTCATGTTCCCTGGTCAATTATTCTAGTTTTATCTGAAACTTACGGCAGAAACAAGGACATTTTTCGCGTGCAGGGAGCTGGTAATGGGTTGGATGCACTTTTCTGGTTTTTGATGGGCACTTTGGATACAATCACACTTGCTAATTTAAGAGAATTTCGTGCAGAAGCTTCAGTCTGCATGTACCGTGTTCTGGTGGACAGTTTTCTTCCCATAGTATTTGTAGGAAAGCTCTCACAAGCATCTATAACACCAGAAGGTACGAGATCCTGCCTCCATGCCACCATGCATACATGTCATCTCACCAAGGATGGCTGGAAAATGCCCGGAAAATCGGGAAATGGTGACGTCTACTGACTTCCCAACAACCAGCATGGCGAGGTTTCTTATAGTGATGGCTCATTAGAGGGAGTCTAAGCGTCTGATGGCAGATTCAGGAGACATTATTGCCGGAAAACCTGCAAAAAGGGGATGCACCACATGTAGAGAAGTTCCGCAGCAGAAAAAGTTGGCAACAGTCGGGGGGTAACTTTCAGCTTCTGTGAATATGTCCATTTATAATAGAAGTCTCCCCTTTGGGCCAAAAGGGTTTCTTGGCCAAAGAGGCTGCGACCTTTTTCACCCCAATAGCTAAACTTTTGCTAATAACCATGGCCCCAACTTCAGGCTTCTGGGGGGCTAATTGCTAAATATTTCAGGAGAGTATTTGGCCCTGTGGGAATCTAGTGCCAGTAGCCTCATCGCCGTGGACAGTCATGGAAGCTGGACATAAGGGTTAGGGTTAGACTAATCCTTCAGGCTCCTCAGATCACAGACCCTGGGTGCAACTCCGATCTCTGCACCCATGTATTACCACCTCTGACCTCGGCCTAATGTGGAGGGAACTACCGGGAAATAAGAAAAGAGTTAATTTCTGAATCATATATGGATCAAATATGCAAAACATTAGCGACTTTACAGCTTTGATTGGAAGGGGTTGGACGGGCCCTGCTTGACCTCACGAGTGGTTTTCTTAGCTAATTATCCTTATCTGCTTTAATTACGGTATATTATTACTTGTATGAAGAAAAGCCGGAGTCAGAACATGAAAAACAGACAGAGATAAAAATGGGTAAATGGAAGGTCGGAGGCAGCGGAACAGACGGTAAATGCGGCTCCTGCTGTTCAGACAGGAAATCAGGTTGTTTGCATGCAGCGAGCGATATATAACGGCGCCGCTGATAGTCAGCTGCATAAAATCTGCGTGATCGTAACTATATTGAGGTTGTTGCAATGAGTTCTTTAAATTTTTGCAAACTTAGAAAACTTTTTTTTTCTCTGTTTATTTACTGCTACTCCTTTGTGGATTTTGGGGGGGGGAAAAATGCAAAAAAAAAAATTGTTTGCGATAGGAAAATGCATTGTCCCCTGTATACTGTGTAGTAGAATACAAAAAAGGCAGACATATCGCGTTGCCGTGACATCTGAGCTAGTCAGCTTATAACCTGTATCTAATGTGAAAGCATGTCCCCCAGTAGCTGTTATTGGAAGGAAAGAGGTATTGGGTGTAATAAAGGTAAAGAACTTTTTTTTTTTGTACATAAGTGCAAATATTATTGGCTAAAAATCTTTTTTTTTTTTTCAATTGGGTTTCATTAAAAAAATTGTCACCATTTGGCTTCTGTGTCGCACTCTCTATTGCCGGCTGCAGAATGAGTTAACTGAGAATCTGTCAGTGAGCTTGGGGTGTTCGAAATTCTTTTTCTGAGCTCCTCTCAGCTGATTCGTGACCACAGACCACATCACAGTTGAATGTGCAGTGAAACAAAGAGCCTGTTAAATCCAAGGAGCAAACTTTTTATTGAATCAATAAAAAGTCTGGAGGACATCTTTAATGGACAAAAAGTGACACCAAGAATAGCTGGAGTGCATCCCATGTGGTATCCGGTATGGCCCAACTCATGGTGGTGGATTATCATGGCAGCGGGGGAGGGTCTAACAATGGCATCCATGGCTGCCATCTACTGTATGTCTTCATATTAGACCCAGATAGAGACTGAACGGCATAATACACTGCAAAATACATTTATATTGAAGTGTTAAAAATGTGAAAAATGTAAAAACTATAAACAAATAAAATAAAAATTGCCATTTTTCCTTTATTGTTTTTCGATATTTCAACAAGTATTTTATTGATGTTTAAAAAAAGATTACAATACAGTTGTATAGATATCATTATCCACACCTTTAATTCCATGTCTGTGACTCCATATTCCCAACAACCCCCAGCAGTTAAAATATAAATCCTTTTATTTAATTCATAAAACCAGATCAATAAATCACAGGCAAAAAAAACCACACAATTCTGTCTTCAGAATATTAATAATCAAATTAATTTTATTGCACAAGACAAGGAAAACATAAAAAAAAAACGATATAATTTTGGTATAGTTGCCATCATTCTACTGACCCGTGGAATAAAGTTGGCCTGCTGGTTAACAAGCATTAAAAAAATACAGTTTTTAGAGTGGATGGTGAGTACAGGAGTCAGGAGGAACAGGAAGAGGCTCAGAAGTAGTGAAATAATTATATTTTTCTGATAAGATATATTACAAAGTTTCTTAGATTTGCCCATTCTATTGAGTTACGCAAAGTTTGTTGAAAGTTCCGTTGCCTTTTAATGACATTTTTAAGGCAATTCATATTTTTAGGTTTTCTATCACTTTATTTCAAGATCTATAGCTGTTTTTAGTGATTAAAAAGGGTAGAGTGTATCACTTCGTCAATAAACCACTGGCTTATTTTTTTTTTAGTCCATCAAACATCAGAGAGTATTTGTGTCTGACACTACTGATTTTTTTTTTTCTGAAGCTATCATATTTTTTTTTTAATAAAAATGGAAACCATTAGCAAGTAGAAAATGTATCCAATGTATCAGGTGACGGAGTCCATTTCAATAACCAGCAGTATTTTAATGTCAGTGAGAATTTTTGCCGCATTGCAGACTTGAAAAAGTTGAAGCCTTGGTAATTGCTCCTTTTTTCAGCTTCTGTCTATTTTTACTGAATTGTTTCCTCTTGGAGTTTCTCAGATAATTTTAATCAAATTAGAAGTAAATTTATTTGTAAACAAATTGATGGAAATTGCTGCTGGAATGTGGGAACTTTACGCGGCACTCACTGGTTTGCAAATCAAATTTCTGTTCGTGTATCTAAACCTTCACAAAGTGCGTTACATCGACGATGTTTTTTTGTTAATGTTTTTGTTAGTACTATATTATGTAACTATTTTTTCTTCTTAAATAGCTACAAGACATAATGCCGATCCCTGGGGTATATCAGAAAGTGGCAGAGGGGCAACAGAGAAAAATTGGGACTGTGGAGAACCCCAAAAAGTTTAAAGGACAAGACTTTAACAGCATCCGGGACCTGTGCATCAGCAGGAAGCAGCTGTTTGAGGATGATGTGTTCCCGGCCAACCTCTACTCTATAGGAGAAAAATTACTATCGCAGGACAAACTGCTGAGCATCAAATGGAAACGACCAACCGTAAGTTACACATATTTTATTATTACTTCAGAAATATGGACCTTTGCATCTGACTTTCAGTCAGCTCCATGACCGGTCAGTTGTGACTGTAAGGTGTAACATGAGCAAAGTTTCACTAAAGTTAGTAGTATAGTAAATTCACAATAAGCAAAAATGTTTCATTTTTCTTAAACAAAAAAGGATTTGTCCAAAGAGTATTTAAATATGAGTTTAAACTTTCTTTTTATCCCCAACAAGCAGCTATTGATCTTTTCCCTAAATGTTCTTCATTTTCACTGTTCCGGATTCTTAGCAATGTGATCATTGGAAAGTGTATCTGACCTTCTATAATATACATAAGAGATGGGGGGAGGCTCCTGCTGCAGAAAGTTCCCTTATCGGTAGAGACCAATCTGATCTGAGGTTTGTGAGGAGGAGCATGCTTCTCCCCTGGATATGTTGCCCTCTGTTTGGGCAATTTACATGGACAAGTCTGTTTTTCTTATCTTTTCTCTTACTGCAGACAGGGGATGGGGGAGGCTCCTGCTGCAGAGAGTTGTCTTACAGCTAAAAACAGGGCAGGGAGAAGATTGGGGCATGGCTGAGCTCCTGAGACATAGAGATATTTTAATTGGAACATGAGGCAAAATAGGATCAACGAACAGGAAGAGCTTAAGGGAGAAATTAGGGTATGTGCACTCGAAGTCTTATAGACACCGATTACCATGAATTTTTCCAGAGGAAGAGTTTTCAGCACCTGACGGCATCTTTTGTCCTCAAGCACTTTTTTTTTGGCATCTCTTCGATAATTATTTTTGGGGACATTTTGGTATCAACTATTGAGCAGCTTGCAAACAGAATCCGTGTGATGAATGATCGGGTCATCCCTCGGCTTTCAAAGAGGTCAAACGAAGCTCAGATCTACTGAACATAAGCACAGCAAGCGGTTTTGACGTTTCAGTGCACATTTCGTAAGTTATTTTTCACTTTTGCTCCTGAGCAGAGTCACCTGGAAAAGACGCCGTGTGCACATACACTGATTTGGGTTGTTTTTTTTCTTAAGCGTTTTCTGTGTGTTGTGTCCCTTTAAGGAATGTTTAAAGAAAGTTTCTGTAAGAACCATTGTAATTCCATTATATGGAGACATCTCTGTAATTACAGGAGACAATGCGGGTCCGTGTTCTGACAGTGATAGATGAGATCTACCGGGAGCTGGGAGAACATTAATCGTGCAAAATTATCTTATTGATTGCTGTAAATCATCCTGTTGTTTCAGTTTGCCCAATAGTTTTTTTTTTTTACCTTCAATGATAATATGGAATAATACAGATATTCTATAAACAAATAACAATAAAAATAACACAACATAAATCCTACATGCTTAAATCCTATGTTCATTGACGTCTGATGTCAGGGGAAAGCTAGAAGATCACCAGACAGTGGGGAAAATAGGTCTGCAATTTTTTCCCTGGTGTACTTAGACACTGTACATGTAAGATTATCTACCGGGTTTTATCTAATAAGTATGATCAACTTTAGTCTCCCGTTGCTGAACCTTTAAGAACTCCATTTTTGGTATGAAAAGTGTTAAAGTGGCTGTTCAGTTCAGAAAACTCATTTCGGTATAAACTAATAAATTCTCACTTAAAAGTGAGAGATGTCCTCTGTTCTGGAGCCTCATCTCTTGCCCAATTGACACAGAAATAAATCTGGGAAATCGTAGAGCGGAATCAGGATCCCTCAGCTATGATGTGATCACCGTGATCCGTGGAGTAACCCACCCGTAAGTGTGCAGTTTACCTGCAGCGCCACCACAGGAGAAGAGAAGCATTACACAGAACTGACGGAATTCATTGGTCGGATAGACCTCTTTGTAGTTTCTTCTTGTCCTGCTTGAACCTCTTTACTTATGATTTCTCAGCCGAGTGTATGAAAGTGGGTTTCCCGTATCAATCAATCCTTCTCACCAAGAGACTAAGTCACGACCAGTTCTTTCTATTTGCGTTGTTAGACTTTTATTGGAACTTTTCAAAGTCTTTTATTCGAATTAATCTGCTCCATGTTGACAAAAAGCTCATTCTGGGATCCGTTGTGGGAGTTATCGAAAATGATACAATGTGGAGGCCAAGACTTCACGCCAATACCGGTCCACCACCAAAACCAATATGTATGAACTGGGTGTGCCCCAGAGGAACGAGCAAATATTCCCATGAAATGTATAATGCAACGAACGTACATTGTGTTCCTGCTCAGTTCTCCAACTGTGGCCACTACGGGGAAAATGCAGTCTCATGTGAAGCTTTACTTAATGGGCACGGACTGGTCATGTGTAAAAATTAAACTATTTGTCTATAGATATAGGGTTAATTTACAGGTAAATAGTGTTAAAATGTTGCCTTATGGTAAGTCCGGCTACTTATATCCTCTGGTGATACACTTGCTATTAAGTTTTCACCAATGTGATGCAGGGCATTATGGACAAACATCTCGTTTGTCCAAAGGACATTGTTCCAAAAGAACTTGTGGTTTCTTCAGTTGCATCTTTGAAAACTTTAGCCGCGCTGCCATGTTCTTTTGAGAAAGAAAATACTTTCACCTGGCAACGGTTCCAGGCAAGCCCCACTTGTTCAGTCTTTTTCTAATTGTACTCTCATGAGCATGAATTATTGACTTGTTGAGTGAGGCCTTTGGAGTCTGAGCTGTAGCTCTTAGGTTTTTTTGCAATTTCTTCGAGCATCGCATTGTCAGACTTCGGTGTGAATTTACTCGGACGTTCACCCTTTTGAAAATTGATAGCTGACTTGAATGTTTTCCACATGTTAATAATCTATATTACTGCAGAATTAAGAAATCTAAATTGTTTGGAAATGGTCTAATAACCCAATTGATGGATAGCAACAAAGTCTTTCCTTCTTGAAATTGCTATAACACAATCCTGAATGCTCCAGACCAGCAACTTGCCTGAACTTCTGCTTTTATAGAGATGCTGATGAACACTTAATCAAGGATATTTGGTTAGCGGTACTTGGCTGCTACTCACTCTCTTAAGTTTTATGGAAGCAGTAAGGGTGTACTTAATTTGGCACATACTGCTTCTGCATTCTAGCCTAACAACCCAGTATAATTAGTCTTATGTTGTTCATCTGAGGTTGTATTTACCTATTTGTAAGATTTTTTTTTATTATGCCTCAATACATAAAACCATAAAATTTAAACAGGGAGTACTTTGTTTTTCTCCTGACAGTACATGGCAGAGGTATAGTATGGTCAGATTTTCTTTCCGCATGTGTTTCCCTACAGTCCAGAGTCCTGAAATGTGATCTGTGCTGTTATCTCGGTACAGTGCTATTATACCTTCTCACAATGAGTTCATTTAATGCTTTGTACACAGAAAAGTTGTATTACCGGTTATAAAGTTCAACGGCTTCTACTTTTTTCTCGCTGTATTTGATAGCCGGGCTGCTTAATTGCTTTTCATATATTAGTGGGGAGAAGTGGTTTCCAGTTACCATACATGTACAATGTACATGCTATAGCTGCTAAGGCTACGTTCACATTAGCGTTCCGCTAATGTGCGTCGCTGTTGCGTCGGCGACGCAGCGGCGACGCGCCCCTATGTTTAACATGGGGGACGCGTGCGTTTTTTTGTTGCGTTTTCCGACACGTGCGTCGTTTCCGACGCTAGCGTCGGACGCAAGAAAATGCAACAAGTTGCATTTTTCGTGCGTCCGATTTTCGTCAAAAAACGACGCACGCGTCGCAAAATGCAGCGTTTTTGCATGCGTTTGCGCGCATTTTTTTGTGCGTCGTGCGTTGCGTCGCCGACGCAGCGGCGCGCAACGCTAATGTGAACATAGCCTAAGAGACATACAGAAGGGTAAAGCAGCAATCTGGCTGACACCACCCTTGTAGCACACGCTAATGGAGGTGAAGCATCTTAACTTATCGGTATATCCTTCAGAGCATTGTTTTTCTGATACAAATATCCATTTCCCATGGCATAGAAATAGTGGTAAATAATACAATTCTGGCTCCCTGCAGCCACCACTAGGGGGAGCTCCCTGCAATCAATTTTATAATGTCTAATGCAGTAATCTCACAAGCTCCCCCTAGTGGTGACTGCAGGGAGACAGAATTGTATTTTGTATGCAGGGGATCTGGAACGCGGTATCAAAAGGATCTCCAACCGCAACAAAAAATATTTTACAGCAGTAGTAGACACAGACAGAAGAGGGCCCCTGTGCAAGAACAATATATGGGTCCTTTGCAGTTCAATAACTCATCATAATGTACAATTCCATCTGCTTTGGAGGTGGAAGTTGGTCCCTTTAAGACTTTGGCCTCTCTAGGGTGACGCAGGTTGCATCAATGATATGTCCAACATTGTCTTACGGCATTAGTCAGAACATAATATGGGTCTTATTAGGATTAAATAAATAGTTTTTCATTTTGGAACTTTAGAGCTTGTTCACACGTTGCATTTTTGCTACAGAATAAAAAACCTGTAGTGTTTTACAGTAGCAGGAAAGTGAATGATATTCCTGATATCTCATGCCGACGCTGCTCATTTTTTACTTGCAGATTTGAACCATCAAAGCGTTTTTTTCAATGGATTTTTTTCAGTTTTTTTACAATGTTTTCAAATGAATGTGGAAAAAAACGCAAGTAAAATTGCATTAAAAAAATGCAGCGCAGAGTTTTTCCCACCAACACTGAAAAATCAGCTGCAAATACTCAGCGTGTGCACATACCCTTACAGTAAGTTTCGGATTGTGCTCTTCTTCTTTAATAAAATTGCTATTTTTCTTTGTTTCCTATATTGAATGACGATGTTTTTACCACCTAGTGGAGATTGGTGGTATTGCAGGAGAGGCGGAGAGCGTCGGTAGCGTGCTGCCGTTCCCGCCTGTTATGTAGGTGTCAGTCCTTGTTACTGATCGTTGCATTGTGTTCATTCTTTTTTTTCCCTTTCACGATAAGACTTTGCGTGAGCGAGTAAATTAGTTCTGCGTTTCCTCACACAAATATCGTTCCTTCATCTTTAGCCAATCACGACTTTGTGATGCCGGTCAGGGGATAATATGAGAGCAAATAACAACAAATGGTTACATTGTAACGAGAAAGTTACCAAAACAAATCTCCTGATAATGACTTTTGTGGGCAGAGGACGAGGAGATTCTTAGTGGACAATGTAAGGTCTCGCACTTTCTTTAAAGGTTTCTTTACAACTTTTGTGAACTATAGGAAAATGTATTTACAGAGCAATAACCATCATTTTATCTTCAGAAATCAATAGCGCACGTGAAAACACAAAATGTCGCAACATGTCTTATTAGAGAAATCAACTTTTGTCTCCTTCTGGACCGATCATTCCTTCTCAATACTCCTAATTCACAAATAAAACGTGTCTTCGGTGACTACAGACGCTCATTACTGAGATAGTAAATTACCGTTGGGGCTTGTAAAGTTCTATGCAGAGTACAACCCCTGGCAAAAATTATGGAATCACCGGCCTTGGAGGATGTTCATTCAGTTGTTTAATTTTGTAGAAAAATAGCGGATCACAGACATGGCACAAAACTAAAGTCATTTCAAATGGCAACTTTCTGGCTTTAAGAAACACTAAAAGAAATCAAGAACCAAAAATGTGGTAGTCAGTAACGGTTACTTTTTTTAACCAAGCATAGGGGAAAAATTATGGAATCACTCAATTATGAGGAAAAAATTATGGAATCATGAAAAACAAAAAAACAAAAAAAAAACACCAACACATCACTAGTATTTTGTTGCACCTCTGGCTTTTATAACAGCTTGCAGTCTCTGAGACATGGACTTAATGAGTGTCACACAGGACTCTTCATCAATCCGGCTCCCGCGTTCTCTGATTGCTGTTGCCAGATCAGCTTTGCAGGTTGGATTCTTGTCTTGGACCATTTTCTTCAACTTCCACCAGAGATTTTCAGTTGGATTGAGATCCGGTCTATTTGCCGGCCATGACATTGACCTTATGTGTCTTTTTTCAAGGAATGTTTGCACAGTTTTTGCTCTATGGCAGGATGCATTATCATCTTGAAAAATGTTTTCATCATCCCCAAACATCCTTTCAATTGAGGGGATAAGAAAAAGTGTCCAAAATATCAACATAAACTTGTGCATTTATTGAAGATGTAATGACAGCCATCTCCCCAGTGCCTTTACCTGACATGCAGCCCCATATCATCAATGACTGTGGAAATTTGCTTGTTCTCTTCAGGCAGTCATCTTTATAAATCTCATTGGAACGGCACCAAACAAAAGTTCCAGCATCATCACCTTGCCCAATGCAGATTCGTGATTCATCCCTGAATATGACTTTCATCCAGTCATCCACAGTCCACGATTGCTTTTCCTTAGCCCATTGTAACCTTATTTTTTCTGTTTAGGTGTTAATGATGGCTTTCGTTTAGCTTTTCTGTATGTAAACCCCATTTCCTTTAGGCGGTTTCTTACAGTTCGGTCACAGACGTTGACTTCAGTTTCCTCCCATTCATTCCTCATTTGTTTTGTTGTGGATTTCCTGTTTTGGAGACATATTGCTTTAAGTTTCCGGTCTTGACGTTTGATCTCTTCCTTGGTCTACCAGTATGTTTGCCTTTAACAACCTTCCCATGTTGTTTGTATTTGGTCCAGATTTTAGACACAGTTGACTGTGAACAACCAACATCTTTTGCAACATTGCTTGATGATTTACCCACCTTTAAGAGTTTGATAATCCTCTCATTTGTTTCAATTGACATCTCTCATGTTGGAGCCATGATTCATGTCAGTCCACTTGGTGCAACAGCTCTCCAAGGTGTGATCACTCCTTTTTAGATGCAGACTAATGAGCAGATCTAATTTGATGCAGGTGTTATTTTTGGTTATGAACATTTACAGGGTGATTCCATAATTTTTTCCTCAGAATTGAGTTATTCCATAATTTTTTCTCTATGCTTGGTTAAAAATGTAACCATTACTGACTACCACATTTTTTGTTCTCGATTTCTTTTAGTGTTTCTTAAAGCCAGAAAGTTGCCATTTGAAATGACTTTAGTTTTGTGCCATGTCTGTGATCTGCTTTTTTTCCAGAAAATTAAACAACTGAATGAAAATCGTCCAAGGCCGGTGATTCCATAATTTTTGCCAGGGGTTGTAGAAGGGGAAGAAGATTGAGGAATACACAAAAAATCTTCTACAAGTTCACCTGAAATGACAATTACACTTTAAGTCCGGTTTCTATTATAAACATCTATTGTTGCAAATGTTTGGTATTCTTTATGCAACCATCCATGAACATATAAAATGTAATATTTGTTGTTTTTTTTTGTAGCTTATTTCTAAGCTTTAGTGTATAGCCTGAGACACAGTCAGCAGAGTCACCTCACTATCATTGGACAACTGAATCAACAGAGTTATCCTATTGTTATTGGAGGACAAGGATGAAGTCAATAACATCCTATAATTATTTTTGGAGGAGAGGGTCAACTGAATTATCTTATTAGCAGAAGACAGGGTCATTATTAAGCAGGGTCATCAGAGTAATTTCATTATAATTAAAACAAGGGTCAGCGGATTCATCTAAGACATTTTCATTAGAGGGAACAATCAGAAGAGTCATCTCACTATGTGTAGAGGAGAGTGCAGAAAGGTGGTCGTATCATTAGAGGGTAAGAAGAGTCATCTCATTATCCCAAGAAAGTGAGGTCTCCATGGAAATAAAATTGTGGTGTCAATGAGCGCTGCCAGTGAGGAGAAGGGCAGAGATGGCGTGAATAAAATCAGGTATTTATTCAAACAACACGTTTCGGAGGGGATCTTGGTCCTTCATCAGGTACATAGTGAACAGGATGTAATTCATGATCATTCATAGGAGTCAATCTCAATGTAAAACATCTCAATTGGTTGAAAAAATACTGTTGCACAATTGGACAGGCAATGTCAGCACCCTCTTACAAATACATGGACTGTATGTAGCATATATGATTAACAGAGTCATCTCATTATCATTAGAGGGCAAGGTCCGCAGAATCATCACATTATCATTAGTGGGCAGGGCCAGCAGAGTCATTATCATTATTATAGGGCAGGGGCAGCAGAGTCACTTCATAATCATTAGAGGGCAGGGTAAGCAGAATCATCTTATTATCATCAGAGGGCAGAGTCAACATAGTCATCTCGTTATCTTTAGTGGACAGAACCAACAGAGTCATCTCATTATCATTAAAGGACAGGGCCAGCAGAGTCATATCATCATTAGTGGGCAGGGTCAGCAGAGTCACAATATTATCATTAGTGGGCAGGGTCAGCAGAGTCATCTCATTATCTTTAGTGGACAGGACCAACAGTCATCTCATTATCATTAAAGGACAGGGCCAGCAGAGTCATCTCATTATCATTAAAGGACAGCACCAGCAGAGTCATCTCATCATTAGTGGGCTGAGTCAGCAGAGTCATCTCATTATCATTAGAATGTTGTCATCTGCTAGTGCTCAGAAATGTAACTATTTTGTCTGTTCCTATAAATGGTGAGCTGGCAGACTGCCCTTCTTATTTCTAGGGTCCAATGTTATACTTGCAGAGGTGATATGCTCAGGTACTAATGCAGAATTAGGCATAATCCATGCATGTTGATAACTTCGTCCCCAGTACTCGATTTTGCATGCAGCTTAATATCTGTTATCATTATTCACAGAGTAACAATACTAAAATGGTTTTTCCTTTTCCGTCAGTGATTTCCGCAGCTGCAGTAACCAGAATGCATTTGTCAGGCTTTTTCCCTTCACAGCAGAACTTGCACTTTATGGTACACTGAGCGGCTGCGAAGCTTTTGCATGTTTATCATTTGCATCAAAGCTGAATAGAGGATATGTCAGTAAAATGAAGTTGTGTGAAGATCAGGGCAGCGTCTCTGCTTCATAGCACATCTCTCTGCAGAGGTTCATCCTCAAGGTCGTCTTATCCTCCCTCCATACTATCACACATCCCCTCCTCCAACCCAAAGTTATATATCATACCGCTCCATGTACCATCAGCAAAAAACAACATTTACCGTGAGGCTTAATAATACCACAATGCATCACACTACATCCAAATATTGGGATACTGGTAACTTTAGAACAGGCCAAGAGCTGGATTTTACTGTCAAAGTTATCCGTCTCCTGGATTCTTATATATTATACCCACATCACTTGCAAAATAGGAAAAGTCTACTTCTCAGTCCTACAGAATGACACTGTAAGGGTATGTGTAGACAACCAGTAAATGCTGCGGGTTGGACGCTGCATATTTATGCTACATATTTATTTATTCATGTTACAGCATAGTGGATGGGTTTTAAAGAAATCCAATGCCCACTATTTATTCCGAGACTCCAGTGGCTCACCCGAGGGGACGAACATGCGGCCCGTCTTTCCAGGCTGCAGCATGTCTATTCCTCTTGCAGAGACGCTAGCTACCAATATGAAATTAAAGAGTAATGAGTGAGAAACTCAGCTGGTAAGAGGGTTATAATGGAGGCCACCACCCTCTTACAAAAAAAATGATTGGAGTAGTGATATTAGAGCTAGGGATAATACAGGAAATACACCAAGGGTCAAGAAAAGTCTAATGTTTTGAAAATCTGATGTTCCACCACTAAAGATGATCTGTCCTGAGGAGTTATTGGCAAGATGGTCATTGTTAAGCACTGAAATCTCATTCTTATGAACTTTTCAGGAAGTATTTTTACATCAGAAGTGGTTAGACACACAGAGACGGCATACACAAAAGAAGTTGAGCTGCAGAGAGAAATGCCTACATCACAGCTAGCTAGCAAGTGGGGGTGAGAAGCATTTGATACTATGTTGTACCACCTTGGGATTTAGTAAGAGCTACACTGGAGCAAGTAAGTGTTCATTCCTAAGCTCTACTTGGCATAGATTGTTACGTAAAAGAGGCCACTTTACTATCAAGAGTAACTAAATCTTATCAGATTTTAGTGAGTATAGCATGCTTTGGATGTTGGCATACTACCTGGCCACTTATTCACTATGCAGATGTAAAATAGCACCAGTAAAGCAAGTTTCATGGCAGTGTTTGCAGCTTTAGAAGGTAAAAACATAATTGACCAGAGGTTACATATAACAATTAAACCAATGGGACCCCCACAGATCTTTAGAATATATAATCTCTTGGATTACATTGGCTCCTCTTGAATTTCACTGTGGTTAAGTAACAAATCTCTGCAATGATCCTGCACAGGAACTGCTGACATTTTGCAAAGGCAATTATTTTGTGGTTCAAACTCCTTTGTTCTTGTGACCTGTAGTGGTCGTGTGGGGAGAGCATGTCTACCGACTGCATATCTGAACCATCTTCTGTCTCAGGATTTTATGTGGCGAGGCAAGGTATACCAGCTTTGCCTCTTCTTGGTGTATGATAAAATTAGGAAGGTACCAGGCACAACTAGATCACCTGAAAGATACAGTAAGTAATAGAAGCCAAGAGTTTTTAAAAGTCTTAAAAGTCTTCAAAATCAGGGGACATCAAGGTTCTGCAGACTTTGGATGTCGTTGTCATGATCCAGGCTGGGTTTGGAGTCCTGTCTACCCCTTTCCCTGTCTGGTTATGTCAGGGTGTTCTGTCCTCACTAAATAAGGCAGGCTCACGTAGCTATACAGTCAGCTAAACCGCTATACCGGGGTCCAATAAGGAGACTGTGGTTGAGTCTGTGCTTTATTAAACGTAGTGGTATTTTGATGCGGTGAAACTGTAAACAATGATATACATAGAATCAGTGCATGGTATAGAACAGACACATAATACACATGATATACATTATGCATAACATTTAGAAAGCTAGTAACTGAACTAGGAGTACAACTGGCTAGGCTAGGCTAATATAGAGCAGGAATATCTAGATAAAACATAAAGGCATACCGGCAATGCAATCGCAAGGGGGATGAAGTACAAGCATCTTTCCTTGAAAGCAGACTGAAGGAAGTGAAGAGAAAATGGAGGGAGATGGAGGCTGAGCTACCATAATGCATTGCAAGGGGGAGGAGAATCAGACATGGAAAATACAAAAACAGAAAAATAAAACTGTCAACATGACTCTGACCGCTAGAGGGAGCCAAAGCACTACAGATAAATAAAGGCATGAATATATCAATACTGAGAAACCTGCAAATTATGCAAACAGATAATCGGAGGTAACAAATTTGATGGCGGAGACAGAACACAGGGGTTAACTTTGCTCTGCATCATTTTGGGTTCAGGTTTGCTATTTATCTCCACTGCATCCTGGAGATGGTGTCAGTTATATTTTCTGCCTTCGGCGTGAATATCTGACTCTAGGGTTACCCTGGTTTGTCCTACTGCTTTAGCTGACTTTGCTCATGTCTGTTCCCTCCTCTCTCCCCGTCCTGATTTAGTGTTCCCCTTAGTATTTGGATTTCCTGGTGTTTGACTCAGCTTTGATTCGGACCTGACTTTGTCTCTTGCTTCTGGTTCTTCGGCTTCTGACTGGTATTGACCCCCTGGCTCCTCTCTGACTTTGTATTTTGTGTTTTCCCTTTGTACTGCATACTCTCTAGGTTTTAACCCGGCTTGTTTCACTTCTCTGCTGCCACCTGGTGGTAGCCCCGCTGCAGGTCTGTTCTGGCAGACTTGCTGTTCTCCCTCTACTCTATTGCCATCTAGTGGTGCTTTGCACCATCCTGCATAGCTGCAGCGTGACAACCGTCTTGACAAGAAATGCCAATTTCGAACCCCACCTATAAAACTTTCAAAAATATGGACAAATTCACTTCATGGAGAGAGAACCACCACTTGGGACCCCCCTCTATTGAGCAGAGAAGAAAGGTGCAAGAAAGGCTCATATTGTCCTGGAATTACATGGTTCCATTGTTCACAGGAACCTGCAAATGTTCCACTGATGAATCTATCTATTTTGCTGTGGAGGCAGGGAGCTACTTAATGTCCAACTGTCCAGCAGGATCCCAATAGTACATCACCATGTCAGTGTCCAAAATATACCAGATACATATGTTAATGAAAACATGATGACTTCATGTCCAGACCAACGTGACCGTAGGGTCTCCAGTCCTCCATGTCCAAGGAATAATTTACAGCCGGGGAAAATTTCTGTCTATATAAATCATATTGTACATAGGATCTGATTCCTGTCTTGTCGGACCTTGAAGGTGCCACCTCAGTGCATATAATAAATCTATGTACTTATGTAATGAGAAAGCAGCCAGCAATTAATTCATCCTGAAGGTGACCTCCAGTCTGAACCGTGCGCTGCGCTGCTCCAGTCTGCATGAGGCTGTGGGTAAGGAATCAGAACCCAACTTGACATCTAATAAATATTTAGGACACATTAAACCTGAGCAGAAAATATAAATATGGAAACAGTAGGAAGAAAGACGGAAAACAAAACCATCTGCTGGGAACTGACACCTGCTAAACATATGAGGTGTTCGAAATATGAAAATGGTGAAAACCACAATATATCATAAATGTATCAGACTGTACAAAAATGGCCCAGAAATCCCATTCTGATCTATAGGAGGCAGTATTATAGTAGTTATATTCTTGTACATAGGAGCAGTATTATAGTAGTTATATTCTTGTACATAGGAGCAGTATTATAGTAGTTATATTCCTGTACATAGGGGCAGTATTATAGTAGTTATATTCTTGTACATAGGAGCAGTATTATAGTAGTTATATTCTTGTACATAGGGGCAGTATTATAGTAGTTATATTCTTGTACATAGGGGGCAGTATTATAGTAGTTATATTCTTATACATAGGGACAGTATTATAGTAGTTATATTATTGTACATAGGAGCAGTATTATAGTAGTTATATTCTTGTACATAGGGGCAGTATTATAGTAGTTATATTCCTGTACATAGGAGCAGTATTATCTATAATATAACGCTGGGAGCGTCACTCTGTCTGAAGCCTTAATAGACTGCGCAGGCGCGACGCTCCTAGCGTTACATTATAGAAAAAATGCCGCCGAGAGCAGGGGGTCGGGAGCACGGGGACGCCGTCTACATATTTGCGCCCTGATTATGCAAATAATCCGCCGCCATAGTAAGTGTGTCTTCAAGAAAATGGCGCCGGAAAGCGCGGACTGCGCAGGCGCCGATTCCGGCACCAGGAGGAGCAAGACAATGGCGCCTGAAAGGAATAGTAAAAACTTACTGTGCCATGAGGCTGTGGCACTTCATGCCACAGCTATTTGTTACTTACGCCACCTGATGGGGGCCATAAACCTTTATGGAGCAGCACATGACAGAACTGGGGCGCAGGATGGGAGCAGCACATACCAGGATGGAGACCATATACCAATATAAATGCTCGCCACCCGGGCGTAGAACGGGTTCAATAGCTAGTAGTAGTTATATTCCTGTACATAGGAGCAGTATTACAGTAGTTATATTCTTGTACATAGGGACAGTATTATAGTAGTTATATTCCTGTACATAGGAGCAGTATTATAGTAGTTATATTCCTGCACATAGGAGCAGTATTATAGTAGTTATATTCCTGTACATAGGAGCAGTATTATAGTAGTTATATTCTTGTACATAGGAGCAGTATTATAACAGTTATATTCCTGTACATAGGAGCAGTATTATAGTAGTTATATTCCTGTACATAGGAGCAGTATTATAGTAGTTATATTCCTGTACATAGGAGCAGTATTATAGTAGTTATATTCCTGTACATAGGAGCAGTATTATAGTTATATTCTTGTACATAGGAGCAGTATTATAGTAGTTATATTCCTGTACATAGGAGCAGTATTATAGTTATATTCTTGTACATAGGAGCAGTATTATAGTAGTTATATTCTTGTATATAGAGGCAGTATTATAGTAGTTATATTCTTGTACATAGGAGCAGTATTATAGTAGTTATATTCTTGTACATAGGAGCAGTATTATAGTAGCTATATTCCTGTACATAGGAGCAGTATTATAGTAGTTATATTCCTGTACATAGGAGCAGTATTATAGTAGTTAAATTCCTGTACATAGGAGCAGTATTATAGTAGTTATATTCCTGTACATAGGAGCAGTATTATAGTAGTTATATTCCTGTACATAGGAGCAGTATTATAGTAGTTATATTCCTGTACATAGGAGCAGTATTATAGTAGTTATATTCCTGTACATAGGAGCAGTATTATAGTAGTTATATTCCTGTACATAGGAGCAGTATTATAGTAGTTATATTCCTGTACATAGGAGCAGTATTATAGTTATATTCTTGTACATAGGGCAGTATTATAGTAGTTATATTCTTGTACATAGGGGGCAGTATTATAGTAGTTATATTCTTGTACATAGGAGCAGTATTATAGTAGTTATATTCTTGTACATAGGGGCAGTATTATAGTAGTTATATTCTTGTATATAGGAGCAGTATTATAGTAGTTATATTCCTGTACATAGGAGCAGTATTATAGTAGTTATATTCCTGTACATAGGAGCAGTATTATAGTAGTTATATTCCTGTACATAGGAGCAGTATTATAGTAGTTATATTCCTGTACATAGGAGCAGTATTATAGTTATATTCTTGTACATAGGAGCAGTATTATAGTAGTTATATTCTTGTATATAGAGGCAGTATTATAGTAGTTATATTCTTGTACATAGGAGCAGTATTATAGTAGCTATATTCCTGTACATAGGAGCAGTATTATAGTAGTTATATTCCTGTACATAGGAGCAGTATTATAGTAGTTAAATTCCTGTACATAGGAGCAGTATTATAGTAGTTATATTCCTGTACATAGGAGCAGTATTATAGTAGTTATATTCCTGTACATAGGAGCAGTATTATAGTAGTTATATTCCTGTACATAGGAGCAGTATTATAGTAGTTATATTCCTGTACATAGGAGCAGTATTATAGTAGTTATATTCCTGTACATAGGAGCAGTATTATAGTAGTTATATTCCTGTACATAGGAGCAGTATTATAGTTATATTCTTGTACATAGGGCAGTATTATAGTAGTTATATTCTTGTACATAGGGGGCAGTATTATAGTAGTTATATTCTTGTACATAGGAGCAGTATTATAGTAGTTATATTCTTGTACATAGGGGCAGTATTATAGTAGTTATATTCTTGTATATAGGAGCAGTATTATAGTAGTTATATTCCTGTACATAGGAGCAGTATTATAGTAGTTATATTCCTGTACATAGGAGCAGTATTATAGTAGTTATATTCCTGTACATAGGAGCAGTATTATAGTAGTTATATTCCTGTACATAGGAGCAGTATTATAGTTATATTCTTGTACATAGGAGCAGTATTATAGTAGTTATATTCTTGTATATAGAGGCAGTATTATAGTAGTTATATTCTTGTACATAGGGGCAGTATTATAGTAGTTAGTTTCTTGTATATAGGAGCAGTATTATAGTAGTTATATTCCTGTACATAGGAGCAGTATTATAGTAGTTATATTCCTGTACATAGGAGCAGTATTACAGTAGTTATATTCTTGTACATAGGGACAGTATTATAGTAGTTATATTCTTGTATATAGAGGCAGTATTATAGTAGTTATATTCCTGTACATAGGGGCAGTATTATTGTTATATTCTTGTACATAGGAGCAGTATTATAGTTATATTCTTGTACATAGGAGCAGTATTATAGTAGTAATATTCTTGTATATAGAGGCAGTATTATAGTAGTTATATTCTTGTACATAGGGGCAGTATTATAGTAGTTATATTCTTGTATATAGAAGCAGTATTATAGTAGTTATATTCTTGTATATAGGAGCAGTATTATACTAGTTATATTCTGGTACATAGGGGCAGTAATATAGTAGTTATATTCTTGTACACAGGAGCAGTATTATAGTAGTTATATTCTTGTACATAGGGGCAGTATTATAGTAGTTATATTCTTGTACATAGGGGGCAGTATTATAGTAGTTATCTTCTTGTATATAGAGGCAGTATTATAGTAGTTATATTCTTGTACATAGGGGCAGTATTATAGTAGTTATATTCTTGTACATAGGGGGCAGTATTATAGTAGTTATATTCTTGTACATAGGAGCAGTATTATAGTAGTTATATTCTTGTACATAGGAGCAGTATTATAGTAGTTATATTCTTGTATATAGAGGCAGTATTATAGTAGTTATATTCTTGTACATAGGGGCAGTATTATAGTAGTTATATTCTTGTACATAGGGGCAGTACTATAGTAGTTATATTCTTGTACATAGGAGCAGAATTAGAGTAGTTATATTCTTGTACATAGGAGCAGTATTATAGTAGTTATATTCTTCTACATAGGAGCAGTATTATAGTAGTTATATTCTTGTATATAGAGGCAGTATTATAGTAGTTATATTCTTGTACATAGGGACAGTATTATAGTAGTTATATTCTTGTACATAGGAGCAGTATTATAGTAGTTATATTCTTGTACATAGGGGCAGTATTATAGTAGGTATATTCTTGTACATAGGAGGCAGTATTATAGTAGTTATATTCTTGTATATAGGAGCAGTATTATAGTACTGTAGTTATATTCTTGTATATAGGAGCAGTATTATAGTAGTTATATTCTGGTACATAGGAGCAGCATTATAGTATTTATATTTTTGTACATAGGAGCAGTATTATAGTAGTTATATTCTTGTACATAGGGGCAGTATTATAGTAGTTATATTCTTGTACATAGGAGGCAGTATTATAGTAGTTATATTCTTGTACATATTAGCAGTATTATAGTAGTTATATTCTTGTACATAGGAGCAGTATTATAGTAGGTATATTCCTGTGCATAGAGGCAGTATTATAGTAGTTATATTCTAGTACATAGGGGCAGTATTATAGTAGGTATATTCCTGTACATAGGGGGCAGTATTATAGTAGTTATATTCTTGTACATAGTGGCAGTATTATAGTAGGTATATTCTTGTACATAGGGGCAGTATTATAGTAGTTATATTCTTGTACATAGGAGCAGAATTATAGTAGTTATATTCTTGTACATAGGGGCAGTACGGTATTATAGTAGTTATATTCTTGTACATAGGGGCAGTACGGTATTATAGTAGTTATATTCTTGTATATAGAGGCAGTATTATTGTAGTTATATTCTTGTACATAGGAGCAGTATTATAGTAGTTATATTCTTGTAGATAGGGGCAGTATTATAGTAGTTATATTCTTGTATATAGGAGCAGTATTATAGTAGTTATATTCTTGTATATAGGAGCAGTATTATACTAGTTATATTCTGGTACATAGGAGCAGTATTATAGTATTTATATTCTTGTACATTGGAGCAGTATTATAGTAGCTATATTCTTGAACATAGGGGCAGTATTATAGTAGTTATATTCTTGTACACAGGAGCAGTATTATAGTAGATGTATTCTTGTACATAGGGGCAGTATTATAGTAGTTATATTCTTGTACATAGGAACAGTATTATAGTAGTTATATTCTTGTATATAGAGGCAGTATTATAGTAGTTATATTCTTGTACATAGGGGCAGTATTATAGTAGTTATATTCTTGTACATAGGGGCAGTACTATAGTAGTTATATTCTTGTACATAGGAGCAGTATTATAGTAGTTATATTCTTCTACATAGGGACAGTATTATAGTAGTTATATTCTTGTACATAGGAGCAGTATTATAGTAGTTATATTCTTGTACATAGGGGCAGTATTATAGTAGGTATATTCTTGTACATAGGAGGCAGTATTATAGTAGTTATATTCTTGTATATAGGAGCAGTATTATAGTACTGTAGTTATATTCTTGTATATAGGAGCAGTATTATAGTAGTTATATTCTGGTACACAGGAGCAGCATTATAGTATTTATATTTTTGTACATAGGAGCAGTATTATAGTAGTTATATTCTTGTACATAGGGGCAGTATTATAGTAGTTATATTCTTGTACATAGGAGGCAGTATTATAGTAGTTATATTCTTGTACATATTGGCAGTATTATAGTAGTTATATTCTTGTACATAGGAGCAGTATTATAGTAGGTATATTCCTGTGCATAGAGGCAGTATTATAGTAGTTATATTCTAGTACATAGGGGCAGTATTATAGTAGTTATATTCTTGTACATAGTGGCAGTATTATAGTAGGTATATTCTTGTACATAGGGGCAGTATTATAGTAGTTATATTCTTGTACATAGGAGCAGAATTATAGTAGTTATATTACATAGTAACATAGTAACATAGTAACATAGTTAGTAAGGCCGAAAAAAGACATTTGTCCATCCAGTTCAGCCTATATTCCATCATAATAAATACCCAGATCTACGTCCTTCTACAGAACCTAATAATTGTATGAAACAATATTGTTCTGCTCCAGGAAGACATCCAGGCCTCTCTTGAACCCCTCGACTGAGTTCGCCATCACCACCTCCTCAGGCAAGCAATTCCAGATTCTCACTGCCCTAACAGTAAAGAATCCTCTTCTATGTTGGTGGAAAAACCTTCTCTCCTCCAGACGCAAAGAATGCCCCCTTGTGCCCGTCACCTTCCTTGGTATAAACAGATCCTCAGCGAGATATTTGTATTGTCCCCTTATATACTTATACATGGTTATTAGATCGCCCCTCAGTCGTCTTTTTTCTAGACTAAATAATCCTAATTTCGCTAATCTATCTGGGTATTGTAGTTCTCCCATCCCCTTTATTAATTTTGTTGCCCTCCTTTGTACTCTCTCTAGTTCCATTATATCCTTCCTGAGCACCGGTGCCCAAAACTGGACACAGTACTCCATGTGCGGTCTAACTAGGGATTTGTACAGAGGCAGTATAATGCTCTCATCATGTGTATCCAGACCTCTTTTAATGCACCCCATGATCCTGTTTGCCTTGGCAGCTGCTGCCTGGCACTGGCTGCTCCAGGTAAGTTTATCATTAACTAGGATCCCCAAGTCCTTCTCCCTGTCAGATTTACCCAGTGGTTTCCCGTTCAGTGTGTAATGGTGATATTGATTCCCTCTTCCCATGTGTATAACCTTACATTTATCATTGTTAAACCTCATCTGCCACCTTTCAGCCCAAGTTTCCAACTTATCCAGATCCATCTGTAGCAGAATACTATCTTCTCTTGTATTAACTGCTTTACATAGTGTTGTATCATCTGCAAATATCGATATTTTACTGTGTAAACCTTCTACCAGATCATTAATGAATATGTTGAAGAGAACAGGTCCCAATACTGACCCCTGCGGTACCCCACTGGTCACAGCGACCCAGTTAGAGACTATACCATTTATAACCACCCTCTGCTTTCTATCACTAAGCCAGTTACTAACCCATTTACACACATTTTCCCCCAGACCATGCATTCTCATTTTGTGTACCAACCTCTTGTGCGGCACGGTATCAAACGCTTTGGAAAAATCGAGATATACCACGTCCAATGACTCACCGTGGTCCAGCCTATAGCTTACCTCTTCATAAAAACTGATTAGATTGGTTTGACAGGAGCGATTTCTCATAAACCCATGCTGATATGGAGTTAAACAGTTATTCTCATTGAGATAATCCAGAATAACATCCCTCAGAAACCCTTCAAATATTTTACCAACAATAGAGGTTAGACTTACTGGCCTATAATTTCCAGGTTCACTTTTAGAGCCCTTTTTGAATATTGGCACCACATTTGCTATGCGCCAGTCCTGCGGAACAGACCCTGTCGCTATAGAGTCACTAAAAATAAGAAATAATGGTTTATCTATTACATTACTTAGTTCTCTTAGTACTCGTGGGTGTATGCCATCCGGACCCGGAGATTTATCTATTTTAATCTTATTTAGCCGGTTTCGCACCTCTTCTTGGGTTAGATTGGTGACCCTTAATATAGGGTTTTCATTGTTTCTTGGGATTTCACCTAGCATTTCATTTTCCACCGTGAATACCGTGGAGAAGAAGGTGTTTAATATGTTAGCTTTTTCCTCGTCATCTACAACCATTCTTTCCTCACTATTTTTTAAGGGGCCTACATTTTCAGTTTTTATTCTTTTACTATTGATATAGTTGAAGAACAGTTTGGGATTAGTTTTACTCTCCTTAGCAATGTGCTTCTCTGTTTCCTTTTTGGCAGCTTTAATTAGTTTTTTAGATAAAGTATTTTTCTCCCTATAGTTTTTTAGAGCTTCAATGGTTCAATATTCTTGTACATAGGAGCAGTATTATAGTAGTTATATTCTTGTACATAGGGGCAGTACGGTATTATAGTAGTTATATTCTTGTACATAGGAGCAGTATTATAGTAGTTATATTCTTGTATATAGAGGCAGTATTATAGTAGTTATATTCTTGTACATAGGGGCAGTATTATAGTAGTTATATTCTTGTATATAGGAGCAGTATTATAGTAATTATATTCTTGTATATAGGAGCAGTATTATACTAGTTATATTCTGGTACATAGGAGAAGTATTATAGTATTTATATTCTTGTACATTGGAGCAGTATTATAGTAGCTATATTCTTGAACATAGGGGCAGTATTATAGTAGTTATATTCTTGTACACAGGAGCAGTATTATAGTAGTTGTATTCTTGTACATAGGGGCAGTATTATAGTAGTTATATTCTTGTACATAGGAACAGTATTATAGTAGTTATATTCTTGTATATAGAGGCAGTATTATAGTAGTTATATTCTTGTACATAGGGGGCAGTATTATAGTAGTTATATTCTTGTATATAGAGGCAGTATTATAGTAGTTATATTCTTGTACATAGGAGCAGTATTATAGTAGTTATATTCTTGTACATAGGAGCAGTATTATAGTAGTTATATTCTTGTATATAGAGGCAGTATTATAGTAGTTATATTCTTGTACATAGGGGCAGTATTATAGTAGTTATATTCTTGTACATAGGGGCAGTATTATAGTAGTTATATTCTTGTACATAGGAGCAGAATTAGAGTAGTTATATTCTTGTACATAGGAGCAGTATTATAGTAGTTATATTCTTGTACATAGGAGCAGTATTATAGTAGTTATATTCTTGTATATAGAGGCAGTATTATAGTAGTTATATTCTTGTACATAGGGGCAGTATTATAGTAGTTATATTCTTGTACATAGGGGCAGTATTATAGTAGTTATATTCTTGTACATAGGAGCAGAATTAGAGTAGTTATATTCTTGTACATAGGAGCAGTATTATAGTAGTTATATTCTTCTACATAGGAGCAGTATTATAGTAGTTATATTCTTGTATATAGAGGCAGTATTATAGTAGTTATATTCTTGTACATAGGGATAGTATTATAGTAGTTATATTCTTGTACATAGGAGCAGTATTATAGTAGTTATATTCTTGTACATAGGGGCAGTATTATAGTAGGTATATTCTTGTACATAGGAGGCAGTATTATAGTAGTTATATTCTTGTATATAGGAGCAGTATTATAGTACTGTAGTTATATTCTTGTATATAGGAGCAGTATTATAGTAGTTATATTCTGGTACATAGGAGCAGCATTATAGTATTTATATTCTTGTACATAGGAGCAGTATTATAGTAGTTATATTCTTGTACATAGGGGCAGTATTATAGTAGTTATATTCTTGTACATAGGAGGCAGTATTATAGTAGTTATATTCTTGTACATATTGGCAGTATTATAGTAGTTATATTCTTGTACATAGGAGCAGTATTATAGTAGGTATATTCCTGTGCATAGAGGCAGTATTATAGTAGTTATATTCTAGTACATAGGGGCAGTATTATAGTAGGTATATTCCTGTACATAGGGGGCAGTATTATAGTAGTTATATTCTTGTACATAGGGGCAGTATTATAGTAGGTATATTCTTGTACATAGGGGCAGTATTATAGTAGTTATATTCTTGTACATAGGAGCAGAATTATAGTAGTTATATTCTTGTACATAGGAGCAGTATTATAGTAGTTATATTCTTGTACATAGGGGCAGTACGGTATTATAGTAGTTATATTCTTGTACATAGGAGCAGTATTATAGTAGTTATATTCTTGTACATAGGAGCAGTATTATAGTAGTTATATTCCTGTACATAGGAGCAGTATTGTAGTAGTTATATTCTTGTACATAGGGACAGTATTATAGTAGTTATATTCTTGCACATAGGAGCAGTATTATAGTAGTTATATTCTTGTACATAGGGACAGTATTATAGTAGTTATATTCTTGCACATAGGAGCAGTATTATAGTAGTTATATTCTTGTACATAGGGACAGTATTACAGTAGTTATATTCTTGCACATAGGAGCAGTATTATAGTAGTTATATTATTGTACATAGGAGCAGTATTATAGTAGTTATATTCTTGTACATAGGGGCAGTATTATAGTAGTTATATTCTTGTACATAGGAGCAGTATTATAGTAGTTATATTCTTGTACATAGGGACAGTATTACAGTAGTTATATTCTTGCACATAGGAGCAGTATTATAGTAGTTATATTATTGTACATAGGGGCAGTATTATAGGAGTTATATTCTTGTACATAGGGGCAGTATTATAGTAGTTATATTCTTGTACATAGGAGCAGTATTATAGTAGTTATATTCTTGTACATAGGAGCAGTATTATAGTACTTATATTCTTGTACATAGGAGCAGCATTATAGTAGTTATATTCTTGTATATAGGGGCAGTATTATAGTAGTTATATTCTTGTACATAGGGGCAGTATTATAGTAGTTATATTCTTGTACATAGGGGCAGTATTATAGTAGTTATATTCTTGTACATAGGGGCAGTATTATAGTAGTTATATTCTTGTACATAGGGGCAGTTTTATAGTAGTTATATTCTTGTACATAGGAGCAGTATTATAGTAGTTATATTCTTGTACACGGGAGCTGTATTATTGTAGTTATATTCTTGCACATAGAACGTAGTATTATAACAGTTATACTTACAAAATGAAACACGTCTTTTACAATGTGTTTACAAGAAGTAATTTACTGTATACTCTATGTATAATATCATTTATTTTTCTCTGGTTTTGAAATTCCCCAGTTTTCTTTTAGTTTGAATTTACATTAAAATAATGTTAAAACAAAAATCCTTCTGTTTCTTTTATTTCCATCTGATTCATATTTCCTCTTATCAGTATGACAATCAGGGTGAATTATTTTCCTATTTCCATTGGGACTTCAGGCTGTAAATGTGTTAAGAAGAATGTTCTTTAATTTGCCCCTAGTCTGGATTAGAGGGATTAATGTCCTGTAAAATGATCTACACTTTTCAATTTTGTGTGTGTTTTTAAGCATGAATCAGAGAATTATTTTTTTTATTGTCTTTTTACTTTCCGGTGGTTTTGGATTGAAGTTAATAGTGTGTGAACTATTTCATTTATTTCAATGTGGAATTATATACTAATGCAATGAGAGTAAAAAAAAAAAAATGAGAAGAAAATAAAATGTCCGTATAATGGCTGAACAGGATTTTAAATACTTAGGAAAGATGAGCTAAATCTATCACATCAGCAAGGATCAGTACATTTAAGAAAAGATTAAATTTTTCCAGTTTGCTCAGATATAAATTCAATAAATTCACTTTATATACATTATATATCAGCAAGGTGATACTGTGTTCACTTATTATTAAAGTGTGGAGGTCTGAAAGGCACATTGAAAATATGAAATAAAAAACTCCTCGACCTAGCTTTTATTGCTACTACTACTAAATCTCTTAGACAATGTATTTTTCCTTTTTTATTATATCCTTTTTTTAGGCGTCCATTAACTTATTCTAGTTTTTATTTCAAATGTTATAGTATTTCACATGGAATGATAAATACAAATCACAATAAAGTCAGATCTGTCAGACTTAGCCCCGCCTCCAGCACCGCCCCTGAATAGCCGGCCCACGCTTAGCTGGATTGTCAAGTCTCTCCTTATACACATAGGGTGCGACCTGTCAATCATGCAGAGGTGGGAGAGGAGGAGCTGGTGAGGACATACCTTCATGACATGTCATCACAGTCACCATGACACTGGTTAACAATACAATATATGTTTTCTATGAAATGTGACACTATCTCAGAGTGAACACACATATTTACATGTAGGACAGCCTGTCTCTGATGCCGCCCTTGGTTGCAACAGCATAAATCGTCTGACAGGTTCCTTTTAATGGTTTCAGCACCACAGACAGTGACAGACTCTACAAGAGATCAGCCAATCTGTGAGAGGCAAATCCAAGTGTAATGTTCTGCTGCAGTGTAGTATAGTGCAACCTTCACCGGGGGGTGCTGGTTAAGGAAAAGAGGTTGTACACACAGCGCAGCAATACTGAACAACAACACAGGTGTCACAGGTAATGAAAGAGAAGTCAGACAAGCCAAGGTCATACACAGAGTAATCAGCCCAGTACCCAGGGGGAGTCAGAGGAAAGGTCGGGGACAAACAAGAAGTCAGAGCCTACCGGGAACGTGGTAACCAAAACGTGAGACATAAGACGAAGTCCAGATACAAGCCAGAGGTCAGAACAAGTCATAAATGGGTACAGGCAGTCAGAGGCAATAAGGAACACTAGTAAAAGTGAACAGATCAGGTGCTCAAGCCGTGCAGCATGAACTATAGCTGACACTGGCCCACAGACTGCAGAGGACTTAAATAGCTCAACCAGCTTCAAAGTGAGGCAGAGGGGATTAACTCCCACATGACCAGTCCAGAGTCAAGACAGCTGAACACAAACTCAGAACTGGATCATGACACCAAGAAGTTGTATTTACTGAAAAGTAATTTTTTTGCCATTCTCTTTAGGTAAATTCGTCAAAATGGCAGTCGGGTTTATATATTATATAAAGCTTGGAATAAAATGAAAAATAAAAAAATACTCTCAAGGTCCTCATCTGTTCTCCCCACGGATGCTCTTGGTCATCTTCTTTGGTCTGGTCTTCACTGATCCATCTTCAGCACCTTCCGCCATGTGGTCATCATTGATGTCTCCAGCTCATTCTTGGCCCCTAATGTCATGACGTCACGGTGCCCAGTTGGGCAAGGAGGTGCCGAAGGAGGCGGATGATGACGCCAAAGAAGGCCAAGTAAAGACAGACTGAAGAAGATGACCTGACCAATGTGCGTCTGCGTGGCGGGATACCAAGGGAGCACAGTAAGTATATTTTTTATTTTCATTCTCATGTTTGTTCTGCTTTGAGGTCTGTAAAACTGCACACTAAATTTGCATTAAATAAATTTGATGCAAATTGATATTTTTGGCCCAAGTTCCCTTGAATCTGTGACGTTTTACATTTTCTAGCTTCTTCCATCACCACACATTATCAATCATTTTGATTTGCCTTAATAGGATCTGCAGAGAGACGCCCGATTTCTGGTAGACGGTGCCAGCATATTTGACATTATGCAAGGAGAAATAGGTAGGAATATTTTATGGTCCCTCTTACAATTTGTTTGCATTTCTTAAAGTATTAATATACAAATGTATAAATGTAATAGATACAAATATTTTTGTATAATAAACAAAATTATGAACGTTATACCTAAAGGTGAACCTCTGTTTTATCTACGTGACAAGATTCGGTCTGTCTCATGTCACCACTAGGGGGAGCTCACAGTGTGCAAATTAAATTTATTACTTGGGCACCTCCAGATTCGCTGGGAATGGTAATTGTTATGATAAGGTAATTCAGTACCACAATGGACATAGAGGTCAGAGCACATACAGTGACCTGACAATAACCCAAAAACATTGAACGAGCTCTGAGACGTGGGAACTCTGCTGACCGCAATCCCTAATCCTCTCCAACCACACTAGAGGCAGCCGTGGATTGCGCCTAACGCTCTCTATGCAACTCGGCACAGCCTGAGAAACTAGCTAGCCTGAAGATAGAAAATAAGCCTACCTTGCCTCAGAGAAATACCCCAAAGGAAAAGGCAGCCCCCACATATAATGACTGTGAGTTAAGATGAAAAGACAAACGTAGAGATGAAATAGATTTAGCAAAGTGAGGCCCGACTTTCTGAACAGAGCGAGGATAGGAAAGGTAACTTTGCGGTCAACACAAAACCCTACAAAAACCACGCAAAGGGGGCAAAAAGACCCTCCGTACCGAACTAACGGCACGGAGGTACACCCTCTGCGTCCCAGAGCTTCCAGCAAGCAGGAAAAAAAAAATAGACAAGCTGGACAGGAAAAAACAGCAAACAAAATAGCAAAGCAGAACTTAGCTATGCAGAGCAGCAGGCCACAGGAACGATCCAGAAGGAAACAGGTCCAATACTAGAACATTGACTGGAGGCCAGGATCAAAGCACTAGGTGGAGTTAAATAGAGCAGCACCTAACGACTTCACCACATCACCTGAGGAAGGAAACTCAGAAGCCGCAGTACCACTTTCCTCCACCAACGGAAGCTCACAGAGAGAATCAGCCGAAGTACCACTTGTGACCACAGGAGGGAGCTCTGCCACAGAATTCACAACAGGTAATAGTGAGTCAATTCCTTGCTGTTACAATTCCTTCCCCAGTCCTGAGGTCGGACATCTCGTCTTGACTTCTTCCACTCCTCTCTCTCTCTCCTCTTACTGTGCAGATAATGGTTGTGATGTCCCATCTTGGCCATTGTGAAGCAGATCTTAAAGGGAACCTGTCACCCCGAAAATCGCGGGTGAGGTAATCCCACCGGCATCAGGGGCTTATCTACAGCATTCTGTAATGCTGTAGATAAGCCCCCGATGTTACCTGAAAAAGGAGAAAAAGACGTTAAATTATACTCACCCAGGGGCGGTCCCGCTGCTGGTCAGGTCGGATGGGCGTCTCTGGTCCGCTCCGGCGCCTCCTATCTTCTTTCCATGACGTCCTCTTCTGATCTTCAGCCACGGCTCCGGCGCAGGCGTACTTTGCTCTGCCCTGTTGGGGGCAGACAAAGTACTGCAGTGCGCAGGCGCCGGGCCTCTGACTGCGCACTGCAGTACTATCCTCTGCCCTCAAGAGGGCAGAGCAAAGTACGCCTGCGCCGGAGCCGTAGCTGAAGATCAGAAGAGGACGTCATGGAAAGAAGATAGGAGGCGCCGAAGCGGACCGGAGACACTCATCCGACTTGACCAGCAGCGGGACCGCCCCTGGGTGAGTATAATCTAACGTCTTTTTCTCCTTTTTCAGGTAACATCGGGGGCTTATCTACAGCATTACAGAATGCTGTAGATAAGCCCCTGATGCCGGTGGGATTACCTCACCCGCGATTTTCGGGGTGACAGGTTCCCTTTAAGGAGAAGATGCTACCAATCCTCAGCGTATGCATTAGATAAGAATTGGGCGCATGCGCAGAGCGATGGGGTTCTTTTTAGAGCATACTCACTGTGAAGCAGAACATGCAGAATATTTCTGAGAGCACATGTGTGGGCCATAGGAATACTGGCTCCAGATGGCTATAGTGGATGTAGAGGGCAGGTTCTGTAAATGGAGAGGAATAGAGCTCCCCCTATTGGTGATTGCAGGCTGCAAAAAGTTAATCAATGAATATTATAACAGTTTTGATGCTTTTGCTTTTGTTGGTGCCTCAGACTTTGGGATTCCAGAAAATAAAATATGCTGTAATAATACTTTATAGAATATTTCTGGTATAATGAGCCAAAAGGCTCCTTACATAGAGAAGTATCTAATAGCTACACCTTCATCATTATTTTTCATTCTCCTGCAGGAGATTGTTGGGTTCTCTCTGTTGTCGGAGCATTAACTTTGCATCGAAAATTTCTAGAAAATGTTGTTCCCAAGGACCAGGAGTTCACAAACAAGTATGCAGGAATTTTTCATTTCCGGGTAAGAAGTGTTTGATGAGTTTCTGGCTTGGCATTTACCCTGATCATATTTAAGGCTTGTTAAAGTGTCGGTCATTAAGTTATAGAGTATCAACCCTTCAGGGGTGGGACTAAATTTGCATACTTTTCTCCCATGGATCATTGCCTGTAAGACCGTGTCCGCACTCTGGCTTCATCGGCACAGTGCACTTACCCAAGCCAGCCCAATCTCAAGACCTGAACCCCATTGAAAACCTCTGGACTGTAATGATGATGGATAGTCACAAGCCATCAAAATGGGTTCCGGGCATGCTCGGTTGCAAAAAATGGCATCCATCACTGGAATCCGTCTTCTGACAGACAGCGACGGATCCTGCACCCATAGGCTTCCATAATAGCCAATGACGGACGCCGCAGGATCCGTCGCTGTGCGTCTTTTTGACGTACACAAAAAACGTTAGTATGTGCGTTGTCTCCGTCCGACGAACAACAACTATACAACGGATCCGTTAAACAATGGATCAAACGGAAGGCCATCCGTCACAATCCGTCGCTAATACAAGTCTATGGGAAAAAAATGGATCCAGCAGCAACATTTGCTGGATCCATTTTTTTCTTAAAACGACAGATTGTAACTCATTTTGAAAAATGGAACTGTGAAAGAGGCCTAATACACTTCAGCATAATGTGTCCGAGGACGCACATCCAGTTAAAGTTTGTGCTGGAGTCAGTGGGCTCCTCACTGTGCCGGAACCAGTCTCGGTCGCGACCTCTGCAACCACAATGCTTACGCCCCTGTGTATATATACAGTTCCTTGCGAAAGTATTCGGCCCCCTTGAACTTTTCAACCTTTTCCCACATATCATGCTTCAGACATAAAGATACCAAATGTACATTTTCGGTGAAGAATCAACAACAAGTGAAACACAATTGTGAAGTTCAACTAAATTTACTGGCTATTTTGAGTTTTTGTGGAAATTCAAAAACTAAAAATTGGGAGGTGCAATATTATTCGGCCCCTTTACTTTCAGTGCAAAAGTTCATTGTGGATCTCTGAATGATCCAATGTTGTCCTAAATGCCTAATGATGATAAATATAATCCACCTGTGTGTAATCAAGTCTCCGCATAAATGCACCTGCTCTGTAATAGTCTCAGGGTTCTATATGAAGCACAGAGAGCATCATGAAGACCAAGGAACACAACAGGCAGGTCCGTGATACTGTTGTGGAGAAGTTTAAAGCAGGATTTGGATACAAAATTATTTCCAAAACTTTAAACATCCCAAGGAGCACTGTGCAAGCGATCATATTGAAATGGAAGGAGTATCATACCACTGCAAATCTACCAAGACCCGGCCGTCCCTCTAAACTTTCATCTCAAACAAGGAGAAAACTGATCAGAGATGCAGCCAAGAGGCCCATGATCACTCTGGATGACCTGCAGAGATCTACAGCTGAGGTGGGAGAGTCTGTCCATAGGACAACAATCAGTTGTCACTTCACAATCAGGACACTGCACAAATCTGGCCTTTATGGAAGAGTGGCAAGAAGAAAGCCATTTCTCAAAGATATCCATAAAAAGTGTTGTTTAAAGTTTGCAACAAGCCACCTGGGAGACACCAAACATGTGGAAGAAGGTGCTCTGGTCAGATGAAACCAAAATCGAACTTTTTGGCAACAATGCCAAACGATATGCTTGGTGTAAAGGCAACACAGCTCATCACCCTGAACACACCATCCCCACTGTCAAACATGGTGGTGGCAGCATCATGGTTTGGGCGTGCTTTTCTTCAGCAGGGACAGGAAAGATGGTTAAAATTGATGGGAAGATGGATGGAGCCAAATACAGGACCATTTTTGAAGAAAACCTGTTGGAGTCTGCAAAAGACCTGAGACTGGGACGGAGATTTATCTTCCAACAAGACAATGGTCCCAAACATAAAGCAAAATCTACAATGGAATGGTTCACAAATAAACGTATCCAGGTGTTAGAATGGCCAAGTCAGAGTCCAGACCTCAATCCAATCGAGAATCTGTGGAAAGAGCTGAAAACTGCTGTTCCCAACGATCTCCATCAGACCTCACTGAGCTCGAGCTGTTTGCCAAGGAAGAATGGGCAAGAATTTCAGTCTCTCGATGTACAAAACTGATAGAGACAAACCCCAAGAGACTTGCAGCTGTAAGATGACGCAACAAAGTATTAAGTTAAAGGGGCCGAATAATATTGCACGCCCCACTTTTCAGTTTTTGAATTTCCACAAAAATTTAAAATAACCAATAAATTTCGTTCAACTTCACAATTGTGTTCCACTTGTTGAGTCTTCACCAAAAATTTACATTTGGTATCTTTATGTTTGAAGCATGATATGTGGGAAAAGGTTGAAGTTCAAGTGGGCCGAAAACTTTTGCAAAGCACTGTATATATATACTATATATATATATATATATATATATACAGTGGGGCAAAAAAGTATTTAGTCAGTCAGCAATAATGCAAGTTCCACCACTTAAAAAGATGAGAGGCGTCTGTAATTTACATCATAGGTAGACCTCAACTATGGGAGACAAACTGAGAAAAAAAAATCCAGAAAATCACATTGTCTGTTTTTTTAACAATTTATTTGCATATTATGGTGGAAAATAAGTATTTGGTCAGAAACAAAATTTCATCTCAATACTTTGTAATATATCCTTTGTTGGCAATGACAGAGGTCAAACATTTTCTGTAAGTCTTCACAAGGTTGCCACACACTGTTGTTGGTATGTTGGCCCATTCCTCCATGCAGATCTCCTCTAGAGCAGTGATGTTTTTGGCTTGTCGCTTGGCAACACGGACTTTCAACTCCCTCCAAAGGTTTTCTATAGGGTTGAGATCTGGAGACTGGCTAGGCCACTCCAGAACCCTGAAATGCTTCTTACGAAGCCACTCCTTTGTTGCCCTGGCAGTGTGCTCTGGATCATTGTCATGTTGAAAGACCCAGCCACGTTTCATCTTCAATGCCCTTGCTGATGGAAGGAGGTTGGCACTCAAAATCTCACGATACATGGCCCCATTCATTCTTTCATGTACCCGGATCAGTCGTCCTGGCCCCTTTGCAGAGAAACAGCCCCAAAGCATGATGTTTCCACCACCATGCTTTACAGTAGGTATGGTGTTTGATGGATGCAACTCAGTATTCTTTTTCCTCCAAACACGACAAGTTGTGTTTCTACCAAACAGTTCCAGTTTGGTTTCATCAGACCATAGGACATTCTCCCAAAACTCCTCTGGATCATCCAAATTCTCTCTAGCAAACTTCAGACGGGCCCGGACATGTACTGGCTTAAGCAGTGGGACACGTCTGGCACTGCAGGATCTGAGTCCATGGTGGCGTAGTGTGTTACTTATGGTAGGCCTTGTTACATTGGTCCCAGCTCTCTACAGTTCATTCACTAGGTCCCCCCGCGTGGTTCTGGGATTTTTGCTCACTGTTCTTGTGATCATTCTGACCCCACGGGGTGGGATTTTGCGTGGAGCCCCAGATCGAGGGAGATTATCAGTGGTCTTGTATGTCTTCCATTTTCTAATTATTGCTCCCACTGTTGATTTCTTCACTCCAAGCTGGTTGGCTATTGCAGATTCAGTCTTCCCAGCCTGGTGCAGGGCTACAATTTTGTTTCTGGTGTCCTTTGACAGCTCTTTGGTCTTCACCATAGTGGAGTTTGGAGTCAGACTGTTTGAGGGTGTGCACAGGTGTCTTTTTATACTGATAACAAGTTTAAACAGGTGCCATTACTACAGGTAATGAGTGGAGGAAAGAGGAGACTCTTAAAGAAGAAGTTACAGGTCTGTGAGAGCCAGAAATCTTGATTGTTTGTTTCTGACCAAATACTTATTTTCCACCATAATATGCAAATAAATTGTTAAAAAAACAGACAATGTGATTTTCTGGATTTTTTTTTCTCAGTTTGTCTCCCATAGTTGAGGTCTACCTATGATGTAAATTACAGACGCCTCTCATCTTTTTAAGTGGTGGAACTTGCACTATTGCTGACTGACTAAATACTTTTTTGCCCCACTGTATATATATATATATATACACTGCTCAAAAGAATAAAGGGAACACTTAAAAAACAGAATATAACTCCAAGTAAATCAAACTTCCGTGAAATCAAACTGTATACTTAGCAAGCAACACTGTTTGACGATCAATGTCACATGCTGTTGTGCAAATGGAATAGACAACAGCTGGAAATTATTGGCAATTATCAAGACCCCCTCAATAAAGGAGTGATTCTGCCGGTGGAGACTCATCGAGGATGGCACATCAATGCGAGCTGCGGCAAGAAGGTTTGCTGTGTCTGTCAGCGTATTGTCCAGAGGCTGGAGGCGCTACCAGTAGGAGACAGGCTAGTACACCAGGAGACCTGGAGGGTCCTTAGGAGGGCAACTGTTATGATCCGGTGACCTAGGAGCTGCATGAGAACTTTCACTGGAGAAAGTGGCCACTGTACTGACCGCAATCCTGAACTTAACACCGCAACTAGAAGTAGCCGTGGAGTATACCTAACACACCTAAACACCTTGTCACAGCCGCAGGACTAAATACCCCTAAAGATGGAAATAGGAATACTATCTTGCCTCAGAGAAAATCCCCAAAGGATAGACAGCCCCCCACAAATATTGGCGGTGAGTCGGAGAGGAAAAAACATACACAGGCAGAAAAACAGGATTAGCACAGGAGGCCACTCTAGCTAGATAGGGCAGGATAGGACAGAGTTCTGTGCGGTCAGTATAAAAACCGTTCAAAACATCCACAGCAGAATATACAAAAACTTCCTACATCTTACTAAAAGATGTAGGAGCGTAAATCTGCAACTCCAGTGAATCCTACAATCAGAGCAGGAATAAAACTGAAACAAGCACACCGGCAGTGTGCCATAGAAACAAAAACCAAACACTTATCTTTGCTGAAATTGGCAGCGAGCAGGAGAAGCCAGAAAGTGATCCAACACTTCACAAGGAACATTGACTACTGGCAAGGGCTAAAGGATCCTGCCCACTTAAATATCCCAGTCAGAATTGTAATCATCCGATAAACTGTGTCCAGTTTTGGGCACCGGTGCTCAGGAAGGATATAATGGAACTAGAGAGAGTACAAAGGAGGGCAACAAAATTAATAAAGGGGATGGGAGAACTACAATACCCAGATAGATTAGCGAAATTAGGATTATTTAGTCTAGAAAAAAGACGACTGAGGGGCGATCTAATAACCATGTATAAGTATATAAGGGGACAATACAAATATCTCGCTGAGGATCTGTTTATACCAAGGAAGGTGACGGGCACAAGGGGGCATTCTTTGCGTCTGGAGGAGAGAAGGTTTTTCCACCAACATAGAAGAGGATTCTTTACTGTTAGGGCAGTGAGAATCTGGAATTGCTTGCCTGAGGAGGTGGTGATGGCGAACTCAGTCGAGGGGTTCAAGAGAGGCCTGGATGTCTTCCTGGAGCAGAACAATATTGTATCATACAATTATTAGGTTCTGTAGAAGGACGTAGATCTGGGTATTTATTATGATGGAATATAGGCTGAACTGGATGGACAAATGTCTTTTTTCGGCCTTACTAACTATGTTACTATGTTACTATGTTACCTGGCCAGGTCTGTGACTCAGAGACAACTGCATTCCTACCTACAACCACTGGAGGGAACCCAAGAGCAGAATTCACAACAGTACCCCCCCCTTGAGGAGGGGTCACCGAACCCTCACCAGGGCCCCCAGGACGATCAGGACGAGCCAGATGAAAGGCACGGACCAAATCAGCAGCATGGACATCAGAGGCAAAAACCCAAGAATTATCCTCCTGGCCATAACCCTTCCATTTGACCAGGTACTAAAGCTTCCGCCTCGAAAAACAGGAATCCAAAATCTTCTCAACAACATATTCCAACTCCCCATCAACCAACACAGGGGCCGGAGGATCAACAGAGGGAACAACGGGCTCCACATATTTCCGCAACAAAGATCTATGGAAGACATTATGGATAGCAAAAGAGGCCGGAAGAGCCAAACGAAAAGACACCGGATTAATAATCTCAGAAATCCTATAAGGACCAATAAACCGAGGCTTAAACTTAGGAGAAGAAACCTTCATAGGAACATGACGGGAAGACAACCAGACCAGATCCCCAACCCGAAGCCGGGAACCAACACACCGACGACGATTAGCAAAACGTTGAGCCTCCTCTTGAGACAACACCAACTTGTCCACCACATGAGCCCAAAGATGGCCACACGCTGGACCTCATCTTCACCCGCCTCTGCTCCCTTACTAATCTCACTAACACACCCCTCCCCCTGTCTGACCACAACCTACTGACATTCTCGTCCCTCTCCTCTCCTAGTGTGCAACCCCCACTCCACAAACTCACTCACCCTCGCAGAAATCTCAAACATCTCAACTTACAATCACTCTCTGAGTCCCTTCTCCCTCTCATAGACATAGCTTCCCTTCATGACACAGATGCTGCTGCCACTTTTTATAACACCACAATAACAACAACACTCAATTCGGCCGCCCCACTCATGCATAGTAAAACTCGTACAATTAACAGGCAGCCCTGGCTGACCAGCCTGACCAAAGAATTGAGACGGGCTTCCAGGATTGCTGAGCGGAGATGAAAGCGATCCCACTCTGCCGACCACTTCACTGCATACAAGCAGTCCCTCGCCAGCTTCAAGTCTGCGCTCACTGCCGCAAAACAAACTTACTTCTCATCCCTCATATCCTCCCTGTCCCACAACCCTAAACAGCTTTTCAACACTTTCAATTCTCTACTCCGTCCCCCCGCACCTCCTCCCTCCCCCCTCATTTCTGCTGACGACTTCGCCTCTTTCTTTAAACAGAAGATCGATACGATCAGAGAAAGCTTTGGCCCACAGCGCCCACTGCCCCTCTTAGCTGCTCAACCCTGCTCCTCCAAAACCAGCTTCTCCACCATGACAGAAGATCAGCTCTCCACCCTCCTGTCAAGATCACACCTCACCACCTGCACGCTTGACCCGCTCCCATCCCACCTCATCCCTAACCTTTCCACGGTCTTCATCCCAACCCTAACGCACCTCTTCAACCTCTCACTCACAACAGGTGTCTTTCCCTCATCCTTCAAGCATGCCAAGATCACACCCATCCTCAAAAAGCCCTCCCTCGACCCATCCTCTGTGTCTAGCTATCGCCCAATATCTCTTCTCCCTTATGCCTCCAAATTGCTGGAGCAACACGTCCATCTTGAACTGTCCTCCCACTTCTCCTCCTGCTCCCTCTTTGATCGGTTACAATCAGGCTTCCGTTCCCATCACTCAACTGAAACTGCCCTAACTAAAGTCACCAATGACCTACTAACTGCCAGGAGCAAGCGACACTACTCTGTCCTCCTTCTCCTGGACTTGTCTTCTGCCTTTGACACTGTTGACCACTCCCTTTTGCTACAAATCCTCTCATCCCTTGGCATCACAGACTTGGCCCTTTCCTGGATCTCGTCATATCTGACAGACCGAACATTCAGTGTCTCTCTCCCCCACACCACCTCCTCACTTCGCCCCTTGTCCGTCGGTGTTCCTCAAGGCTCTGTTCTAGGACCCGTACTATTCTCCATCTACACTTTCGGCCTGGGACAGCTCATAGAATCCCACGGTATGCAGTACCATCTCTACGCCGACGACACGCAGATCTACCTCTCCGGACCTGACCTCTCCTCCTTGCTTACCAAAATCCCGCACTGTCTGTCTGCCATTTCAGCCTTCTTTTCTGCTCGCTTTCTACAACTGAACATGGACAAAACAGAATTCATCATCTTTCCCCCATCTCAGTCTACCCCTCCACCACATCTATCCATCAATGTCAATGGCTGCTCACTATCCCCAGTCCCACACGCCCGGTGCCTCGGGGTGATCCTCGACTCTGCCCTCTCTTTCAAGCCACATATCCAAGCCCTTGCCTCCTCCTGTCGTCTCAAACTCAAAAATATTTCCCGGATCCGTGCTTTCCTTGACCGCAACACTGCAAAAACGCTAGTGCATGCCCTTATCATCTCCCGCCTCGACTACTGCAACCTCCTACTCTCTGGACTCCCCTCTAGCACTCTGGCACCACTCCAATCCATCCTACACTCTGCTGCCCGACTAATCCACCTGTCCCCCCGCTATTCCCCAGCCTCTCCCCTGTGACAAGCCCTTCACTGGCTTCCTATCGCCCAGAGACTCCAGTTCAAAACCCTCACACTGACATACAAAGCCATCCACAACCTGTCTCCTCCATACATCTGTGACATGGTCTCCCGGTACCTACCTACACGCGACCTCCGATCCTCCCAAGACCTCCTTCTCTACTCCCCTCTCATCTCTTCTTCCCATAACCGCATCCAAGACTTCTCCCGTGCTTCCCCCATACTCTGGAACTCTCTACCCCAACACATCAGACTTGCGCCTACCATAGAAACCTTCAAAAAGAACCTGAAGACTCATCTCTTCCGACAAGCCTACAGCCTGCAGTGATCCTCAACCTACTGAACAGCCGCACAGCCAGCTTTTCCCTCTCCTAGTGTATCCTCACCCACCCCCTGCAGACTGTGAGCCCTCGCGGGCAGGGTCCTCCCTCCTTATGTACTCGTGTGCCTTGTTATCTGTTCATGTTTAATGTAATTGTCTATATTTGCCCCGTATTCACATGTAAAGCGCCATGGAATAAATGGCGCTATAAAAATGTATAATAATAATAAAAAAAATAATAATAAATCTGCTGCAACCTGTCCACCACAGAATCCACACCAGGACAGTCAGAAGGCTCAACCTGCCCAGAAGAAAAACGAGGATGAAAACCAAAATTACAAAAGAAAGGCGAAACCAAGGTAGCAGAACTAGCCCGATTATTAAGGGCAAACTCGGCCAATGGCAAGAAGGCCACCCAATCATCCTGATCAGCAGACACAAAGCATCTCAAATAAGTCTCCAAGGTCTGATTAGTTCGCTCGGTCTGGCCATTTGTCTGAGGATGAAATGCAGAAGAAAAAGACAAATCAATGCCCAGCCAAGTACAAAAGGCCCGCCAAAACCTAGAAACAAACTGGGAACCTCTGTCGGACACAATATTCTCCGGAATACCATGCAAACGAACCACATGCTGAAAGAACAACGGAACTTGGTAAGGGCACCAAATGAACCATCTTAGAGAACCGGTCACAAACAACCCAGATAACAGACATCTTCTGGGAGACCGGAAGATCAGAAATAAAATCCATCGAAATATGCGTCCAGGGCCTCTCAGGGACTGGCAATGGCAAAAGCAACCCACTAGCACGGGAACAACAAGGCTTGGCCCGCGCACAAGTCCCACAGGACTGCACAAAAGAACGCACATCACGTGACAATGAAGGCCACCAAAACGACCTACCAACCAAATCTCTGGTACCAAAAATGCCAGGATGACCAGCCAACACGGAACAGTGAACCTCAGAAATCACTCTACTAGTCCATCTGTCAGGAACAAACAATTTCCTCACAGGACAGCGGTCAGGTTTGTCAGCCTGAAATTCCTGAAGAACCCGTCGTAAATCAGGGGAAATGGCAGAAAGGACCACCCCCTCTTTCAGAATACCGACCGGCTCTAAGACCTCAGGAGAATCAGGCAAAAAACTCCTAGAGAGGGCATCAGCCTTAATATTCTTAGAACCCGGAAGGTACGAGACCACAAAATCAAAACGGGAAAAAAAACAAGGACCATCGAGCCTGTCTAGGATTCAGCCGTTTAGCAGACTCGAGGTAAATCAAATTCTTATGATCGGTCAAGACCACAATATGGTGCTTAGCTCCCTCAAGCCAATGTCGCCACTCCTCAAATGCCCACTTCATAGCCAACAACTCCCGATTGCCGACATCATAATTGCGTTCAGCAGGCGAAAACTTACGGGAAAAGAAGGCACACGGTTTCATTAAGGAACCAACAGGATCCCTCTGAGACAAAACGGCCCCTGCCCCAATCTCAGAAGCGTCAACCTCAACCTGAAATGGAAGAGAAACATCCGGTTGGCGCAACACTGGAGCAGAAGTAAATTGACGTTTAAGCTCCTGAAAGGCAGAGACAGCCGCAGAGGACCAATTCGCCACATCAGCGCCTTTCCTCGTCAAATCGGTCAAGGGTTTAACCACGCTGTAAAAATTAGCAATGAAACGGCGAAAAAAAATTTGAAAACCCAAAAATTTCTGCAGGCTCTTCACAGATGTGGGCTGAATCCAATCATGAATGGCCTGAACCTTAACCGGATCCATCTCTATAGACGAAGGAGAAAAAATGAAGCCCAAAAAAGAGACTTTCTGCACCCCAAAGAGACACTTAGACCCTTTCACAAACAGGGCATTGTCACGAAGGATCTGAAATACCATCCTGACCTGTTGCACATGAGACTCCCAATCATCGGAAAAAATCAAAATATCATCCAAATATACAATCAAGAATTTATCAAGATAAGTCCGGAAGATATCATGCATGAAGGACTGAAAAACAGATGGAGCATTAGAGAGTCCGAATGGCATCACAAGGTATTCAAAATGGCCTTCGGGCGTATTAAACACAGTTTTCCATTCATCACCCTGCTTAATACGAACAAGATTATATGCCCCCCGAAGGTCAATCTTCGTAAACCAACTAGCTCCCTTAATCCTAGCAAACAAATCGGAAAGCAAAGGTAAAGGGTATTGAAACTTGACTGTGATTTTATTCAAGAGGTGATAATCTATACAGGGTCTCAAGGAACCATCTTTTTTAGCAACAAAACAGAACCCCGCTCCCAATGGTGAAGAAGATGGCCGAATATGCCCTTTCTCCAAAGACTCCTTAATATAGCTCCGCATGGCGGTATGTTCAGGCACAGATAGATTAAAAAGTTGACCCTTAGGAAACTTACAGCCTGGAATCAAGTCAATAGCACAATCGCAGTCCCTGTGCGGTGGAAGGAAACTGGACTTGGGCTCATCGAATACATCCTGAAAATCAGACAAAAACTCTGGAATTTCAGAAGGTGAAGAAGAGGAGATTGACATCAAAGGAACATCATTATGAACCCCCTGACAACCGCAACTAGTCACAGACATGGACTTCCAATCCAACACAGGATTATGTACCTGCAACCATGGAAAACCCAGCACGATCGCATCATGCAAGTTATGCAACACCAGGAATCGACAATCTTCCTGATGGGCTGGCGCCATGTGCATGGTCACCTGTGTCCAAAACTGGGGCTTATTTTTAGCCAAGGGTGTAGCATCAATGCCCCTTAAAGGAATAGGGTTCTGCAAATGCTGCAAGGGAAAACCACGACGCTTGGCAAACTCAAAATCCATTAAATTCAAGGCGGCGCCTGAATCCACAAACGCCATGACAGAAAATGATGACAATGAGCAGATCAAGGACACAGATAACAGAAATTTAGGTTGTACAGTACTGATGGTAATTGAACTGGCGATCCTCTTTGTCCGCTTAGGGCAGACAGAAATGACATGAGAAGCGTCGCCACAATAATAACACAACCTGTTTTGACGTCTGAAACCTTGTCGTTCCGTTCTAGACAGAATTCTATCACATTGCATAGGCTCAGAAATTTGCTCTGAGGATAACGCCACAGCGCGCACAGTTCTGCGCTCCCGCAGGCGTCGGTAAATCTGAATGGCCAGAGACATAGAATCACTCAGACCGGAAGGCGTGGGAAACCCCACCATAATATCTTTAACGGATTCAGAAAACCCCCTTCTGAAAATTGCCGCCAAAGCATCATTCCATTTAGTCAACACAGACCATTTTCTGAATTTCTGACAATATAATTCTGCCGCCTCTTGACCCTGAGACAGGGCCAACAAGGTTTTCTCAGCTTGATCCACAGAATTAGGTTCATCATATAATAGTCCTAAAGCCTGAAAAAAGGAGTCAATATTAAGCAAAGCCGGATTCCCAGATTCCATGGAAAATGCCCAATCCTGCGGGTCGCTACGCAGCAGGGAGATGACGATTTTTACCTGCTGAATGGAATCACCAGAGGATCGAGGTCTCAGGTCAAAAACAGTTTACAGTTGTTTTTAAAACTCAAAAATTTAGACCTGTCACCAGAAAACAAATCAGGAGTAGGAATCTTCGGTTCTAAAGCAGGAGTTTGAACAATATAATCAGAAATACCTTGCACCCTAGCAGCAAGCTGGTCTACACGAGAAACTAATTCCTGAACATTCATGCTTGCACCAGGCTCCTCAGCCACCCAGAGATAAAGAGGGAGGAGAAGACAAAACAGACTGGAGAAAAAAAAATGGCTCAAGAGCTTCCTTCCCTTCTTCTGAGATGCATTTAACTCATTGTTGGCCAGTAGTACTGTTCTGATCCGGTGACCTAGGAGCTGCATGAGAACTTTCACTGGAGAAAGTGGCCACTGTACTGACCACAATCCTGAACTTAACACCGCAACTAGAAGTAGCCGTGGAGTGTACCTAACACACCTAGACACCTCGTCACAGCCGGAGAACTAAATACCCCTAAAGATGGAAATAGGAATACTATCTTGCCTCAGAGAAAATCCCCAAAGGATAGACAGCCCCCCACAAATATTGGCGGTGAGTCGGAGAGGAAAAAACATACACAGGCAGAAAAACAGGATTAGCACAGGAGGCCACTCTAGCTAGATAGGACAGGATAGGACAGAGTTCTGTGCGGTCAGTATTAAAACCCTTCAAAACATCCACAGCAGAATATACAAAAACTTCCTACATCTTACTAAAAGATGTAGGAGCGTAAATCTGCAACTCCAGTGAATCCTACAATCAGAGCAGGAAAAAAACTGAAACAAGCACACCGGCAGTGTGCCACAGAAACAAAAACCAAACACTTTTCTTTGCTGAAATTGGCAGCGAGCAGGAGAAGCCAGAAAGTGATCCAACACTTCACAAGGAACATTGACTACTGGCAAGGGCTAAAGGATACTGCCCACTTAAATATCCCAGTCAGAATTGTAATCATCCGATACACCTGGCCAGGTCTGTGACTCAGAGACAACTGCATTCCCACCTACAACCACTGGAGGGAACCCAAGAGCAGAATTCACAACAGGCAACAACCCAGCAGCATGGACGCTACCTCAGCCTTTGCGCAAAGAGGAACAGTAGGAGCACTGCCAGAGCCCTGCAAAATGACCTCCAGCAGGCCAGAAATGTGCAAGTGTCTGCACAAGCGGTTAGAAACCGACTCCATGAGGATGGTCTGAGTGCCCGACGTGCACAGATGGGGGTTGTGCTCACAACCCAACACCGTGCAGGACGCTTGGCATTTGGCACAGAACACCAGGATTGGCAAATTCACCACTAGCGCCCTGTGCTCTTCACAGATGAAAGCAGGTTCACACTGAGCACATGTGACAGACGTGACAGAGTCTGGAGATGCCGTGGAGAGCGATCTGCTGCGTGCAACATCCTTCAGCCTGACCGGTTTGGCAGTGGGTCAGTAATGGTGTGGGGTGGCATTTCTTTGGAGGGCCGCACAGCCCTCCATGTGCTCGCCAGAGGTAGCCTGACTGCCATTAGGTACCGAGATGAGATCCTCAGACCCCTTGTGAGACCATATGCTGGTGCGGTTGGCCATGGGTTCCTCCTAATGCAGGACAATGCCAGACCTCATGTGGCTGGAGTGTGTCAGCATTTCCTGCAAGATGAAGGCATTGAAGCTATGGACTGGCCCTCCCATTCCCCAGACCTGAATCCGATTGAGCACATCTGGGATATCATGTCTCGCACCATCCACCAACGTCACGTTGCACCACAGACTGTCCAGTAGTTGGCGGATGCTTTAGTCCAGGTTTGGGAGCAGATCCCTCAGGAGACCATCCACCGCCTCACCAGGAGCATGCCCAGGCATTGTAGGGAGGTCATACAGGCACATGGAGGCCACACACACTACTGAGCATCATTTCCTTGACTTGAGGCATTTCCACTGAAGTTGGATCAGCCTGTAACTTCATTTTCTACTTTGATTTTGAGCATCATTCCAACTCCAGACCTCCGTGGGATATTTGTTGCGATTTACCGTGAACATTTTTTGGTTTTATTGTTCTCAACACATTCCCACTATGTAATGAATAAAGATTTACACCTGGAATATTTCATTCAGTGATATCTAGGAAGTGGGATGTTAGTGTTCACTTTATCTTTTTGAGCAGTGTATATATATATATATATATATATATATATATATATATATATATATATATATATATATATATATTATTTTGTCTAGTATGGAATATTATTTTGCCAATCACTTCATTAGGAGTTTTGTCTTGTAAGTGGCTTCCAAACCTCAGTTTTGTTAGTCCCAGAGGAGCAGAGGTGACCTCCCAGAGAGATTATTCATTTGGCTCGGTAATCTCAGTTTTTAACAAGTTTTCTTTGTCCTCATGCCCGGATTTGGGCAGATAATCTATTCCAAACACTGTGCAAATTACATATATAGAGCCCAAAGTGCAAATATTTGTATAAACCACGTTACTGTGACGAGGCGTCAGCAGCTACTGTACCTCACTGTGCAAATATAGAGAGTGACCGGCGTATACAGGAGCCAAAAATATCTCCAACATAGACCACAGACTGCTGTTATAGGGGCTCCAGACTACACATCCAGACTGCTGTTATAGGGGGCTCCAGAATACACATCCAGACTGCTGTTATAGGGGGGCTCCAGACTACATATCCAGGCTGCTGTTATAGGGGGCTCCAGAATACACATCCAGACTGCTGTTATAGGGGGGCTCCAGACTACACATCCAGACTGCTGTTATAGGGGGGCTCCAGACTACATATCCAGACTGCTGTTATAGGGGGCTCCAGACTACACATCCAGACTGCTGTTATAGGGGGGCTCCAGACTACACATCCAGACTGCTGTTATAGGGGGGCTCCAGACTACACATCCAGACTGCTGTTATAGGGGGCTCCAGAATACACATCCAGACTGCTGTTATAGGGGGGCTCCAGACTACATATCCAGGCTGCTGTTATAGGGGGCTCCAGAATACACATCCAGACTGCTGTTATAGGGGGGCTCCAGACTACACATCCAGACTGCTGTTATAGGGGGCTCCAGACTACACATCCAGACTGCTGTTATAGAGGGGCTCCAGACTACATATCCAGGCTGCTGTTATAGGGGGCTCCAGACTACACATCCAGACTGCTGTTATAGGGGGCTCCAGAATACACATCCAGACTGCTGTTATAGGGGGCTCCAGAATACACATCCAGACTGCTGTTATAGGGGGCTCCAGACTACACATCCAGACTGCTGTTATAGGGGGCTCCAGACTACACATCCAGACTGCTGTTATAGGGGGCTCCAGAATACACATCCAGACTGCTGTTATAGGGGGCTCCAGAATACACATCCAGACTGCTGTTATAGGGGGGGGCTCCAGACTACATATCCAGGCTGCTGTTATAGGGGGCTCCATACTACACATCCAGACTGCTGTTATCGGGGGGGCTCCAGACTACAAACCAGACTGCTATGATTTTTTGCCACTAGAATAGCGGCGTATTGAGTTGCATTACGAAGTCCATTGATCTCTTTATTTCATTAGCCAGCCTAATCAAAAGAAGAAGCACGGAGCTCATCAGGTAGGAGACGATACTCATGCCTTCCATCCTATGACCACAGATTACTGACGTGGCCGATGAGCCGGGAAGTGGGGATCAATTGTCCCCAACTGTATTTGCTGCATAGAAATATTTCCTATAAATAAAGAATCTGACTTCGGATATTGATTCTATTGATGTTTATCATCATCATAAGGTATGGAAAGTAGTAACCCTGAAATATGACCTGTTGTATGACTCCTATGTTTTTTTTAAAGTTTTGGCAGTATGGAGAATGGGTGGACGTGGTTGTCGATGATCGGCTGCCGATGCTCAATGGAAACTACTTGTCAGTGCAACCACGTGTCAGCAATGAGTTTTGGCCATCTCTATTAGAGAAAGCGTATGCCAAGTAAGTGTATGTTATACTGCACTGATCCCGAGCTTCATCCTGTATTATACTTCAGAGCTGCACTCACTATTCTGCTGGTGCAGTCACTGTGTACATACATTACATTACTGATCCTGAGTGCAGAGCTGCACTCACTATTCTGCTGGTGCAGTCACTGTGTACATACATTAAATTACTGATCCTGAGTTACATTCTGTATTATACCCCAGAGCTGCACTCACTATTCTGCTGGTGCAGTCACTGTGTACATACATTACATTACTGATCCTGAGTTACATTCTGTATTACACTCCAGAGCTGCACTCACTATTCTGCTGGTGCAGTCACTGTGTACATACATTACATTACTGATCCTGAGTTACATTCTGTATTAAACCCCAGAGCTGCACTCACTATTCTGCAGGTGCAGTCACTGTGTACATACATTACATTACTGATCCTGAGTTACACCCTGTATTATACTCCAGAGCTGCACTCACTATTCTGCTGATGCAGTCACTGTGTACATACATTACATTACTGATCCTGAGTTACATTCTGTATTATACTCCAGAGCTGCACTCTCTCTTTGTTTCATGTGTATATACACTGCTCAAAAAAATAAAGGGAACACTTAAACAACAGATTATAACTCCAAGTAAATCAAACTTCTGTTAAATCAAACTGTCCACTTAGGAAGCAACACTGACTGACAATCAATTTCACCTGCTCTTGTGCAAATGGAATAGACAACAGATGTAAATTATTGGCAATTATCAAGACACACTCAATAAAGGAGTGGTTCTGCAGGTGGTGACCACAGACCACATCTCAGTACCAATGCTTTCTGGCTGATGTTTTGGTCACTTTTGAATGTTGGTTGTGCTTTCACACTCGTAGCATGAGACGGACTCTACAACCCACACAAGTGGCTCAGGTAGTGCAGCTCATCCAGGATGGCACATCAATGCGAGCTGTCGCAAGAAGAATTGCTGTGTCTGTCAGCGTAGTGTGCAGAGGCTGGAGGCGCTACCAGGAGACATGCCACACACACTACTGAGCATCTTTTCCTTGTCATGAGGCATTTCTACTGAAGTTGGATCAGCCTGTAATTTGATTTTCCACTTTGATTTTGAGCATCATTCCAAATCCAGACCTCCATGGCATATTAATTTTGATTTACATTGATAAATGTTATGTTTTGTTCTGAACACATTCCACTATGCAATGAATAAAAATTTGCAACTGGAATATTTAATTCAGTGTTATCTAGGATGTGGGATTTTAGTGTTCCCTTTATTTTTTTGAGCAGTGTATATTATATATGTGGACATGGATTGAAACATCTTAATGACAGTAAAACATGAGAACACAGACCAGTAAGCGTTGTCATAAGGACACTTTACCAGAGCAGATTTTTTCCATCATACAATCTTTCCATATAGATCTGTTAGTACTTATTATTGGATAAACTAGAAGGATATTATCAGCCTCCATTTTTCTGCTTTCTTTCTTTCAGGCTGCGAGGCTCCTACCAGAATCTGCACTGGGGATTCATTTCAGAAGCGATGGTGGATTTTACAGGAGGGGTGCAAATGGATTTTAATCTAACCAAACCCCCATCTGACCTGGAAGACATTGTTTTAGCTGCTGCACGATCAGGATCTCTCATGGGGGGAACAACACCTGGAAACGTAAGTACAAAATCCAATATAAAAATAAAAACAAAAAGAAAAATAAAAAAGTACAAAAAGTATAAAGGTGACTGTGCAGAACTGCATATATTACTTTTCCTTGCAGAAGCTTTGCTTGCCAATAGGTCATTTTTTACTGATCTTTCCAACAAGCCAGATTTTAAAAGGTAGAGATTATGCAAATTTAATTAAAAAAAAGGTACTTCTAAATTTGGACCTTAAAACATTTTACAAATTGTTACTTTATGCAGTGGTAACATTATCTATAAATAAATGTGTTCCAGTTCTCTGTACTAATCCTCAGTTTTATACTTTATTATGCTCCAGAGCTGCACTCACTATTCTGCTGGTGCAGTCACTGTGTACATACATTACATTACTGATCCTGAGTTACATCCTGTATTATACCCCAGAGCTGCACTCACTATTCTGCTGGTGCAGTCACTGTGTACATATATTACATTACTGATCCTGAGTTACATCCTGTATTATACCCCTGAGCTGCACTCACTATTCTGCTGGTGCAGTCACTGTGTACATACATTACATTACTGATCCTGAGTTACATCCTGTATTATACCCCAGAGCTGCACTCACTATTCTGCTGGTGCAGTCACTGTGTACATACATTACATTACTGATCGTGAGTTACATCCTGTATTATACCCCAGAGCTGCACTCACTATTCTGCTGGTGCAGTCACTGTGTACATACATTACATTACTGATCCTGAGTTACCTCCTGTATTATACCCCAGAGCTGCACTCACTATTCTGCTGGTGCGGTCATTGTGTACATACATTACATTACTGATCCTGAGTTACATCCTGTATTATACCCCAGAGCTGCACTCACTATTCTGCTGGTGCAGTCACTGTGTACATACATTACATTACTGATCCTGAGTTGCCTCCTGTATTATACCCCAGAGCTGCACTCACTATTCTGCTGGTGCGGTCATTGTGTACATACATTACATTACTGATCCTGAGTTACATCCTGTATTATACCCCAGAGCTGCACTCACTATTCTGCTGGTGCAGTCACTGTGTACATACATTACATTACTGATCCTGATTTACGTCCTGCATCATACTCCAGAGCTGCACTCACTATTCTGCTGGTGCAGTCACTGTGTACATACATTACATTACTGATCCTGAGTTACATCCTGTATTACACTCCAGAGCTGCACTCACTATTCTGCTGGTGCAGTCACTGTGTACATACATTACATTACTGATCGTGAGTTACATCCTGTATTATATCCCAGAGCTGCACTCACTATTCTGCTGGTGCGGTCATTGTGTACATACATTACATTACTGATCCTGAGTTACATCCTGTATTATACCCCAGAGCTGCAATCACTATTCTGCTGGTGCAGTCACTGTGTATATACATTACATTACTGATCCTGAGTTACATCCTGTATTATACCCCAGAGCTGCACTCACTATTCTGCTGGTGCAGTCACTGTGTACATACATTACATTACTGATCCTGAGTTACATCCTGTATTACACTCCAGAGCAGCACTCACTATTCTGCTGGTGCAGTCACTGTGTACATACATTACATTACTGATCCTGAGTTACATCCTGTATTATACCCCAGAGCTGCACTCACTATTCTGCTGGTGCAGTCACTGTGTACATACATTACATTACTGATCCTGAGTTACATCCTGCATCATACTCCAGAGCTGCACTCACTGTTCTTTTACTCTTGAACTTTGTGATGTTTTGCTAGTACTAAGTGCTCACTCTACTATCTCTCTCCTTTCATTCTGCCATTTCTATTTCTTCTTCTATCTGGCTCCCTTGTTTCCCCATCTTTGTGCACATTATTGCCAATTTCCAGTTGCCCTCCTGGTGCCAAAGCTTCTTATTTAATCTAGTAAAACCTTCAGGAATCTCTACCAGGCAAAGACTTGTCACCGTCAAAAGAATTGGATACGAAGCAAAACAAGTTTGGGAAAATCTTGGTGGGACTTACTTCAAAGCCCAACATTTGTATAGTCACGAATCAGAATATAATAAAAACCTGGTCCTTAGAAAGTCTTTTATTCGGTAAACACAACCTCAGATGAACAAATAGACATATTGCTTTATATTTACCAAGCCCTAATCCAAAATGTAGAACCAGTTAGAGAAAAATTAAGTACACCCTATGACTCGGTAGCTTGTATATTCATCGTTCTGGAGGAATTTTGGCCACCTCTTCACAACATTGCTTACGATCATTGAAGTTTCTGGTAATTTGTTCATCTTCAGTTCTCGTAATGTGTTTCTGTTGGGTTGAGGTCTGGACTGTACATCGACACGATTCTTTACTTTTTCAGCCATTCCGATATATATTTGCTGCTTGGGATCATTGTCCCACTACAAGACCCACTTTTGGCCAAGCTTTTACTTTTGGATTAATGGCCCCACAGTTGACTCAGAATACCTTTGAATGACACCTTGTTACTGAGATTATGACACACAGAATGGCTGCACAGACGGAAAACGGTGGTCAAACCTCTTTTATTTAAGTTGTTTACATCAAGAAGGAAGAGGTTTCCTTCTGGCAACCCTTCGAATCACGCCATACTTTCGTATTCTTTTTCTAATTGTGCTCACATGAACTTGAATATATAACATGCTGAGGCCTTTAGCACCTGAGCTGTAGCTCTTAGGTTTCTTGCAATTTCTATGAACACTACACAATCTGACATTTTGGGATGAATTTTCTGAGACGTTCACTCCCGGAAAGACTGTGAATGTTTAACACTTGTAATTATTTTTTTTCACTGTAGGATGATGAGCTTCAAATATATTGGAAATGGCCTTATAACCCTTTTCAGATTCATGGGTGGCAACAATTATGTCTCTTAAGATCATCGCTAATGTATTTTCTTCTTTGGTTTAACAAACACTTCACTGTTCCGGACCAGCACACGTCCAAATCTTCTCCAAATATGGAGGTGGCCTCTCAATTGTTGATGAACAATGAATTTCGGGCTTTTGATCAGTAACACCTGGCTGCTATTTACACTTCTAATTCTTATGAAAGCAGTAAGGGTGTACTAAAATTTTCACACACCGCCTCAACTTTGCTTTTCTCATGACTGTGTATTGATCTGCACCTGTCATGTCCTTCTGGAAACTGATATGTTATTAGTTAAGAATGGAAACAAACATAACCAAGGGCAGAGACTTGGCAGAGCGGAGTATCTAGTATGGTAGGACTTAGTTCAGGAGGGAGGTCTCGAGAGGCAAGGTTCAAAAATGGTGATGTAGTAAACCCCAAAATGCGGTACATTTTGGGACAAAGTCAAAGAGTAGTCAAACAGGCATCAAAAGTAATGGATCCCAAGGTTTTTATTATTTATTTAACAGCCTTCAGCTCAATCGCATGCCATGGCGACTTAATGGATGAATGTGCAAGCCTAGATAGGTCCTCCAGGGTCTTCTCCGACATTATCTTGATAATATCAAGCCATCAGTTTGCTGGTCTTCCTCTTCGCCTTGTTCCTTCTCTTCTTCCGATCATGATGTCCTTCCCCAGTGATTGCCCTCTTCATATGATGTTTCAATCCCATGATACCAACTAACAATCCAGGAAGATAAAGCTCAGTCTGGCTTCCTTAGGTCTGTTTGGTTAGGTGGCAATAGTTATCAGCTCCTAGACATCTTTGCCTGGTGGCAGTGACAGACAGCGGTGGATGGGGTTGGAACGCTGAGTGCATGATGTTCCTCAGTAATATACATAAATGTATGTAATGATATGATGCATAAATCAGTTCCATCTGTGATATTCTACATTATTCTATTTCAGTTACACACTGGGAACATTGAGCTGCAGAACGGTCTTGTCCAGGGTCATGCCTACACCGTGACTGAAGGCACTCAGGTAACCCTCCATACAAGCCGATTGTGGAAGCCCTTTCTCCTCCAGACGCTCATGTCATAGAGGACAAAAAAGACACTTAAAGCACTTCAGAAAACATGATAAATTACCGCATTGAATTTAATACTCTTTGGCGCAGATCATAATTTGCTTTTTTTTTTAAGTCACTTTCCTTTTTCTTATTTGTCCCTTTTAAAGATTTTACATTGGATCTCCGGAGTATAAAGTTCTACATCTGAGACCTATAGTACCTAACGTAAGGTTTCTGTGGCTGAGATCTAGGGTTCTGTTTGAGCCTCTATATCTGCTATATATCTGGGTAATTATTGCACACTCTATGATGGTACTGTATACAGATTTAACCGGCACTGCTTTTTGCTATATTTTGTGCACTATATGGCGGTACAGTACAGGACTGATATTTAGGCAATACTGTGGATTATTTTTTGGGTTGTTGTGATATTATTTGAGCTCTATATGACAGTGCTGATACTCAGGCACTTTACTGTAGATTATTTTTGCACTATATGGCAGTGGCACTGTTTGGGATTGAGATTTAGACAATAATATAGAGCTTATCTTTTGTTAAGGGAGTATTACACGAGCATTGTAGGAGGGGAGTTGTGGTACAAATGCAAAATAGTCATTGCTGTCTCCTATTGGATGAACCACCGACTTATTTCAAGACATTGATAATGTATTAATACAGAAATGATATGTAACCAGCACTGACTGCAATGGAAGTCCGAGTGCGGTGCTCCATAATGAGCAAGGTGAGGATATAGAACGCAATACCTTAGCAGGATAAATTACAACGCGTTTCCATTCCGAACTCAGGAATTTTCCTCAGGCATAAAAATACTTCTACCTATAAATCCACTAATCCCTGACACGTGTTTCAGGGTGATTTCCCCTCTTCAGTGCAAAGCCAGAGGTCTTGAACACAAAGGTAAATTTTGCTCATTTTAAAGCTTCATCCAATTTTTTTCGCATACGAGTATATCAAATCATCAAATCGATTATTCCGATCAGGGTTTGATCAGAGTGTGGTTCGCGTGTCATCCAATTTCTTATACATGGAAAAAAAAAGATATATAATTCTCCACCTTTTTTCCACGAGGATCCGTGAAAATCAGATTGCGATCTGATGTAATCCAAGTGTACTCTAATTTTTCCATGGATCCATTGACTTTCATGGCCGATTTTAATCCAACCCGTGGGTCAAAATCTGCAATTCTTCGATACTTTCCACGGACCATTCGGTCAGAGAATAAAAAAAAGGAAAATCATGGATCGCACCCGTACTCAAAAATAGGACGTCTGAATGAGATGTAAGGCTTACTAGTTTCTACGGACTATTGAACATGCGGAGATGTGTCTACGACAGTTCTAAAATGCATTATCTAACGATCATCAGACACCAAAGTCCACAAAACTATCAATAATAACAAAATAACTTTGAACCCAATTCCATTCTCGTGTATTTGTTTTTGGTCACTTTTTTCTTTTTCTTCGAAATTCTTCAAAATGGGGAAAGCGGGTTTATAAACCTGTGCAAAATTGAAACTTTTGTGTTCGCCTTTTACTTTTGTTAAGTAAAAAGTTGCACGATCTATTAAAATCTCCCACGTAACTAACGTTTGCACACAAATTTGCAGTAAACAAAAAAAAAATCACTGCAGGATGGGGGACTGGAGTACGATGGGGGACTGGAGAACATTTGAGCACAAATTATCATACTTTTTAAATAGTCCTAAAAAATAAACTGGGTGCAAATATTTGGATTCCCAAAAAAAAAAACATGCTCACAATGGAAACTAGAGAAAGAAATAGATAAATAAGTAGAAAATAACTTATGAATGGGCACAATTTAACCCCTTAACCCCCCCGGGCCATTTTACATTATTGCATTTTAATTTTTTTGCTCCCCTTCTTCCAAGAGCCATAACTTTTTTTGTTTTTCCGTCAATTTGGCCATGTGAGGGCTTGTTTTTTTTGCGGGACAAGTTCTACTTTTGAACGACACCATTGGTTTTAACATATCATGTACTGGAAAATGGGGAAAAAAATGCCAACTGCTGTGAAATTGCACAAAAAAAAGTGCAATTCAATTGTTTTGTTTTTTTTTGTTTTTTAGCATGTTCACTAAATGCTAAAACTGACCTGCCATTATGATTCTCCAGGTCATTATGAGTTCATAGACATCAAACATGTATAAATTGTCTTTAAAAAAAAGAAAAAAATGGCACAATTTCCAAGACCTGTAGCGTCTCCATTTTTCGAGATCTGGGGCTGCATGAGGGCTTATTTTTTGCTTGCCGAGTTGACTTTTTTATTGATATAATTTTGGTGTAGATACTATGTTTTGATCGCCCGTTATTGCATTTTATTGCAATGTAGTGGCCACCAAAAAAAGATAATTCTGGCCTGATATCATAGCATAGAAGCTGTCAGCGAAGGAGGAGGCGGTGAAGCGAAGTGTGGAAAAGAGCCGGAGTGAAAGAGGCTTCAGATCTACCATAGCTCTTCAGCCTCATTTACATATCTGTTCAAACTCTGATTTCTCAGTAACAAAGGAATGGAGCGGCCATGTAAAGTTATTGCTGGACTTTCTTTTTGAAAGGGCTGCATGAGCATGTACATAGCTTGGGGGTAAAGTCCTGCAAACAGATTCCCTTTATAAGAAGAATATACTGAGAATACTAAACATGTGAACTTGGACTAACAGTAAAACATTGCAGTGTTTGAATTTTTCATTGTGCAATTAAAGATATTTCATTGGCTCTTAATTTTTTTTAGCAATTTAATTGAATTCACTACCAATTAGAGAGGCTAAACCGCAAGTTGTTGTAATAACAATATCAAATAACTAAAAATAGTTTTACTAAAACAACATGCTGGAATAATACTAAATTCAATAAAGTTTGAATAATATCAATGCAAGTATGACAACAGCAACTAAATTGCTTTTTAAAAAGCCTATAAAATATGTAATAAGGGTGTATGCTAAAGTGAGAATCTATAAAAGCTACTACTATAATACTGCCCCGTGTACAAGAATATAACTACTATAATACTGCCCCGTGTACAAGAATATAACTACTATAATACTGCCACGTGTACAAGAATATAACTACTATAATACTGCCCCTATGTACAAGAATATAACTACTATAATACTGCCCCTATGTACAAGAATATATCTACTATAATACTGCCCCTTATGTACAAGAATATAACTACTATAATACTGCCCCTATGTACAAGAATATAACTACTATAATACTGCCCCTATGTACAAGAATATAACTACTATAATACTGCCCCTATGTACAAGAATATATCTACTATAATACTGCCCCTTATGTACAAGAATATAACTACTATAATACTGCCCCTATGTACAAGATTATAACTACTATAATACTGCCCCTATGTACAAGAATATAACTACTATAATACTGCCCCTTATGTACAAGAATATAACTACTATAATACTGCCCCTATGTACAAGAATATAACTACTATAATACTGCCCCTTATGTACAAGAATATAACTACTATAATACTGCCCCTATGTACAAGAATATAACTACTATAATACTGCCCCTATGTACAAGAATATATCTACTATAATACTGCCCCTATGTACAAGAATATAACTACTATAATACTGCCCCTTATGTACAAGAATATAACTACTATAATACTGCCCCTATGTACAAGAATATAACTACTATAATACTGCCCCTATGTACAAGAATATAACTACTATAATACTGCCCCTATGTACAAGAATATAACTACTATAATACTGCCCCTATGTACAAGAATATATCTACTATAATACTGCCCCTTATGTACAAGAATATAACTACTATAATACTGCCCCTATGTACAAGATTATAACTACTATAATACTGCCCCTATGTACAAGAATATAACTACTATAATACTGCCCCTTATGTACAAGAATATAACTACTATAATACTGCCCCTATGTACAAGAATATAACTACTATAATACTGCCCCTTATGTACAAGAATATAACTACTATAATACTGCCCCTATGTACAAGAATATATCTACTATAATACTGCCCCTTATGTACAAGAATATAACTACTATAATACTGCCCCTATGTACAAGAATATAACTACTATAATACTGCCCCTATGTACAAGAATATAACTACTATAATACTGCCCCTATGTACAAGAATATATCTACTATAATACTGCCCCTTATGTACAAGAATATAACTACTATAATACTGCCCCTATGTACAAGATTATAACTACTATAATACTGCCCCTATGTACAAGAATATAACTACTATAATACTGCCCCTATGTACAAGAATATATCTACTATAATACTGCCCCTTATGTACAAGAATATAACTACTATAATACTGCCCCTATGTACAAGAATATAACTACTATAATAATGCCCCTATGTACAAGAATATAACTACTATAATATTGCCTCTATGTACAAGAATATAACTACTATAATACTGCCTCCTATGTACAGGAATATAACTACTATAATACTGCTCCTATGTACAAGAATATAACTACTATAATACTGCCCCTATGTACAAGAATATAACTACTATAATACTGCCCCATCTACAAGAATATAACTACTATAATACTGCCCCTATGTACAAGAATATAACTACTATAATACTGCCCCCCATATACAAGAATATAACTACTATAATACTGCTCCTATGTACAAGAATGTAACTACTATAATACTGATCCTATGAAGAAGAATATAACTACTATAATACTGCCCCTATGTACAAGAATATAACTGCTATAATATTGCCCCCTATGTACTAGAATATAACTACTATAATATTGCTCCTATATACAAGAATATAACTACTATAATACTGCTCCTATGTACAAGAATATAACTACTATAATACTGCTCCTATGTACAAGAATATAACTACTATAATACTGCTATTATGTACAAGAATATAACTACTATAATACTGCCCCTATGTACAAGAATATAACTACTATAATACTGCCCCTATGTACAAGAATATAACTACTATAATACTGCCTCTTTGTACAAGAATATAACTACTATAATACTGCCCCATGTACAAGAATATAACTACTATAATACTGTACCCTATGTATTGTGCAATTCTGAAACAAAACAATAAGACAATATATCATTTTTTCAGACATAGTTCACAGAGTTTCTAACATATAATTGGCGTAAGATTACTTTTTTTATACATCAACTAGCTGAAGAGCCCGGCGTTGCCTGGGCATAGTAAATATCTGTGGTTAGTTATAGCACCTCACTTCTCTTATTTTCCCATCACGCCTCTCATTTTCCCCCTCACATCTCTCATTTTCTCCCTTACACCTCTCATTTTCACCCTCACTCCTCTTATTTTCCCCCTCACTCCTCTCATTCCCCCTAACACTTGTCATTTCGACCTCACATCTGTCATTTTCCGATCACTTTACTATTTTCCCTCACTCCTCTCATTTTGCACTGACACCGCTCATTTTCACCTCACACCTCTCATTTTCCCCTCAGTATATACATGTTTGTCATCTCCCTTATATATAGTATACATCTGTATGTCGTCTCCTGTATATATTATATACCTGTATGTCATCTCCCCTGTAAATAGTATATACCTGCTGTATGTCATCTCCTCCTGCATATTGTATATACCTATGTGTCATCTCCTCCTGTATATAGTATATACCTGTATGTCATCTCTTCTCTATATACTATATACCTGTATGTCATCTCCTCCTATATATAGTATATACCTGTATGTCATCTCCTGTATATAGTATATACCTGAATGTCATCTCCCTTGTATATAGTATATACCTGCTGTATGTCATCTCCTCCTCTATATACCTATGTGTCATCTCTTTCATATAGTATATACCTGTATGTCATCTCCTCCTGTATATAGTATATACCTGTGTGTCATCTCCTCCTGTATATAATATATACCTGTAAGTCATCTCCTCCTGTGTATAGTATATACCTGTGTGTCATCTGCTCCTGTATATAGTATATAGTATATACCTGTGTGTCATCTCCTCCTGTATATAGTATGTACCTGTATGTCATCTCCTCCTGTATATAGTATATATCTGTGTGTCATCTCCTCCTGTATATAGTATATACGTGTGTCATCTTCCCTGTATATAGTATATACCTGTGTGTCATCTCCTCCTGTATATAGTATATACCTGTGTGACATCTCCTCCTGTATATAGTATATATCTGTGTGTCATCTCCCCTGTATATAGTATGTACCTGTATGTCATCTCCTCCGGTATATAGTATATACCTGTGTGTCTTCTCTTTTGTATATAGTATATACCTGTGTGTCATCTCCCCTGTATATAGTATATAACTGTGTGTCATCTCCCCTGTATATAGTATGTACCTGTGTGTCATCTCCCCTGTATATAGTATGCACCTGTGTGTCATCTTCCCTGTATATAGTATGTACCTGTATGTCATCTCCCCTGTATATAGTATATACCAGTGTGTCATCTCTCCTGTATATAGTATATACCTGTGTGTCATCTCCCCTGTATATAGTATGTACCTGTATGTCATCTCCCCTGAATATTGTATACACCTGTATGTCATCTTCTCCTGTATATAGTATATACCTGTGTGTCATCTCCTCCTGTATATAGTATATACCTGTGTGTCATCTCCCCTGTATATAGTATGTACCTGTATGTCATCTCCCCTGAATATAGTATACACCTGTATGTCATCTTCTCCTGTATATAGTATATACTTGTGCGTCATCTCCCCTGTTTATAGTGTATACCTGTATGTCATCTCCCCTGTATATATTATGTACCTGTGTGTCATCTTCCCTGTATATAGTATGTACCTGTATGTCATCTCCCCTGAATATAGTATATACCAGTGTGTCATCTCCTCCTGTATATAGTATATACCTGTGTGTCATCTCCCCTGTATATAGTATATATGTGTGTGTCATCTCCCCTGTATATAGTATATACCAGTGTGTCATCTCCTTCTGTATATAGTATATACCTGTGTGTCATCTCCTCCTGTATATAATATATACCTGTGTGTCATCTGCTCCGGTATATAGTATATACCTGTATGTCATCTCCTCCTGTATATAGTATATACATGTGTGTCATCTTCCCTGTATATAGTATATACCTGTGTGTCATCTCCTCCTGTATATAGTATATTGTCATGATTAGGTAATTCAGAACCACAATGGACCTTGAAGTTCAGAGCACACAAAGTGACCTGACAATAACCAAAAGACATAGGACGAGCTCTGAGACGTGGGAACTCTGCTGACCGCAATCCCTAATCCTATCCAACCACACTAGAGGCAGCCGTGGATTGCGCCTAACGCTCCCTATGCAACTCGGCACAGCCTGAGAAACTAGCTAGGCCTAAGATAGAAAAACAAGCCTACCTTGCCTCAGAGAAATACCCCAAAGGAAAAGGCAGCCCCCCACATATAATGACTGTGAGCAGAGATGAAAATACAAACGCAGAGATGAAATAGATTTAGCAAAGTGAGGCCCAACTTACTGAACAGACCGAAGATAGGAAAGATAACTTTGCGGTCAACACAAAACCCTACAAACAACCACGCAGAGGGGCAAAAAGACCCTCCACACCGACTAACGGTACGGAGGTGCTCCCTCTGCGTCCCAGAGCTTCCAGCAAGCAAGAAAAACCAATTAAGCAAGCTGGACAGAAAAAATAGCAAAACAAAAATAACACAAGCAAAACTTAGCTTATGCAGAGCAGACGGCCACAGGAACGATCCAGGAGGAAGCAAGACCAATACTAGAACATTGACTGGAGGCCAGGAGCAAAGCACTAGGTGGAGGTAAATAGAGCAGCACCTAACGACTTCACCACATCACCTGAGGAAGGAAACTCAGAAGCCGCAGTACCACTCGTGACCACAGGAGGGAGCTCTGCCACAGAATTCACAACAGTATATACCTGTAAGTCATCTCCTCCTGTATATAGTATATACCTGTATGTCATCTCCTCCTGTATATAGTATATACCTGTGTGTCATCTCCCCTGTATATAGTATATACCTGTGTGTCATCTCCTCCTGTATATAGTATATACCTGTGTGTCATCTGTTCCGGTATATAGTATATACCTTTATGTCATCTCCTCCTGTATATAGTATATACCTGTGTGTCATCTCCCCTGTATATAGTATATACCTGTGTGTCATCTCCTTCTGTTTATAGTATATACCTGTAAGTCATCTCCTCCTGTATATAGTATATACCTGTGTGTCATCTCTCATGTATATAGTATATACCTGTGTGTCATCTCCTCCTGTATATAGTATATACCTGTGTGTCATCTCCCCTGTATATAGTATATACCTGTGTGTCATCTCCCCTGTATATAGTATATATCTGTATGTATTCTCCTCCTGTATTAGACCTCATTCACACGTTATTTGGTCAATATTTTAACCTCAGTATTTGTAAGCTAAATTAGCAGCCTGATAAATCCCCAGCCAACAGGAAGCCCTCCCCCCTTGCAGTATATATTAGCTCACACATACACATAATAGACAGGTCATGTGACTGACAGCTGCCGTATTTCCTATATGGTACATTTGTTGCTCTTGTAGTTTGTCTGCTTATTAAGCAGATTTTTATTTTTGAAGGATAATACCAGACTTGTGTGCGTTTTAGGGCGAGTTTCATGTGTCATATTGCGTGTGTTGAGTTGTGTGTGGCGACATGCATGTAGCGACTTTTGTGAGATGAGTTTTGTGTGGCGACATGTGTGTAGCATTTTTTGTGTGTCGAGTTGCATGTGACAGGTTAGTGTAGCAAGGTGTGTGCAGCAAGTTTTGCACATGGCGAGTTTTGCGTGTGGCCAGTTTTGCACGTGGCGAGTTTTATGTGTGGTGCGTTTTGAGTATGTGCAAGTTTTGTGTGAGGCAACTTTTGCATGTGTTGCAACTTTTGGGCATGTGGCAATTTTTCGGCGTGTGCAAGTTTTGCGTGTGGTGAGCTTTCCATGAGGTGAGTTTTGCACGTGTGGCGAGTTTTGCGTGAGCCTAGTTTTGCATGTGGCAAGTTTTGCGCGTGGCGAGTTTTGAGCGGTGACTTTTGTGTTTTGACTTTTATGTGGCGAGGTTGGTGTATGGGTGGTGAAATGTGTGCTGAGGGTGGTATATGTGTTCAAGCACGTGGTAGTGTGTGGCGCATTTTGTGTGTGTGTTCATATCCCCGTGTGTGGTGAGTATCCCATGTTGGGGCCCCACCTTAGCAACTGTACGGCATATACTCTTTGGCGCCATCGCTCTCATTCTTTAAGTCCCCCTTGTTCACATCTGGCAGCTATCAATTTGCCTCCAACACTTTTCCTTTCACTTTTTCCCCATTATAGTAGATAGGGGCAAAATTGTTTGGTGAATTGGAAGGCGCAGAGTTAAAATTTCGCCTCACAACATAGCCTATGACGCAGATGCCGATCCCGAACATACACACATACACACACACACACATTCAGCTTTATATATTAGATATACCTGTATGTCATCTCCTCCTGTATATAGTATATACCTGTCTGTCATCTGCTCCTGTATATAGTGTGTACCCATGTGTCATCTCCTCCTGTATATAGTATATACCTGTAAGTCATCTCCTAATGTATATACTATGTACCTGTGTGTCATCTCCTCCTGTATATAGTATATACCTGTGTATCATCTGCTCCTGTTATAGTATGTACCCGTGTGTCATCTCCTCCTGTATATAGTATATACCTGTAAGTCATCTCCTCCTGTATATAGTATGTACCTGTGTGTCATCTCCTCCTGTATATAGTATATACCTGTGTTATCTCCCCTGTATATAGTATATACCTGTATGTCATCTCCCCTGTATATAGTATATACCTGTAAGTCATCTCCCCTGTATATAGTATATACCTGTAAGTCATCTCCCCTGTATATAGTATATACCTGTATGTCATCTCCCCTGTATATAGTATATACCTGTATGTCATCTCCTCCTGTATATAGTATATACATGTGTCTCATCTCCTCCTGTATATAGTATATACCTGTATGTCATCTACTCCTGTATATAATATATAGCTGTATATCATCTCCCCTGTATATAGTATATACCTGTGTATCATCTCGTCCTGTATATAATATATAGCTGTATATCATCTCCCCTGTATATAGTATATACCTGTGTGCCATCTCCCCTGTATATAGTATATACCTGTGTCATCTCCTCCTGTATATAATATATAGCTGTATATCATCTCCCCTGTATATAGTATATACCTGTGTCATCTCCTCCTGTATATAATATATAGCTGTATATCATCTCCCCTGTATATAGTATATACCTGTGTATCATCTCGTCCTGTATATAATATATAGCTGTATATCATCTCCCCTGTATATAGTATATACCTGTGTGCCATCTCCCCTGTATATAGTATATACCTGTGTCATCTCCTCCTGTATATAATATATAGCTGTATATCATCTCCGCTGTATATAGTATGTACCTGTATGTCATCTCCTCCTGTATATAATATATAGCTGTATATCATTTCACCTGTATATAGTATATACCTGTATGTCATCTCCTCCTGTATATAATATATAGCTGTATATAATCTCCCCTGTATATAGTATATATCTGTATGCCATCTCCTCCTGGCTGTCAATTTGCCTCCAACACTTTTCCTTTCACTTTTTCCCCATTATGTAGATAGGGTCAAAATTGTTTGGTGATTTGGAACGCACAGGGTTAAAATTTTGCCTCACAACATAGCCTATGACACTCTCGGGGTCCAGACGTGTGACTGTGCAAAATTTTGGGGCTGTAGCTGCGACGGTGCAGATGCCAATCCCGGACATACACACATACACATTCAGCTTTATATATTAGATATATTGCTAGAAAAAAAAGATGAAAGTTACCTTTTTCTGGCAACTAAATTTAACTCACCGCCAGTTTCAGTGGAAAAGCCACACATTGTTCTTATAACAATATCAAATAACCGAATATGGTTTCACTAAAACAACAAGCTGTTTGCAGAGGAACAATAATACATTCAATAAAGTTGGAATGATTTCAATGCAAATATGACAACAGCAACTAAATTGTTTTTCAAAAAGCCTATAAAACGGAGAAACTACAAAAAGCTCAATGAGTCCAAGTCACAGTGAACAAACCTACAGCACAATATAATACTGCCCCTATGTACAAGAATATAACTACTATAATACTGCTCCTATGTGCAAGAATATAACTACTACTAGATTGTGGCCCGATTCTAACGCATTGGGTATTCTAGAATATGCATGTCCCCGTAGTGTTGTGAATTCGGTTGTCGGGCTCCCTCCTGTGGTCATGAATGGTACTTCGGCTGGTTCTGTCCATGGACTTCCTCTGGTGGGTGTTTCTGAGTTTCACAGGTGACGAGGTTAATTCGTTAGCTGCTGCTCTATTTAACTCCACTTAGATCTTTGCTCCATGCCACCTGTCAATGTTCCAGTATTGGTCTAGTTCACTCCTGGATCGTTCTTGTGACCTGTCTTCCCATCAGAAGCTAAATTCCAGCTTGTATTTATTTGGTTTGCTATTTTTCTGTCCAGCTTGCTATTTAATTTGTTGTCTTGCTTGCTGGAAGCTCTGGGACGCAGAGGGAGCGCCTCCGCACCGTGAGTCGGTGCGGAGCGTCTTTTTGCGCCCTCTGCGTGGTCTTTTTGTAGGTTTTTGTGCTGACCGCAAAGTAACCTTTCCTATCCTCGGTCTGTTCAGTAAGTCGGACCTCACTTTGCTAAATCTATTTCATCTCTGTGTTTGTATTTTCATCTTTACTCACAGTCATTATATGTGGGGGGCTGCCTTTTCCTTTGGGGAATTTCTCTGAGGCAAGGTAGGCTTTATTTTTCTATCTTCAGGGCTAGCTAGTTTCTTAGGCTGTGCCGAGTTGCATAGGGAGCGTTAGGCGCAATCCACGGCTATTTCTAGTGTGTTTGATAGGTTTAGGGATTGCGGTCAGCAGAGTTCCCACGTCCCAGAGCTCGTCCTTATTATCAGTAACTATCAGGTCATTCCGTGTGCTCTTAACCACCAGGTCCATTATTGTCCTGACCACCAGGTCATAACACCGTAGTATATGGACATTGATGATTCCAGAATTCGCGGCAGACTGTGCCCGTCGCTGATTGGTCGAGGCAACCTTTATGACATCATCGTTGCCATGGCAACCATTAAGACATCTACGTCGATACTGTGCCCGTCGCTGATTGGTCGAGGCCTGGCGGCCTCGACCAATCAGAGACGCGGGATTTCCAGGACAGCCAGACAGACAGAAAAACCCTTAGGTAATTATATATATACTAGATTGTGGCCCGATTCTAACGCATCAGGTATTCTAGAATATGCATGTCCCGGTAGTATATGGGCAATGATGATTCCAGAATTCGCGGCAGACTGTGCCCGTCGCTGATTGGTCGAGGCAACCTTTATGACATAATCGTCGCCATGGCAACCATTATGACATCATCGTCGCTGTGCCCGTTGCTGATTGGTCGAGGCCTGGCGGCCTTGACCAATCAGAGAGGCGGGATTTCCAGGACAGACAGACAGACAGAAAGACAGACAGAAAGAAAGACAGACAGACAGAAAAACCCTTAGACAATTATATATATAGATAGATAATACTGCTCCTATGTACAAGAATATAACTACTATAATACTGCCCCCTATGTACAAGGATATAACTACTATAATACTGTCCCTATGTAGAAGAATATAACTACTATAATACTGCTCCTATGTACAAGACTATAACTACTATAATACCGCTCCTATGTACAAGAATATAACTACTATAATACTGCTCCTATGTATAATAATATAACTACTATAATACTGCTCCTATGTACAAGAATATAACTACTATAATACTGCTCCTATGTACAAGAATATAACTACAATAATACTGCCCCTATGTACAAGAATATAACTACTATAATACTGCTCCTATGTATAATAATATAACTACTATAATACTGCTCCTATGTATAATAATATAACTACTATAATACTGCCCCTATGTACAAGAATATAACTACTATAATACTGCCCCTATGTACAAGAATATAACTACTATAATATAATACTGCTCCTATGTACAAGAATATAACTACTATAATACTGCTCCTATGTACAAGAATATAACTACTATAATACTGCTCCTATGTACAAGAATATAACTACTATAATACTGCTCCTATGTACAAGAATATAACTACTATAAGGCCGGGGACACACACAACGTATAAAAAAACGGTCCGTTTTTGACGGACGAGAATCGCACAAATGTTACCAAAACAATGATCCGTGTGCAGTGCGAGGATGCGATTTTCTCGCATTAAATGATCCGTGTGACATCCGTGTGACATCCGTATGGCATCCGTATGGTGAGATTTTCTCACACACTTGCAAAATGAGCAAATAATGGCTGAGCCTTTCCTGTCACCTGCCCAATGCCTGAGAATTTCTCGCAAGTCACACTGATGGTCCGTGTGCTGTGCTATTTTTTCTCACCCCCATAGACTTTCATTGGCGATTCTCGGCCGAGAAACGCTGACAATCGCAGCATGCTGCGATTTCACTCGGATCCTGAATACGGCCGAGAAAATATCGGATGATGGGAGCTGCCCCATTGATTAACATTGGGACGAGTGCTATGCGATTTTTTATCGCATTGCACTCGTCCGTATTACGGTCTAGTGTGACCCCGGCCTAATACTGCCCCTATGTACACGAATATAACTACTATAATACTGCTCCCTATGTACAAGAATATAACTACTTTAATACTGCTCCTATATACAAGAATATAACTACTGTAATACTGCCCCCTATGTACAAGAATATAACTACTATAATACTGCCCCTATGTACAAGACTATAACTACTATAATACTGCCCCTATGTACAAGAATATAACTACTATAATACTGCCCCTATGTACAAGACTATAACTACTATAATACTGCCCCTATGTACAAGAATATAACTACTACAATACTGCCCCTATATACAAGAATATAACTACTATAATACTGCCCCTATGGACAAGAATATAACTACTATAATACTGCTCCTATGTACAAGAATATAACTACTATAATACTGCCCCTATGTACAAGAATATAACTACTATAATACTGCCCCTATGTACAAGAATATAACTACTATAATACTGCCCCTATGTACACGAATATAACTACTATAATACTGCCCCTATGTACAAGAATATAACTACTACAATACTGCTCCTATGTACAAGAATATAACTACTATAATACTGCCCCTATGTACAAGAATATAACTACTATAATACTGCCCCTATGTACACGAATATAACTACTATAATACTGCCCCTATGTACAAGAATATAACTACTATAATACTGCCCCTATGTACACGAATATAACTACTATAATACTGCCCCTATGTACAAGAATATAACTACTATAATACTGCTCCTATGTACAATAATATAACTACTACAATACTGCCCCTATATGCAAGAATATAACTACTATAATACTGCTCCTATGTACAAGAATATAACTACTATAATACTGCTCCTATGTACAAGAATATAACTACTATAATACTGCTCCTATGTACAAGAATATAACTACTATAATACTGCCCCTATGTACAAGAATATAACTACTATAATACTGCCCCTATGTACAAGAATATAACTACTATAATACTGCCCCTATGTACACGAATATAACTACTATAATACTGCCCCTATGTACAAGAATATAACTACTATAATACTGCCCCTATGTACACGAATATAACTACTATAATACTGCCCCTATGTACAAGAATATAACTACTATAATACTGCCCCTATGTATAAGAATATAACTACTATAATACTGCCCCTATGTACAAGAATATAACTACTATAATACTGCCCTCTAGGTATAATAATATAACTACTATAATATTTCCTTTTTTGTAAAGGATTATTATTATTCATCCCATATTTTGTCATTTTATATATACAGACCCTGATTCGCCAAAACGTTTATAATAGAAATCTGGCAGAAAACACTTTAAAAAGTTGCAAAATGTTTGTGCTACACAAATTTGGGTACGAATGTAGTGATTTTTGCCAGTGTTTTCCAGCTCTTCTAAAATAGGGAAAGCCGATGTGGGACCAGGCGTGACGACATCTTCTTTTCTAATTTATGAGGAGCCGTGGTGTATTTTATGCCAGAAATCTTATTTCAGTCTCTGATTTGAGTGAGATTTGTGGCGTGGGACACAGAGACGCCTCTCGATAATCCGGCACCGCTAATTTCAGCACACCCCTTGGTTATGCCCAGTGGGAATTACGCCAGACTTGAGCAATCTAGGGTTATAGCTAGAGTTAGGGTGGGAACCAGAGTTATGGTATGGGCGATTGTTAAAGATAGGACTAAAATTAGGGCCAGGGCTAGATTATGGCTAGAGCTATGGGGTGGAGTGGAGTTATGGTATGGGTAAAGTTAAGGACAGGACTAAAATGCTGGTTAGGGCTGGATTTAAGGTTATAAATTAGGGTTATGGCTAGAGTTATGGGGTGTAGGGTTAGGACTGGGGTTAGCTTTATGGCTAATGTGATAAAATAGTTACATAAAAACAGCAATTTATAACTTATTTTTTTTTACATTTTTGGTCGGATTTCAGCAAAAATGAGAAAACGGCTAGAAAGTCCGCTGACAAAAAGTATCTTCTTAATACAATATATATGCCTGAGGGTTAAGTGGTTCAATAACTAAACGTTGTAAGGGAATGACGCAGCGCTAACGAGCTCCACGTTATGGGCCACAAAATAGTTTCTATAAAGTGGAAGATCTGGAAGAAATCATTAGCGCAGTAGGGTCTCAACTGATGGAAAGAGGGGACGGGCGGGTGAGGGGACTGCTCGGGATGTGCGACCACAACCACAGTAATCGCTTAGAAAGGCCGACGCAGACCCACATGGGAGTATAATGTGATGGGTGGACATGGGGTTAATCCTGTACTGCCTTCTCATATGAAGGATGATGGATGGAGCCAACGGATAAGATAAAATGCAGTTTATCAACTCGTTTCAAAGTATATATTTCAAAACGCGTTGACAAAAAACTGCATTTTATCTAATCCTTCGTTGGCTCCATCCATCATCCTTCATCCGATAAGGCAGTACAGGATTCACCCCATCTCCATCCATCCATCCATACTAGCTCCAAGGCTGGCAACTCACACAAATGCTCCATATAGTCCATGGGGAGAGAACAATGTTATACCTGACCAGTGACGGGTGGGATGTGCAGTCACAGGTCTCACATCGCCATCTCATGACCCAGGGGGGAGATGGAAGAGACGGCACATCCACGGCCAATAAAAAAGTCAATAATTCTGTAATCTGTATCCATTAAAACAAGGGATTTATAACCGATGCGCGTTTCCGGCGAGTCACTCGCCCTTAGTTCATAACACTTCTATTACAATGCTTCGCAAAAAAGAAAAAAAAGAGCATGAACCGCACATCCCAAAATCATACGTTGATCTAAAGCCGCTAGGCAAAAATTAATATAACTGAATATGAGGTTTTCAGTTTAACATTCTGATCAGACTGTATGAAGCCCACTGCCCCTTCACGGCAAACCTCGTAGTGGGTCCTATCGCCCTAACGGAGCGGAGCCGTGCGGCGCCCACCGCCACAGCGGCCATGCACCAGCAGGGCGGACGGCCTGTTGCCCCACAGCACCCATGCTGCAAGACTGAGTCCCCGAGACTCCAGACCGCGCCGCCCCACCAGCACAAAGCCACAGCAACAATGGCCGCCACACAGCACCAACACCAAAATGAAAGGAGCACTTAAACTCACCTTCCTCCAGCTCTTCAGTGAGAGCCAAAATGGGCTAGACCCCTTACTTTGCAGTCTCCTGCTAATTAAAATCACCTGAGCCAAATGGGCAAACCTCGTAGTGGAGGAAGGTGAGTTTAAGTGCTCCTTTCATTTTGGTGTTGGTGCTGTGAGGCGGCCATTGTTGCTGTGGCTTTGTGCTGGTGGGGCGGCGCGGTCTGGAGTCATGGGGGCTCAGTCTCGCAGCATGGGTGCTGTGGGGCAACAGGCCGTCCGCCCTGCCGGTGCATGGCCGCTGTGGCGGTGGGCGCCGCACGGCTCCGCTCCGTTAGGGCGATAGGACCCACTACGAGGTTTGCCGTGAAGGGGCAGTGGGCTTCATACAGTCTGATCAGAATGTTAAACTGAAAACCTCATATTCAGTTATATTAATTTTTGCCTAGCGGCTTTAGATCAACGTATGATTTTGGGATGTGCGGTTCATGCTCTTTTTTTTCTTTTTTGCAAAGCAACTTCTATTACAATGATCGTATTTAGAGAAGAAAAAATACAATCATATCATGGTGGACATGTACATGATGTAAGGCTACGTTCACATTTGCGTTGTTGTGTGTTGCATCGGTGACGCAACGCACAACGCATGCAAAAACGCATTGTTTTGTGACGCATGCGTCCATTTTTGGCTTGATTTTGGACGCAAAAAAAATGCAACTTGCTGCGTCCTCTGCGCCCTGACACTTGCGCCAAAAATGATGCAAGACAACGCATGTCCATGCGCCCCCATGTTAAATATAGGGGCGCATGGCGCATGCGTCGCCGCGGCTGCGCCCGACGCAACGCTAATGTGAACATGGCCTAAATGCAATTAGCAGGGAAACCACGTGGCCGGGGATACGGCTGAGCACTAATGGAGGATTTAGGTCAGTATGTGTAATTGTAAGGAAAAAAAAAGGGCTGGGATCAATGCCCTAAGTCAAACTATATTAATCATTTAATGGAAATAAAGTGTAATTCACAAAATATAAGCAATCGCACTCTATGTTGCCAATAATAAAGCATGCATTGTTTCTGAAATTCATGCCCATAGGGTATTTAGTGTCGAACTTGTATATCCAATAGTCTTCTCTCTGCCTGTGACGGGGAGCAAAGCTTTACTATACCGTAAAATCCAAAGAATCTCGTGTCTCCATTATGTGCAAGGTAAAATCCATCGGCTGCAACATTAGAAAACGGAAACAACGTACGTCAGGACATCGGGCTAACGTAGTCGAAAGAAGATGGCAGCGGCCAAGCAATGTGTCACAGCATGTATTCTTTTTATTTTTGGCAACATAGATTACGATTGCTGATATTTTGTGAATTATACTTTATTTCCATTACTTGTTTAATATAATAGAGTTACTTTTAGAGGTTGGCATAGGGCATTGATCCCAGTCCATTTTTTTTCTTACAATTACACATACTGACCTAAGTCCTCCATTAGTGCTCATGTCACGTGATTTCCCTGTTAATTGCATTTACATCGTGTGTTTGTCCACCATGACATGATCGGTTTTTTTGTGCTTTAAATAAGATCATTGTAAAAAAAAATAGTTATATCATGATTAAGGGCGAGTGATTTACCAGAAACGCGTCGGTTTTAAATCCCTTGTTTGCCGTTTTAATGGATACAGATGAAAGAATTGGCTTTTATTTCCCTTGGATGTGCCGTCTCTTCCGTCTGCCCCCTGGGTGGTCATTGCTGCACTGTACCAGCCTGAGACATGGCACCCTTCGGTCCAATCTTCCTGCTTACATTTGTACTAGCTCCTTCACCCCCTGTTGTTTTCATCCATTGGCGACTCATGGCACACCGTCAGTGTCACATATGACTATTCAGGATCTCGGTGCCCAGTATGCGTTCCTTCTCTAGGCGCCATTACATTTAGGACAACCCGCTAACTCCAGCTGACAGTGCCACCTGTGTGCGGTATCAAACCACCTACTATGGAGAGGGAACATTGCTAAAACTGATAGAAAAATGTCATTTATTTCCCCACAGATTGAATATAACAACAGGTTAGAAGACATCGTTCGTGTTTGGAATCCTTGGGGGCAAGGAGAGTGGAACGGACGCTGGAGCGATGGGTAAACACCACCCCACAATGCATGGGGTCATTCTACACTGGAGATAATGGGACAATTTCATGAGGCGTAAAGGGAATGTGTCATTAGGTTTTTTCTGCATATCTGACACCGGCATGAGGTAGGGACAGAGACCCTGATTCCCGATATCTGTCACTTACTGGGTGCAGTAGTTCTGATAGAATCACAATTTTCTCTGCTGCGGATGTGGCAGAGCTCACTTGTTGAGTTGTGTATAATCTGCTTTCTGTGTACATTGTATAGAGGGAGATAGCTGCTAATCAATGCCAAGAGCATGGTATGGATGAGGCCAGTTGTCCCGTAGTGATAATCTCCTGCCGATAAAACACTGATTGGCACTGTAGAATTTTGCATGACATGTGCCTGAATTGATGTTTTCTCATTACAGCACACCCAGTGGTCAGGCATGGTCCTGCAGATGCAGCTAACTTTATAAGAACATTGCGTGATGAGTGTCATGACAAATTAAATTTTCCAACATCTAATGGATTCAAACACTGCAACATCTGTAGTGTTAATCATTTATTTTGAGACTTTTCTTAATGCATACATTTAGTTGTAATACAAATTATGTGCAGCACTTGCAATTCCACAGCTGACCTCTTGGTGTGCTACAGTGCAGAACATCAATAAAGTCCGCGTAAACCACCTTGTGGTCAAATTCGGTAAAACCAAAAATAGCCTTGAAATAAAACTACCTTGTTTCCGTCTGTACATAAAATATTTCTCTCTTCCAGAGCGCCTGAATGGGAGAGAGTCCGGCCAGAGATAAGGAAGACATTGAACATTAACAGGAATGATGGAGAATTTTGGTATGTTAATTACTCAAGCATAGACTTAGGATTAATAATGGTTAATAATGTTTTTGTTTGCATCATGTAACACTCGCAGAATTAAAGGGACTCTGTCGTGGAGTGACCCCTTCATGCTAAAGAGGACCTTTCACCAGATTGGGGATATTAAACTAGGCACATCATTGGAAAAGCGGCTACAGAGCTGAATAAAACGCCATTAGATATTATTTTATTTTTCTTCTCTATAGGGAGGAGATTAACTTGTAAAGTTTAGATTTTCATGTATGATAAGTCCAGCTGGGCATTATCACTGATTTGTCTCTTTGAGGGTGTGTACTTGTTCCCCTACATCACATTGACCAATCATGAGCAGGAGGCGTCATACATAACGAACACTCCCCCAGAGAAGCTTACAAAAGGACCTCTGCGTGAGATCTGTAATGGCACACAGCCCTGCTCTCCACCATGATCTGTGTGCTATCCCGAACACCTCTAGGAGCATTGATCTTCTGGCAGACAGTGTGGGAGAAGGGGAGTAAAGCATAGCTATGTATCATTACAAACACTTCTTGCAGCTCCTCTCAGGTGTGCTGCATCCCACAGCCTCCTACAATGAATACCCTGAGATGGAACCTGCTAAAGATGACACATAGCTCAGCTGCGTTTTACTCTCCCACCCATTACATAGACTGATGTAAGCTGGCAGCTGCTAAAAGTATTTGTAATGACACGTGGCCCTGTTGTACTCACCCTCCCCCAACCTGACTGCTGTGAGATGAAACGTGGAAGTGTTTGGAATGTCATCCAGCTCTGCTGTACTGTGCACAGTGAGTGCAGAGATCACGGGCATGTGTCATTGACTCATTAGGCCGGGTTCACATTGCGTTAAAGCAGCCGCCCGTTCAACGCATAGCATTGACGGGCTGCGCTAACGCTATAGCATACACGCCATCGCGTTAAGCTATACCGCTAACGCAGATGATTCATCTGCGCTAATGGTGACGGAGCCTCAGATGCTGCAGCCCTGAATTGAATGACAGCACATCGCTAGCGAATGCCGATTATGGCCTGCGTTGGCAATGCGCCCGATAATAGGGGTTAATGGCAGCGTTAACGGACTGCGTTACACCGCAGTTGAGTCTGTTTTTTTTTTTTCACTCCTGCATGACCGCCCCTGCTTATGATTGGTCAACGTCATGTAGTGAAAAAAGTAAACACCCCCCAGGGAAGTATCCCTGCTAATGCCACCGTGGGTTACCAGCTAACGGAGAGAATGAATGAAACATTTTTAAAAGATGCTTTATTCTGCTCTACTCCACTACTCCAAGATGTGGCCGCTTTATCGTGCTCAAACTGGTGAAAGGTCTTTAAAAATAAAATTTAAAAAATTTACAAACAAAATAATTGTGCCGTTATATTCTGAGAGCCATAACTTTATTTATTGTTCCTGATTTTCTCATTTATAAGAGAAAGGTCCTCTTTAGGAGTGGGCTACAATGTGCTACCAATTAATTTTAACTATTAAGTGGCAGCTGCAGACACCAACGGACTTTACACTCCGTAGCGCTACAAACAGTCGCAGAGTAGCTCAGACCTTAATGTAGCTTACATACAATACCATAAAGAAGATATCGGACCCTTCAAAATAATTTAGTTTAAAATTTAGACTCTGATTGATGTTATCGACAGATTGAGCAACAGGAATCAGCTGACAGTTTCCCTTTAATACATTATTCGCTATTCGCTGATGACACCTCTTGTGTTCTAGATGTTATATGTATCATCTGTTTAAACTTTTGTTAATTTCCCTTCTTTCCATAGGATGTCCTGCCAAGATTTCATGAAATACTTTGTCCAAGTGAATATCTGTAACCACACACCAACTTTCTTGGATTTTGGAAACCCCCAGTATATCTGGGAGACCACCAGCTACTACAACCAGTGGGTGCGGGGCAGCACTGCTGGTGGATGTGGCACTATAGGTTTGTCACACATTATTTCTCTGTATAACCTACACCAATTTGCATTTAAAAGGAACTTTCAAGGATTTTCCTGGATGACTTAAAATCGGAAACGAGTGACTATTGAAAGATAATAACAGCAGAGGAGGACAAGAGCGTGTATGCAGGGCAGGGCTGAGCCAATGGGGATCCAATGTGATCCCCCGTAATTATATATATATATATATATATATATATATATACCATATATATAATTTTTTATACAGTGAGCTCAGTCCTTCTCTCATGTTGTATCAATGGGAAAATAAATGTGTCTCTTTTCTATTCAGATGATATGTGGAAAAATCCCCAATACATGATCACTGTTCCTGAGTCCCAAGGAACAAAGAAGGGATACAACGTGACCGTGGCTCTAATGCAAAGTATCAGCAATGAAAGGAAATACGATCCGCCATGGTTACCTATTGGATTTGCATTCTGTAAGGTATGAATAAACGTCCAAGAGGGAAACAGTGATCACTGCTCTGAACAATTTTCTGACTTACGGTAGTTTTTAAATCTGAGGATAACACGACCCAAAGAGAACTACCCCAATAATAACTACAAAAAAACTATTTCTGTGTACAAGAATATAACTACTATAATACTGCCCCTATGTACAAGAATATAACTACTATAATACTGCCTTCTATGTACAAGAATATAACTACTATAATACTGCTCCTATGTACAAGAATATAACTACTATAATACTGCCCCTATGTACAAGAATATAACTACTATAATACTGCCCCTATGTACAAGAATATAACTACTATAATACTTCCCCCTATGTACAAGAATATAACTACTATAATACTGCCCCTATGTACAAGAATATAACTACTATAATACTGCTCCTATGTACAAGAATATAACTACTATAATACTGCACCTATGTACAAGAATATAACTACTATAATACTTCCCCTATGTACAAGAATATAACTACTATAATACTGCACCTATGTACAAGAATATAACTACTATAATACTGCCCCTATGTACAAGAATATAACTACTATAATACTGCTCCTATGTACAAGAATATAACTACTATAATACTGCTCCTATGTACAAGAATATAACTACTATAATACTGCCCCTATGTACAGGAATATAACTACTATAATACTGCCCCTATGTACAAGAATATAACTACTATAATACTGCTCCTATGTACAAGAATATAACTACTATAATACTGCCTTCTATGTACAAGAATATAACTACTATAATACTGCTCCTATGTACAAGAATATAACTACTATAATACTGCCCCTATGTACAAGAATATAACTACTATAATACTGCCCCTATGTACAAGAACATAACTACTATAATACTGCCCCTATGTACAAGAATATAACTACTATAATACTGCCCCTATGTACAAGAATATAACTACTATAATACTGCCCCTATGTACAAGAATATAACTACTATAATACTGCTCCTATGTATAATAATATAACTACTATAATACTGCCCCTACGTACAAGAATATAACTACTATAATACTGCCCCTATGTACAAGAATATAACTACTATAATATAATACTGCTCCTATGTACAAGAATATAACTACTATAATACTGCCCCTATGTACAAGAACATAACTACTATAATACTGCCCCTATGTACAAGAATATAACTACTATAATACTGCCCCTATGTACAAGAATATAACTACTATAATACTGCCCCTATGTACAAGAATATAACTACTATAATACTGCTCCTATGTACAAGAATACAACTACTATAATACTGCTCCTATGTACAAGAATATAACTACTATAATACTGCCCTATGTACAAGAATATAACTACTATAATACTGCCCCTATGTACAAGAAAATAACTACTATAATACTGCCCTATGTACAAGAATATAACTACTATAATACTGCCCCTATGTACAAGAATATAGCTACTATAATACTGCTCCTATGTACAAGAATATAACTACTATAATACTGCCCTATGTACAAGAATATAACTACTATAATACTGCCCCCATGTACAAGAATATAACTACTATAATACTGCTCCTATGTACAAGAATATAACTACTATAATACTGTCCCAATTTTCAGGAATATAACTACAATACGTTGGAGATTTATGTTACACTTATTTGATCTGTAACGTGTACATATTGTGCATTAGAGGGGGGAGTAATTTTTTTTTTCCTTTTGTCTTTTTCTTATAGGTTGGGGCCAAGGTAAGACATGTGTTGTATTTTAATTTTCATTCAGATATATGAAGACAGTAAAACCAAAGAAATTGGCCACATCATAAGTTGCTATATGTGTAATATGTAGGTTCATGTTCACACTCTATCCATCTCTCAGACAAAAACTCAAGAAAAAAAATCAAAATGAGCTTATTCCCTGTAGTAAGTAAAGAAGTAAATAGTAATAGTACATGTAAATAAGATAGGGGACTTGGTTAACATTTATACTATTTTGTTCAAAAAAGCATAAAAGCCATCCCACCGCAACAAGGTTTACCCATTGGGATGTCCTATCCTATGAAAATATAAAATCATTTAGAAGACTAGAACAGAGAAGAACTAGACATTTTCCACAATTTTGGATGATTTGATGTGATGAGGGTTGTGCACTCATTACAGGTGGAAGAAAGGCGATTCCAGCAGCTAAACAGGAAAGGATTCTTTACAGTTAGAGCAGTCAGACTGTGGAATACCGACCACAATAATGGCAGACACTATAACGGCTTCTAAAAAAGGACTGGATGATTTTCTTGTTACACAGAACATTGTGGGTTATAGGTAAATTAGTGACGAAATGTAGAATTGGTGGACAAGGGTTGCACTTGATGGACCGAGGGCTTTTTTCATCCTAACAATTTATTTACTTTGATTTTTTTTTGCAACTCTTATTTTATAAATGTGTCACAAATCATCAGAAAAATAATTCCCTTCCACAGATTCCCATTGGGATATTTGTTTGGAAGGTGAATCTGTACAATCCCTATTCTTCCATTCTTTATACAGTCACATCCATATCTTGTAGGACAGCAAGACATAGTACTAGTGGAGGACTCCTCCGAGCATGGTCCAATCTATCCACCCTCCATGGAGTCAAGTCATGAATCGATCGGATGCAAATCGAATTTGTGCAGAATTTTTAGAAATTTGCTGAACTCGATGAATACGGACAATATGCGATTCACTTCAATTGAATTGTCCCAAATGGCTGCCATTATTTTATATTTTGTAAAAGCTTGCATCAGCCAGAGAAGGGAGGGTCACCAGGGTGAAGGACATGGCTGGGCATCCCCGTAATGCCTTGCTGCTAAAGTGCCGTATTATTTCAGTGTTGCTACATTTATGGGGTTGGATCCTATCCAATCACCTAAAACTCCAGGAGTGCTGCATCTTTCACATCACATGGTATAGTACAGACAATCAGGAGGGACTATTATAGCTTCTATAAAAGCCAATGCAGAGAATGCAGCAGCTGCTAGATAATGAATCTAAATAGAGAGAAGACGTCACAGCTTAGCCATACCAAATAGGAATGAAAGCCATAAAACACTGAAGAAACTGAGCAGATAGAGTGTGGCAGCGCAACAGTGAAGAAGATTAGTGTGTGAGGACAAAAGAATTATGCAAATTTAATTGACAGGCAGATAGATAGGAGAGTCACTGTCTATGAGGCAGGAAAGTCACTGTGTTTGTGAGGCAGAAAAATCACTGTGTCTGTGAGGCAGGAGAGTCACTGTGTCTGTGAGGCATGCGAGTCACTGTGTCTGTGAGGCATATGAGTCAATGTGTCTGTGAGGCAGGAGAGTCACTGTGTCTGTGAGGCAGGAGAGTCACTGTGCCAGTGAGGCATTAGAGTCACTGTTCCTGTGAGGCAGGAGTCACTGTGTTTGTGAGGCAGGAATGTCACTGTGTCTGTGAGGCATGCGAGTCACTGTGTCTGTGAGGCAGGAGAGTCACTGTGCCTGTGAGGCAGGAATGTCACTGTGTCTGTGAGGCATGCGAGTCACTGTGTCTGTGAGGCAGGAGAGTCACTGTGCCTGTGAGGCAGGAGAGTCACTGTGTTTGTGAGGCAGGAAAGTCACTGTGTCTGTGAGGCAGGAGAGTCACTGTGCCTGTGAGGCATTAGAGTCACTGTGCATGTGAGGCAGGAGTCACTGTATTTGTGAGTCATGCGAGTCACTGTGTCTGTGAGGAAGGAGAGTCACTTTGCCTGTGAGGCAGGAGAGTCACTGTATCTGTGAGGCAGGAGAGTCACTGTTTTCTGGAAGGCAGGAGAGTCACTGTATCTTTGAGGCAGGAGAGTCACTGTGCCTGTGAGGCAGGAGAGTCACTGTGCCTGTGAGGCAGGAGAGTCACTTTGCCTGTGAGGCAGGAGAGTCACTGTGCCAGTGAGGCAGGAGAGTCACTGTGACTGTGAGCCAGGAGAGTCACTGCATCTGTGAGGCAGGAGAATCACTGTGTCTGTGAGGCAGAAGAATCACTGCATCTGTGAGGCAGGAGAGTCACTGCGTCTGTGCTGTGAGGCATGCGAGTCACTGTACCTGTGAGGCAGGAGAGTCAATGTGTCTGTGAGGCAGGAAAGTCACTGTGCCTGTGAGGCATTAGAATCACTGTGCCTATGGGGCACGATTCACTGTGTTTGTGAGGCAGGAAAGTCACTGTGTCTGTGAGGCAGGAGAGTCACTGTGCCTGTGAGGCATTAGAGTCACTTTGCCTGTGAGGCAGGAGAGTCACTGTGCCAGTGAGGCAGGAGAGTCACTGTGACTGTGAGCCAGGAGAGTCACTGCATCTGTGAGGCAGGAGAATCACTGCGTCTGTGAGGCAGGAGAATCACTGCGTCTGTGAGGCAGGAGAGTCACTGCGTCTGTGCTGTGAGGCATGCGAGTCACTGTGTCTGTGAGGCAGGAGAGTGACTGTGCCTGTGAGGCAGGAGAGTCACTGTGTCTGTGAGGCAGGAGAGTCACTGTGTCTGTGAGGCAGGAGAGTCACTGTGTCTGTGAGGCAGGAGAGTCACTGTGTCTGTGAGGCAGGAGAGTCACTGTGTCTGTGAGGCAGGAGAGTCACTGTGCCTGTGAGACAGGAGAGTCACTGTGCCTGTGAGGCAGGAGAGTCACTGTATCTGTGAGGCATGAGGGTCACTGTGACTGTGAGGTAGGAGAGTCACTGTGTCTGTGAGGCATGCGAGTCCCTGTGCCTGTGAGGCAGGAGAATCACTGTGCCTGTGAGGCAGAAGAGTCACTGTGCCTGTGAGGCAGGAGAGTCACTGTGACTGTGAGCCAGGAGAGTCACTGCATCTTTGAAGCAAGACAATCACTGCGTCTGTGAGGCAGGAGAATCACTGCATCTGTGAGGCAGGAGAGTCACTGTGTCTGTGAGGCAGGAGAGTCACTGTGTCTGTGAAGCAGGAGAGTCACTGTGCCTGTGAGGCAGGAGAGTCACTGCATCTGTGAGGCAGGAGAATCACTGCGTCGATGAGGCAGGAGAATCACTGCATCTGTGAGGCAGGAGAGTCACTGTGCCTGTGAGGCAGGAGAGTCACTGTGCCTGTGAGGCAGGAGAGTCACTGCATCTTTGAGGCAATAGAATCACTGCATCTGTGAGGCAGGAGAGTCACTGCGTCTGTGCTGTGAGGCATGCGAGTCGCTGTGTCTGTGAGGCAGGAGAGTGACTGTGCCTGTGAGGCAGGAGAGTCACTGTGTCTGTGAGGCAAGAGACTCACTGTGTCTGTGAGGCAGGAGAGTCACTGTGCCTGTGAGGCAGGAGAGTCACTGTGTCTGTGAGGCAGGAGAGTCACTGTGCCTGTGAGGCAGGAGAGTCAATGTGCCTGTGAGGCAGGAGAGTCACTGTGCCTGTGAGGCAGGAGAGTCACTGTGCCTGTGAGGCAGGAGAGTCACTGTGTCTGTGAGGCAGGAGAGTCACTGTGCTTGTGAGGCAGGAGAGTTACTGTGTCTGTGAGGCAGGAGAGTCACTGTGCCTGTGAGGCAGGAGAGTCACTGTATCTGTGAGACATGAGGGTCACTCTGACTGTGAGGCAGGAGAGTCACTGTGTCTGTGAGGCATGCGAGTCACTGTGCCTGTGAGGCAGGAGAATCACTGTGCCTGTGAGGCAGGAGAATCACTGTGCCTGTGAGGCAGAAGAGTCACTGTGCCTGTGAGGCAGGAGAGTCACTGTATCTGTGAGGCAGGAGAGTCACTGTGTCTCTGAGGCAGGAAAGTCACTGTGCCTGTGAGGCATTAGAATCACTGTGCCTATGGGGCACGATTCACTGTGTTTGTGAGGCAGGAAAGTCACTGTGTCTGTGAGGCAGGAGAGTCATTGTGCTTGTGAGGCAGGAGAGTCACTGTGCCTGTGAGGAAGGAGAGTCACTGTGCCTGTGAAGCAGGAGAGTCACTGTGCCTGTGAGGCAGGAGAATCACTATGACTGTGAGCCAGGAGAGTCACTGCATCTTTGAGGCAAGAGAATCACTGCGTCTGTGAGGCAGGAGAATCACTGCATCTGTGAGGCAGGAGAGTCACTGTGTCTGTGATGCAGGAGAGTCACTGTGTCTGTGACGCAGGAGAGTCACTGTGTCTGTGAGGCAGGAGAGTCACTGTGTCTGTGAGGCAGGAGAGTCACTGTGCCTGTGAGGCAGGAGAGTCACTGTGCCTGTGAGGCAGGAGAGTCACTGTGCCTGTGAGGCAGGAGAGTCACTGTGCCTGTGAGGCAGGAGAGTCACTGTGCCTGTGAGGCAGGAGAGTCACTGTGCCTGTGAGGCAGGAGAGTCACTGTGCCTTTTGAGGCAGGAGAGTCACTGTGCCTGTGAGGCAGGAGAGTCACTGTGCCTGTGAGGCAGGAGAGTCACTGTGTCTGTGAGGCAGGAGAGTCACTGTGTCTGTGAGGCAGGAGAGTCACTGTGCCTGTGAGGCATTAGAGTCACTGTGCATGTGAGGCAGGAGTCACTGTGTTTGTGAGGCATGCGAGTCACTGTGTCTGTGAGGCAGGAGAGTCACTGTGCCTGTGAGGCAGGAGAGTCACTGTATCTGTGAGGCAGGAGAGTCACTGTGTTTGGGAGGCAGGAAAGTCACTGTATCTTTGAGGCAGGAGAGTCACTGTGCCTGTGAGGCAGGAGAGTCACTGTGTCTATGAGGCAGGAGAGTCACTGTTTTTGAAGCAGGAGAGTCACTGTGTCTGTGAGGCAGGAGAGTCACTGTGCCTGTGAGGAAGGAGAGTCACTGTGCCTGTGAGGAAGGAGAGTCACTGTGCCTGTGAGGCAGGAGAGTCACTGTGCCTGTGAGGCAGGAGAGTCACTGTGCCTGTGAGGCAGGAGTGTCACTGTGCCTGTGAGGCAGGAGAGTCACTGTGCCTGTGAGGCAGGAGAGTCACTATGACTGTGAGCCAGGAGAGTCACTGCATCTGTGAGGCAAGAGAATCACTGCGTCTGTGAGGCAGGAGAATCACTGTGTCTGTGAGGCAGGAGAGTCACTGTGTCTGTGAGGCTGGAGAGTCACTGTGCCTGTGAGGTACGAGAGTTACTGTGTCTGTGAGGCAGGAGAGTCACTGTATCTGTGAGGCAGGAGAGTCACTGTGTCTGTAAGGCAGGAGAGTCACTGTATCTGTGAGGCATGAGGGTCACTGTGACTGTGAGGCAGGAGAGTCACTGTGCCTGTGAGGCAGGAGAGTCACTGTGCCTGTGAGGCAGGAGAGTCACTGTGCCTGTGAGGCAGGAGAGTCACTGTGTCTGTGAGGCTGGAGAGTCACTGTGCCTGTGAGGTACGAGAGTTACTGTGTCTGTGAGGCAGGAGAGTCACTGTATCTGTGAGGCAGGAGGGTCACTGTGACTGAGGCAGGAGAGTCACTGTGTCTGTGAGGCAGGAGAGTCACTGTGTCTGTGAGGCAGGAGAGTCACTGTGTCTGTGAGGCAGGAGAGTCACTGTGCCTCTGAAGCAGGAGAGTCACTGTGTCTATGAGGCAGGAGAGTCACTGTGTCTGTGAGGCAGGAGAGTTACTGTGTCTGTGAGGCAGGAGAGTCACTGTGTCTGTGAGGCAGGAGAGTCACTGTGTCTGTGAGGCAGGAGAGTCACTGTGTCTGTGAGGCAGGAGAGTCACTGTGTCTGTGAGGCAGGAGAGTCACTGTGTCTGTGAGGCAGGAGAGTCACTGTGCCTGTGAGGCAGGAGATTCACTGTGTCTGTGAGGCAGGTTTGGGGATGAAGCTGGTTGTCTGATCAGTGCAGTTATATCAGTTCTGCATTTCAATCACCCATACACGTCTTTTCAAGGCATTTGGAAACTTTTGAGTACTTTTAATTGTTGGCAAATCGACTCAAAGCAAAACGAATTTCCTTGAAAAATTCGTCTTATCTGGCAAATTCTAACTCCAGAAGATTTGTTCATTTGTATCAAGAATACATAGAAATGATCATGCTAACTGACCACAAGATAAACAACCGATTAGCTAATCCGGGTAAGGAGTATTGAATGCCTCTGATATACCATCCCTTATGATATGACTTGATCTAAACTGAATGTCATGTCATCTAATTCATGAACGGTATTTGGTAGGGGGCAACTAATAAGGGGAACAATGTGCTTTTGTTGATTAAATTCAGCATTTTGCACTCCAGCAATCAGTTCATTTCTTGATTGGCTGCAGCTGTTTTGTTAATGATTCACAGCTGAGCACCATCGGTAACAATTACCCATATGGAGATGATCACTGTACAGCAAGAAAGTCCAGGAAATATTCATCAGCTGTGAAATGTTTCCTAGAAAAACGGGAATTGTGGTATATGTCAGATACGGGTTAATGTGGAAAGAGGTGACTGCAAATTCTGCAATGGAGCATTCTATCTACCAAGTGTTGTGTTAAGTGACCTTGGCCACACCTTGAGGCACCATTGCCTGGTGCAACTGCTACTTCAGCAGCCCCAATAACTACACACCTGGGTGGGTTTAAGGCTGCGTCAATTAGGTCATACAACAATGGAAAGATATTTTACATGGATGAAACAATTGTTCATGAATAAATAAATACAAGGAATTTCCCAATCAGAACCAGGATGCAATTTTGCAGAGGGAAATATTGATTTTCTACTTCTACATTCTCTTACGCAAGATGTGTACTTTTCCTTCATCTGCATTTTGGCAAGTGGCTACTAACATTTCCAAAAACAGCGGCCACATATTTTGCATTTGATCTCGGTCACATATTGACTTCACTGTGTCATTCATTTTCTTTAATTAAAGTGACATCTTATTCCTAATATTTTTACAATTGTGTTTAATGACCCTGTAGGGCGTTAAAAATGGGACGCAACAAAAATATTCCCGGCAGCAAGCAACAGACATCATCAACTCAGAACTAGAACGAACCAGAGAAGTTACCAGATCTTTCATGGTTCCACCGGGGACCTACGTCATTTTGCCCTTCACCCAAAACAAGGGACAAGAGTCGGAGTTCTTGCTTAGAATCTTCATGAAGACTTCCCAGATTGCTGAGTAATCATCTTTCCTTTTCATTTTGCTTTTCAAAGAAAGAACAATGAAAGATACAATATTCTGCAATGAAACTTTTAATTACTTGTTAAAATTAATGGAGAACCTTGGTTATATAGGATCTGGTCAGGCCTTTATCTGATTAGTCTCATGCAAATTTGATGCAGAAAGATGATTTTACAAAAGTGTTTCAAAAAGTATAAAGAAAAAATCTGTTGTACAGATCATCAGAGAATCTCACTTTGGTCTTTCTTCTGAGTAGAGAATTTGTGCCATCAATGAAATCTTCTGACTTCTCTTGTGCCCAAAGTTTTCTGAAAGTGCAGTTACACATTAGACAATATATGGGTGTACAATATGTAGAGGTAGACAATGTGACAGCTTTGGCCTTTGGAGATTGAAGCGTTGTCAAGGTTGGTCCATCTCATTAATCTTTTTGTGACAAGAGCTTGACCTCGGACTCTCCTCCATGGTGGAAGAGCAGTTCTTCTCTTTTAGATTCTCTGTTCTTCTCTTTTAGATTCTCTGTTCTTCTCTTTTAGATTTCGATAGTATGCATCCTCCTTGTGTACTTTTCTTCTTCTACCTTCATCTCTGCCATTGCCTCCATCCATCCTGCTGCCAGTCATTCTCTTCTTCTGTTTCCTTCAACTCTTTCAGCCTGTGCAATAACTGTTACTCCGATAACTTGTGACTTCTCAGGATCAGTTTAATCATTCGTCTCTTCTCTGGACAATTTGATATTAAGTTGGTCATGGACCCAACTGTGTATTTTTTAATTCTTTTGCGTCTAAAATGTGTCCCCTACATCATAGTTAAAAGTTTCCCCTATAGGCTGTGGCTTCGTAATCCCTTGTATATAGTGTTAAATTTAGTATGTTATGTTGGTAGAAATCCAGCTCCTGAATCTTCGGCGAGTGAAAGCAATCGAGACCTCCGCTCCAGCAGCTCCTCATCACAGTAAGTATCAGATAACTCACTAATTAATGCTCCCGATGTACAAAGACGCTCCGGCTTACCTTCCAAAGTGTAATTTCATTGTAATTAAAGCTCACTAATAGGATTTATCCATTTACATGGATTATGATGATTTCTTTACAAATATAGCACCCAGGCACTTCTGTAAAGGCCTTTTCACATTTAGCGACGCTGCAGCGATACTGACAACGATCCGGATCGCTGCAGCGTCGCTGTTTGGTCGCTGGAGAGCTGTCACACAGACCACTCTCCAGCGACCAACGATCCCGAAGTCCCCGGGTAACCAGGGTAAACATCGGGTAACTAAGCGCAGGGCCGCGCTTAGTAACCCGATGTTTACCCTGGTTACCAGCGTAAAAGTAAAAAAAAAAAACACTACATACTTACCTACCGCTGTCTGTCCCCGGCGCTCAGCTTCTCTGCACTCCTCCTGTACTGGCTGTGAGCACAGCGGCCGGAAAGCAGAGCGGTGACGTCACCGCTCTGCATTCCGGCTGACCGACGCTCACAGCCAGTACAGGAGGAGTGCAGAGCACAGCGCTGGAGGACAGACGGCTGTAGGTAAGTATGTAGTGTTTGTTTTTTTTACCTTTACGCTGGTAACCAGGGTAAACATCGGGTTACTAAGCGCGGCCCTGCGCTTAGTTACCCGATGTTTACCCTGGTTACCAGTGAAGACATGGCTGGATCCAGCGATGTCCACGGGAGATCCAGCGACGAAATAAAGTTCTGGACTTTGTTCAGCGACCAACGATCTCCCAGCAGGGGCCTGATCGTTGGTCGCTGACACACATAACGATTTCCTTAACGATATCGTTGCTACGTCACAAAAAGCAACGATATCGTTAACGATATCGTTATGTGTGAAGGTACCTTAAGAACAAGGTGTGTCTTATCTTTACAAAAACGCTGAAAACAAAAGAATGAATAACACTTAAAATGTATATTTTTTGTTTATTTTGCAGCCACCTCTAGGGGGAGCACACTGCATATAAATGTATGTAGCTTCTATTAAGGTTTGTAATAAATATATATGCAGGAGGCTCCCCCTAGTGGTGGCTGCAGACAGGATCTGATCATGTATCTCTGTATACAGGGAGCTCCCCCTAGTGGTGACTGCAGACAGGATCTTATCATGTATCTCTGTATACAGGGAGCTCCCCCTAGTGGTGACTGCAGATAGGATCTTATCATGTATCTCTGTATACAGGGAGCTCCCCCTAGTGGTGGCTGCAGACAGGATCTTATCATGTATCTCTGTATACAGGGAGCTCCCCCTAGTGGTGACTGCAGATAGGATCTTATCATGTATCTCTGTATACAGGGAGCTCCCCCTAGTGGTGGCTGCAGACAGGATCGTATCATGTATCTCTGTATACAGGGAGCTCCCCCTAGTGGTGACTGCAGATAGGATCTTATCATGTATCTCTGTATACAGGGAGCTCCCCCTAGTGGTGGCTGCAGACAGAACATTATCATGTATCTCTGCATACAGGGAGCTCCCCCTAGTGGTGACTGCAGACAGGATCTTATCATGTATCTCTGTATACAGGGAGCTCCCTCTAGTGGTGACTGCAGACAGGATCTTATCATGTATCTCTGTATACAGGGAGCTCCCCCTAGTGGTGACTGCAGAAAGGATCTTATCATGTATCTGTATACAGGGAGCTCCCCCTAGTGGTGACTGCAGACAGGATCTTATCATGTATCTCTGTATACAGGGAGCTCCCCCTAGTGGTGGCTACAGACAGGATCTTATCATGTATCTTTGTATACAGGGAGCTCCCCCTAATGGGGACTGCAGACAGGATCTTATCATGTATCTCTGTATACAGGGAGCTCCCCCTAGTGGTGACTGCAGACAGAATCTTATCATCTATCTCTGTATACAGGGAGCTCCCCCTAGTGGTGGCTGCAGACAGGATCTTATCATGTATCTCTGTATACAGGGAGCTCCCCCTAGTGGTGGCTGCAGACAGGATCTTATCATGTATCTCTGTATACAGGGAGCTCCCTCTAGTGGTGGCTGCAGACAGGATCTTATCATGTATCTCTGTATACAGGGAGCTCCACCTAGTGGTGGCTGCAAACAGGATCTTATCATGTATCTCTGTATACAGGGAGCTCCAACTAGTGGTGGCTGCAGACAGGATCTTATCATGTATCTCTGTATACAGGGAGCTCCCCCTAGTGGTGGCTGCAGACAGGATCTTATAATGTATCTCTGTTTACAGGGAGCTCCACCTAGTGGTGGCTGCAGACAGGATCTTATCATGTATCTCTGTATACAGAGAGCTCCCCCTAGTGGTGGCTGCAGACAGGATCTTATCATGTATCTCTGTTTACAGGGAGCTCCACCTAGTGGTGGCTACAGACAGGATCTTATCATGTATCTCTGTATACAGGGAGCTCCACCTAGTGGTGGCTGCAGACAGGATATTATCATGTATCTCTGTATAAAGAGAGCTCCCCCTAGTGGTGGCTGCAGACAGGATCTTATCATGTATCTCTGTATACAGGGAGCTCCACCTAGTGGTGGCTGCAGACAGGATCTTATCATGTATCTCTGTATACAGAGAGCTCCCCCTAGTGGTGGCTGCAGACAGGATCTTATCATGTATCTCTGTATACAGGGAGCTCCCCCTAGTGGTGACAGCAGACAGGATCTTATCATGTATCTTTATACAGGGAGCTCCCCCTAGTGGTGGCTGTAGACAGGATCTTATCATGTATCTCTGTGTACAGGGAGCTCCCCCTAGTGGTGGCTGTAGACAGGATCTTATAATGTATCTCTGTATACAGGGAGCTCCTCCTAGTGGTGACTGCAGACAGTATCTTATCATGTATCTCTGTATACAGGGAGCTCCCCCTAGTGGTGGCTGGAGACAGGTTCTTATCATGTATCTCTGTATACAGGGAGCTCCCCCTAGTGGTGACTGCAGACAGAATCTTATCATGTATCTCTGTATACAGGGAGCTCCCCTAGTGGTGGCTGCAGACAGGATCTTATCATGTATCTCTGTATACAGGGAGCTCCCCCTAGTGGTGACTGCAGACAGAATCTTATCATGTATCTCTGTATACAGGGAGCTCCCCCTAGTGGTGGCTGCAGACAGGATCTTATCATGTATCTCTGTATACAGGGAGCTCCCCCTAGTGGTGGCTGCAGACAGGATCTTATAATGTATCTCTGTATACAGGGAGCTCCCCCTAGTGGTGGCTGCAGACAGGATCTTATCATGTATCTCTGTATACAGGGAGCTCCCCCTAGTGGTGGCTGCAGACAGGATCTTATCCTGTATCTCTATATACAGGGAGCTCCCCCTAGTGGTGGCTGCAGACAGGATCTTATCATGTATCTCTGAATACAGGGAGCTCCCCCTAGTGGTGACTGCAGACAGGATCTTATCATGTATCTCTGTATACAGGGAGCTCCCCCTAGTGGTGGCTGCAGACAGGATCTTATCATGTATCTCTGTATACAGGGAGCTCCCCCTAGTGGTGGCTGCAGACAGGATCTTATCATGTATCTCTGTATACAGGGAGCTCCCCCTAGTGGTGACTGCAGACAGGATCTTATCATGTATCTCTGTATACAGGGAGCTCCCCCTAGTGGTGACTGCAGACAGGATCTTATCATGTATCTCTGTATACAGGGATCTCCCCCTAGTGGTGACTGCAGACAGGATCTTATCATGTATCTCTGTATACAGAGAGCTCCCCCTAGTGGTGGCTGCAGACAGGATCTTATCATGTATCTCTGTATACAGGGAGCTCCCACTAGTGGTGGCTGTAGACAGGATCTTATAATGTATCTCTGTATACAGGGAGCTCCCCCTAGTGGTGACTGCAGACAGGATCTTATCATGTATCTCTGTATACAGAGAGCTCCCCCTAGTGGTGGCTGCAGACAGGATCTTATCATGTATCTCTGTATACAGGGAGCTCCCCCTAGTGGTGACTGCAGACAGGATCTTATCATGTATCTCTGTATACAGGGATCTCCCCCTAGTGGTGACTGCAGACAGGATCTTATCATGTATCTCTGTATACAGAGAGCTCCCCCTAGTGGTGGCTGCAGACAGGATCTTATCATGTATCTCTGTATACAGGGAGCTCCCCCTAGTGGTGGCTGTAGACAGGATCTTATAATGTATCTCTGTATACAGGGAGCTCCCCCTAGTGGTGACTGCAGACAGGATCTTATCATGTATCTCTGTATACAGGGAGCTCCCCCTAGTGGTGGCTGCAGACAGGATCTTATCCTGTATCTCTATATACAGGGAGCTCCCCCTAGTGGTGGCTGCAGACAGGATCTTATCATGTATCTCTGAATACAGGGAGCTCCCCCTAGTGGTGACTGCAGACAGGATCTTATCATGTATCTCTGTATACAGGGAGCTCCCCCTAGTGGTGACTGCAGACAGGATCTTATCATGTATCTCTGTATACAGGGAGCTCCCCCTAGTGGTGGCTGCAGACAGGATCTTATCATGTATCTCTGTATACAGGGAGCTCCCCCTAGTGGTGACTGCAGACAGGATCTTATCATGTATCTCTGTATACAGGGAGCTCCCCCTAGTGGTGACTGCAGACAGGATCTTATCATGTATCTCTGTATACAGGGATCTCCCCCTAGTGGTGACTGCAGACAGGATCTTATCATGTATCTCTGTATACAGAGAGCTCCCCCTAGTGGTGGCTGCAGACAGGATCTTATCATGTATCTCTGTATACAGGGAGCTCCCACTAGTGGTGGCTGCAGACAGGATCTTATCATGTATCTCTGTATACAGGGAGCTCTTATCATGTACATATAGGATATGTGAAGGGAAGGGGATTTTAAGCTCTGTATCAGAAAAGAAAACCCCCTATAAATACATATTTAGGTGTTTAAAATATAATGTTGGAAAAGAGTCACCTATAAAATGCGGCAGGGCCTAGTTAATTCTTGTTCTAGATGAGAAGTAACTTGCAGCCACGGAAACCTTCTCAGTGCTATGACAGCAAAAGAGTTTGGGAAGTGGTAGCAAATTAATGCATAAAGTGGCCATACAGCAAGGCATCCCTATACGGACATTGATGTTAGAGTCTGCATTTGAAGGATTTATGTTTTTCACACATTTTCTGTTCCTCTATATATAAAATAATCGGTCTGTAACTTCAAATTAGATCTGAAAACAGCAAACAAGTCCAAAGAAATAGAAACCAAGCACCGATGTATCCCACCGATCCTACGCTAAGGTAAGGGGTTAATAAGGTTCCCATATAAGACTTGTCCTAGACCTCCAGCAGACTCTCCTGTTCAAATATCTGACAATATTAATAAAGTAGAGCTGAAGTGTAAAGTATGGGGGGAGTAACAGGAGGCAGATATAAGGCACTGATCAGAGCTGTGGATTCAATGATCATTTTAGGTGCCTGCACCTTTACAATGGGGAAAATAAGTATTTGATCCCTTGCTGATTTTGTGAGTTTGCCCATTGACAAACACATGAACAGTCTATAATTTTATGGGTCGGTTAATTTCAACATTGAGAGATAGAATATCAAAAATAAAATCCATAAATCACATTGTATAAATTATATAAATGTATTTGCATTTTGCAGTGAGAAATAAGTATTTGGCAAGGGATCAAGTACTTATTTCCCACACTGTATATATCATTGATAGGCAAATATTTTAGATTAAGAAAAGTAGAGATTCAGTAACGTCTGGATGTAGCTATTTTCTTTTTTTTTTTTTTTTTTTTTTTTTATGTAACATTTGTATTTATTTCTCTTCCAGTGACTTTGACTCCAGGCTCAGCCTAAACAATCAAAATCCAAAGGTACATGACTGTTCGTCTAACTAATTACTTTTATCAATATGGCACCCATTTTGTTGCCAAATGTGGCTTTAATATCCCAGTGGTCATTACAGGAGGTATAACAGGATGGTGCCCAGGATGGGAATCAGCATAACTGGATGGGGGTCATTGTTAAAGGAATGGGCCAAGATGGAGGACATTATTACAGTAAGGGGCCAAGGACAGGGGACATTATACCAAGAAAGGGCCAAGATGGGGGACATTATACGAGGAAAGGACCCAGGATACAGGACGTTATCGCAGGGTGGAGGACATTGTTATAAAATGGGGGACATTATACCATGAAGGGTCCCATGATGGGGGACATTATACCAGGATGAGGGAAATTGATATCCCCTTTCCAACAATGGTAAATTTACGCCGATGTTGTACTCTCTCCCTTTGATGTGGGCTCCGGCGGTGAGCTCACATCTTTTCTGGCACATGTCAGCTATTTTGAACAGCTGACATGTTCCTGGAACAGTTGCGGGTGGAATCGCGAACCACCCGCGGCTATTAATCCGTTAAATGCCGCTGTCAAACGCCGGAAATCTGCCCATCGTTGACCCCCGTAACGTGATTGCGGGTCACCAATGGGTCAGCATGACAACTAGAGGTCTCCTGGAGACCTTTATGGTTATCACTGCCAGATTGCTATGAGCGCCGCCCGGTGGTCAGTGCACATAACAAGTGAGCATTTCTGCTACATACAGGTGATCTGGTCATTGCCTGTATGTAGCAGAGCCGATCGAGTTATGGCAGCTTCTAGTCTCCCATGGAGGCTATTGAAGCATGCAAAAAGTAAACAAAATGTTTTTAAAAATATTTAAAAAATATATAAAAGTTCAAATCACCCCCCTTTCACCCCATTCAAAATAAAACAATTTAAAATATATATATATTTGGTATCGCCGCGTTCAGAATTTCCCGATCTATCAATAAAAAAAAAGGATTAACCTGATCGCTAAACGGCGTAGCGAGAAAAAAATTCAAAATGCCAGAAATTACGTTTTTTGGGTCACCACGACATTGCATTGAAATGCAATAACAGGCGATCAAAAGATGGGATCTGCACCAAAATGGTATCATTAAAAATGTCAGCTCGGTGCCCAAAAATTAAGCCCTCATCCAACCCAAGATAAAAAAAAATGGACACGCTGCAGGTATCAGAAAATGGCGCAATTTTTTTTTTTTTTTAACAAAGTTTGGAATTTTTTTTCACCGCGTAGATAAAAAAAGAACCCAGACGTGTTTGGTGTCTATGAACTCGTAATGACCTGGAGAATCATAACGGCAGCTCAGTTTTAGCAGTTAGTGAACATGGTGAAAAAAGCCAAACAAAAAACAACTGTTGGATTGCACTTTATTTGCAATTTCAGCGCACTTGGAATTTTTTTCCTGTTTTCGAGTACACGACATGGTAAAACCAATGATGTCGCTCAAAAGTACAACTAGTCCCACAAAAAACAAGCCCTCACATGACCATATTGACAGAAAAATTAAAAGTTATGGCTCTGGGAAGGAGGGGAGCAAAAAATGAAAGTGCAAAACCAAAAATACCTCTGGTCATTGAGGGGTTAAAGGAATGAGCCAAGATGGGAGCCATTATTACTGTAAGGGGCCCAGGACAGGGGAAATTATACCAAGAAGGGGCCCAGAATGGGTGATATTATACCAAGAAGAGGCCCATGATGGGGGACATTATTACAGTAAGGGGCCCAGAACAGGAGACATTATACCAAGAAGAGGCCCATGATGGGGGACATTATTACAGTAAGGGGCTCAGAACAGGAGACATTATACCAAGAAGAGGCCCATGATGGGGGACATTATTACAGTAAGGGGCCCAGAACAGGAGACATTATACCAAGAAGAGGCCCATGATGGGGGACATTATTACAGTAAGGGGCCCAGAACAGGAGACATTATACCAAGAAGAGGCCCATGATGGGGGACATTATTACAGTAAGGGGCTCAGAACAGGAGACATTATACCAAGAAGAGGCCCATGATGGGGGACATTATTACAGTAAGGGGCCCAGAACAGGAGACATTATACCAAGAAGAGGCCCATGATGGGGGACATTATTACAGTAAGGGGCCCAGAACAGGAGACATTATACCAAGAAGAGGCCTATGATGGGGGACATTATTACAGTAAGGGGCCCAGAACAGGAGACATTATACCAAGAAGAGGCCCATGATGGGGGACATTATTACAGTAAGGGGCCCAGAACAGGAGACATTATTCCAAGAAGGGGCCCAGAATGGGTGCTATTATACCAAGAAGGAGCCCATGATGGGGGACATTATTACAGTAAGGGGCCCAGAACAGGAGATAGTATACCAAGAAGGGGCCCAGGATGGGTGACATTATGCCAGGGAAGGACCCAGGATAAGGGGTCGTTATAGCAGGAAGGAGCCTAGGATGGGTGACATTTTACCAGGATGATGGACTTTGTTAAAGGAATGGGCCAAATGGAGGACATTATGACAGTAAGGGGCCCAGGAAAGGGGACATTATACCAGGAAAGGACCCAGGACAGGCGACGTTATAGCAGGAAGGAGCCTAGGATGTGGGACATTTTACCAGCAAGGGGCCTTTGATGGGGGACATTATTACAGAAAGGGGCCAGTACAAGAAAAAATATTACAGGAAGGTGCCTGAATGGAGAAATTATTACATGGAGGGTAAACACATTTGTCTTTATAGCATCTAGGATGCTACAAGGGTCCATACATCTGACCAACATGGAGGTGGGGGCCAAGGTCCATATTTTGCACTGAGGCTCATTGGACTCTGTTTATGCCGCTGTATCTATTCATTTATCTGTCACATTCCTGCATTTCTGTCATATCCGATACATTATCAGTGAGCTCTATACACATGATGGAGGTTCAGGTAATTAGATGAGGTCACTCCACCATCTATGCTATTCCCGTGGCATTAATTAAATATTAATTACATTTTCCCTAATTATTCATTAAAGCTGACTGAAAGTTGATATATTATTTGGCCTTCTGAAGGTCCTATGTACAAACGTGGCAGAAATCCAATCATATACAAAATAATATATTCACAAAGACATTAGAAAAATAGTGAAACCTACAGGCAGAAATGTTTATTGTATTCACACACTGACAATACAAATGATAGGCTGAGAATAACACGCGGGATGACATAAGCGCTCCAGAACAGCTCCTCGGGGGAGGGGCATCCTTGGACCACACCCCTTTCCCCATTCTCATATTTGAGGAGCTTTCTGCTCTTTTGCAATGTTACAGCAACATAAGGACATCTCTGTTTTATGTGACATTTTTCAGGACTTCCCCGCAGTAATAAGTATAGGAAAAACCATTATTGATGGACACTTTTTCAGTTTTTCATAGTAGCTGCATAATATTTGTAATATTTTCTCTTAATACTTATTTTTCTTCCCCACGTACAGGCTGTTTTAAAAAGATATCAAGATGGGAACTACGATAATATTTTTGCCCGTTATGCAAATCAGGTGATTATATTATTTGTGAGTCCACCTTCTTCGTTGTTGGGGTGGACACTATGAGTAGTGGCTCCTCTTTGGCCAATAATTGTGTTGGCAACAACAAAAATTTTTTTTGTAAATTTTGTAAATTTCCGCAGCTGTGTGTGCATTTTTTTTGCAGGTTAACCTCACACTTTGCAGTGTTGACTGATCAGGGGCCCTCGCTTGTGTCTCTGCTGCATCATTTATATGATTTCCGTCGCCTTTTTATATTGTATCTTCCCATGACCTCACTATTCTCCTGCCCGTGATGGCACATTGGGCAGATCCAATTTATAATTTTTAGTGTTTTTTTTCCCCATGGTGTTCGGGACGGTCATTAAGGTGGATGGATTGTCTCAGATGTAGTGATGAGATGGAGGAATAACATGATACATTTGTATCCAGTCTGGACAATCCTCTGTGAGCTGAGCAACCTGGAATCCACATTGATACATTTCACCTGCACTGATACAATGTAACAAACTATGTGCTGCTGATGTACTCATCTCACAGAGGATTGTCTACACTAGGCCTAATTGTCACAAACGCTCAGCTGATTAAGACCAGATCAGTTTTCAGCCTTTGCATGTAAACAATAATGTTTCCAGTCTCCGACAGCAAGCAGAGATCTTGTCAATTAAACAAAAAATTGATAAAAATTCCTTTTTTTTTAAATGTGTGATTTAAGAATTACTCAAATTATTCTTCAAGAGTGAACCACTCCTCCATTTTCCAGCTTCCTGCTTACAATGGCGGGGGGCTCCGTATACTTCATGATTGACAATTTAGGGCTCATACTCATCTGCGAGAAAAATGGTGAGTGCAATCTGGCTCATCTGCGATTTTATTCCTGAGCTCAGATCGGGCAGCATGCTGCGATTGGCATGGTATCTCGCCAATGTAAGTCAATGGGTGTGATAAAAAAAAAAAATCGCACGGCACTCGGACCATGCAAGTGCCGTCCGATTTTTACACTCCCGTGTCCTTGAAAACTCATTTCATCTGCCGCGTATGGTAAAATTGCAGCGTGACAAGTTAGAATACAGTAGATAGAATACAGATGTGCCAATTTTAACACTTAGCCTCGCTCTTCCCACTTGTCCTGCTGCGGTGGCAAGTAGAGTGATAGTATTGAGGTTGATGTCACCTTTGTATTGTCAGGTGACATCAAGCCCAGGGGTTAGTAAAGGCGTCTATAAGACACCTATCCATTACTCATCCCATAGTCATTTGTAAATAAACACAGGCACCCAGAATAAAGTATAATAACACAGACTCCTTTATTGAATTAAAATGAACCAAAAACACTTATACTAATCTCAACACCCAATCCACTGAAGCCAATGTCCCCTGTAAAAGGAGTTAAAAAAATAAACAGCCATATTCCTCATTTCCCTGACTAGAAGAAAATAATCACTCCCCCCCCCCCCCCCCCCCAACGTGTCTAGGTCTGCTACATCTAGATGGCAGGCTGAATTGTTGCATGTTGCGACTATACAGCCTTACGTCCAGCAGAGACAATGAGCTGTGCTCGTGGTGATGTGATGAAGTTGAGCAGAGTAAATATCCAATGACCTTCTTTCATCTCACTGAGGTCACTGTGAGCGTGAGAAAGTTCTAACATAGTAACATAGTAACATAGTTAGTAAGGCCGAAAAAAGACATTTGTCCATCCAGTTCAGCCTATATTCCATCATAATAAATAAATACCCAGATCTACGTCCTTCTACAGAACCTAATAATTGTATGATACAATATTGTTCTGCTCCAGGAAGACATCCAGGCCTCTCTTGAACCCCTCGACTGAGTTCGCCATCACCACCTCCTCAGGCAAGCAATTCCAGAGTCTCACTGCCCTAACAGTAAAGAATCCTCTTCTATGTTGGTGGAAAAACCTTCTCTCCTCCAGACGCAAAGAATGCCCCCTTGTGCCCGTCACCTTCCTTGGTATAAACAGATCCTCAGCGAGATATTTGTATTGTCCCCTTATATACTTATACATGGTTATTAGATCGCCCCTCAGTCGTCTTTTTTCTAGACTAAATAATCCTAATTTCGCTAATCTATCTGGGTATTGTAGTTCTCCCATCCCCTTTATTAATTTTGTTGCCCTCCTTTGTACTCTCTCTAGTTCCATTATATCCTTCCTGAGCACCGGTGCCCAAAACTGGACACAGTACTCCATGTGCGGTCTAACTAGGGATTTGTACAGAGGCAGTATAATGCTCTCATCATGTGTATCCAGACCTCTTTTAATGCACCCCATGATCCGGTTTGCCTTGGCAGCTGCTGCCTGGCACTGGCTGCTCCAGGTAAGTTTATCATTAACTAGGATCCCCAAGTCCTTCTCCCTGTCAGATTTACCCAGTGGTTTCCCGTTCAGTGTGTAATGGTGATATTGATTCCCTCTTCCCATGTGTATAACCTTACATTTATCATTGTTAAACCTCATCTGCCACCTTTCAGCCCAAGTTTCCAACTTATCCAGATCCATCTGTAGCAGAATACTATCTTCTCTTGTATTAACTGCTTTACATAGTTTTGTATCATCTGCAAATATCGATATTTTACTGTGTAAACCTTCTACCAGATCATTAATGAATATGTTGAAGAGAACAGGTCCCAATACTGACCCCTGCGGTACCCCACTGGTCACAGCGACCCAGTTAGAGACTATACCATTTATAACCACCCTCTGCTTTCTATCACTAAGCCAGTTACTAACCCATTTACACACATTTTCCCCCAGACCAAGCATTCTTATTTTGTGTGCCAACCTGTTGTGCGGCACGGTATCAAACGCTTTGGAAAAATCGAGATATACCACGTCCAATGACTCACCGTGGTCCAGCCTATAGCTTACCTCTTCATAAAAACTGATTAGATTGGTTTGACAGGAGCGATTTCTCATAAACCCATGCTGATATGGAGTTAAACAGTTATTCTCATTGAGATAATCCAGAATAACATCCCTCAGAAACCCTTCAAATATTTTACCAACAATAGAGGTTAGACTTACTGGCCTATAATTTCCAGGTTCACTTTTAGAGCCCTTTTTGAATATTGGCACCACATTTGCTATGCGCCAGTCCTGCGGAACAGACCCTGTCGCTATAGAGTCCCTAAAAATAAGAAATAATGGTTTATCTATTACATTACTTAGTTCTCTTAGTACTCGTGGGTGTATGCCATCCGGACCTGGAGATTTATCTATTTTAATCTTATTTAGCCGGTTTCGCACCTCTTCTTGGGTTAGATTGGTGACCCTTAATATAGGGTTTTCATTGTTTCTTGGGATTTCACCTAGCATTTCATTTTCCACCGTGAATACCGTGGAGAAGAAGGTGTTTAATATGTTAGCTTTTTCCTCGTCATCTACAACCATTCTTTCCTCACTATTTTTTAAGGGGCCTACATTTTCAGTTTTTATTCTTTTACTATTGATATAGTTGAAGAACAGTTTGGGATTAGTTTTACTCTCCTTAGCAATGTGCTTCTCTGTTTCCTTTTTGGCAGCTTTAATTAGTTTTTTAGATAAAGTATTTTTCTCCCTATAGTTTTTTAGAGCTTCAATGGTGCCATCCTGCTTTAGTAGTGCAAATGCTTTCTTTTTACTGTTAATTGCCTGTCTTACTTCTTTGTTTAGCCACATTGGGTTTTTCCTATTTCTAGTCCTTTTATTCCCACAAGGTATAAACCGCTTACACTGCCTATTTAGGATGTTCTTAAACATTTCCCATTTATTATCTGTATTCTCATTTCTGAGGATATTGTCCCAGTCTACCAGATTAAGGGCATCTCTAAGCTGTTCAAACTTTGCCTTCCTAAAGTTCAATGTTTTTGTGACTCCCTGACAAGTCCCCCTAGTGAAAGACAGGTGAAACTGCACAATATTGTGGTCGCGATTTCCTAAATGCCCAACCACCTGCAGATTTGTTATTCTGTCAGGTCTATTAGATAGTATTAGGTCTAAAAGTGCTGCTCCTCTGGTTGGATTCTGCACCAATTGTGAAAGATAATTTTTCTTGGTTATTAGCAGAAACCTGTTGCCTTTATGGGTTTAACAGGTTTCTGTTTCCCAGTTAATATCCGGGTAGTTAAAGTCCCCCATAACCAGGACCTCATTATGGGTTACAGCTTCATCTATCTGCTTTAGAAGTAGACTTTCCATGCTTTCTGTTATATTTGTGGGTTTGTAACAGACCCCAATGAGAATTTTGTTACCATTTTTCCCTCCATGAATTTCAACCCATATGGACTCGACATCCTCATTCCCTTCGCTAATATCCTCCCTTAAAGTGGACTTTAGACAAGACTTTACATAGAGACAAACCCCTCCTCCTCTCCGATTTTTACGATCCTTTCTAAACAGACTGTAACCCTGTAAGTTAACTGCCCAGTCATAGCTTTCATCTAACCATGTCTCGGTTATTCCCACTATGTCAAAGTTACCTGTAGATATTTCTGCTTCTAGTTCTTCCATCTTGTTTGTCAGGCTTCTGGCGTTTGCGAGCATGCAGTTTAGAGGATTTTGTTTTGTTCCAATATCCTCACTGTGGATTGTTTTAGAAATGTTCTTACCTCCCTTCTGAGTATGTTTTCCTGGGTCGTCTTTGTTTGAGTCTAATGTTTTTCTTCCCGTCCCCTCTTCTTCTAGTTTAACGCTTGCGGTGCCGTCAGAGAAGTCATCCGAGTTCAGAGTAAATGAACTCAGCTCGACTTAATGATGTCAGCGCGAGCTCAGCTAGAACTTTTCACACAGCGCTCGTTCTGACGTTGATTGGTTATTTTTAATTCAATAGAGGAGTCTGTTATTATTTCAAAATAAGACTTTAAAGATGGGGCTAGTAATGGGGGCATCTTATAGACACCTGTCAATTACTAATCCCTGGGCTTGATGTCAGTTGCTAATACAAAAGTGACATCAACCCCAATGCTATCACCCTACATGCCACTGCACCAGTGCAAGTAGGAAGAGCCGAGGCTAAGTGCCAGATTTGGCGCATCTTATGGATGCACCATTTCTGGGGCAGCTGAGAGCTTATGCTTTTAGTCTGGGAGGGGGCCAATATCGATGGCCCCTTCCTAGGCTGTTAATATCAGCCCGCAGCTGTCTGCCTAGCCTTTGCTGGTTATTAATTACTAGCTATTGAACCTGTTCTACGCCTGGGTGGCGAGCATTTATATTGGTATATGGTCTCCGTCCTGGTATGTGCTGCTCCAACCTGTGTCCCCATCCTGTCATGTGCTGCTCCATCCTGTGTCCCCATCCTGTCATATGCTGCTCCATCATGTGCCCCCATCCTATCATGTGCTGCACCCATCCTGCGCCCCCATTCTGTCATGTGCTACTCCCATCCTGCACCCCCCATCCTGTCATGTGCTGCTCCACCCTGCGCCCCCATTCTGACATGTGCTACACCCATCCTGCGCCTCCATTCTGACATGTGCTACACCCATCCTGCGCCTCCATTCTGACATGTGCTGCACCCATCCTGCGCCTCCATTCTGACATGTGCTGCACCCATCCTGCACCTCCATTCTGTCATTTGCTGCTCCCATCCTGCGCCCCCATCCTGTCATGTGCTGCTCCCATCCTGCGCCCCCGTTCTGTCATGTGCTGCTTCCATCCTGCGCCCCCATCCTGTCATGTGCTGCTACCATCCTGCGCCCCCATCCTGTCATGTGCTGCTCCCATCCTGCGCCCCCATTCTGACATGTGCTACACCCATCCTGCGCCTGCATTCTGACATGTGCTACACCCATCCTGCGCCTCCATTCTGACATGTGCTGCACCCATCCTGCGCCTCCATTCTGTCATTTGCTGCTCCCATCCTGCGCCCCCATCCTGTCATGTGCTGCTTCCATCCTGCACCCCCGTTCTGTCATGTGCTGCTTCCATCCTGCACCCCCAATCTGTCATGTGCTGCTCCCATCCTGCTCCCCCATCCTGTCATTTGCTGCTCCCATCCTGCACCCCCAATCTGTCATGTGTTGCTTCCATCCTGCGCCCCCATCCTGTCATGTGCTGCTCCCATCCTGCGCCCCCATTCTGTCATGTGTTGCTTCCATCATGCACCCCCAATCTGTCATGTGCTGCTCCCATCCTGCGCCCCCGTTCTGTCATGTGCTGCTCCCATCCTGCGCCACCGTTCTGTAATTTGCTGCTCCCATCCATATGCCCCATACGCTGCTCCATAAAGGTTTATGGCCCCATAAGATGCCCCATAGTATATACCCCGTACACTGCTCCATAAAGGTTTATGGCCCCATAAGATGCTCCATAGTATATGCCCCGTACACTGCTCCATAAAGGTTTATGGCCCCCATAAGATGCCCCATAGTATATGCCCCGTACACTGCTCCATAAAGGTTTATGGCCCCATAAGATGCTCCATAGTATATGCCCCGTACACTGCTCCATAAAGGTTTATGGCCCCCATAAGATGCCCCATAGTATATGCCCCGTACACTGCTCCATAAAGGTTTATGGCCCCATAAGATGCTCCATAGTATATGCCACGTACACTGCTCCATAAAGGTTTATGGCCCCATAAGATGCTCCATAGTATATGCCCCGTACACTGCTCCATAAAGGTTTATGGCCCCCATAAGATGCCCCATAGTATATGCCCCGTACACTGCTCCATAAAGGTTTATGGCCCCCATAAGATGCTCCATAGTATATGCCCCGTACACTGCTCCATAAAGGTTTATGGCCCCCATAAAATGCTCCATAGTATATGCCCCCGTACACTGCTCCATTATGGTTGATGGCCCCATAAGATGCTCCATAGTATATGCCTCCGTACACTGCTCCATTATGCTTGATGACCCCCATAAGATGCTCCATATTATATGCCCCCGTACACTGCTCGATTATGGTTGATGGCCCCCATAAGATGCTCCGTATTATATGCCCCCGTACACTGCTCCATTATGGTTGATGGCCCCCATAAGATGCTCCATAGTATATGCCCGTACACTGCTCCATTATGGTTGATGGCCCCCATAACATGCTCCATAGTATATGCCCCCGTACACTGCTCCATTATGGTTGATGGCCCCATTAGATGCTCCATATTATATGCCACCATACACTGCTCCATTATGGTTTATGGCCCCCATAAGATGCTCCATGGTATTATATGCCCCAGTACACTGCTCCATTATGGTTGATGACCCCCATAAGATGCTCCATATTATATGCCCCCGTACACTGCTCCATTATGGTTGATGGCCCCATAAGATGCTCCATATTATATGACCCCGTACACTGATCCATTATGGTTGATGGCCCCATAAGATGCTCCATAGTATATGCCCCGTACACTGCTCCATTATGGTTGATGACCCCCATAAGATGCTCCATAGTATATGCCCCCGTACACTGCTCCATTATGGTTGATGGCCCCATTAGATGCTCCATATTATATGCCACCGTACACTGCTCCATTATGGTTTATGGCCCCCATAAGATGCTCCATGGTATTATATGACCCCGTACACTGCTCCATTATGGTTGATGACCCCCATAAGATGCTCCATATTATATGCCCCCGTACACTGATCCATTATGGTTGATGGCCCCATAAGATGCTCCATAGTATATGCCCCGTACACTGCTCCATTATGGTTGATGACCCCCATAAGATGCTCCATATTATATGCCCCCGTACACTGCTCCATTATGGTTGATGACCCCCATAAGATGCTCCATATTATATGCCCCGTACACTGCTCCATTATGGTTGATGGCCCCCATAAGATGGTCCATAGTATATGCCCGTACACTGCTCCATTATGGTTGATGGCCCCCATAAGATGCTCCATATTATATGCCCCCGTACACTGCTCCATTATGGTTGATGGCCCCATAAGATGCTCCATATTATATGACCACGTACACTGATCCATTATGGTTGATGGCCCCATAAGATGCTCCATAGTATATGCCCCCGTACACTGCTCCATTATGGTTGATGGCCCCCATAAGATGCTCCATATTATATGCCCCCGTACACTGCTCCATTATGGTTGATGACCCCATAAGATGCTCCATATTATATGACCCCGTACACTGCTCCATAAAGGTTTATGGCCCCATAAGATGCTCCATAGTATATGCCCCGTACACTGCTCCATAAAGGTTTATGGCCCCCATAAGATGCCCCATAGTATATGCCCTGTACACTGCTCCATAAAGGTTTATGGCCCCCATAAGATGCTCCATAGTATATGCCCGTACACTGCTCCATTATGGTTGATGGCCCCCATAAGATGCTCCATAGTATATGCCCCCGTACACTGCTCCATTATGGTTGATGGCCCCATAAGATGCTCCATATTATATGCCCCCGTACACTGCTCCATTATGGTTGATGGCCCCCATAAGATGCTCCATAGTATATGCCCGTACACTGCTCCATTATGGTTGATGGCCCCCATAAGATGCTCCATAGTATATGCCCGTACACTGCTCCATTATGGTTGATGGACCCCATAAGATGCTCCATATTATATGCCCCGTACACTGCTCCATTATGGTTGATGGCCCCCATAAGATGCTCCATAGTATATGCCCGTACACTGCTCCATTATGGTTGATGGCCCCCATAAGATGCTCCATATTATATGCCCCCGTACACTGCTCCATTATGGTTGATGGCCCCATAAGATGCTCCATATTATATGACCCCGTACACTGATCCATTATGGTTGATGGCCCCATAAGATGCTCCATAGTATATGCCCCCGTACACTGCTCCATTATGGTTGATGGCCCCCATAAGATGCTCCATATTATATGCCCCCGTACACTGCTCCATTATGGTTGATGGCCCCATAAGATGCTCCATATTATATGACCCCGTACACTGATCCATTATGGTTGATAGCCCCATAAGATGTTCCATAGTATATGCCCCCGTACACTGCTCCATTATGGTTGTTGACCCCCATAAGATGCTCCATATTATATGCCCCCGTACACTGCTCCATTATGGTTGATGACCCCCATAAGATGCTCCATAGTATATGCCCCGTACACTGCTCCATTATGGTTGATGGCCCCCATAAGATGCTCCATATTATATGCCCGTACACTGCTCCATTATGGTTGATGGCCCCCATAAGATGCTCCATAGTATATGCCCCCGTACACTGCTCCATTATGGTTGATGGCCCCATAAGATGCTCCATATTATATGCCCCCGTACACTGCTCCATTATGGTTTATGTCCCCCATAAGATGCTCCATGCTATTATATGCCCCCGTACACTGCTCCATTATGGTTGATGACCCCCATAAGATGCTCCAGTGTGTATGCCCCCGTACACTGCTCCATTATGGTTGATGGCCCCCATAAGATGCTCCATTGTGTATGCCCTCGTACACTGCTCCATTATGGTTGATGGCCCCCATAAGATGCTCCATTGTATATGCCCCCGTACACTGCTCCATTATGGTTTATGGCCCCCATAAGATGCTCCATATTATATGCCCCTGTACACTGCTCCATTATGGTTGATGGCCCCCATAAGATGCTCCATTGTATATGCCCCCGTACACTGCTCCATTATGGTTGATGGCCCCATAAGATGCTCCATAGGATTATATGCCCCGTACACTGCTCTGTTATGGTTTATGGCCCCCATAAGATGCTCCATACTATATGCCCCGTACACTGCTCCATTATGGTTGATGGCCCCCATAACATGCTCCATAGTATTATATGCCCCCCATAACATGCTCCATAGTATTATATGCCCCGTATGCTGCTGCGATATATAAAAAAAAAATAACATACTCCCCTATCGTCGCTGGGTGCCGAGTGCTGGGGGGCCTGAGCAGGCGGGGACACCGGTGCGCTGTGGGGGTCAGGTGCCGGAGTTGCCGCTCGCTCAGGCCCCCGACACTTGCTATATTCACCTGGCCCTGATCCAGCGCTGCGTCCGCTCTGTTACGGCTCCTCTGGCTGTGACTGTTCAGTCAGAGGGCGGCGCGCGTTAGGCGCGTCATCGCACTCTCTGAACTGTGAACGTCACAGGCAGAGGACCCTGGAGACGGAGCCGCACGCAGCTCTGGAACAGGGGACAGGTGAATATAATACTCACCCTCCAGGCACGTCCACGGTCCCTGCCTCCCCGGTGGAGATCGCAGTGTGCGTTCAGTGTTTACGCATACCGTGATCTCCTGGGAGCGTCACTCTGTGGGGTCCAGACTGTGCCGGCGCTTGCGCAGTCTATAAAGGCTTTGGACATAGTGACGCTCCCAGCGTTATATTATAGTGTACAGCTATGAGCTGATATTTATAGCATGGGAAGCTCCATGGGTATTAACCCCTTCCCAGGCTATAAACATCTACCCCCAGCTGTCCACTTTCCCTCTGCTGGTTAATAAAATTTCAGGCGGGCACATGCCATTTTTTTTCAGAAATGTCTTTATTTAGTGGTAAAATACATGTACAGCAAGCCACATACACAAAACAATGGTTATATATCTCACTCGTATATTTCCTTTGGTGAACAGCAATCTTCAAGTGTGACCACTTGAATTATATCTGGAGTTTTTTTTTGCCCGTTGTCCCTATGATAACACTTCCCGTCTCTATGTTATATCATAGTATTAAGACTAATTAACCAATCAGATCTCTCTTTTCATACTTTTGCCAAACATCTGCTGGATTCTGATTGGTTGTTGTGAGGTCTAAGGACCCTATAATATCACTGAATTACCGTATACCAGGAACAGGAAGAGTTGTCACGGGGACAAAAAAAGCTCCTACCTGAATCTCCAACTTCAGATAACTCAACGTTGATGTAAAATATTGGATGATGATACTTCTGTAATAATCGTAGCTGCAGATACTTAAAGGCGCAGTCATATCAATCTTCTGAATTTTTCCTAGACTTCAGAGATGTACGCGGAGCACCTGCAGATGCTGCTGAATGATGTGGTTATCGCAGGTCAGTCTATGATCTATCGATTTCTCTGGTGCATGGATTATTGGCCACATCCCTTCCAATCAAAGACACTCCCATTTTAAAGGTCCACGCCTTAGGACAATTTACTGATTGTTTCCACCTATAGTCAATGCTTCACAACTGCAGAAATGATCGCTGGGAATGGATCAAGACAGGATCTCATGCCCCCACACCTCTGACTTTCCCCTCACCCTCTGCAGGCCTGTTTTATACTCCAGAGCTGCATTCACAGTTCTGCAGACTTCAGAGCTGAAATCTGCCTTCGCGATGATGATTTTGGACTTTTCCTCTCCAACCAGTTAAAATATTTTCTCCCGCAAGCAGTCATGTTTCATATCTCAGTTTAGCTCTAATGTGCACGACGTGATAATTCTTCTTCCCTCCTCGTTGACAGATCAAACCTTCGTAGCTGACAGAGGAGAATTCAGCCTGGACTCATGCCGAGGGATCCTAATGCTGATGGATGTATCTTTTACTGTAGCCCAGAGTTGTTTCCGGAGAATGTGATTCTGCCTTTATTTCATAAATAATACCGCCATACAGTGACTAATTGAGGCTACTCTCCAGCACCCAGGAAAAAGGAAACATTCTGTCCGGAGGGTTGTAGGATCGATTCTTCTCTCCTTTGTGTCAGGATCTACTCACACTTATTAAAAAAAGATGCACTGGACAGCGGATCTGCTACACCTGGTGAGGTGTTATACCGCTATATAGTGCACGTAGAACACTGATACGCATGCTTAATAGTGTGGGTTAGTAAATGGGTTAATGACTGCATCATTATGGAGGAAGGAAATAGAAGGGTTGGTGGCTGATAACCCAGTGTTTGAGGGTAGTGGATGGTATAATGACTGCCTCCCTGGTGGTCTAGGGCAGACATGTGCAAATTGGGTTCCACAAGCCACATCTGGCCCACGCCTGGTCTAGGGCACAGGACTGGTTAGTTTTTCCTTGGTGGTCATCGATAGTGGAGGGGTTAATGGATGCCTCTTTGATGGCCTTGGAAAGAGAAGGAGTAAATGGCTGTTTCCCTGGTGGTCTAGGGTTCTTAAATGATTGCTGGCTGCTTCATTGATGGAAGAGGCACATATGAGGCTCATGCTTTGGGGAACGGCACCGTCTTCTCCTGTAGTCCTCTTACGCTATGAAGGCATCCACAATCATTGCACATAACTCATTGAATATTCAATTTTTTGGCCACAAGGACTTTATTTTGGCACCGCAGGTTTCCTCGCATTTATTCAGGGAGTAGAAAACTGCACTCCCTATTAATAAAGGTTCATAATAAGACATAGAGGGTCCCTGTCTCCCTGAAATACTCAGCTTCATCTGTGGTGTGTGCCACAAAATATGATACATCGCTCCAGCTGCTGCAGAACCTCTTCGGGAAGAGTGAAGTGAGACTTTTTATTCATTCGTTTACTGTAGCAGAAGATTTACTGAGACCTCTGTGCGTGAATGTAATCTAAGGAAAAGAGCAAACGTCTGTGAAAACAAAACGGAATTTAGGAACCGAGATGATGCAAAGAGCAACTAGTGAAACACAATGTAACACAAATGTAAAGTGCGTTCACCGACGTCACAGCGCCACCAGGTGGAAGAAAGACATATGGCACTTAACGAAAGCTTAGCTGAATGCTAACGGGAGACTCAGTCTGAACGAATTTGGCCGCTTATGGAAACGTCTGAATATGTGCAAGGTAAAATAAACCTGTCTGTAATTTATAGATGACAATAAACCCAGTATTTCTCAAGGTGATTTCTGAGCTATAGTCTTACAAATAGGGAGCAGTATTATAGTAGTTATATTCTTGTACATAGGGAGCAGTATTATAGTAGTTATATTCTTGTACATAGGGGCAGTATTATAGTAGTTACTAGATTGTGGCCCGATTCTAACGCATCGGGTATTCTAGAATATGCATGTTCCCGTAGTATATGGACAATATTCTCTACTCCCCTCTCATCTCTTCTTCCCATAACCGCATCCAAGACTTCTCCCGTGCTTCCCCCATACTCTGGAACTCTCTACCCCAACACATCAGACTTGCGCCTACCATAGAAACCTTCAAAAAGAACCTGAAGACTCATCTCTTCCGACAAGCCTACAGCCTGCAGTGATCCTCAACCTACTGAACAGCCGCACAGCCAGCTCTTCCCTCTCCTAGTGTATCCTCACCCACCCCCTGCAGACTGTGAGCCCTCGCGGGCAGGGTCCTCCCTCCTTATGTACTCGTGTGCCTTGTTATCTGCTCATGTTTAATGTATTTGTCTATATTTGCCTCGTATTCACATGTAAAGCGCCATGGAATAAATGGCGCTATAAAAATGTATAATAATAATAATAATAATGATGATTCCAGAATTCGCGGCAGACTGTGCCCGTCGCTGATTGGTCGAGGCAACCTTTATGACATCATCGTCGCCATGGCAACCATTATGACATCTACGTCGATACTGTGCCCGTCGCTGATTGGTCGAGGCCTGGCGGCCTCGACCAATCAGAGACGCGGGATTTCCAGGACAGACAGACAGACAGAAAGACAGACAGACGGAAAAACCCTTAGGCAATTATATATATAGATATTCTTGGGCAGTATTATAATAGTTATATTCTTGTATATAGGGGCAGTATTATAGTAGTTATATTCTTGTACATAGGGCAGTATTATAGTAGTTATATTCTTGTACATAGGGGCAGTATTATAGTAGTTATATTCTTGTACATAGGAGCAGTATTATAGTAGTTATATTCTTGTACATAGGGGCAGTATTATAGTAGTTATATTCTTGTACATAGGGGCAGTATTATAGTAGTTATATTCTTGTACATAGGAGCAGTATTATAGTAGTTATATTCTTGTACATAGGAGCAGTATTATAGTAGTTATATTCTTGTACATAGGGGCAGTATTATAGTAGTTATATTCTTGTACATAGGGGCAGCATTATAGTAGTTATATTCTTGTACATAGGGGGCAGTATTATAGTAGTTATATTCTTGTACATAGGAGCAGCATTATAGTAGTTATATTCTTGTACATAGGGGGCAGTATTACAGTAGTTATATTCTTGTACATAGGAGCAGTATTATAGTAGTTATATTCTTGTACATAGGAGCAGTATTATAGTAGTTATATTCTTGTACATAGGGGCAGTATTATAGTAGTTATATTCTTGTACATAGGGGCAGTATTATAGTAGTTATATTCTTGTACATAGGAGCAGTATTATAGTAGTTATATTCTTGTACATAGGAGCAGTATTATAGTAGTTATATTCTTGTACATAGGGGGCAGTATTATAGTAGTTATATTCTTGTACATAGGAGCAGCATTATAGTAGTTATATTCTTGTACATAGGAGCAGTATTATAGCAGTTATATTCTTGTACATAGGAGCTGTACTATAATTTTTTGAACATAGTATTAGCAGCATTTTTGTACTTATAGTAGTAATCACTATTATATTTTTTCATTTTCCAGTTTTCCTCTTAAATGATCAGTTATCTAAACCTACTGCGTTTACTGAATTTTTATGCCAAATTCCAACATTTTGTCTGAAAAATATTCAGAATTGAGAGTCCTCAGTGATTGATTCCTTTTAATGGCTAACTGAAAAGATGGTAACAAATTGCAGCTTTCGATACTACACTGGTCTCTTCATCAGGCAAAGACTAAAACAAATTCTGAAGAATCACATATTTATGCACAACATAGAGAGAAAAAAAAGGGGGGGAACCATGGGTAAGACAGGTGACATGAAGCAGAATTACCATGGGTGATAAACAGTTACGTCCATAAATATTGGGCCAGCTCTTAGATAAGGATTGTTTTATTGTCCTCTGATTAGGGTCTCTGTTGTGATGACCCCTCATAGTCTGAGGGGCAAGTTCCTTAGTTGATGTAAAAAGACATAAATCCGTGCGACACATTCATTCCTGCAGTTAGAGTGTCAAAGGTCATCATTAGTTTATATTCCCAGACTCTTCTGTCTCTCTGAGATTTGAAGCTGCCTTTTAGTACAAGTAATTTCATGTCCATAATGTTATGATTCGGGAGACAGAAATGTATTGTCACAGGTAGATCCATTCTTTTTTCTCTTATTGTATGGCGGTGAGAATTCATACTTGTTCTAAGCTTTTACCCTGTCTCCCCCACATACAGACCCCCAGTTGGACATTTAGTACACATAATTAGGTACACCACATTAAAAGTGTCGCAGCTGAAGGTACCTGGTATCTTGTAGTCCTGATGTGAATTGGGGATCTCTATCTTGTCCGTGGTCATTATAAATGGACAGGTTTTACATTTTTCTGGTTGCAAGGAAAGGTACCTGCAGCTGTTGGAGAGGACAGGGAGCTCTTGACAATGATGCTTCTTAGATTTGGGGGCTGCGTAAAACACAGTAGTGGGGGGTCTGGAATAATGGATTGTAATCGGGCATCTTTTTGCAGTAAAGGTTGTAATTTCCGTGCAGCTCCCCTTAGCACCTCCAGATTTGGATTGTAGGTGACTACTAGAGGCACCCGGTTATTTTCTTCTTTAGCTTTGTAATGTAGCAGGTGATTCCTTGATATTCTGGTGGTTCTTGTGATCTGGTTTTCAATTGTTCTTGGATGGTAGCCCTGATTCAAAAAGGTCTTCCAAGGCGACCAAGGTTTTCATCCCTGTCCATGGGGTGGAACATATACGATTGTATCTGATGGCTTGGCTGTAGACAATAGAGTTCTTTATGTGTTTTGGATGGAAACTGTCCCATTTAAGGTATGTTGGACGGTTGATTGGCTTCTGATACAGGGATGTCTCTATTTTATTGTTCGGCAGCTTAATGATGGTGTCCAAAAAGTTAATCTCAGTACAGGAGTAGTTGAGTGTCAAGTTGATGGATGAAATTGATTAAACCGTTCATGGAACGTCTTCAGCTGCGGCTCAGACTCCGTCCAGATGATTAAAATGTCATCAATGTAGCGGTAGTACGCCAGAGGCCGGATGGGACATGAGGACAAAAAGTCACTTTCAAGCTTGGCCATGAAAAGATTTGCATACTGTGGGGCCATTTTACTTCCCATCGCTGTGCCAGTCTCCTGTAGATAGATCTTCTTGTCAAATTCAAAGTAATTGTGGGTGAGGATGAATTTTATAACTTTCACCACAGAATTTGCATCAGTCCCTGCGTTTTCCAGGAAGAATTTGCAGCCATTTAATCCATCCTGGTGTGGGATATTGGAGTACAAAGATTCCACATCCATGGTGGCCAGGATGGTTCCTTCTGGTAGAGGACCTATTGCTGATAGTTTATTCAATAGGTCAGTTGTGTCCTGAATGAAGCTGGGTGTATCTTTTACCAGGGGTTTAAGAATACCCTCTACCCATCCAGATACCTGCTCAGTAAGGTGCCCACACATGAGATAATTGGTCTTCCTGGGTTTCCAGATTTGTGGATTTTGGGAGCATGTAGAATGTCCCTGTTCTTGGACTGTTCTTGGACTGTTTATCACTCATGATAATTCTGCTTCATGTCACCTGTCTTATCCATGGTTTTCCCCCCTTTTTTTCTGTGCTATGTTGTGCATAAATATGTGATTCTTCAGAATTTGTTTTAGTCTTTGCCTGATGAAGAGACCTGTGTAGTCTCGAAAGCTGCAATTTGTTACCATCTTTTCAGATAGCCATTAAAAGGTATCAACCACTGAGGACTCTCAATTCTAAATATTTTTCTATCTACTGGCTAACACGGTACCAAGATATATATCTTTCCTGTATCAACATTTTGTCTGAAAATTTTAGTTATGTCTTTCAGGATCTATTCCGGACCATTGATATGAATCAGACTGGATTACTTGATGGTTTTGGTTTGTCAAGAGCCGTCCAAGACGCTGGTAAGCAGCTCTGCTTATATTTGTTTCTTTGTGCATGAACTAAACTTTAGTTTCTTAAGATTGGACATCACATAGGGAAACAAACCGTTACTCCCACCAGGGTGAATGACATTAGCGCGGTGCAACCTTCCTATCTCTCGCCAGTCTATTAATCACAGAAGTCCCAGATCTTTAGGCTGGAAAATAAGGATGGATACTTTCTTCCAGGGAACAGACAAGGCGATTTCTTAGACTTCTAGAAGAACGGCTTCTTGTAATGTTGATGGATCGGCCGCAGCAGAGTTTGGGTTTAATGATATTGAGTTTTCAGGGTTCATTGAGGGGCAATCGCTGTGTAAGGACATTAATCGTCATTCATGGGGGGGACGAGTGCTCAGTGCATTGCAGATCCTGACTCACGAGGTTGTGGAGGCTGTTACGGGATTTGTTACAGTCGGTAAGATGGGTTTGGTTTATGGATATTGCAGGGTGAATTACATGGATGACTTATTAGCAAAAAAGGGCAGATTATAGCAGATCTACGATGTCACGTACTTTATATTCCTTCTACATGCCCCATAAAACTAGGTACAGGTATAGTTTTTGGCCAACAACCCCTTCCCTGTTCTGCTGGAAGTTCAGTGTCTCTTGCGGATGGACAGAGCATGACCATTGTACTTTCAGAAAACTCCATCAACATTTCCGTTTGGCTAGCTTAATGTCCAGGAAGTGTGGGGAATCTTTGTAGTGCAGGAAGGTCATTATTTCTCTACAAGAAATGAGGGCAGGTCTTTGTCTGTAACAGAAATTCGGGGAAGGACTTTCCCTACAGGAAGAGGAGGTGGGCCTGTCTTTCTCTACAGGAAGTGAGGGTGAGTCTTTCTTTTCTGCAGGAAATAGGAGTGAATATTATCATCTCTACAGGAAGTAAGGGTGAGCATCTCCTTCTATACAGGAAGTAAGGGTGAATCTTTCCTTATCTACAGGAAGTAGGGGTGGGTCTTTCCTTATCTACAGGAAGTAAGGGAGAGCATCTCCTTCTATACAGGAAGTAAGTGTGAGCATCTCCCTCTATACAGGAAATAGGGGTGAATCTTTCCTTATCTACAGGAAGTAGGGGTGGGTCTTTCTTTTCTGCAGGAAATAGGAGTGAATATTATCTCTACAGTAAGTAAGGGTGAGCATCTCCTTCTATACAGGAAGTAGGGGTGAATCTTTCCTTATCTACAGGAAGTAGGGGTGGGTCTTTCCTTATCTACAGGAAGTAAGGGAGAGCATCTCCTTCTATACAGGAAGTAAGGGTGAGCATCTCCCTCTATACAGGAAGTAGGGGTGAATCTTTCCTTATCTACAGGAAGTAGGGGTGGGTCTTTCTTTTCTGCAGGAAATAGGAGTGAATATTATCATCTCTACAGTAAGTAAGGGTGAGCATCTCCTTCTATACAGGAAGTAGGGGTGAATCTTTCCTTATCTACAGGAAGTAGGGGTGGGTCTTTCCTTATCTACAGGAAGGGAGAGCATCTCCTTCTATACAGGAAGTAAGGGTGAGCATCTCCCTCTATACAGGAAGTAGGGGTGAATCTTTCCTTATCTACAGGAAGTAGGGGTGGGTCTTTCTTTTCTGCAGGAAATAGGAGTGAATATTATCATCTCTACAGGAAGTAAGGGTAAGTATCTTCTATACAGGAAGTAGGTGTGAATCTTTCCTTCTCTACAGGAAGTACGGGTGAGTCTTTCTTTTCTGCAGGAAATAGGAGTGAATATTATCATCTCTACAGGAAGTACGGGTGAGCATCTCTTTCTATACAGGAACTAGGCGTGAATCTTTCCTTCTCTACAGGAAGTACGGGTGAGCATTTCCTTCTCTACAGGAAGTAGGAGTGAGTCTCTCCTTCTCTACAGGAAGTATGGGTGTCTTTAGTAACATAGTAACATAGTAACATAGTTAGTAAGGCCGAAAAAAGACATTTGTCCATCCAGTTCAGCCTATATTCCATCATAATAAATACCCAGATCTACGTCCTTCTACAGAACCTAATAATTGTATGATACAATATTGTTCTGCTCCAGGAAGACATCCAGGCCTCTCTTGAACCCCTCGACTGAGTTCGCCATCACCACCTCCTCAGGCAAGCAATTCCAGATTCTCACTGCCCTAACAGTAAAGAATCCTCTTCTATGTTGGTGGAAAAACCTTCTCTCCTCCAGACGCAAAGAATGCCCCCTTGTGCCCGTCACCTTCCTTGGTATAAACAGATCCTCAGCGAGATATTTGTATTGTCCCCTTATATACTTATACATGGTTATTAGATCGCCCCTCAGTCGTCTTTTTTCTAGACTAAATAATCCTAATTTCGCTAATCTATCTGGGTATTGTAGTTCTCCCATCCCCTTTATTAATTTTGTTGCCCTCCTTTGTACTCTCTCTAGTTCCATTATATCCTTCCTGAGCACTGGTGCCCAAAACTGGACACAGTACTCCATGTGCGGTCTAACTAGGGATTTGTACAGAGGCAGTATAATGCTCTCATCATGTGTATCCAGACCTCTTTTAATGCACCCCATGATCCTGTTTGCCTTGGCAGCTGCTGCCTGGCACTGGCTGCTCCAGGTAAGTTTATCATTAACTAGGATCCCCAAGTCCTTCTCCCTGTCAGATTTACCCAGTGGTTTCCCGTTCAGTGTGTAATGGTGATATTGATTCCCTCTTCCCATGTGTATAACCTTACATTTATCATTGTTAAACCTCATCTGCCACCTTTCAGCCCAAGTTTCCAACTTATCCAGATCCATCTGTAGCAGAATACTATCTTCTCTTGTATTAACTGCTTTACATAGTTTTGTATCATCTGCAAATATCGATATTTTACTGTGTAAACCTTCTACCAGATCATTAATGAATATGTTGAAGAGAACAGGTCCCAATACTGACCCCTGCGGTACCCCACTGGTCACAGCGACCCAGTTAGAGACTATACCATTTATAACCACCCTCTGCTTTCTATCACTAAGCCAGTTACTAACCCATTTACACACATTTTCCCCCAGACCAAGCATTCTCATTTTGTGTACCAACCTCTTGTGCGGCACGGTATCAAACGCTTTGGAAAAATCGAGATATACCACGTCCAATGACTCACCGTGGTCCAGTCTATAGCTTACCTCTTCATAAAAACTGATTAGATTGGTTTGACAGGAGCGATTTCTCATAAACCCATGCTGATATGGAGTTAAACAGTTATTCTCATTGAGATAATCCAGAATAACATCCCTCAGAAACCCTTCAAATATTTTACCAACAATAGAGGTTAGACTTACTGGCCTATAATTTCCAGGTTCACTTTTAGAGCCCTTTTTGAATATTGGCACCACATTTGCTATGCGCCAGTCCTGCGGAACAGACCCTGTCGCTATAGAGTCACTAAAAATAAGAAATAATGGTTTATCTATTACATTACTTAGTTCTCTTAGTACTCGTGGGTGTATGCCATCCGGACCCGGAGATTTATCTATTTTAATCTTATTTAGCCGGTTTCGCACCTCTTCTTGGGTTAGATTGGTGACCCTTAATATAGGGTTTTCATTGTTTCTTGGGATTTCACCTAGCATTTCATTTTCCACCGTGAATACCGTGGAGAAGAAGGTGTTTAATATGTTAGCTTTTTCCTCGTCATCTACAACCATTCTTTCCTCACTATTTTTTAAGGGGCCTACATTTTCAGTTTTTATTCTTTTACTATTGATATAGTTGAAGAACAGTTTGGGATTAGTTTTACTCTCCTTAGCAATGTGCTTCTCTGTTTCCTTTTTGGCAGCTTTAATTAGTTTTTTAGATAAAGTATTTTTCTCCCTATAGTTTTTTAGAGCTTCAATGGTGCCATCCTGCTTTAGTAGTGCAAATGCTTTCTTTTTACTGTTAATTGCCTGTCTTACTTCTTTGTTTAGCCACATTGGGTTTTTCCTATTTCTAGTCCTTTTATTCCCACAAGGTATAAACCGCTTACACTGCCTATTTAGGATGTTCTTAAACATTTCCCATTTATTATCTGTATTCTCATTTCTGAGGATATTGTCCCAGTCTACCAGATTAAGGGCATCTCTAAGCTGTTCAAACTTTGCCTTCCTAAAGTTCAATGTTTTTGTGACTCCCTGACAAGTCCCCCTAGTGAAAGACAGGTGAAACTGCACAATATTGTGGTCGCTATTTCCTAAATGCCCGACCACCTGCAGATTTGTTATTCTGTCAGGTCTATTAGATAGTATTAGGTCTAAAAGTGCTGCTCCTCTGGTTGGATTCTACACCAATTGTGAAAGATAATTTTTCTTGGTTATTAGCAGAAACCTGTTGCCTTTATGGGTTTCACAGGTTTCTGTTTCCCAGTTAATATCCGGGTAGTTAAAGTCCCCCATCACCAGGACCTCATTATGGGTTGCAGCTTCATCTATCTGCTTTAGAAGTAGACTTTCCATGCTTTCTGTTATATTTGGGGGTTTGTAACAGACCCCTTTCTTTTTCTGCAGGAAATAGGGGTGAATATTTTCTTCTCTACAGGAAGTAGGGGTGAGTCTTTCCTTCTCTACAGGAAGTAGGGGTGGGTCTTTCCTTCTCTACAGGAAGTATAGGAGTGTTTTTTTTTCTCTGCAGAAAGTAGGGGTGAGTATTTCCTTCTCTACAGGAAGTAGGGCTGAATTGTGGTGTCTATCTTTCAATGTAGGAGATAGGGGTGGGTCTATTCTTCCCTACCTGATGTAGGGGTGGCTCTTTCTTTCTCCACAGGAAGTAGGGGTGGGTAAAATATCACTGCCATACAGCGATCACATAGTGGTAGATACACTATCATTCCTGACAACCGTGTAATAGACCATAGGTTTTTTTCCGGTTGAAGTAATTTACTTTTCCAAAGGATTACATCAGGCCAATACAACAATGGTGATGAATATGAATAACACCAAAACTTTTTCTCCACTCATGGTTAGTGGTTGGGTGAAGACATTAATTGTCAAACTACTGAGCTTTCTCTTTTTAAATCATAATGACAACCCAAAACATCCAAATGACCCTGATCAAAAGTTCACATACCCTGGTGATTTTGGTCTGATAACATGCACAGAAGTTGACAAAAATGGGTGTGAATGGCTACTAAAGGTAACATCCTCACCGGTGACCTGTTTGCTTGTAATCAGTGTGTGCATAAAAGCTGAGAGTTTCTGGGAACCAAACAGACTCTTGCATCTTTCATCCAGCCACTGACATTTCTGGATTGTGAGTCATGGGGAAAGCAAAAGAATTGTCAACGGATCTACGGGAAAAGGTAATGAAGCAATAAAAAAGAGCCACTAAGCTTGAAACGCGTCTGCTTATGGATCCCATGGATAGCTGATGACACTTATGCCGCATGATATGATGCTGGATTTTTAAGTATGGCTTCAATAAATTATGGATTTTAAAAAAAACAAAGAGCTGGACTAGCTCCTCTTTCGATTCTGCCAGGGTATCTAAACTTTTGAGCACAACTGTATTCCCATTCTACACAAACTCCCTATCCTGCTGATACCCCCAATTCTGTCCCCGCAAATGCTACTCCGTTTGCCTCATCACGGCACCCTCTGTGTGTCACAGTGACCCCTATACTTTAAACATTGAGTTTACTCTAACTGCCCAAAAAGTACAGACAGACAATGCCCCCCCCCCCTCCAAATAATACTGTCAGGTAGTGGCAAACAGTAATAGTGCCTCATATACTAAGTGTGAATAATAGTGGAAAGACAACGCAGCTCCGATTTTTTTAGGGGTTATATGGACAACATACATGAGGGGTCCTCTGCTTTATCCAGAGTGGAAAGCTTATGCTGTGGCAGACCCACACTGGATGGTGATCATTTAAGGGCTCACACTGTGTGGTGGCCTTTGCTGGTTGTTAATTATATGGAGGATGCCACAGAATTTTTCCTAGGTGGCACCCCATTTTAATAGACAGTAAAGGCTAAGTAGACAGCTTTGAACTGATATTTATAGCCTGGGAAGCTCCATGCTTATTACCCCCTTCCCAGGCTATAAACATCGACCATCAGCTTTCCCTCAGTTGATTAAGAAAAAGTAGGGGGATCCCACGCTATTTTTTTCTTAACTTTATTTAATTATTAGCTAAATGCATGAACATTAAACTACACCACTGAACTAATTATATAGCTCCCTGACATTTTTCTATCTATTCTATGTGTATCTATCTATTCTATCTATTCTAATCTGTCAGGTCACGCTGTGATTTTACTGTACGCGGCTGATGAAATATCGGACTTTCAAGGAGCTGGATGCATAAAAATAGGACGGCACTCACATGGTCCGTGTGCAGGGCAATTTTTTTCTCACACCCATTAACACTGTTTTTAACGCAGATGAGTATGAACCCTAATACTCACTTTTTAGTTCTTTACCTGCAGCCACCATGATTTTAAGTAGGAAATGTTCCCTACATGTTCCTTCTAGTTATTCTACAGTGAGAGGAGACTGAAAAAGTCCAGCATTTATCAGCCTATTGCACCCCTGGGACATGGGCTAAGGGACATGTGCAGGAATTCTTCCTTGTTCCCCCCCATTGTTCCTCCTGTCACATCGCCCGTGTCTGTGTGTTTTCAGGTCTCGTGGTCAGTGACGCGGTGCTGAATATCATGATCCTGAGATACGCCAACTATGCCCAGAAGATGAGCTTTGCCGACTTTGTCTGCTGCATGATTCGCCTGGAAACTGTGACAAGTAAGAGAAGAAATGACGTATCGGTACTGATGGCTGGGTGACAGTATGGAAGCCTCAGCGGGTGCTGCCAGCCAGGGCTGCTGCCAGGAATTTCAGGGCTCCATATTGGCAAAATTTTGGGTCCCCCTTGAGACTCCATGCAGGCTCCACCCCAGCTCCGCCTTTACCCCTCGAAACTTCTACAGTCCCACTGCCCAGTCTTGGAAAAACTCCCCTTCTGTACCCCGTCCTCACCAATCACACATTAACAGTTACCATCGACCACCAGATCACATACATAGCCATCAGTTTTTATTTAGGCCAAAAGATTTTTTTAAGCCGCCACCATGACAAGGTAGACTCTTTTGGCCAATCTCTACTTTACTGTAACTTATTAAACATTTCTTAAAATATCCAGTACTCTTTTTTTAGGTGCCATACATTTTTCTTTAAAAGAATGAGTCACATACATTTTTTAAAATGACCAATAATACCACATACAAGAGACAAATACCGTCACACCAAGACCAGATCTCATATTACCACTGCATAGTGACAGAATACTACAAAACTGATCATTAGTAAAAAAAAAACAAAAAAAACACAATACTAATATTACAAAAAGTGCCATTATACACAGGAGCTCTAGTCTTTACATAGTATACAGTGTATTGTTTCAGTGTACAGATAATACAGGGACTCGCCAGTGACATTATACACAGGACCTCTGTATATAGTGTATAGTGTACAGGTATTACAGTGATCACCAGTGATATTATACACAGGAGCTCTGTATATAGTGTACAGGTAATACAGTGATCACCAGTGACATTATAAACAAGAGCTCTGTATACAATGTAAGTGTACAGATAATACAGGGACTCACCAGTGACATTTTACACAGGAGATCTGTATATAGTGTATAGTGTACAAGTAATACAGTGATCACTAGTGACATTATACACAGGAGTTCTGTATATAGTGTATAGTATACAGGCAATACAGTGATAACCAGTGACATCATACACAGGATCTCTCTACATAGTGTACAGGAGGTAATACAGTGATCACCAGTGAATTTATAACAGGAGCTCTCTATATAGTGTCAGTGCACAGGTGATCATATTATGGAGGTACTGACTATTGATGATATCATGGAGGCACTGACTATAGATGATGATATTATGGAGGCACTGACTATAGATGATGATATTGTGGAGGTACTGACTATATAGGACCATATTAGGGATGCAATGACTATAGAGGAAAATAACATGGACGCACTGACTATAGAGGAAAATAACATGGAGCCTGGCAGCGCTGGAGTCCGGAGTTCAAACCCCACCAAGGACAACATCTGCAAAGAGTTTGTATGTTCTCTCCGTGTTTGCGTGGGTTTCCTCCGGGTACTCCGGTTTCCTCCCACATTCCAAAGACATACTGATAGGGAATTTAGATTGTGAGCCCCAAAGGGGACAGTGATGATAATGTGTGCAAACTGTAAAGCGCTGTGGAATATGTTAGCGCTATATAAAAATAAAGATTATTATTATGGAGGCACTGACTATAGATGATGATATTATGGAGGTACTGACTATAGATGATGATATTATGGAGGCACTGACTATAGATGAGGATATTATGGAGGCACTGACTATAGATGAGGATATTATGGAGGCACTGACTATAGATGATGATATTATGGAGGCACCGACTATAGATGATGACATTATGGAGGTACTGACTATAGATGATGATATTATGGAGGCACTGACTATAGATGATGATATTATGGAGGCACTGACTATAGATGATATTATGGAGGCACTGACTATAGATGATGATATTATGGAGGTACTGACTATAGATGATGATATTATGGAGGTACTGACTATAGATGATGATATTATGGAGGTACTGACTATAGATGATGATATTATGGAGGTACTGACTATAGATGAGGAGATTATGGAGGCCCTGACTATAGATGATGATATTATGGAGGCACTGACTATAGATGATGATATTATGGAGGCACTGACTATAGATGATGATATTATGGAGGTAGTGACTATAGATGATGATATTATGGAGGTACTGACTATATAGGACAATATTAGGGACGCAATGACTATAGAGGAAAATAACATGGAGGCACTGACTATAGAGGACATTATTATGGAGGCACTGACTATAGAGGACATTATTATGGAGGCACTGACAATAGAGGACATTATTATGGAGGTACTGACTATAGAGGACATTATTATGGAGGCACTGACTGTGGCTAAATCTGTACAGATATTATCAATATGATCCATATGACTGATATAAGAAGCTGGTTATTATATATTTCCAGAGGTTTTCCAGAACCTAACAAAGGATGGAGCGGGCGTGTACCTGAGCGCAGAAGAGGTGAGTGTCAGCACTGCAGACTTGACGGAGTCTCCTGTATACGGACACAAGTGTTTTGTCTGCTTTATGCACAGCCCAAAAGTACAAAGGACAAACAGATGAGAGAACTGACAGTAAAGATTAGCTTCACCAGCAGTTAATCCCAGCGATTACCGCACACGCTGGATACGTTGCAGCCCACAGACCCACTGCAAAATCGGGATGTCTTCCATAGATTGTGAGCCGTCGCGGGCAGGGTCCTCTCTCCTCCTGTACCAGTCGTGACTTTTATTGTTTAAGATTATTGTACTTGTTTTTATTATGTATACCCCTCCTCACATGTAAAGCGCCATGGAATAAATGACTACAGTACAGACCAAAAGTTTGGACACACCTTCTCACTTTAAGATTTTTCTGTATTTTCATGACTATGAAAATAGTTCATTCACACTGAAGGCATCAAAACTATGAATTATCACATGTGGAATTATATACTTAACAAAAAAGTGTGAAACAACTGAAATTATGTCTTATATTGTAGGTTCTTCAAAGTAGCCACCTTTTGCTTTGATGACTGCTTTGCGCACTCTTGGCATTCTCTTGATGAGCTTCAAGAGGTAGTCACCGGGAATGGTCTTCCAACAATCTTGAAGGAGTTCCCAGAGATGCTTAGCTCTTGTTGGCCCTTTTGCCTTCTGCTGTCCAGCTCACCCCAAACCATCTCGATTGGGTTCAGGTCTGGTGACTGTGGAGGCCAGGTCATCTGGCGTAGCACCCATCACTCTCCTTCTTGGTCAAAAAGCCCTTGCACAGCCTGGAGGTGTTTGGGGTCATTGTCCTGTTGAAAAATAAATGATGGTCCAACTAAACGCAAACCGGATGGAATAGCATGCCGCTGCAAGATGCTGTGGTAGCCATGCTGGTTCAGTATGACTTCAATATTGAATAAATCCCCAACAGTGTCACCAGCAAAGCCCCCCCACACCATCACACCTCCTCCTCCATGCTTCACGGTGGGAACCAGGCATGTAGAGTCCATCCGTTCACCTTTTCCGCGTCGCACAAAGACACGGTGGTTGGAACCAAAGATCTCAAATTTGGACCAAAGCACAGATTTCCACTGGTCTAATGTCCATTCCTTGTGTTCTTTAGCCCAAACAAGTCTCTTCTGCTTGTTGCCTGTCCTTAGCAGTGGTTTCCTAGCAGCTATTTTACCATGAAGGCCTGCTGCACAAAGTCTCCTCTTAACAGTTGTTGTAGAGATGTGTCTGCTGCTAGAACTCTGTGTGGCATTGACCTGGTCTCTAATCTGAGCTGCTGTTAACCTGAGATTTCTGAGGCTGGTGACTCGGATAAACTTATCCTCAGAAGCAGAGGTGACTCTTGGTCTTCCTTTCCTGGGGTGGTCCTCATGTGAGCCAGTTTCTTTGTAGCGCTTGATGGCTTTTGCCACTGCACTTGGGGACACTTTCATAGTTTTCCCAATTTTTTGGTCTGACTGACCTTCATTTCTTAAGGTAATGATGGCCACTTGTTTTTCTTGCCATTATACAAGTTCTAACAGTCTATTCAGTAGGACTATCAGCTGTGTATCCACCAGACTTCTGCTCAACACAACTGATGGTCCCAACCCCGTTTATAAAGCAAGAAATCCCACTTATTAAACCTGACAGGGCACACCTGTGAAGTGAAAACCATTCCCGGTGACTACCTCCTGAAGCTCATCAAGAGAATGCCAAGAGCGTGCAAAGCAGTCATCAAAGCAAAAGGTGGCTACTTTGAAGAACCTAGAATATAAGACATAATTTCAGTTGTTTCACACTTTTTTGCTAAGTATATAATTCCACACGTGTTAATTCATAGTTTTGATGCCTTCAGTGTGAATGTACAATTTTCATAGTCATGAAAATACAGAAAAATCTTTAAATGAGAAGGTGTGTCCAAACTTTTGGTCTGTACTGTATATAATAATAAGTAATAATATATCAGCACAAAGACATCAGCAGCACAACTCGCTCTCCTGGCCTGATAGGTTGCTACAATGTATCAGCCGAGAGAACGCCGCACTGTTTATCTGCTGAGAATTGTCAGAATTGTCTTGTTTGCAACTGTAACAAACCTCAGGTATAAAGATCTGCAGTGGGTTCCACATTCCTTCATACAATTCTCACATTCACTGACAGCAAGCGGAGAAGAGAAAAATGTCTATTGTGCCAGAATAATTGGCTTTCAGGCTCAAACTTTCCTGATATTAGTGATCAACTGAAATTAAAGGGGCTGTTCAGTCTTCAGAGAAAGGTCTGCAGTCACCTCACCTGTGCACGCAGCTACTGTTCCCGAGTATTCCCTGTGGTCAGTGGCCGTATGTACCGGTATGTGAATTGCATTCATCAGGGAACAGTGACAGCAGGCCCATATAAAGTGACTGCAGACTGTTCCCGAGCCTAGACAACCCATTTAAATATGGATGATTTTGGAGCGCTCGCCGGCGTATACATGTGGCCGTTCTGTGCTGAGGTCACAAACTGAGATACAATCAGACATGAAGAAACACTTGTGCACATTGTATCTTACCGCTGCTGGTCCTCCGTCACCTGAACTTGTGGGTTTTCTGTTTTATTTGCAGTGGATGCAGATCATCATGTCCAGCTAACGACGCAGGAGGCTCCGACCCGGTAAGTGAGAAGGAACAGCAAGAGTATGACTACAACGGTGCAAACCGGAAATCTGCCAGCACCACTGGGCTGTGCAAAGTCTGAAAAAATCATCTCCAACAACAACTAGCAGAATAGTGATTGCAGCTCAGGAATATAATAAAGGATGTAACTCAGGATCAGTAATGTAATGTATGTACACAGTGACTGCACCAGCAGAATAGTGAGTGCAGCTCTGGAGTATAATAAAGGATGTAACTCAGGATCAGTAATGTAATGTATGTACACAGTGACTGCACCAGCAGAATAGTGAGTGCAGCTCTGGAGTATAATAAAGGATGTAACTCAGGATCAGTAATGCAATGTATGTACACAGTGACTGCACCAGCAGAATAGTGAGTGCAGCTCTGGAATATAATAAAGTATGTAACTCAGGATCAGTAATGTAATGTATGTACACAGTGACTGCACCAGCAGAATAGTGAGTGCAGCTCTGGAATATAATAAAGGATGTAACTCAGGATCAGTAATGTAATGTATGTACACAGTGACTGCACCAGCAAAATAGTGAGTGCAGCTCTGGGGTATAATACAGGAGGTAACTCAGGATCAGTAATGTAATGTATGTGCACAGTGACTGCACCAGCAGAATAGTGAGTGCAGCTCTGGAGTATAATACAGGATGTAACTCAGGATCAGTAATGTATGTACACAGTGACTGCACCAGCAGAATAGTGAGTGCAGCTCTAGGGTATAATACAGGATGTAACTCAGGATCAGTAATGTAATGTATATACACAGTGACTGCACCAGCAGAATAGTGAGTGCAGCTCTGGGGTATAATACAGGATGTAACTCAGGATCAGTAATGTAATGTATGTACACAGTGACTGCACCAGCAGAATAGTGAGTGCAGCTCTGGAGTATAATACAGGATGTAACTCAGGATCAGTAATGTAATGTATGTACACAGTGACTGCACCAGCAGGATAGTGAGTGCAGCTCTGGAGTATAATACAGGATGTAACTCAGGATCAGTAATGTAATGTATGTACACAGTGACTGCACCAGCAGGATAGTGAGTGCAGCTCTGGAGTATAATACAGGAGGTAACTCAGGATCAGAAATGTAATGTATGTACACAGTGACTGCAAAAGCAGAATAGTGAGTGCAGCTCTGGAGTATAATACAGGATGTAACTCAGGATCAGTAATGTAATGTATGTACACAGTGACTGCACCAGCAGAATAGTGAGTGCAGCTCTGGAATATAATACAGGATGTAACTCAGGATCAGTAATGTAATGTACACAGTGACTGCACCATCAGGATAGTGAGTGCAGCTCTGGAGTATAATACAGGAGGTAACTCAGGATCAGTACTGTAATGTATGTACACAGTGACTGCACCAGCAGAATAGTGAGTGCAGCTCTGGGGTATAATACAGGATGTAACTCAGGATCAGTAATGTAATGTATGTACACAGTGACTGCACCAGCAAAATAGTGAGTGCAGCTCTGGAGTATAATACAGGATGTAACTCAGGATCAGTAATGTATGTACACAGTGACTGCACCAGCAGAATAGTGAGTGCAGCTCTGGGGTATAATACAGGATGTAACTCAGGATCAGTGATGTAATGTATGTACACAGTGACTGCACCAGCAGAATAGTGAGTGCAGCTCTGGAGTATAATACAGGATGTAACTTAGGATCAGTAATGTAATGTATGTACACAGTGACTGCACCAGCAGAATAGTTAGTGCAGCTCTGGGGTATAATACAGGATGTAACTCAGGATCAGTAATGTAATGTATGTACACAGTGACTGCACCAGCAGAATAGTGAGTGCAGCTCTGGGGTATAATACAGGATGTAACTCAGGATCAGTAATGTAATGTATGTACACAGTGACTGCACCAGCAGAATAGTGAGTGCAGCTCTGGGGTATAATACAAGATGTAACTCAGGATCAGTAATGTAATGTATGTACACAGTGACTGCACCAGCAGAATAGTGAGTGCAGCTCTGGAGTATAATACAGGATGTAACTCAGGATCAGTGTATATAAGTAGTGACTTATCATTATCATGTAGATGTTCTCTTTATAGTAATTATTCCAGGAGTGATAACGTATGTATAGGTATCTGAAAGTAATAAATGTTTTTTCCTTGTATCTTACAGATGAAAGCTCCTGTCAGACCTGTACAGCTTTATTCCTGATTCCTTATGACTGAGACTGTCTCACTTTAGTTTTACAATTCTTTGTTTTTTGTACAATGTGTGAATGTTTTATAGAATAAGAAATTCCAGAACACAAAAAGCAGATCTGTCTCCAATACAAATTGTATACTTTGTTAAGAAGATTTCTTAGACCTGATGGGGCTGATGTACTTACCATAAACATTGATGTCAGAATGACTATATAATCCTTTGTTAAAGTTTATTTGCCTTTAAAATGAGCATCATAGGATCCAAAGAATGAAATGATCACACAGCCATTCCCATCATACAATGAGCGTCAGTACACTGCGATGAATGAATACATGATCTCCGCTATTGCTGTACACGTTACTTGTTTACATGGTTTGAGGCTTTTGCACTTTCTGATGAAAAAAAATTACGGTAAGCACCTTACATTTTTAACATGTACAGCAATATTAGAGTTCATGAATTCAGTGATCACAGTGTGCGGACGCATCATGTATGTATATGGTCATTTATTGGCCATATAACGTATTTGTGCACCTGCGCATTAATTTAATACTGAAGTTGTGTGGTCACTTTTTTCGTTTTTTTTGCAGTACACATCCATTATGACATTAATTTTCATAGTAAGTACAGCAGCCTCATCCAGCCAAATACATTTTTCTAATGTAGTGCAGTTGGTATTGTGAGATCTTACTTACAGATTCTTCATAAGTTTTTCAAGCTCAAGTTAAGTGTTGATGAGAAAAGTTATAACTTCCGTTTTGTATTGTAAAAATGTGTGTGATTGAAAAAAATAAAAATAAAACACTTGTTTTGAGTTTCATGAGCACATGAATAAACATGAGGGTGAAAAAATATATCCATGAATATACTCTATATAAGAAGGTAAGGGATACAATAAATAAACTGATTTGTTTTAGAATTTGGAACATACAAATACTCTCTTTTATACAAGCAATTTTGGGCAATCCTTAATTTTATACTGACCCTGTATTCAAAAATGAGACAATTTTTATAACCACCATATTATTTTCCTAAATATACAAAAATTAAACTATTATAATACTGCCCCCTATGTACAAGAATATAACTACTATAATACTGCCCCTATGTACAAGAATATAACTACTATAATACTGCTCCTATCTACAGGAATATAACTACTATAATACTGCCCCTATGTACAAGAATATAACTACTATAATACTGCTCCTATGTACAAGAATATAACTACTATAATACTGCTCCTATGTACATGAATATAACTACTATAATACTGCTCCTATGTACAAGAATATAACTAGTATAATACTAATAATAATAATCTTTATTTTTATATAGCGCTAACATATTCCGCAGCGCTTTACAGTTTGCACACATTATCATCACTGTCCCCATTGGGGCTCACAATCTAGAATCCCTATCAGTATGTCTTTCCCTATGTACAAGAACATAACTACTATAATACTGCTTCTAGGTACAAGAATATAACTACTATAATACTGCTCCTATGTGCAAGAATGTAACTACTATAATACTGCTCCTATGTGCAAGAATATAGCTACTATAATACTGCCCCTATGTACAAGAATATAACTACTATAATACTGCCCCTATGTACAAGAATATAACTACTATAATACTGCTCCTATGTGCAAGAATGTAACTACTATAATACTGCTCCTATGTACAAGAATGTAACTACTATAATACTGCTCCTATGTGCAAGAATATAGCTACTATATTACTGCCCCTATGTACAAGAATATAACTACTATAATACTGCTCCTATGTGCAAGAATGTAACTACTATAATACTGCTCCTATGTACAAGAATGTAACTACTATAATACTGCTCCTATGTGCAAGAATATAACTACTAAAATACTGCCCCTATGTACAAGAATGTAACTACTATAATACTGCTCCTATGTACAAGAATGTAACTACTATAATACTGCTCCTATGTGCAAGAATATAACTACTAAAATACTGCCCCTATGTGCAAGAATGTAACTACTATAATACTGCTCCTATGTACAGAATATAACTACTATAATACTGCCCTTATGTACAAGAATATAACTACTATAATACTGCCCTTATGTACAAGAATATAACTACTATAATACTGCTCCTATGTACAAGAATATAACTACTATAATACTGCTCCTATGTACAAGAATATAACTACTATAATACTGTCCCTATGTATAAGAATATAACTACTATAATACTGTCCCTATGTACGAGAATATAACTACTATAATACTGCCCCTATGTATAAGAATATAACTACTATAATACTGCTCCTATGTACAAGAATATAACTACTATAATACTGCTCCTATGTACAAGAATATAACTACTATAATGCTGCCCCTATGTACAAGAATATAACTACTATAATACTGCTCCTATGTACAAGAATATAACTACTATAATACTGCTCCTATGTACAAGAATATAACTACTATAATACTGCTCCTATGTACAAGAATATAACTACTATAATACTGCTCCTATGTACAAGAATATAACTACTATAATACTGCCCCTATGTACAAGAATATAACTACTATAATACTGCTCCTATGTACAAGAATATAACTACTATAATACTGCTCCTATGTACAAGAATATAACTACTATAATACTGCTCCTATGTACAAGAATATAACTACTATAATACTGCTTCTATGTACAAGAATATAACTACTATAATACTGCCCCTATGTACAAGAATATAACTACTATAATACTGCTCCTATGTACAAGAATATAACTACTATAATACTGCCCCTATATACAAGAATATAACTACTATAATACTGCTCCTATGTACAAGAATATAACTACTATAATACTGCCCCCTATGTACAAGAATATAACTACTATAATACTGCTCCTATGTACAAGAATATAACTACTATAATACTGCTCCTATGTACAGGAATATAACTACTATAATGCTGCCCCTATGTACAAGAATATAACTACTATAATACTGCTCCTATGTACAAGAATATAACTACTATAATACTGCTCCTATGTACAAGAATATAACTACTATAATACTGCCCCCTATGTACAAGAATATAACTACTATAATACTGCCCCTATGTACAAGAATATAACTACTATAATACTGCTCCTATGTACAAGAATATAACTACTATAATACTGCTCCTATGTACAAGAATATAACTACTATAATGCTGCCCCTATGTACAAGAATATAACTACTATAATACTGCTCCTATGTACAAGAATATAACTACTATAATACTGCTCCTATGTACAAGAATATAACTACTATAATACTGCTCATATGTACAAGAATATAACTACTATAATACTGCCTCCTAGCTGTGAGGTTGTGTGTCTGTAGTTCTCCTGATGTCTGGAGCAAGCCCAGGGAGGGGCCACCCTGGGCGGGGAATCTCCCCAGGCAAGGCCCAGGCTTCTCGGCCTACACTGGGACAAGGCTCCCAGACCTCTCTGAATGGGAATATTAATCCCAAAGCCACTGTGAGACCAGTGAATGCAGCGAGCCAAAGCTGCAGCAGTTCTGTGAAGGAAGAAAAACCTGCGAGTAAAGTTTTGGGAGGAAAATCTACTCCAAGTCGGGCAAAGAAGCCAGAAGGTAAAGTGTTGGTGAGTGATGTTGCACAGCACAGTATGAAGTCCTGTAACTCCCCGGTCAGTCAGCAGCCCCTGCCTGAGGCACAGGTGAGATCGGTCTCAGCTGTACCAATCACCTCTCCTGCATCCAGGCAGAGACGGACGTCTTTGGAAAGACAGACCATCCAGGAGAACTTGCAGCAACATGGCAGTGTGGCGCTGTCAGGACGCACCCGGTCACAGTCAGGTGGCAGCGATAAACCTGCTGCGGAGCCGGCATCCAGCCGAGGAGCCACAAAGCCATCTGTGGTGGAACCGCACAAGTCTGTGTTCAAAGCCCCTGTACCCGTGGTGAAGGCAAAACCTGTGCAGCCGGCACGTGCACCCGAGCTGCAGCTAGCGGACGAGATACCGGGACTTGTCAGAAAGCTGGGTGAGTTACAGCAGCAAAAAAAAGCGCTGCAAATGGAGGTAGACTTTATCTATAGTCTAAAGACCACTAACCCTGCCAGTAATGATGTGTATGACCTGAGGCTGAACACACTGGGGGTGCAGCTGGCAAGTGTGGTGCAGGACATTGAGTCTGTGCTGGAGGGCATGGGGCCCCTGGCGGAGAACTACAGGAACCGGGAGCGGTTCGCCTCCTATAAGAAGGACTGTGCTGTAGAGACCGGGACCCCCCGGCAGCGGACACGGCCAGTGTTACAGGCTGCCCGCTTCTGCTTCCAGGAAGGAAAAAAACTGCAGCAGCAAGCAGCTGAGTGTGAACAGGAGCATGCACTTCAGACTCCAACAGAGGCACCACAGGTCCCAGAATGCCCCATGCAGGAGCAGAACAGTGTTTGTGAGACTGTGCTGATGAGGCTGAGGCTGAGGCACAGACTGGGGCTGGTGATGTTGTGCCCATGGGGTCGGGGGTTGGGGAGGTTTCACATTCTGTCATGGACGTGGCACTGTCTGATAATGATGCTGCTAATAATAATATGCATGATATGTGTGACTATCCCCCATTACCATCTAGTCCACAAGGTGTGGCAGCCCCCCCTGCTGCAGACCCTCTCCCTGTCAGTCGGCCCAGTGTGACCCGGCAGGTGCCCCCCAGGAATGCCTGGAGCCGCAGCGCCCCATCCTTCACTTCCAGCGTCAGGTATACCGGCCAGACATTTAAGCGCATTAATGCATAGCTCCCAACCGTCCCTCATTGTGCGGGATTGTCCCGGTTTTCAGCCTTTGCCCCGCACTCCCGCACGGGACGCTCTGATCCCGCAGACAGCAGGACCGACACGCCCCCTTGTGTAGTTAAGCCATGCCCCAGGCCCTTACCCTTCCGTATGGCTGCCTCAGTCCTGCAATCCACGGAGGTCCCGATCTGCCGATCATGTGACCCCTGACTCCTCCCCTCCTGTGACCTCATCACAGGTCCTGTGCACACTCGCAGAAGGCAGGCTCAGCTCGCTGTGCTGGTTGCTGCCACCTTTCCACATGGTCCTGCAGGAGGTAATGTGCTGCCGATCAATACAATCACTTTATTATTGCTGAATAATCTAGAAAGCACTGTCCGTACACAGCAACAAATAGGTGAAGTTCAGAGACATTTTCCATTGCTGTAATTCCTATGTGCTGGTAACACAGAGCAGCAGAGCAGGTGGTGGATGGACGGACAGGCTGTGTGCCCTGAACTCTCAGGAATGGACAGAGAGACCGAAATCAATGGTGATATTCACAACTAGAGAGAAACAATCGCTGCGACATTACTGCAGCCAGTGACATGTGCGGGGTCCCTATACAGTGCTGTAGAGCTGACAAGGCGTGTAATGCCTTGTGTGTGGGGTCAGGAGGTGTTTACAGTGTGCATGTAGCAGAGCCGTGTGTGTACGAGATGTATGGAGCGGAGCCACGTGTGTGTGCGAGGTGTATGGAGCGGAGCCACGTGTGTGTGCGAGGTGTATGGAGCGGAGCCACGTGTGTGTGCGCGAGGTGTATGGAGCGGAGCCACGTGTGTGTGCGAGGTGTATGGAGCGGAGCCACGTGTGTGTGCGAGGTGTATGGAGCGGAGCCACGTGTGTGTGCGAGGTGTATGGAGCGGAGCCACGTGTGTGTGCGAGGTGTATGGAGCGGAGCCACGTGTGTGTGCGAGGTGTATGGAGCGGAGCCACGTGTGTGTGCGAGGTGTATGGAGCGGAGCCACGTGTGTGTGCGAGGTGTATGGAGCGGAGCCACGTGTGTGTGCGAGGTGTATGGAGCGGAGCCACGTGTGTGTGCGAGGTGTATGGAGCGGAGCCACGTGTGTGTGCGAGGTGTATGGAGCGGAGCCACGTGTGTGTGCGAGGTGTATGGAGCGGAGCCACGTGTGTGTGTGCGCGAGGTGTATGGAGCGGAGCCACGTGTGTGTGCGAGGTGTATGGAGCGGAGCCACGTGTGTGTGCGAGGTGTATGGAGCGGAGCCACGTGTGTGTGTGCGCGAGGTGTATGGAGCAGAGCGCATGTGTACGAAGCGGAGCCGTGTGCAAAGTGTACGGAGCGCAGCCGCGTGTGTAGGAGTAGCTATGTGTGGCCATTATATGGTACGAAGTATCGTGCGGCCAATATACAGTATGGAGCATCATGTGTGGCCATTATACAGTATGGAGCATCATGTGCGGCCAATATACAGTATGGAGCATCATGTGTGGCCATTATACAGTATGGAGCACCATGTGTGGCCATTATACAGTATGGAGCATCATGTGTGGCCGTTATACAATATGGAGCATCATGTGCGGCCGTTATACAGTATGGAGCATCATGTGTGGCCATTATACAGTATGGAGCATCATGTGCGGCCAATATACAGTATGCAGCATCATGTGCGGCCATTATACAGTATGGAGCATCATGTGCGGCCATTATACAGTATGGAGCATCATGTGCGGCCATTATACAGTATGGAGCATCATGTGCGGCCAATATACAGTATGTAGCATCATGTGCGGCCATTATACAGTATGCAGCATCATGTGCGGCCATTATACAGTATGGAGCACCATGTGTGGCCATTATACAGTATGGAGCATCATGTGCGGCCAATATACAGTATGCAGCATCATGTGCGGTCATTATACAGTATGGAGCATCATGTGCGGTCATTATACAGTATGGAGCATCATGTGTGGCCATTATACAGTATGGAGCATCATGTGCGGCCATTATACAGTATTGAGCATCATGTGCGGCCATAATACAGTATGGAGCATCATGTGCGGTCATTATACAGTATGGAGCACTGTGTGGCCATATTTTTTTGTTTATAATTATTGTATATGAAACAGTGTGATCAGCAATGCTAAATGGGTGTGGTTGGGACGTGGATATGGGTGTGACTAATTATGAATGGGTGTGGTCAGAGGCGTGGCCTAAAACTTGCCGCGGCGCGCAACGCGCGCCGCTAATTTGTCCCTCTTTCCTGTCTTCAAAAGTTGGGAGGTATGTTAATGTGGTGCGGTTTAAATACATAGGTGCCAAGGAGGATCTGCCACAGCGCAGGTATGTGGTGAGAGAGCTGCTATGCGGCCAGATGGGGTTTGTGGCAAATGAGATACTGGCGGTGTCCAAGCTTCAGGACAGACAGGGCTACGAGGTCAGCTTCAAGCTGCAGTGTGACCTGGACAGGTTCTGGTCCAATTACCCCAGGTTCAGAGACGCTGAAGGCTGGAATAAATTTATATTAGTTCCCAGGGGCGGATTATCAGAGGGTCAATATGGGCGGTAGCCCAGGGCCCGGTGGTCTGGGGGGGCCCTGGGCTACCGCACAGATTGACCCTCTGATGATGCTGCCGGCATTTATGTGCCCCCGCCGTACCCAGTGGGCAGAGAGAGGGGGCCCACATCGGGCCCCTTCTCATCTGCTCACCAGGCCCCTTCCGGCGCTGCGGCGGTTTCCTATTGACGTGCGGGCGCGCGCCCGCACGTCAATAGTTAACAACAGCCGCCAGCCAATTGGAGGCTGGCGGCTGATGTCGGCCGCAGGCGCACACGTCGCCGGCGTCTGACGTCATTGTCAGTCGCCGGCGAGTGTGCTCTGTTGGAGGGAGCTCACTGCTGGAGCGCGGACAGATGAGGAGACTTTGTTTTTTTTTTTTTTTTTTTTTTTTATAACGGTGGACACACTGAGGGCAATGCTGGAGGACACTGGGGCAGATTGCTGGAGGACACTGGGGCAGATTGCTGGAGGACACTGGGGCAGATTGCTGGTGGACACTGGGGCAGATTGCTGGAGGACACTGGGGCAGATTGCTGGAGGACACTGGGGCAGATTGCTGGAGGACACTGGGGCAGATTGCTGGAGGACACTGGGGCAGATTGCTGGAGGACACTGGGGCAGATTGCTGGAGGACACTGGGCCAGATTGCTGGAGGACACTGGGGCAGATTGCTGGAGGACACTGGGGCAGATTGCTGGAGGACACTGGGGCAGATTGCTGGAGGACACTGGGGCAGATTGCTGGAGGACACTGGGGCAGATTGCTGGAGGACACTGGGGCAGATTGCTGGAGGACACTGGGGCAGATTGCTGGAGGACACTGGGGCAGATTGCTGGTGGACACTGGGGCAGATTGCTGGAGGACACTGGGGCAGATTGCTGGAGGACACGGGCAATGCTGTAGGACACTGGGGCAATGCTGGAGGACACTGGGGCAGATTGCTGGAGGACACTGGGGCAATACTGCCCCTATGTACAAGAATATAACTACTATAATACTGCCCCTATGTACATGAATATAACTACTATAATACTGCTCCCTATGTACAAGAATATAACTACTATAATACTGCCCCTATGTACAAGAATATAACTACTATAATACTGCCACTATGTACAAGAATATAACTACTATAATACTGCCACTATGTACAAGAATATAACTACTATAATACTGCACCTATGTACAAGAATATAACTACTATAATACTGTCCCTATGTACAAGAATATAATTACTATAATACTGCTCCTATGTACAAGAATATAACTACTATAATACTGCTCCTATGTACAAGAATATAACTACTATAATACTGCTCCCTATGTACAAGAATATAACTACTATAATACTGCCCCTATGTACAAGAATATAACTACTATAATACTGCTCCTATGTACAAGAATATAACTACTATAATACTGCCCCTATGTACAAGAATATAACTACTATAATACTGCCACTATGTACAAGAATATAACTACTATAATACTGCCACTATGTACAAGAATATAACTACTATAATACTGCCACTATGTACAAGAATATAACTACTATAATACTGCTCCTATGTACAAGAATATAACTACTATAATACTGCTCCTATGTACAAGAATATAACTACTATAATACTGCCCCTATGTACAAGAATATAACTACTATAATACTGCCCCTATGTTCAAGAATATAACTACTATAATACTGCCCCTATGTACAAGAATATAACTACTATAATACTGCTCCTATGTACAAGAATATAACTACTATAATACTGCCCCCTATATACAAGAATATAACTACTATAATACTGCCACTATGTACAAGAATATAACTACTATAATACTGCCACTATGTACAAGAATATAACTACTATAATACTGCCACTATGTACAAGAATATAACTACTATAATACTGCTCCTATGTACAAGAATATAACTACTATAATACTGCTCCTATGTACAAGAATATAACTACTATAATACTGCCCCTATGTACAAGAATATAACTACTATAATACTGCCCCTATGTTCAAGAATATAACTACTATAATACTGCCCCTATGTACAAGAATATAACTACTATAATACTGCTCCTATGTACAAGAATATAACTACTATAATACTGCTCCTATGTACAAGAATATAACTACTATAATACTGAAGGAAAAAGCAGAAGTCCAGCGCGGGTGATGTCCATAAAAAATACCTTTTATTCCATATTCGTTAAAAGCACATAAATCCAATGTCCATCTTCATATCCATAGACACAAAAACGGGTGATTCCTACCAGTGACAGTCACAGGCTTAAAGTGCATTAAAATCATACGCGTTTCCACGGTCGTGCCGCCTTACTCATTGTGATAAAAATAAAATGAAAGAGGGCTGCCATATAGGACTGGGTCCATTAGGTTACACCCCCTGATCTTGCAGACAACAGAAACAGGGCAACACCTGCAGGTAATTAATGAGTTTAGCCTGAAATTTGCATGTACAAATACTAAGCTTTAAGGTACCGTCACACTAGACGATATCGCTAGCGATCCGTGACGTTGCAGCGTCCTCGCTAGCGATATCGTCCAGTGTGACAGGCAGCAGCGATCAGGCCCCTGCTGTGCTGTCGCTGGTCGGGGAAGAAAGTCCAGAACTTTATTTGGTCGCTGGACTCCCCGCAGACATCGCTGAATCGGCGTGTGTGACACCGATCCAGCGATGTCTTCACTGGTAACCAGGGTAAACATCGGGTAACTAAGCGCAGGGCCGCGCTTAGTAACCCGATGTTTACCCTGGTTACCATCGTTAAAGTAAAAAAACAAACACTACATACTTACCTACCGCCGTCTGTCCTCCAGCGCTGTGCTCTGCACTCCTCCTGTACTGGCTGTGAGCGTCGGTCAGCCGGAAAGCAGAGCGGTGACGTCACCGCTCTGCTTTCCGGCCACTGTGCTCACACAGACAGTGCAGGAGGAGTGCAGAGCACAGCGCTGGAGGACAGACAGCGGTAGGTAAGTATGTAGTGTTTGTTTTTTTTACTTTTAGGATGGTAACCAGGGTAAACATCGGGTTACTAAGCGCGGCCCTGCGCTTAGTTACCCGATGTTTACCCTGGTTACCGGCATCGTTGGTCGCTGGAGAGCGGTCGGTGTGACAGCTCTCCAGCGACCAAACAGCGATGCTGCAGCGATCCGGATCGTTGTCGGTATCGCTGCAGCGTCGCTAAATGTGACGGTACCTTAAGGCAGGAGAAAGAGAGAGGGGAAAAAAAAAGAAAAAAAAAGGTCTATGGACTTTTATATGGATGTTATATATACAAGAATTATAACTTATCATTCATAATAATTCATAAGATCCTGCCGGATATTCATGCCTAGGGGGGCTCTGGACTTAAGCTGATACATCCACCATATCTCTCTGTTGGTTATTTTTCTTTTTATATCTCCCCCTCGGAATGGAGCTTTAACCCTTTCAATCCCGCGGACCTCCAATGAGCCGACATCCCCATTGTGTTTATGGATGAAGTGTCTTATGGGTGATTTTATTCACTGCATCAGACAGGTGCCTCCTTATTCTCACTTTCAGGGGACCCCCTGTGCCCCCCACATATTGCTGCTCACAGCTGGTGCAATTAATCAGATACACCACATTGGAGGTGTTGCAGTTAATGTAGTGGTTAATTTTGTAGGTCTTTTTGGTGACAGATGAGTGGAATTCCTTACTGTTCACCATGTATTTACAGCAGGTGCAGATATTATATATATATATATATATATATATATATATTGTGCCCACACTTGTATGTGCCTTTAGTACTGAGCCAGTTTTCTTTCTCTTTTAACCTTTTGTCCTCACTAACACAGAGGCTGGGGGATAAGATGCCGTTCAGACTGGGGGCTTTTTTAGCGATATAGCGCACTGGTTTGCACAGGATTTGGTTCAGCTTTTTATCCTGGCTCAGCATAGGGATTCTTTTTCTGATGATATCACTGAGGGTTGTATGTAGTGGTGAAGGTGATGTGCTCCTCACTGGACACACGGTTACTGCTCGCCTTATTCAGCATAGTCTCCCGATCTATATCCTCCACAATGCAGCATCCAGCTGGGATAGCCCCTATGAGCCAGCCTGCTCCGCAGGAGAAGGGGTGGCAGGAAGCATAACAACAAGAAGATATCCACAGAGGCGAAAGAAGATGAGAAAAATGTGGTAATTAACTTGTCCAGCTATGTAATTAGTGAGACCCAAATGGACATTCTATCTAAAGGTCTCACCTTCTCCCCTACAAATGAATTTGATATGTACAGAACATTACTAGATGTAAATAAATTTGTTCGAAATTTGACTTTAAAATGCCACTTTTTCAAGGAAAAATCTGACCAGGATACTATACAGAACCTGACCACACAGAGTGACCAGACCACACTGGGTGAAATAGGGACTTTCCAGGAACTTTGCTCCATTAGTGACCTGAGGACCCTTGAGAGTGAATCTATAGAATCCACCAAAAACCTAAACTCTCTAAACTCTGGTTATAAATCAAAAAAACCCTATTTTTACCCTGTCAATTCAAGACCTAACATCTTGGATTCATTCCAGGAATGCATAGAGGAGGACCTGATAGAACTCAAGAAAAAATCCTCATGTAACCACAACAGACCCAATCTGAGTAAACTAGAAAGGAAAGGTCTGGAGGAGATCCGAGGCAACCAGGATCTCATGGTCAGAAGAGCTGACAAGGGAGGAGCTGTGGTCCTACTGAATGCAGGTCGATATGTCCAGCAGAACATGGTGATGCTGAATAAGAGACTACAGCATGATCCCACTGAACTATTCCAGAAAAAAATTAAAACATCTGCTTTCTGAGGGTTTTGCTATAGGGGCACTGGATAAAAAACTGAGGATTTATTTGTGGAACACCCTATAATCCCCATCTTCCACTCCCTGCCTAAGATCCACAAGGAAGTCTTCCCCCTACATTCAGACCCATAGTAGCAGGGATTGGAGGCATGGGTGAAAACCTCAGTACCTGGGTGGATATGTATCTAGACTACCAGGCTATATAAAAGATACCAAGCATTTGATCTCCTCCCTGGATAAGACTGCATGGTCTGGAGACTGTATCTTCATCTCCTGTGACGTGGAGGCCTTGTATCCCTCCCTATCTCCATCCTGAGGAGACATCTCCAGGACTACAGTGACTACACTCCGGCTATACAGGAATTTTTGATTTCCTCTGTGGACTTTCTCCTCAAACATAACTTTTTTTCCTTTAATAAAGAGTTTTTTTTGCAGGTTTGCGGAGCCCCGATGGGCGCAGGGTTCTCGCCATCTATCGCTAACCTGTATATGGCAGCCTGGGAGAGCTTGTTCATGTTTTCACATGTTAACCCCTTCTCCCCCTATATTAGGTGGCTGGGGCGCTATCTGGACGACCTGCTCCTCATATGGGAGGGACCTGCGGACTTGATATCTGAACTTATCAAATATATGAATGAAAATGAAATGAATTTGAAATTCACCTATACAATTGGTGGTAGAAACATTAATTTTATAGATGTTACTTTAGATCTAAATTCAGATTCAATCATCACAATCTCCCCTTTCAGGAAAAATACCGCGACTAATTCCATATTACATGCCAAATCATGTCATCCGAGACATGTAATAAAAAACCTACCTGTGGGGGAACTGTACAGGTTTAAGAGGAACAGTACCACCAAGGAAGTGTATGACAGGAGTAAGAGGGAGGTGAGGGGCAGGCTGGCTCATAGGGGCTATCCCAGCTGGATGCTGCATTGTGGAGGATATAGATCGGGAGACTATGCTGAATAAGGCGAGCAGTAACCGTGTGTCCAGTGAGGAGCACATCACCTTCACCACTACATACAGCCCTCAGTGATATCATCAGAAAAAGAATCCCTATGCTGAGCCAGGATAAAAAGCTGAACCAAATCCTGTGCAAACCAGTGCGCTATATCGCTAAAAAAGCCCCCAGTCTGAACAACATCTTATCCCCCAGCCTCTGTGTTAGTGAGGACAAAAGGTTAAAAGAGAAAGAAAACTGGCTCAGTACTAAAGGCACATACAAGTGTGGGCACAATATATATATATAATATCTGCACCTGCTGTAAATACATGGTGAACAGTAAGGAATTCCACTCATCTGTCACCAAAAAGACCTACAAAATTAACCACTACATTAACTGCAACACCTCCAATGTGGTGTATCTGATGAATTGCACCACCTGTGAGCAGCAATATGTGGGGTGCACAGGGGGTCCCCTGAAGGTGAGAATAAGGAGGCACCTGTCTGATGCAGTGAATAAAATCACCCATAAGACGCTTCATCCATAAACACAATGGGGATGTCGGCTCATTGGAGGTCCGCGGGATTGAAAGGGTTAAAGCTCCATTCCGAGGGGGAGATATAAAAAGAAAAATAACCAACAGAGAGATATGGTGGATGTATCAGCTTAAGTCCAGAGCCCCCCTAGGCATGAATATCCGGCAGGATCTTATGAATTATTATGAATGATAAGTTATAATTCTTGTATATATAACATCCATATAAAAGTCCATAGACTTTTTTTTTCTTTTTTTTTTCCCCTCTCTCTTTCTCCTGCCTTAAGCTTAGTATTTGGACATGCAAATTTCAGGCTAAACTCATTAATTACCTGCAGGTGTTCCCCTGTTTCTGTTGTCTGCAAGATCAGGGGGTGTAACCTAATGGGCCTAGTCCTATATGGCAGCCCTCTTTCATTTTATTTTTATCACAATGAGTAAGGCGGCACGACCGTTGAAACGCGTATGATTTTAATGCACTTTAAGCCTGTGACTGTCACTGGTAGGAATCACCCGTTTTTGTGTCTATGGATATGAAGATGGACATTGGATTTATGTACTTTTAACGAATATGGAATAAAAGGTATTTTTTATGGACATCACCCGCGCTGGACTTCTGCTTTTTCCTTCAAACTACTTGCTGCACTGCATGATCCGTGCGCTGGGCCTGAGAGGAGGTGAGCTGATCTTCGTTGCTTTTTCTTTTCTACTATAATATTGCCTCCTATGTACAAGAATATAACTACTATAATACTGCCCCTATGTACAAGAATATAACTACTATAATACTGCTCCTATGTACAAGAATATAACTACTATAATACTGCCCCTATGTACAAGAATATAACTGCTATAATACTGCTCCTATGTACAAGAATATAACTACTATAATACTGCCCCTATGTACAAGAATATAACTACTATAATACTGCCCCTATGTACAAGAATATAACTACTATAATACTGCCCCTATGTACAAGAATATAACTACTATAATACTGCCCCTATGTACAAGAATATAACTACTATAATACTGCCCCTATGTACAGGAATATAACTACTATAATACTGCCCCTATGTACAGGAATATAACTACTATAATACTGCCCCTATGTACAGGAATATAACTACTATAATACTGCTCCTATGTACAAGAATATAACTACCATAATACTGCCCCTATGTACAAGAATATAACTACCATAATACTGCCCCTATGTACAAGAATATAACTACTATAATACTGCCCCTATGTACAAGAATATAACTACTATAATACTGCCCCTATGTACAAGAATATAACTACTATAATACTGCCCCTATGTACAAGAATATAACTACTATAATACTGCCCCTATGTACAAGAATATAACTACTATAATACTGCCCCTATGTACAAGAATATAACTACTATAATACTGCCCCTATGTACAAGAATATAACTACTATAATACTGCCCCTATGTACAAGAATATAACTACTATAATACTGCCCCTATGTACAAGAATATAACTACTATAATACTGCCCCTATGTACAAGAATATAACTACTATAATACTGCCCCTATGTACAAGAATATAACTACTATAATACTGCCCCTATGTACAAGAATATAACTACTATAATACTGCCTCCTATGTACAAGAATATAACTACTATAATACTGCCTCCTATGTACAAGAATATAACTACTATAATACTGCCCCTATGTACAAGAATATAACTACTATAATACTGCCTCCTATGTACAAGAATATAACTACTATAATACTGCCTCCTATGTACAAGAATATAACTACTATAATACTGCTCCTATGTACAGGAATATAACTACTATAATACTGCCACTATGTACAAGAATATAACTACTATAATACTGCCCCTATGTACAAGAATATAACTACTATAATACTGCTCCTATGTACAAGAATATAACTACTATAATACTGCCACTATGTACAAGAATATAACTACTATAATACTGCCCCTATGTACAAGAATATAACTACTATAATACTGCTCCTATGTACAAGAATATAACTACTATAATACTGCCCCTATGTACAAGAATATAACTACTATAATACTGCCTCCTATGTACAAGAATATAACTACTATAATACTGCCCCTATGTACAGGAATATAACTACTATAATACTGCCCCTATGTACAAGAATATAACTACTATAATACTGCCCCTATGTACAGGAATATAACTAGTAATATATTATATATAAATATATATATAATACTATAACTACAGAGGTGACATCAACCCCACAAATATTAACCCCACTTGACACCGCTGCAGGGCAAGTGGGACGAGTCGGGCAAAGCACCATAATAATAGATGCGCCTTTTCTGGGCAGCTGCGGGCTGCTGTTTTTAGGCTGGGGGGCCTATATCAATGGCCGCTTACCAGCCTGAGAATACCAGCCCCCAGCTGTGAGCTTTAGCAGGGCTGATTGTAAAAAAATGGGGGGGGGGGGGCACAACATTTTTTAAAATTATTTAAATAATTTAAAAAACAGCTTGGGGGCCCCTCTATTCTCGATAACCAGCCTTGCAGAAGCTGACGGCTGAGGGTTGCAGCCCCCAACTGTGAGTTTTGTCTGGTTGTTTCAAGAAAATAGGGGGTTCCCCTTGTCGGGTTTTTCATTCATTTATTTCGTTAGATCGCAGGCGGCGGCTGTGGAATTCCCCGATCATCCGCTTCTGCTGTCACTGTTATTAGCGGCAGTAGGTGTCGGATAATGGAGGTAACAGTCCCAAAAGCCGCCACCTTCTGTCATCGTTTGCGCTTTAGGATAACTCTCATCATTCTCCTCTGCTCACGCCTATCGCCGGCAGATCAGGGGAGAATGATGAGAGTCGTCTTCAGCACCGGCGGCCAGGGAACTGCGGCTACTGTGAGGCTGTGTGCACACGTTCAGGATTTTTCACGGTTTTTTTTTGCGTTTTTTTCGCTATAAAAAGTCCTAGTAAATGAGCATAATGAAAAAAAGAGAATACACAGTAATACACGGATGATGTCGGATCACACTCACGCTGGGCCAGTCACGTGTGTTCGTCCAGTTTTACAAACTTCGTTGTCTCTGAAACGCTGCAGCATCAGCACAAAACATACCCAAGTGCAATTGTGTATTTGGGCTCTGATTGATGCGGTTCGTGCAGCATGCGGATAATGACGGCTGACCTTTAATATTCCGCTCTTACATCGGGTCCATAATCGCTTATTCTTGTGTATCGCTCCAATCTCTGCGTTTAACGCAACATAAAAGTTTTCTTGTTAATGAAAGTTATACAACATTGCCATCTTGTGGTGATAGCTATAAATGCAATTAAAAAGTTAATTTCAAAGGTTTATTCCCATCATCGCATTATTTTTCATAAAGCACAGTAAGGCTATGTGCACACGTTGCGGATTGTATACGTTTTTGCTGGGAAAACGCATACACAACACAACCCATTGAATGCAATGCTGTGCTAATGCTCCATATTTTTCCGCAGCGGAATCGCATTGCGGAAAAATACGCAGCATGCTCATTCTTTGTGCGGAATCGTGGCGATTCTGCACACATAGGAATGCATTGATCCGCTTACTTCCCGCATGGGGCTATGCCCACCATGCGCAAAGTAAGCGGATCATGTGCGGATGATACCCAGGGTGGAGAAGAGGAGACTCTCCTATAGACCCTAAAAAAATTTTTTAAATAAAAAATAGTTATATACTCACCTTCTGGCGGCCCCCGGATGCAGCCCAGGCCTTAGCGATGCTCCCGGCAGCTCTCGTTCCCAGTGACGCCTTGCGGCAATGACCTGTGATGACGTAGCGCTCTCGTGTGATGCTCGGTCATCTGGGGTCATTGTCACAAGGCATCACTGGGAACGGGAGCTGCCGGGAGCATCACGAGGATCAGGAAGGCTGCGGGGACTGTCGGAAGGTGAGAATATCACGATTTATTTTTTTTTATTTATTATTTTTAGCATTATATCTGCATAGGCAGCATCAATAGTAAAAACTTGGTCACACTTGTCAAACACTATGTTTGACAAGTGTGACCAAACTGTCAATCATTTTTCCAAGCGATGCTACAGATCGCTTATAAAACGCTAGCATTCTGCAAGCTAATTATGCTTGTAAAACGCCAGTGTTTAGCAGAAATACGCATGCTAATTCCACATTGCGTTTTATCCGTGGCAGGGAGTTGCGGAATTGCCGCGGAAATTTCCGCAGCAATTCAGCACCGTGTGCACATAGCCTTAATGCACACTTATTGTTAATAAGCGCAATACTACATTTCTCATTGTACCTTTGTGTCTTTTTTTAGGGTATGTGCACATGTTGCGGAAAGGTGTGCAGATTTTTCCGCACTGATTTTAGTAAATCCGCAGGAAATCCGCCTTGTGGATTTACTGCGGATTTACCGCAGTTTGGCCACATTTTTTTGTGTGGATTCCACTTGTGGTTTCACACCTGCGGATTCCTATACAGGAGCAGGTGTAAACCGCTGCGGAATCCGCACAAAGAATTGACATGCTGCAGAATAAACAACAGAGCGTTTCCGCACGTTTTTTTCCGCAGCATGGGCACTGCGGATTTTGTTTTCAATAGGTTGACATTATACTGTAAACTCATGGAAAACTAAACCGCTTTATCTGCCACTTGATCTTGCTGAATACGTGGCCCTATTCTTACCTGCCAAAACTACATTTCCCAGCAACATCTTGCTCCTCTCCTCAGTACGGCAGACTGTATGCTTCCTGACTAACCAGGAGAGGCAAAAGAGCACCGATGACCCAGACGTAAAGCCGGCGCATATACACTACAGTACTTCACTCTGTCAAGTGCGAATTGCGAATTCACAGGACAGCTATTGGGGGGACACTGTGTGGATGAAATCCTATGTGATGTAGACAGCAGTTTTGGTGTCTCCTATGTGATGTATCTTCAACAGTCTGGGTGACTCATATGTGATGTATATACAGCAGTCTCGGTGTCTCATATGTAATGTATATTAAGCAGCCTAGATGTATCCTGTGTGATGTATACAGCAGGCTGGGTGTCTCCTATGTAATGTATAATCAGCAGCCTGGGTGTATCCTATTTGATGTATACAGCAGTCTGGATGTCTCATATGTAATGTATATTAAAGCAGCCTAGGTGTATCCTGTGTGATGTATACAGCAGGCTGGGTGTCTCCTATGTAATGTATAATCAGCAGCCTGGGTGTATACTATGTGATGTATATACAGCAGTCTGGGTGTCTCATATGTAATGTATATTAAGCAGCCTGGGTGTATTCTATGTGATGTATATTCAGCAGTCTGGGTGTACCCTATGTGATGTATACAGCAGGCAGGGTGTCTCCTATGTGATGTATAATCAGCAGCCTGGGTGTATCCTATGTGATGTATACAGCAGTCTGGGTGTCTCATAAGTAATGTATATTAAGCAGCCTGGGTGTATTCTATGTGATGTATATTCAGCAGTCTGGGTGTATCCTATGTGATGTATATACAGCAGTCTGGGTGTCTCATCTGTAATGTATATTCAGCAGTCTGGGTGTCTCATCTGTAATTTATATTCAGCAGTCTGGGTGTATCCTATGTGATGTATACAGCAGGCTGGGTGTCTCCTATGTAATGTATAATCAGCAGCCTGGGTCCCCTATGTGATGTATATACAGCAGTCTCAGTATGTCGACTGTGATATTTACATCTCACTGCTACATTTTTTGTTACATGAGAAGTGATGAATTTTCCACATTGAGGAGACCTAAAGGGTAATATGCATCTGTGTACGTCTGGGAGTACCCTGCAAAACTTATCGCAAAGAGTTGACTGCGTTCAAGACCACAACTTGTTCCAATTAACCTTAGGGACGAGTTAATTATTTGGACAAATATAGCGGGATCCTTTTCAAGCTGATAGTTTTGTACGGCCCCTGAGTGATGTCACAAATATCCAAATAGCCCCTGATCTAAAGCACAAGGTATAAATATTGATGGCTGGAATATACTTTATATTTTTGACCATGGTGCTGCAGGTTAACAATTGATTTCACTATTCACAGTGGGAATAGCCCTTTCAGGCCACGTTCACACATTCAGTATTTGGTCAGTATTTTCCATTAGTATCTGTCAGCTAGAACCAGCAGTGGGTGATAAATACAGAAGTGGTGCAGATGTTTCTATTATACTTTTCCTCTAATTGTTCCACTCCTGGTTTTGGCTACAAATACTGATGTAAAATACTGAACATGCGAATGTGGTCTAAGATAGGGCAAATAATAAGATAAAGGTTTCCATCCAGGATATAATTACTGGTGTCAGTAATGAGCCGTTATCAATAATTAGTAATGTCATCCTCTGATTAGAAGCCGTCTGCAGGTTTTTCTATTCCTGTGCGGATTTTATCTGATTAATCTCTGATTATAGATCCAAGGTGACAATGGCGCTGATTAATCTCCGAATGTCACGTTACAGTGGAATGGGAGACAATTAAACCAGAATTAATAATTTCTAGAGAGACTTTAATAAGAGGCGCATTGTGCCTCGCGCCTCACAGCCCTTCAGATCGGTGCATTTGCCTGTATATTTGGGGTTTATTGCTGTGTGCAACTTGTGGTGATGATTCAGAAAATGATGCGAACGTGGGGTAGGTGAGCAAATGATTCACAGCGAGTCCAGAGTATAACATCAGCCTCGGCGGTGACAGGATGGACGGACAGATTGATGGTCAAGATCCAGCAAAAGCCAAAATAAAAGGGGGTCAAAGACTGTCATCACTGCGTCCAACCCCTCCCCCTATGCCCAAGGGGATCAATAAGCTGCAAGTGACGCACTGTCGATTGTGAATCCTACCTACCTGATTAACAGAGGAGACCACTAGGCCACGATACAGAAGATGTTGTCCCTTTCAATTCTGTGTGACAAAAAAAACCTGTGATTATTTTTTCTTAATTTTTAACTGTGCATGTGCCAATATGTTACATGTGCGGTGCAACAGTCACCATGTAGAGAGCACAGGACACAACAAGATGAGATAAGGCGGAATTTTTTTTATCCTTTTGCCAGTCGGCATTTTCAGTCTATGCTATGGCAGGTTCTCCAGGTATTAGGTAAATTAATGGTAATCAACACATCCTGGTGTACGCTGAATCCACTGCCAGAGCTCACAACAGCTTTGTGCAGACCTAATCTAGTGTCAGCGGTGATCAGCAGCCTGGTGCAGGAAAGTCCAGTGCTGGTGCTCACAGCAGCATGGTGCAGGAAAGTCCAGTGCTGGTGCTCACAGCAGCTGGTGCAGGAAAGTAAAGGGCAGGTGCTCACAGCAGCCTGGTGCAGGTAAGTCCAGTGCTGGTGCTCACAGCAGCATGGTGCAGGAAAGTAAAGGGCAGGTGCTCACAGCAGCCTGGGGCAGGTAAGTCCAGTGCTGGTGCTCACAGCCCCCTGTTGTAGGTTAGTCCAGTGCAGGTACTCACAGCAGCCTGGTGCAGGTAAGTCCAGTGCTGGTGTTCACAGCAGCTGGTGCAGGTAAGTAAAGGGCAGGTGCTCACAGCAGCCTGGTGCAGGTAAGTCCAGTACTGGTGCTCACAGCAGCTGGTGCAGGTAAGTAAAGGGCAGGTGCTCACAGCAGCCTGGTGCAGGTAAGTCCAGTACTGGTGCTCACAGCAGCTGGTGCAGGTAAGTAAAGGGCAGGTGCTCACAGCAGCCTGGTGCAGGAAAGTCCAGTGCTGGTGCTCACAGCAGCATGGTGCAGGAAAGTAAAGGGCAGGTGCTCACAGCAGCCTGGTGCAGGTAAGTCCAGTACTGGTGCTCACAGCAGCTGGTGCAGGTAAGTCCAGTGCTGGTGCTCACAGCAGCCTGGTGTAGGAAAGTCCAGTGCTGGTGCTCACAGCAGCCTGGTGCATGTAAGTCCAGTGCTGGTGCTCACAGCAGCCTGGTGCAGGTAAGTAAAGGGCAGGTGCTCACAGCAGCCTGGGGCAGGTAAGTCCAGTGCTGGTGCTCACAGCCCCCTGTTGTAGGTTAGTCCAGTGCAGCTACTCACAGCAGCCTGGGGCAGGTAAGTCCAGTGCAGATGTTCACAGCAGCTGGTGCAGGTAAGTCCAAGGCTGGTGCTCACAGCCCCCTGGTGTAGGTTAGTCCAGTGCAGGTGTTGACAGCAGCCTGGTGCAGGTAAGTTCAGTGGTTGTGTTCACAGCAGCCTGGTGCAGGTAAGTCCAGTGCAGGTACTCACAGCAGCCTGGTGCAGGTAAGTCCAGTGCTGGTGCTCACAGCAGCTGGTGCAGGTAAGTAAAGGGCAGGTGCTCACAGCAGCCTGGGGCAGGTAAGTCCAAGGCTGGTGCTCACAGCCCCCTGGTGTAGGTTAGTCCAGTGCAGGTACTCACAGCAGCCTGGTGCAGGTAAGTCCAGTGCAGGTACTCACAGCAGCCTGGTGCAGGTAAGTCCAGTGCTGGTGCTCACAGCAGCTGGTGCAGGTAAGTAAAGGGCAGGTGCTCACAGCAGCCTGGGGCAGGTAAGTCCAAGGCTGGTGCTCACAGCCCCCTGGTGTAGGTTAGTCCAGTGCAGGTACTCACAGCAGCCTGGTGCAAGTAAGTCCAGTACTGGTGCTCACAGCAGCCTGGTGCACGTAAGTCCAGTACTGGTGCTCACAGCAGCCTGGTGCAGGTTAGTCCAGTGCTGGTGCTCACAGCAGCTGGTGCACATAAGTCCAGTACTGGTGCTCACAGCAGCCTGGTGTAGGTAAGTCCAGTGCTGGTGCTCACAGCAGCTGGTGCAGGTAAGTCCAGTACTGGTGTTCACAGCAGCCTGATGTAGGTAAGTCCAAGGCTGGTGCTCACAGCCCCCTGGTGTAGGTTAGTCCAGTGCAGGTGTTCACAGAAGCCTGGTGCAAGTAGATCCAGTGCTGGTGTTGACAGCAGCCTGGTGCAGGTAAGTTCAGTGCTGGTGCTCACAGCAGCCTGGTGCAGGTAAGTCCAGTGCAGGTGCGCACAGCAGCCTGGTGTAGGAAAGTCCAGTGCAGGTACTCACAGCAGCTGGTGCACGTAAGTCCAGTACTGGTGTTCACAGCAGCCTGGTGTAGGTAAGTCCAGTGCTGGTGCTCACAGCAGCCTGGTGCAGGTAAGTCCAGTGCAGGTGCGCACAGCAGCCTGGTGTAGGAAAGTCCAGTGCAGGTACTCACAGCAGCTGGTGCACGTAAGTCCAGTACTGGTGTTCCCACAGCCTGGTGTAGGTAAGTCCAGTACTGGTGCTCACAGCAGCCTGGTGCAGGTAAGCCCAGTACTGGTGCTCACAGCAGCCTGGTGTAGGTAAGTCCAGTGCAGGTACTCACAGCAGCCTGGTGTAGGAAAGTCCAGTGCTGGTGCTCACAGCAGCCTGGTGCAGGTAAGCCCAGTACTGGTGTTCACAGCAGCCTGGTGTAGGTAAGTCCAGTGCTGGTGCTCACAGCAGCTGGTGCACGTAAGTCCAGTACTGGTGTTCACAGCAGCCTGGTGCAGATAAGTCCAGTGCTGGTGCTCACAGCAGCCTGGTGCAGGTAAGTCCAGTGCTGGTGCTCACAGCAGCCTGGTGTAGGAAAGTCCAGTACTGGTGCTCACAGCAGCCTGGTGCAGGCTTAATCCAATCCACATTCTCATAGCAACATGGGTTAGGCTTAGTGCAAGTGGAGATCAGAAGCATGAATCGGGCTAAATCCAATGTCTGTACTTACAGCAGCCTGGTGCAAGTAAATCCAGTGACAGATATTAAGGTTTTGAGCCAGATAACAGGAGGATATTTTGTGTGGCACACAAAGCATGTTGACATAAATCTTTTAGAACATCACTTTTTCAGGCTATGCATCCTCCTACTTCGCATTGGACTGCTGACATTCCCATAGATCACCGAGATGACTCCAGCTTGTAGGACATACTGGTGAATTTGTAGAAAGAATTATATCACCATGGTCCAGAAAGATGGTGCTTGTTGGGTCTAAATGTTGTCAAGAAACCATAAAATTCCACGTACCATCAATAAGACCTTGTCAAGAAGACTGATTGCTGCAATCTTATATCATGATTGACCATCAAGACTGGTGAAGAGTGTTGGGTATAAAGGTTAATGGAATCATGGAATATCTAAATGGCATTGATCTTTGGGGCATTAAAGATGGCACAGAGCTGGACATAAGAGATGATGGGTATATTTTTCACTCCAAGGACCATCATGCAGACCTCATAGATTGATTGAAAAAGGTCAATCTTGCTGGATGTATTGGAGAACTTGTTGAGGTTATCGTAGATCACCAAGCTGACTCTAGTTTGTGGGATAATGTCACCATGGACCAAAATTTGGGTATAAATCCCAAAAATTTGAAAGACAATCAAGGTAGCAGATGTCTTGGATGCAAAGGTTGACACTTGCTTCTATCTCCGTGAACCGTTTTGTGTAAGAGGATAAAGTCCGATTGTCGCTATCGTGTATGACGATTGACCATGAAGAAGGTGAAGAAGAGCGTTAGGTATAAAGATTGATGTAAATGCTGATTCTACCACAGATCAATATAAAGGTAAATGGACTCCCCGTTCATGTCTTGGTACCCTTCTTGGTCTTTATGACGTTTTACCCTGTAGAATTTACCCTGTAGTATGGAACACTCAAAACATTGTACATGTTAAAATTATATATCATGTGTGACTTTGCTGCTTTGCATGTATTTGACCTTTTTCCCCATTTTTGCATTTACTGTACATATTGTATTGTTTCAATTTATATTTTTCTTTCGTGCCCATATAAACTTTTTTTAGTCTGATGAAGGTCTGAGTAACGGACCGAAACGTTACTGTGCTGGTTATAATGGGGAATGTGAAAGCCGATGTCATCCTAGATCACCAAGATGGATCCAGTTTCTGGAATTTAAAGGTCAATGTGGACAATGACATCACCATGGAACAAAAAGAAGGAGCCTGTAGGGTATAAAGGTTGGCATAAATCCACAAAACCCAAAGGTAGTCAAGATGCAAAGGTTGACAGGCACTTCAATCTCCATGAACCATTAGGAGGACATTGTAGAGATATAAGGCGACAGTTGCCATCTTGTATCTCAATTGACCATCAAGGAGGGTGAAGCGCGTTGAGTGTAAAGGTTGATGTAAACACTGATGTCACCACGAATATAAATAACCCTTTATAATCCATGGAATAGTAACATGTCACTAATCTTTTGGGTATTAAGGTTGAGATCTACTTTTATTCTTTATTAAACCATCAGGACGGCACAGATATTGCTGGAAAAAAAGGTTGATGTGAAGCACAAAGTCTGATTGTTGCCATCTTAGAAGAATTGACTAGATAAGACCACCATAGATCATGAAGATGGCTCCATGTGTGGGATATAAAGCTTGTGTATACTTATATCTCTGTGGACCAGAAAGACGGAACTTGTTGGGTATAGATGTGAAGAAGGCATGGATCTTCTTGTATCACGGTCGGAAATCATGACCTTGGCAAGGTTGACTCTCCGTGACCTTCCCCCCTTTTTCCCTTGAATAAACACGCCACACCAGTACTTTTGGATAATAACGGCCACAGCAGCCAATTTATTATTAATAATAATAATAATTAAAGACACTTGGTGTCACGATTCACACTGTGACACCCATACGTCACGGATCGGGGTGACTTTAGGCCAACAGACGGCTATCACATGTGCAGGGGGGCTCATCTTAGTTATCCCTCCACTGCTACAATGTGATGAAAAAACACACACAAGGCTATTGACCTCTTAGTTTACAGCAGGAGCTTATTTTAGGTATCCCACTGCTCTTCAATATACCACGAACTGCAGGGATTTATGTATATCCCGCTTACAGTTCCACTTGAAACTTGCAGCTCTCTGGCGCCCCCCTTACTCTCAGGTCAGATTAGGTACTGCACCTAGGGTAATTAGTTGCCAGAAAGGCTGCCTGCTATGTACTGGCTATTGGGCACGCTGCAATGAGGCGATATAACTACTCCCACTCAGGCAGGAACAATAATTATCAACGCCGCAGTCGCTACGACTCCCAAAGGCACAGCACACGGTATGCTGCCACCAGCTTCGATTAAACGGGTCCGAAGCTAACCCAAAACAGTAGCGTAATTCCCTTCAGAAAACTTAGGTTACGTTTTAGAGCAGAAGAACGAATCTAGTATTTTAAATATTATACTCCATAAAAGATTTAAGGCAGTGTATATAAAAAGTTCTTTTCATAGAATCCTAGAATATTAGAGTTGGAAGGGACCTCCTGGGTCATCGTGTCCGATCCCCTGCTCAATGTAGGAGTCACTAAACCATTTCAGACAGATGTCTGTCCAGCCTCTGTGTGAAGACTTCCGTTGAAGGAGAACTTCACACATTGCTCACTGCCAAAAAGTTTTTTCTAATATCTAATATATACCTTCGCTATCTTGTATCACAATGGACCACACAGAGGAATGGAGCAGATTGCGTATGTGGGATCATGGGAACATTTCTACTTCCATGGATCATCCGTGAATCTTGGAGACCATTACATACTGTACGTACATAACAAGATACTTAATTATCATCAATTATTATCAGCATGATGCCAGGAAGATAATTAATGAATGAGTTCGGGACCTGAAGAGGTTAAATAAACTGTAATATAGTAACAATTTGTAGCAGTTGTTTTTTTTTCCCGTCGTCCATCCGTACAGACGCGGCCGCCGCCAGGATCTTCAATGTATTCCGTCTCCTTCTCGATAAGTATAAATATCTGCACTGATCCTTCCAGACACAAAACAATGAAAATCATATTTACACAAAGTGTTTTCGGAGCTGAATCATTAAAGAGATTATTAATAGTCGCCATCAGCGCGGCCGCCCCCTTAATGTGATTCTGACCGCCATAATATATCTCACTTCGGTAACGCGCTTTAATTAAATTTACTTTGTAGCGCGAAGGGTAAAAAAATGTAAATATTACCGCGTCTTTTCTTCCCTTCCACAAATTAAATTCCCTCAACCCATATAAACAAGCGTGGAATATATAGGAAAATAAGAATTACCAAGAACTAATGTTTAAGGGGTTTGTCCCATTAGGACCCCCCATGTCTATATTCGCTAAAGACTTCTGAATGGTCCTTAAAGGGAATCTGTCAGCAGGTTTTGTTATGTAATCTGACAGCAGCATGATGTAGGGGCAGAGACTGATTCCAGCAGTATGTCAACTTTCTATTAATATACAGTTTACACAGAAAGCTGCTAATCAGCAGAGTGGGCGGGGTTATACACAGAAAACTGCCAATCAGTGGAGTGGGCCTGGGTTATACACAGAAAACTGCCAATCAGCAGAGTGGGCGGTGTTATACACAGAAAGCTGCCAATCAGTAGAGTGGGCCTGGGTTATACACAGAAAACTGCCAATCAGTGGAGTGGGCGGGGTTATACACAGAAAGCTGCCAATCAGTAGAGTGGGCGGGGTTATACACAGAAAGCTGCCAATCAGTAGAGTGGGCGGGGTTATACACAGAAAGCTGCCAATCAGTGGAGTGGGCGGGGGTATACAGAACTCAGCATTCCGAGCTCTGCTACATCTGCAGCAGAGAAAACTGTGATTCTATCACAACTGCTGTACCAAATAAACCAAGTGATACATCGCTGGAATTAGTGTCTCTGCCCCTACCTCATGCTGCTGTCAGATTATATTCCAAAAAAACTGCTGGCATATTCTCTTTCACAGGACCTCTGTTTACCAGAACAGAGAGCTAAGAGAGGCTACAGCTCTGCAGGATTGCAGAGCCGCACCTGAGAAGAGTAATAAACTACTGGGTGAAAAATAGTTGTTTATGACAATGTTATATGGGTACTATATGGCAGTATTATTTTGATACTCTATGAAGGCATATCTTCCACACAGTTCGCTGGTATAATCCGTGCACTGAATGGCAGCATTATTTAGGCAATGACAGCAGTATTGTGTGACATAACAACTGGTATACAGCAGTGTTACATGGGCACTGTCAGGTAGTATTAGATACTGTTTGCAGGTAATATTACAGCATTGTATGGTGGTATCATTTGTGCACGGAATGGCAAGTTTATATTAGCAGTGATAATGTGGGACATATTTGGCAATATTTTCTGAGCACTATATGGTAGTCTATTTTGAATTCTGTACTGAGGTATTACTGACTGCTCTAACTATAAAGAACCCTTTCCTATTTAGCTACCAGAATCTCCTTTTTTCCACCCGTAATGAGCGCCTCCTGGTCCTCAGTATGGTCTTTGGAAGGAATAAGTCTTAATACATCCCAGAATTGTATTTGCCTTTTTTGCTGCTGCATCACACTGTTGACTCATGTGCAGTCTGTGATCTATTAGTATACCCAAGTCTTTTTCATACGTGCTGTTGCTTAGTCCTATTCCTCCCATTCTGAAAATGCTTTTTTTATTTTTATTGCCCAGATGTAGGACTTTGCATTTTTCCCTGTTAAATCCCATTTTACTAGTCGCTGCCCATTGTTGAAGCTTATCTAGATCCTTCTGAATCCTCTCTCTCTTCTCTAGTATTAGCTATCCCTCCTAGCTTTGTGTAATCAGTGTACCCTCAATTCCTTCATCTAAATTATTGATAAACGCTACGTATTTTCTACATATTTTCTTTCACCTATTAACAGCAGAAAGTTTGCAGGCAAATATTATACACGTAATCTAAAACGTGCAAGACATGCGGCCCTCGCTCCAAATGTTCAGAGGGTCATCATGCGACCATCACTCTTCATTTTTCTAGGGTGTGTGTGATGCCCTAATACAATTCTCTTAGATCTTCACGTCATGTGACGATGATGAGTTGTCATGACAGTCGGGGGTCTGCTGATGACCCCTGTGCTTGTCATTACCGAGCTCCTTTCAAATCTTGCCTGTGACCGGCTTTAAAGGAGACCATGATTTCTGCTATATGCAAAAGTTGGTATGTGCACACGTTGCAGATTTCCTGCGGATCTGCAGCTTTTTTTTCCGTGCAGAAACGCTGCAGATTCGCAAGTAATTTACAGCACAAATGTAAATCAATGGCAAAAAAAAAAAATGCTGATGGTGCGGAAAAATCTGCAAGGAAAACGCAGCAGATTCAAAAAAGGAGCATGTCACTTCTTTTGTGCAGATCTGCTGCGTTCCTGCACCCATTCCATAATAGAAATCTGCAGGGGTAAAAAAAGGAAGAAATCCGCACAAAAATCTGCAACGTGTGCACCGAGCAGAAAAAGGCGCTGATTCTGACCTGCGTTTTCTGCCAAGAAATTCAGAATCTGCACAGAAAATTCCACAGTCAAATCTGCCACGTGTGCACATAGCCAAAATCACCCCCTTTTCCCCCAAAAAAAGATATTTAAAAAAATCCACGTATGTGATATCATCGTGTTCAGAAAAGTCCGATCTATCAATATATAGCAACAATTAACCCGATCGGTAAACGCCATAAACGGAAAAAATTCCAGAACGCCAAAAATATGTTTTTGTTTGGTCTCCGCAAATCCACAAAAAAGGCTGTAACAGGTAATAAAAAAAAGTCACAAATATCCAAAAATGGTAACTAATTAAAACATCATCTCGTCCCGCAAAAAAATAAGCCATCACACAGCTCCGCCGGCCAAAAATAAAAATGTTACAAGTCTTGGAAAATGCCGACACAACTCCAAAAAATAGTTCTGATTATTTTTTTCACCGCTAAAATGATATAATCACTGGACATGTTTGGTATCTCCGTAATCGTAGTGATGAGGAGAATCATATTCTGAGGTCATTTTTGTCACAAAATGTACACTGTAAAAGCAATTCCCCAAAAAACTATGTGAGAATTGTGTTTTTTTCACAATTTCACTGCACTTGGATTTTTTTTTTTTACCGTTTTTTACTGTACTCTGTGATAAAATAAATGGTGACCTTCAAAATACAACTCATCCTGCAAAAACCAAGCCCTCATATGTCTATGTGGACAGAAATCAACACCATGTGACGGACATTATTGTAATACGTATTACTTGAGCACGATATGTTAGTATAGTTGGAACACCGTATTAAGGTATTAATTAAACATTGTGTGGCGGAATCATTTGTGCACTAAATAGCGGTTTTATTTGTGCAATGTATGGCATTATCGTGGTAAATATATGACTATTATATATGAACATCTGGTATTATATTTTCATTCTGAATGGAGGTATCATTTGCGCACTGAATAGCAGTATTATTTAATGTCAAAAATAAAGGGGAGTGGCGGTTTAAATAGGCTTTTTTTTCAAGGGCTTCATTTTTTATTAAACAACCCTGAGTGGGGAACCCTGGTAAATGCTATAACTAATCTATAACCCCCAATTTTTTTTGTTATAGTGCCAGTACTTTAAAAAAAAACCAGGACCATTGGCAGCTTTGGCAATTATTGAGCTATAGTGCTGAAGTCACTACGGCTTATGACAATTAAAAGCTGTCCATATAGGGAGCTTGTAGGAATCTATTCTTGGGGGGCAGGAGACCTCTTTAAATCAGGCCGGCCTCTAGGATGCATCCAGCCATTGATGAAAACATAATCCCCATGTAATTCAATGTGTGACCAGCAGGTGGCAGATTTCACCAATTTATCCAGATTCAGACTTTTCAAATACAAAAATAAAAAATAAATAAATAATAAATAAATAAAATGTAATTTTTATGCCTCCTCTTTCCTTTTTTCCTCTGCCTCCCATCCTTCACTGTCACATGTACTATTTATATACAGGCGGAGGACAATCATCTGTGTGTATTCGTCATTGCATGGAGGCTGCTGCACCCTGTAGATGTCACTGTCGGCACAAACATCCATAGAGGCGAACATGGTGCAGATTAAATCTGAATAACTGCAATTAATGTTCATTCAAAACCATAAACGAAAGCTGAGCTATAGGGAGCTGATGCCGGCTTTTATAGTATGCGCCCCATTGCCGCCTGTGATATCCATGGTCGACAACTGTCCCGGGATTCTGGGCAGAGAAGGAAGGGGATTGTGTAAACTCCTTCCAAAAGTGGCCGCATTTATTTGGGTCGAGATCTTCTTGGGCCAGGACCGATCTCTGGAGAAGGAAATTAATGCTCATTAAATTTTATAAACTATGGTTGCCCCTCGTATTGCTACACCCCCGAGTAAATTTTCAAAATTTTACCAAAATTTTCTACATTTTACCACTGTCGGAGATTTCCATCATCGGGACTGGTGGATTTTACATGTCACTGCTTGTATGCCACCGCTGCTTCTATCCCTCTTAATTCTGTTATGAGATAAGATGTGACTATCAATAATAATATAAAATATATAACGATCAATTCAATCCTCATTCCCAGAATTTCACTAATGAACCAGTAAATTGGATTTGCTGGCCGTCTACAAGAGTAAATCATTTATCATAAAATTCCCATGGGATATCAGATTTGCTAGTAAGGTATTATTTGTGTCGCTGTTGTTCTCTGTTATCTGCAGAGCAATGAGCTGTGTGCAGCAAAGAGGAACGCATCTACTGAATGGGCAACTTGTTCTGTGTAACTTTCTGTCGGCAAATGTAATCCGTCTCTAATATCAGAGGCACCAAAAGGGTCACAGGAAGTGGAAACTTGTCTTCAACTCTGTACAGGAAGTGTAGAGCGAGGTGGAGTTTCGCATGCTATAGGAAGTGGGGTGGGTCTTTTTCTCTGTACAGGAAATGAGCGTGAGTATTTGTCTTTCTACAGGAAGTGAGGCGGGTATTTGTCTTTCTACAGGAAGTGAGGCGGGGATTTGTCTTTCTACAGGAAGGCGGGGATTTGTCTTTCTACAGGAAGTGAGGCGGGGATTTGTCTTTCTACAGGAAGTGAGGTGGATATTTGTCTTTCTACAGGAAGTGAGGTGGATATTTGTCTTTCTACAGGAAGTGGAGGGTATTTGTCTTTCTACAGGAAGTGAGGCGGGGATTTGTCTTTCTACAGGAAGAGAGGTGGATATTTGTCTTTCTACAGGAAGTGGAGGGTATTTGTCTTTCTACAGGAAGTGAGGTGAGTATTTGTCTTTCTACAGGAAGTGAGGCGGGGATTTGTCTTTCTACAGGAAGTGAGGTGAGTATTTGTCTTTCTACAGGAAGTGAGGTGGATATTTGTCTTTCTACAGGAAGTGAGGTGGGGATTTGTCTTTCTACAGGAAGTGAGGCGGGGATTTGTCTTTCTACAGGAAGTGAGGCGGGGATTTGTCTTTCTACAGGAAGTGAGGAGGGATTTGTCTTTCTACAGGAAGTGAGGCGGGGATTTGTCTTTCTACAGGAAGCGAGGCGGGGATTTCTCTTTCTACAGGAAGCGAGGCGGGGATTTGTCTTTCTACAGGAAGTGGAGGGTATTTGTCTTTCTACAGGAAGTGAGGGGTGGGTATATTTCTTGGGTGTGCTGGATAAAATCCCTCTTCTCATTGTGCCTGCCTTCACCAGCTGGATCAGCACCCTCCAGTGTGATTTCCTACAACCCCAAACATCTCCACTCTCTAAGGTTGCAGATCCCAAGTCTCACTCTTCTCTCCTTAAGTGAGTGTGAGTATTTGTCTTTCCACAGGAAGTGAGGGTGAGTATTTGTCTTTCTACAGGAAGTGTGGGTGGGTATTTGTCTTTCTACAGGAAAGTGAGGGAGAGTATTTGTCTTTCTACAGGAAGTGAGGGTGAGTATTTGTCTTTCCACAGGAAGTGAGAGTGGGTATTTGTCTTTCTATAGGAAGTGAGGGTGGGTATTTGTCTTTGTATAGGAAGTTAGGGTGGGTATTTGTCTTTGTACAGGAAGTGAGGGTGGGTATTTGTCTTTGTATAGGAAGTTAGGGTGGGTATTTGTCTTTCTACAGGAAGTGAGGGTGGGTATTTGTCTTTGTACAGGAAGTTAGGCTGGGTATTTGTCTGTACAGGTAGTGAGGGTGAGTATTTGTCTTTCTACAGGAAGCTAGGGTGGGTATTTGTATCTCTACAGGAAGTGAGGGTGGGTATTTGTATCTCTACAGGAAGTGAGGGTGGGTATTTGTCTCTCTACTGGAAGTGAGGGTGGGTATTTGTATCTCTACAGGAAGTGAGGGTGGGTATTTGTCTCTACAGAAAGTTGGGCAGGTCCTTTTCTTTCAACAAGAAGTGGTTGTGGGTCATTATCTCACTAAAGGAAGTGGATGCGGGTCTTTGTCTCTCTACAGGAAGTGAGATGATTTTTTTCTGTCTACAGGAAGAGGGGGCGGGTCTTTGTTTCTCTAAAGTGGGAGCAGGTCTTTTTCTCAACAGGAAGTGAAGGCAGGAATTTGTCTTTCTACAGGAAGTGGGGCAGGTATTTGTCTCTCTTCAGGAAGTGGGGGTGTGTATTTGATCCCTTTCTACAGATTTTCTGGGAAAGAAGGTGCCACCAGGGAGCAGAATCCCTGTTCTGCTTGTAAATACATCTCCATCTTCCAGGAAGTATTATGATAGCTCCAAGAAAGATTTCCTTAATGTCTCTTTAAAGAAACCACTTTCTCTGAAAGTCGATACAATTAGTTGAGTAATTCATACCAGATTGCTTGGCTCACATTGTGGTTGTGTTTTAGGTTACTCTTCAGTAGGGAGATTCTTTCACCACCCAGTCTGAGTCTATGGGGACTTTCACGTTAGTTCACGTTAGAGCCCCAGGTATATAGCATCTCTGGTCCTTCTTCAGTACAAGTAGTCCACCACAGCTGGCACTTAATTTTCCTTGGCTGCCTGTTTTGACTCAGAAGTGAATCTGTCTCTATCACATTCATCTCTTGCGTTCTTGATCACACTTTGTTCGAGACCCCAGTATCAATGCATATGCCTATATGAGTCTTAGTGGCAACTAATCCTTCTGCTGTGTCCTCCTAGTTCCTCCCAATGGAACACCATGCTTCAATGTCCCTGTGCTCCTGAATGCCTGCTAGACTAGTAATAAAGGACCTCTTATCTGATTAGTTAAATAAATGATTGAATGCACATAATTAATATGATTAGATGGCAAGTTATAGTATTTAGGACACATGCTCAGTGTTCACAAGTGGTTGGCTCCCCCTTAACAGCACATCATGTGGTCAGAAACTGCATAGTATGCAATTCTTCTTACATAGGTTCTGTTTGCTTTCTTAACCTTATCTTAGCACTTAGGGCACTCAGACCAGACACACTTAAGTTGTGCTCAAGTCTGATTGAGGAATTGACAAACTAAAGAATTACCCAGGGGCACATTTCCCAAAGGGCCCAACAGGAATGATATCAGAGGAGCAAAAGAAAACTGCCAAATGTGAATTGACTTGAAGTAGTATATCAGCTCATTAAGGCAGTATTATTCAGGTACTAAGTTATTACAGTCATTTGTGGTGGTTTTATCTTTGTACAACACTCAAATTAAAAAAATAACTTGTGTAAAGATAGGAAACAGAGGGCTATAATTTTCTTGATACGCCACAAACAAAACTTGCCCTGGCTACATCCCTGGAAGACCTCCTTTCCCAGAAACCTTATCTCATGTTAGTGCATTTGTATTATCAGGGCTGCCAGGGGTGTGGTAGGACCCCATTACTGTACCATTTTTTTCTACAGACTTGAAGCTTTCAACGATTGCTTTATAAATTAAATTTGAAGATGGCTTAATTCCGTTATCGATAATGCAATTTTCATTAGAAGAAAAGGGTTTTTTTTTCAACTAGATAATTTCAGCAAGGGCAGGAACATGTCCATTTTCTCTGCATGTTATAATCTCCTGACAGTTGATGAAGTTGATTTATCTTAAATTCATCTAAATCTCCTTTCTAATCCTCTGTTTGAGTTAGAATTTCAATTGTGGAGCAGCATTTCTATAATTGCATTTGTGTTCAGGCTGGACGAGTCTAATCCTTAGGATGATGAACCTTTCAATTGCAATGTCCATGTTATCCTGGGGCTTCATATTGTTCCGGATCTCAGCCGGGTCATCGCTCTCCCCTGCTTCTAATACAAATGCAGCCCCGTGATTATTTTGTCTCTTCCTATTGTTTGACTTTGATCTCCATATAATTAGAGATTGATGAATCTACTCCGACTCTAATGCAGTTTATCAGGACAAAATGAGAATGTTCTGCATATTAATGACCATAATAACAATAATTATGGCATCCATAATAACATATTATGAAGGATAGCAGCCTATTATAGAGATTATTATTAGATAATAATAGAATTATTATTACGAGCAGAGAATTGAACGATGGACACATTTCTAAGTATACAGATAAAAATGAACCTGATATAATAGAAAATTAATAATAGAATAAGTTTGAAGCTGTCATGAAAAATGCCAGATTATTAGACATTCTGGATGACTGGAAGTTATATAAGAATATAGACAACTTGGTTCTAGGCTGCAAACAGAGTCAAATAATTAGACATTTGGGATTTGATAATAGTTTTCTGGATTAATCCCTTGATTACTAAGTATATGTACGTTGTAGGTCAGGTCCTTTTCCCACATACAGACATAGATGGATGTGAAGGTGCAATCACCTGCTGGAGTACTATCAGCCAAGATTAGCATAAACTCTAATCTGATTGTTTGATCCGTTCTGTTGCTCCATTCATGGGACCTGATTCATCTTTGCATTTCCACCTTTTTTGGAGCAATTACTTCTCAATTAATGGCTTTTTAATTTGCGACAAATTCATCAATTTGTGCCTTTTTCCAAGTTGTCTTCTGTGGCTTCGTTAGTATCCTGATTTTTACATCAATGTGGCAATTCCAAAAGATTCGCGAAATGCGACTTTAAAGGGAACCTGTCACCCCGAAAATCCTGGGTGAGGTAAGCCCACCGGCATCAGGGGCTTATCTACAGCATTCTATAATGCTGTATATAAGCCCCCGATGTTACCTGATAAAGGAGAAAAAGACGTTATATTATACTTACCCAGGGGCGGTCCTGCTGCTGGTCAGGTCGGATGGGCGTCTCCGGTCCGCTGCGGCGCCTCCCATCTTCTTTCCATGACGTCCTCTTCTGATCTTCAGCCACGGCTCCGGCGCAAGCGTACTTTGCTCTGCCCTGTTGAGGGCAGACAAAGTACTGCAGTGCGCAGGCGCCGGGCCTCTGACCTTTCCGGCGCCTGCGCACTGCAGTACTATCCTCTGCCCTCAAGAGGGCAGAGCAAAGTACGCCTGCGCCGGAGCCGTGGCTGAAGATCAGAAGAGGACGTCATGGAAAGAAGATAGGAGGCGCCGCAGCGGACCGGAGACGCCCATCCGACCTGACCAGCAGCGGCACCGCCCCTGGGTAAGTATAATAGAACGTCTTTTTCTCCTTTATCAGGTAACATCGGGGGCTTATATACAGCATTACAGAATGCTGTAGATAAGCCCCTGATGCCGGTGGGCTTACCTCACCCAGGATTTTCGGGGTGACAGGTTCCCTTTTGGATATTTTCTCTACAGTCAAGGGTGCCCTTAGGGCTGAACAAACGTCTTGACCTCATTTTGCAGTTAGATTAATGTAATAATTTCATATATTTATTTCATATAATCCAAATTTATTTTTTTTTAATTATTATTTTTTTTTTTTTTTTATTTATTTATTTTTTTTTTTATTTTTTTATTTTTTTTTTCCGTGTTTTTTTTTTTTTTTTTTTTTTTTCCCCTGTGGTTTTTTTTTTTTTTTTTTTTTTTCTTTCTTCTCTCCATAAGAAGGTGATATTTAATATTGTACACACTGTGAATTGGTTCTATTACTCCGGCTAATGTAATTTTTTGATACACCATTGTGGTTCTTTTTCCATAGACATGTCTTTCTCTTTTGCGGTTCACAGGGGGTTAATCTAATGAATGTTCTGATTGCCCACCTGAATTTTAATCTAAGCACTTGTTGTTTTAGTGTTCTGTGTTGTATAAAATGTTAATATGTGGTCCCATTTTCATGCCATGACTAAGACCTGATGGTCGAAACGCGTCGGCGTTGACCACCTGGGACCCCCATCTCTTTTTTGCAAATGTTTGCATTTTAAAGTGTTTTCAATAAATTGACTTTTTAGAAGATCCATGCTGGAGATTATTTTTTCTTTTTCATTGCTGGCTCTGGACTACGCCCTTGACCAAGGCGGCTCCGTGCATGGACATCATTGCACTGTTGAGGGATTGGTGAGCTGACTTATTTTCTTCCCATTTTTTCCTTTTTCCCTATTTTTGTACTTTAAAAAAAAAAGTCACGAAATTGGGCACAATTCTACTTAAGCCATCCCCTGTAGTGATTTTATGTACATCGCACATAAAAAGTCGTATGAATATGAAAAAGACAGGAAAAAAAGACAATTTGTGGACTTTCACAAAATTCATGAATCACAGTCGGCATTTTCATGAATTTGGTGCAAAAAAGTTCAGCGAAAGCCAGAAATCACAAAAGAAAAGTAACTTAAAAACCCTGGAAATGATGGATCAGCCCATATTGTTCTGTTATTTCCATCAGTCTTCGAATACAGCAGTCGTCACGCATGCACAACCACCACGGTATTCACACAGGGGACTTTGGGACCCCCATTCCCATGATCATTGCGTACTCCAGCGGCAGACCACTCAAAAATAGTACATTTATAACCCATCCGGTAGACAGTGGGAAAAAAGAATTAAACATTTTTAAAACATGCAACATAAATAAGTAAAACAATAGTTGCTAAAATGAGCACAATCCCATTTTCTTTCTGATACAATTTCTCGTGCACAGATATAGAGTTATATGACAAGTGAAAAAGATTCTGGGAGAACGTCCTCTGTGGATGGAGGAGACAAACTGGAGATTTTTGGTGTCACATCACATCCATATCCACAAAAGCAACAATGAAGGAAAGAAAAGAACATTGTACCTCCTGTGACTCATAGAGGAGGCTCAGTTATTTTCTGGACTGCTTTGTTGCATCTGGCCAGGGCTGCCATCAGGTCAATACTGCCCTTACTGGTGTTTGGAGCCCGGACCGGCCCACTCTTTTTGCTTCTGCTCACTGGGCCTCAGGGGCAGAATTCCACCAGTTACATGACCCTGGTAATGTCGAGCAGTTGGGGTAAGGAAAAGTAACCACCCCTCACCCACCGATGACACCCCCCATGCCCCATGCCCCTTTTACCCCCAAATAAAGACTACGACTACTTTTTCTTTTGGAATAATATCGGCCACAGCAGCCTTTTTATTTAAATACAAACAGACATAAATGAATTATAAACAACCATTAACTTTAAACTAGGAGGGGTCCTTGGAGCTCCCATGAATCTGGTGATCAAAACACAGCATAGCGTGAACGTTACCAAAAACCAAATTACTCCCAGCCGTTACCACCTGGCTCAGGAGCACCAAAAACCCCAGCAGGTTCCCTGTTCACGCTAAAATTCCCGGGGAACCGACCACCCCTGCTGGAACCCCCCAAGTCACCAGATCCAAAACAAGTTTTAACACTAAATACCGGGGAGTCATACGCCAATGAATCCCCCCAACCCAATTTCCATTAACTCCAAGGACTCCCCCCAGCCACCACAATGAGGGACTTTGAATACCTCAAAGACCCGAGACCCCACCACAACAAAACGCTATGGCCTTCTCCACACCTTCCTGCGGCCCAAGCGCCCAAAAATCAATCCCAACAGCATTCAGATGCACCCCATCCGCCAGCCAGAACGCCACGTCACCTTTCTCCAACTCAAAATGCCTCACGGCTACGCCACCATTCCTGGCCACGAACGCAGACACGGCTCTGTTGACCTTGATCCTGGCCTTATTGATTTTGTCCAAGGACCGCATATTCCTCCACCGTTTTCGCGGTACAATCTCCGACCACACCACCGATAACCCAGGATATAGACGCCACAACCGCAACAAGTCCTGCTTGATGTCCTTAATTAGTTCTCTGAATGGGCACATCCCCAAATCATTACCACCCACATGGAGCACCAAAATATCCGGTGCCTTATCCAAAACTACCGCAGCATTGATTTCTTTCAACACCCTATTCCAGGCCAATCCCCTAAAACCAATCACCGGACCACTGCTACTGACCGATCGAAACCAAGTTGTCTACCATCCGACCGTACGTCAGCGCGCCGGGCTCCCCAATGCACATAGGAATGGCCGAAAATCCACACCAAAAACGGTAAGGAACCTGAAAAAATACAAACACAAAACGGTCAAATCCAGCAGCTAAAAACCGCAAGGTATTAAACGAACTTCTTCAAAACTGACCCCCTCACCCCCGCTTAACACCTAACATAACTGCAATATCTATTCGACTTCCATCTACCAATACGCTTGATAGCCTCCGAATCCAAACCTCCAGCAGCCGCATCCGTTGCCGCCCCAATCCGAAATGAATGAGGAGTAAAACGCGAATCATCCAACCCCAACACATCAAGCGCTCTCTTAAAAATCGCGTGAAACTGATACCTTGACAACGAAGAACCATCTTCATGACAAAGTAAAGATCCCTCCCTGCGAGGCCCTAGCCCCCAAAAAGCTTTCAAACAACCAACTGGGCACATCAGTGAACCGGCGACCGCACCCAGCTCAACCTTCCTACCACGCTCCACCTGGTCAGTCTTCGAGCGACGCAACCAAAACTCCACACGCTCTTCAGACAAGAGAACATCCCGTGCCAAAATTCCCCCCGTTGCATTCTTATTAGAAGACACCAGTTCACCGATTCTCATTGCACCAAAAAATGCAAACGAAAAAGCCAAACTGAAAAGACGTTGTTCAAACAATGACCCACAACACTCCCCCAAAACCTCACCCAAGCGCTCCAACATCACGAAAGACACGGGACGCCGTGAATCCAACCTACCACATTGTCTACGGAAACCTTTTACCGCCTGCCTCACCAAAAACGCTTTAGACAAATCACACTGCCCCCTCAATTTAAAGCCAAACGCCAAAGCAGCCAGCAAGCGTGATACGTTCGCCCACGACCAACCCTCTGAAAAACCACGGCTAATCCAAGACAACAAAATCCCCACCTGATCATCGGCACTGCCTCCACCCGGGCAAGATACCAACACCCATTCCCAAGATGACCAAACCGCCTGATAAGCCTCCCACGTTTTGGAAGCCAACGATGACCTTATCAGATCTTCAGCGTCCCAGATGCCACGAGCCAAAGGTCCGCAGGGCAATCCAAACCAATGGTCTCTGCCTCCGGAGCCAAGGACTGTAAACGCTCGAACTGGAAACAAGAAAGAGAGTCAGCTATTGAATTCCTCGCCCCAGGCACATGCGTCGCCGTGACCTGAGAATTCAACTCCAGACAAGATAGGACCAATAACCCAAGAACCCAACCACAGGTGGTGATGAAGCCGTAAGCCCATTCACTGCACACACCACCCCCATGTTATCACAGTTGAAGCGAATGCACCTGTTGCGAAATTGCTGCTTCCACAAATGAACCGCCACCAGGATAGGAAAAATTTCCAATAACGCAATATTACGGACCAGCCCTGATGAAATCCACTCCGCAGGCCAGGGTGCCGCACACCATTGCCCCCTGAAGTATGCCCCAAAACCACTGCCACCCGCCGCGTCCGTAAACAAATCCAAAGAGTCATTGTCGACCGCCTCCTCCATAAACAAGGAACGACAATTGTAGGATCCCAAAAAAGAACTCCAAACCGCCAAATCTTCTTTCAGCTCAGCTGACAAACGAATAAAGTGATGTGGTGCACGAACTCCAGCCGTAGCACTCGCCAACCTCCTGGAAAACACTCTCCCCATCGGCATCACCCGACAAGCGAAGTTAAGTTTCCCAAGCAACGATTGCAATTCTCGCAAAGTCAATTTCTTCAAACGCCGCGCCCGGGCCAAATCTTCCCACAAACCCTCAATCTTGTCCACGGGAAGCCTAAACTCCCATCCAACCGTATAGATGACGATCCCCTAGAAACTCAAACACGCACACGGCCCTTCCGTCTTACCAAGGGCCAGGGGAACCCCAAAACGTTCACACACCCATTCGACAGCCCGCAAGAGCCGATAACAACGATCTGACCCAGCCGGGCCTACACACAGGAAATCGTCCAGATAGTATATAACCGAATCACAATCTGAAACATCCTTAACCGCCCACTCCAAAAAAGAACTGAACGTCTCAAACAAAGCGCATGATAGGGAACAACTCATAGGTAAACACCTATCCACGTAAAACCCCCCATCCCAAAAACAACCTAAAAGCTTAACACTATCAGGATGGACCGGTAGCAACCGGAACGCTGCCTCAATATCCGTTTTGGCCAACAGGGCCCCACGTCCGAACTTACAAACCCAAGCAACAGCCTCATCAAATGACGCGTAAACCACCGAGCAAAGCTCAGGCGCAATACCGTCGTTAACCGACAACCCACGCGGGTAAGACAAGTGGTGTATTAAACGGAATTTACCCGCTTCCTTCTTGGGAACCACACCTAGCGGGGAAACCACAAGATCCTCAAATGGAGGGGACAAAAAGGGGCCAGCCATCCGACCCAACGCAAGCTCCTTCCCCAACTTCTCTGACACCACTTCCCCGTGTAACACTGCCGACCGCAAATTTTTAAGCGTCCGAGGAACCACAAACGGAGGGGCCGGAATAACGAAACCATCCCGAAAACCCTGATGTAAGAAAACCGCCGCTTCCTTCCGGGGGTACCCATTTAGAAAGGGGACCATCCTTTCCAGACTCACTGGTGTCACCCCCATGAGAATTCCCGGCCCCTGACTTGGATTTAGCTTTCTTGAAGCATTTTGAGGCCCCATGGGATGAGCCACTGCAGTGTGAACACAGGTGCTTGAATTTGCAATTAACCCCGAACTTGCACTGTCTGTCGTTGAATTGCCAACACAAACCCGCTTTGTGACCCCCCGCCTGACTGGGCTGCCCTGACGCCCCCGCCGAACTGGACTGACTACTCTGACCAGAACTACCGGCCCCTCCTTGAAAGGAGTGACCGAACTTATACTGCGCAATCACGTGCAGCCAAAGCCCGGTATCCTTCTGGTCCCAGCGAAGAGTTGGACGTATAGCCTTCCGCTGCCGGAATTGCTTGTCGGATCTCAACCACGCCTGCCCGCCATAAACCCTATGTGCCTCCCCAATAGAGTCCATGTAGCAAAACAGGCCCGAACAATTCTCCGACGCCTTCTCCCCAATCACGCTCGCCAAAATAGCAAACGCCTGCAGCCAATTTATGAAAGTCTGAGGAATTAACCGCCACCTCCGTTTCTCCTCCTCCTCCTTTTTGCTGTCCTCTTTCTTCCCCTTGTCCAAGTTAAATTTCTCTAAAGGGAGCAGCGAAAAAATTTCCACATACTCATCCTTTTGTATTTTTTCCTTTACCTCCTTCTTAAGATGCGCCCCCAAAGGGCCCTCAAAACATACATAAACTTCCCCATGAGCCCTATCATCTAGATGAATACGACACTCCTTCTCTTTCTCCGTTTGAACCGAAACCGAAACAGGCGCCCAGGGGCCCGCCGACACCTCGCTTACACCCGTGACCCTCTGCGACCCCATCCACGCCGCCAAGTGCCGTTGATCATTCATTCCCCTCTCCAACCGCACCAACAAATCCCTCACATTCGCTAACACCGCCCCGACACCCCCCACATCAGACCCATCCGTACACCCAGCCCCGAAACCCGTCACGGAACCCCCCTGCGACCCCACACGCGCAGGGGAGGGGAAACGCTGTAAAGGTATTAAAGACATGGACACACACTCACCAGGCTGTGAGGGAGCTGTGATCCCCCCAGCCGGAGTCCCAGAATCCAGACGCCGCTGTCCTTGCAGGTCCATCCCATCCGAAGCCGACTGCCAAAGGGGGGTCTGAGCTGTGTCCTACTGCGATGACAAAGCCCGAGGAGAGGGAAACACCGCCGGCTGTGTCCCTGGTGACTGCCGCTGATCTGCTGCCGCTGCTGCCCAAACGGCCGAACCCCCGTCCAAGCGGAGTGAGGCCGCCGCTGTGTCCACCAGCCCAGCTGCAGGGATAGACCCCACTGTAGCGCCAGGGGCCAGCCCCGCTCCCGGACCTATGGGGCCACCCGCAACCGCACTGCTCCCCCGTCCGGATGTAGGTGAGGCAGGCCGCGCGACAGGAGCATCACCGCCGCGGCCCCTCGACATGTTAGGCCTCAAGCGCTGCCCGGCTCGTGCTGGCTCCGCCCCCACATTGCTGCGAGGTGAAGGCCTTGCAGCCGCCGACGGACCCCGCCTGGCAGTAGGATTACTCCCAGGCCGGGGCCTGCTGGCACCGCGACTTAAAGGCGCCCGGCCTGGAGGGTCCCTAGAGGGGCTCCTGCGCCGACGGGGGGCCGGGGAGCTAAATAGGGCGACAGGCGATCTGGAGGCCTGGTCCGACGTGCACGCCTCACCGGAGACACCGCTGTCGCTGCCGTCCCACTGCTCCCGATGATGCTAGACACCTGCTGCTCAAGCCAACCTGGAGGGTGCACTGCTGCTGCAGCCCTCAGGCTCTCCAGGATCCTGTCCACAGTGGCCATGTTAAGTCCACACTTGTTGCCCAGAGAGCGGGAACTGACCAGGCCACACCCCCCACTGCTAGTTTATGTTCAAAATCCCCTTAACCCCCACCTCTTAACTTTAACCCCTCCCTCCATCCCATGGTCATGATGGGCCTACCCTTACGCCGCGGGGGAAGGGGCAGCTTCAGCTCCGGCCATTACTTAACTGAATGTCTGAATGTGTATCTTGGCAAATCAAACACGTAGCCATCAGCTTTTTTTTTTTTTGGCTAATACATTTTTTAAGCCGCCACATAAGGTAGACTCTTTTGCCCTGGGCCCTACTCGACTCTAACCTATTAAAAATTTGTTAAATTACCCAATAATCTTTTTTAGGTATATTTTTATTTATTTTTCTTTAAGGGAATGTGTGACATAAATTTTTAAATATGATCAATGATAACACATACAACGGACAAATAACATACCATGACCAGATCACATATTATCACCACAGTGACAGAATAATACCACATACAAGGAACAAATACTGCCACACCATGTCCCTACCCCATATTACCAACAAATAGTGACCAAATAATACCATATACAGTACAAGTGACAAATACTGCCACACCATGTCCCTACCTCATATTACCAACAAATAGTGACCAAATAATACCATATACCATATACAAGTGACAAATACTGTTACACCAGACCAGGCCACATATTACCACCACATAGTGACCGAATAATATCAAATACATGGAACAAATACCGCCACACCATTTGTCACAGATGTGTCAGAGGCTGCAGACCACTGCACTGTATCTGTCTGCAGAAGGTCTCAGTAGTTTGCTTTGCAGACAAGTGGCGACCTACACTGGTACTAATGGCTACACCTGGACCTGAGTGTTGATATACTTCCTGCTTCTTGCTGGCAAGGGTGGGTAATAATTTCCATTTGCACTTCCCTGTTGAGGCTTGGAGCTGCAGCAGTAGGCTAGCGTCCTCTTTGGAGTTTGAAGGATGGCGGTGTTTCTCTCTGAGTCTACTCAAGCTAAGTTTCCCCTTGTTTTGTGTATCCTAGCTATCTTTAGTGTTAGTGGGGTTAGACCAGCATTTACCCCTTCCTTCCCTAATGGGGCTTACCCCTAGGGTCTGACAGGGACTAGGTATCCTGCTCGGCGATAGGTGCAGAACCTATTTAGGGTCTCTTAGGGCAGACAGGGTGACGTTAGATCTGCCTAGGGGTCTCCACTTTCCATTTCCCCAGTGTTGGGCCCCCTTTCCCCTACCATAATACCATAAATACTCTCACACCATGACCGGACTGCATATTACCACCACATAATGAGCAAATAATGCCACATACAAGAGTCAAATACCGCCATGATCTTGTCATGATCTTGTCTCATGATTTTTTCTCACGGTTCTAGCGGGGATTTTACCACAGTTCAGCCTGGCTGGGAACGCAGCCACAGTGTCCGGAGGTAACCTCAATGACGTCACCGCTGGTCACTGAGTCTGCACTCGCAGCAGCTCATTCACCAGTGGTTCTCAGCCTGGACGGTCGCATCTGGGTACCGTCCAGGTTAAAACTATTTTTCCCCCAAACATGGATTATGGCATGGGACAGAACGACAGGTGAGGGATATTGTTGTTTTTTTATTTTTGGTTTATTACAGAAGAACGAGGGCTTTGGTGGAATAGGCGTTTGGCGAGTATAACTGTGTTTGTTATTTTTAAATAAAAAAGTAAAAGTGTGTTTTGTTTTATTTCTAATAAAATACTTTATTCTGGCTGTGTCTTTATTTACAATACAACTACACCATGTTCCAAATTATTATGCAAATTATATTTTTCTCAGATTTTCCTATATGGTCGGTCAGGGGAAGATGGTGGCCACACCATGAGTTTATCTCCTTTTATGCCCATAGCAGCCAATGACAGAGGTATTCTTTGCAGCATGAGATGGTGCATTGTCATGCATGAAGATGATTTTGCTCCTGAAGGCATCCACTACTCCATCCATCTGGACCTTCCATGGTTGCTTGACACTCATCAATAAACAAGACTGTTTGGAAATTAGTCTTCATGTATGTCTGGGCCCACTGCAACCGTTTCTGCTTGTGAACACTGTTTAGGGGTAGCCGAATAGTAGGTTTATGCACCACAGCAAGCCTTTGAAGGATCCTACACCTTGAGGTTCGAGGGACTCCAGAGGCACCAGCAGTTCACAAATCTCTTCACAGTATGATGACCACTCTTAAGTTTTCGTGAAATATCTCATGTTTTCATACCTTGACCAAGGCATTGCACTATTTGATGCTTTTCAGCAGCAGAGAGATCCTTTTTATTTCCCATATTGCTTGAAACCTGTGGCCTGCTTAATAATGTGGAACATCATTTTTAAGTAGTTTTCCTTTAATTAGAATCACCTGGAAAACTAATTATCACATGTGCTTAAGATTGATTTCAGTGATCCATTGAGCCCTGAGACACAATACCATCCACGAGTTTATTTGAAAAACAAAACAATGAAATCTTTATGACACTTAAATCCAATTTGCATAATAATTTGGAACATGGCGTATAGGATTAGTAATGGATAGGTGTCTTATAGACGCCCCTCCATTACTAAGCCGTGGGCTTGATGTCACCTGACAATGCAAAGGTGACATCAACCCCATAAATATGAACCCCACTTGCCTCTGCTACAGGGCAAGTGGGAAGAGCCGGCCAAAGTGCCAGAATTGGCGCCTCTAATAGAGGCGCCTTTTCTGGTCAGCTGCTGGGTGCTATTTTTAGGCTGGTGGGCAAGATCCATGGCCCCTTACAAGCCTGAGAATACCAGCCCCCAGCTGCCTGCATTTGTAAGGCTGGTTGTCAAAAATGAAGGGGATCCCACGCCATTTAAAAAAAAAAAAAAATTTAAATAATTAAAAAATACGGCGTGGGGACCCCTCTATTCTTGATAACCAGCCTTGCTGAAGCTGACAGCTGAGGGTTGCAGCCCCCAGCTGTGAGTTTTGCCTGGCTGGTTATAAAAAAATACAAGAGAACCCATGCCGTGTTTTTTTTTTTATTATTTATTTACAGCGCAGGAGCGACTAATGAATACTCCCATCAGCCGCTCCTGCTCTCGGTGTCAGATGATGGGAGCTGTAGTCCCATCCGCTGACACCAGTGACCGGAGGTAAATTGTATACCTCCAATCACAGCTGAGCGCCCACGCTGTCTTTGACAGCGTGGGAACCGCGGCTCTCTGACCGGCGGGGAGGATTTCAGTGCTGATCAGAAGCGGTGTTTGTCAAGCTGTCATGTGTTCATGCAGCCGAACCCGAACAGTAACACGGCAGTAGGTGTTAGGTACGGATGCCGAACTTTACTGTTCGGGTTCGCCCATCTCTAGTTATTAATAATCACAGTTCAAAAGCAAAACAAAGCAAAATCTGATTCTCATTATTGATATTCAATAAATATATATTGAAAATTATCTTTCTAAGCTTCAAGTTTTTTCAGTGATTGTTTTGGGCTTTTCTTATTTTACCAGAAGGTATCGACATTTTCTATAACTTTTTGTGCAGGGGATTTGGAGCTTTGGAGCAGAGGAAGTTGAACATCAACCTCCATAAAGACACATTATGAAGTAATAAACCCGTACAGTTCTCTGCAGCGGAGATGTGAGACGTGAAGCACTGGTAGCGGGGGCTGCGCGTTCTCTGTACCTGCAGAGTTCTTCCTTTATCCTCATTTCTATCAGTGTCCGCTGGAACCATCTATAATACATGAGTGTCGTGCGGTCCTGAAGCCTCACAGAACCTTCTCCATTATATCCAGAATGTATTATTTACCCTCCGGCATCCATATTACCGGAGTCATTCTGTGTCGCAGGACGGGGAGGGCACCGCGACCAGGGGGTCCGCGCGGCATTAATATTTCATATATGACATGGCCCAGGGGGCGACGAGAAGTTCATTGTCCCTGTAGGGGGGTTCTGTGCTGAAAAGCCCGGGGAAGAACGGCGGAGGATCGGCACGACACCCCTCGGCTCTGACATTTATCAGATTTTTACTTACCTCCTTTGATAAGGTCATCATGCGGGATCATGGCGCTCGCTGCACTATGCCCACATCAGGTTTTACAATGGACATTACAGCTTCGAGGCTCCGGACATGCTCCAATCCCGAGGATAATGGAGCAATAATGAGAAATATTTCATTTCTGCTTTTAATATAAAACTTCAAAAGAATTTATCATACAGCAATTATGTGGCATCAACTAAGTACAAAAGTCTTAAGGTACCGTCACACTTAGCGTCGCTGCAGCAATACCGACAACGATCCGGATCGCTGCAGCGTCGCTGTTTGGTCGCTGGAGAGCTGTCACACAGACCGCTCTCCAGCGACCAACGATGCCGGTAACCAGGGTAAACATCGGGTAACTAAGCGCAGGGCCGCACTTAGTAACCCGATGTTTACCCTGGTTACCATCCTAAAAGTAAAAAAAAACAAACACTACATACTTACCTACAGCCGTCTGTCCTCCAGCGCTGTGCTCTGCACTCCTCCTGTACTGTCTGTGTGAGCACAGCGGCCGGAAAGCAGAGCGGTGACGTCACCGCTCTGCTTTCCGGCTGACCGACGCTCACAGCCAGTGCAGGAGGAGTGCAGAGCACAGCGCTGGAGGACAGACGGCTGTAGGTAAGTATGTAGTGTTTGTTTTTTTTTACTTTTAGGATGGTAACCAGGGTAAACATCGGGTTACTAAGCGCGGCCCTGCGCTTAGTTACCCGATGTTTACCCTGGTTACCAGTGAAGACATCGCTGAATCGGTGTCACACACGCCGATTCAGCGATGTCTACGGGGAGTCCAGCGACCAAATAAAGTTCTGGACTTTCTTCCCCGACCAGCGACAGCACAGCAGGGGCCTGATCGCTGCTGCCTGTCACACTGGACGATATCGCTAGCGAGGACGCTGCAACGTCACGGATCGCTAGCGATATCGTCTAGTGTGACGGTACCTTTAGTGTAAAATTGTCTTGAAAAGTAAAGTGATGAACTCTAGGGATAACACACTTCTGCTGTCCTGGGAGTCAGGGCCGGCTCCAGGTTTTCGTGGGCCCCAGACGAAAGAGTCTTAGTGACCCCTTTAACACATACCATAATTCATGATGCACAGATTCGGCAGAGAAATATAAGAATAGTACAATGCCAAAGATGTCACTTCTTACATTACATGAGTGAGATCTATTGTACATTCTACATTAGCTCAGAAACCGGACAGTATACTCCTCCATACAGTATTATGGGCACCACATAGTCCTCCATACAGTATTATGGGCACCACATAGTCCTCCATACAGTATTATGAGCCCCATATATTGCTCCATACAGTATAATGAGCCCCATATATTGCTCCATACAGAATAATGAGCCCCATATATTGCTCGATACAGTATTATGGGCACCACATAGTGCTCCATACAGAATAATGAGCCCCATATATTGCTCCATACAGAATAATGAGCCCCATATATTGCTCCATACCGTATTATGGGCACGACATAGTGCTCCATACAAAATAATGAGCCCCATATATTGCTCCATACAGTATTATGGGCACCACATAGTGCTCCATACAGAATAATGGGCCCCATATATTGCTCCATACAGTATTATGAGCACCACAAAGTGCTCCATACAGAATAATGAGCCCCATATATTGCTCCATACCGTATTATGGGCACGACATAGTGCTCCATACAAAATAATGAGCCCCATATATTGCTCCATACAGTATTATGGGCACCACTTAGTGCTCCATCTATATATATAATTCCCTAAGGGTTTTTCCGTCTGTCTGTCTGTCTGTCCTGGAAATCCTGGCGGCCTCGACCAATCAGAGACCGGCACAGCATCGACGTAGAAATCCCGCGTCTCTGATTGGTTGAGGCCGCCAGGCCTCGACCAATCAGCAACAGGGCACAGCGACGATGATGTCATAAAGGACGTAGACATCTCACGTTTCTGATTCAGCGACGGGCACAGTATCGACGTAGATGTCATAATGGTTGCCATGGCGACGATGATGTCATAAAGGTTGCCTCGACCAATCAGCGACGGGCACAGTGTGCCGCGAATTCTGGAATCATCATTGTCCATATACTACGGGGACATGCATATTCTAGAATACCCGATGCGTTAGAATCGGGCCACAATCTAGTACAGAATAATGAGCCCCATATATTGCTCCATACAGTATAATGAGCCCCATATATTGCTCCATACAGAATAATCAGCCCAATATATATTACTCCATACAGAATAATGAGCCCCATATATTGCTCCATACAGTATAATCAGCCCCATATATTGCTCCATACAGAATAATGAGCCCCATATATTGCTCCATACAGTATAATGAGCCCCATATATTGCTCCATACAGTATTGTAGGCACCACATAGTGCTCCATACAGAATAATGAGCTCCATATATTGCTCCATACAGAATAATGAGCCCCATATATTGCTCCATACAGAATAATGAGCCCCATATATTGCTCCATACAGAATAATGAGCCCATATATTGCTCCATACAGTATAATCAGCCCCATATATTGCTCCATACAGAATAATGAGCTCCATATATTGCTCCATACAGTATAATCAGCCCCATATATTGCTCCATACAGAATAATGAGCTCCATATATTGCTCCATACAGAATAATGAGCCCCATGTATTGCTCCATACAGAATAATGAGCCCCATATATTGCTCCATACAGAATAATGAGCCCATATATTGCTCCATACAGTATAATCAGCCCCATATATTGCTCCATACAGAATAATGAGCCCATATGTTGCTCCATACAGAATAATGAGCACATATATTGCTCCATACAGAATAATGAGCCCATATATTGCTCCATACAGAATAATGAGCCCATATATTGCTCCATACAGTATAATGAGCCCCATATATTGCTCCATACAGAATAATCAGCCCCTTATATTGCTCCATACAGAATAATGAGCCCCATATATTGCTCCATACAGAATGAGCCCCTTATATTGCTCCATACAGTATAATGACCCCATATATTGCTCCACACATAAAAAAACATTAAATTCCTTTCCTCGCTGGCCACTGCTCTGCTTTGGACTCCTCAGCGTCACCGTCTTCTGGCTATCTGGACTGTGACTGTTCAGGCATAGGGCACACACTAGTCACGTCATCATCACATCTTCTGACCTGAATGTCACAGCCAGAAGACTCCCCCTATTGGTGACAATACAGTATCAGTGTATACAGGGAGCTCCCCCTAGTGGTGGCTGCAGACAGGATATTATCATGTATCTCTGTATACAGGGAGCTCCCCCTAGTGGTGACTGCAGACAGGATCTTATCATGTATATCTGTATATAGGGAGCTCCCCCTAGTGGTGGCTGCAGTCAGAATCTTATCATGTATCTCTGTATACAGGGAGCTCCCCCTAGTGGTGACTGCAGACAGGATCTTATCATGTATCTCTGTATACAGGGAGCTCCCCCTAGTGGTGGCTGCAGTCAGAATCTTATCATGTATCTCTGTATACAGGGAGCTCCCCCTAGTGGTGGCTGCAGTCAGAATCTTATCATGTATCTCTGTATACAGGGAGCTCCCCCTGTGGTGACTGCAGACAGGATCTTATCATGTATCTCTGTATATAGGGAGCTCCCCCTAGTGGTGGCTGCAGTCAGAATCTTATCATGTATCCCTGTATACAGGGAGCTCCCCCTAGTGGTGGCTGCAGTCAGAATCTTATCATGTATCTCTGTATACAGGGAGCTCCCCCCAGTGGTGGCTACAGACAGAATCATATCATGTATCTCTGTATACAGGGAGCTCCCCCTAATGGTAGCTGCAGACAGGATCTTACCATGTATCTCTGTATACAGGGAGCTCCCCCTAGTGGTGGCTGCAGACAGAATCTTATCATGTATCTCTGTATACAGGGAGCTCCTCCTAGTGGTGGCTGCAGACAGAATCATATCATGTATCTCTGTATACAGGGAGCTCCTCCTAGTGGTGACTGCAGACAGGATCTTATCATGTAACTCTGTATACAGGGAGCTCCCCCTAGTGGTGGCTGCAGACAGAATCTTATCATGTATCTCTGTATACAGGGAGCTCCCCCTAGTGGTGGCTGCAGACAGAATCTTATCATGTATCTCTGTATACAGGGAGCTCCCCCTAGTGGTGGCTGCAGACAGAATCTTATCATGTATCTCTGTATACAGGGAGCTCCCCCTAGTGGTGGCTGCAGACAGAATCTTATCATGTATCTCTGTATACAGGGAGCTCCCCCTAGTGGTGGCTGCAGACAGGATCTTATCATGTATCTCTGTATACAGGGAGCTCCCCCTAGTGGTGGCTGCAGACAGTATCTTATCATGTAACTCTGTATACAGGGAGCTCCCCCTAGTGGTGGCTGCAGACAGAATCTTATCATGTATCTCTGTATACAGGGAGCTCCCCCTAGTGGTGACTATTTAATCATTGGATAAAACTTTTGATCATTTCCACAAATACAACCATTATGACAAATTTTGAACTTTACCACTAAATAAGATTGACATTTAACGTCTCATCAGCAGTACAACCCTCATGATTGTTTGCACATTATGAATGAGGACAGATTTGTGATTCTCGTCCATGATGCAAATAGATTTGCATCACAATCTTCCTGTGATCGTCTCCTCGTCTCCTGTCACCTTTGATACAACATTGGCGAGAGACATCATTATCTTCCCTCGTGCAGATTTCATTGGTTTTTTGGTGATACTTAGTAAAGCTGGCAGATCTCAAGAATGGTGCGACCCTTCCTAGTAAGAAGCCACAACTCAGAGCCTGTGAGATGAGTTATGATTAATTGCTAGACACTAACACAAATGGAATATATTAGCGGAGAGATGACGGGAGTGACAGCCGGGATCGGTCCCTGACGTGCACAAGAAGCGAGAGGGAATGCACAATGAGAAGATCCAGCAGAAAGGAGAACGCTGACGGATGTGCAGGGTCTGATAGGGATGCAGCAGAGCTGACTGTGGTGATATCACAATGAGGGATTGCATTAAAACTTGCCGTATTATCTTACATTGTGCACAAAATCTCGTTATGTATCAGATTCAGCTCTGCTATATCTACAATATTAGTTGTGCTGGATACAGAGTTATGGAGGTGATTCGTATGTAAAGTAACGAAGATGAAACTTTGCTTCTCCTCTGCTGGGCCCCACATTTACCGACAATACTAGGTTGGAAACAGGAGAGAATAAAGAATTCATTGCAACTTGCAAACACACTGGGAAAACATAATAGTTGTATACACAGTCAAAAAAAATTCAGCAAAAGGGAGCTCCCCCTAGTGGGGACTGCAGACAGGATCTTATCATGTATCTCTGTATACATGGAGCTCCCCCTAGTGGTGGCTGCAGACAGGATCTTATCATGTATTTCTGTATACAGAGAGCTCCCCCTAGTGGTGGCTGCAGACAGAATCTTATCATGTATCTCTGTATACAGGGAGCTCCCCCTAGTGGTGGCTGCAGACAGAATCTTATCATGTATCTCTGTATACAGGGAGCTCCCCCTAGTGGTGGCTGCAGACAGAATCTTATCATGTATCTCTGTATACAGGGAGCTCCCCCTAGTGGTGGCTGCAGACAGAATCTTATCATGTATCTCTGTATACAGGGAGCTCCCCCTAGTGGTGGCTGCAGACAGAATCTTATCATGTATCTCTGTATACAGGGAGCTCCCCCTAGTGGTGGCTGCAGACAGGATCTTATCATGTATCTCTGTATACAGGGAGCTCCCCCTAGTGGTGGCTGCAGACAGTATCTTATCATGTAACTCTGTATACAGGGAGCTCCCCCTAGTGGTGGCTGCAGACAGAATCTTATCATGTATCTCTGTATACAGGGAGCTCCCCCTAGTGGTGACTATTTAATCATTGGATAAAACTTTTGATCATTTCCACAAATACAACCATTATGACAAATTTTGAACTTTACCACTAAATAAGATTGACATTTAACGTCTCATCAGCAGTACAACCCTCATGATTGTTTGCACATTATGAATGAGGACAGATTTGTGATTCTCGTCCATGATGCAAATAGATTTGCATCACAATCTTCCTGTGATCGTCTCCTCGTCTCCTGTCACCTTTGATACAACATTGGCGAGAGACATCATTATCTTCCCTCGTGCAGATTTCATTGGTTTTTTGGTGATACTTAGTAAAGCTGGCAGATCTCAAGAATGGTGCGACCCTTCCTAGTAAGAAGCCACAACTCAGAGCCTGTGAGATGAGTTATGATTAATTGCTAGACACTAACACAAATGGAATATATTAGCGGAGAGATGACGGGAGTGACAGCCGGGATCGGTCCCTGACGTGCACAAGAAGCGAGAGGGAATGCACAATGAGAAGATCCAGCAGAAAGGAGAACGCTGACGGATGTGCAGGGTCTGATAGGGATGCAGCAGAGCTGACTGTGGTGATATCACAATGAGGGATTGCATTAAAACTTGCCGTATTATCTTACATTGTGCACAAAATCTCGTTATGTATCAGATTCAGCTCTGCTATATCTACAATATTAGTTGTGCTGGATACAGAGTTATGGAGGTGATTCGTATGTAAAGTAACGAAGATGAAACTTTGCTTCTCCTCTGCTGGGCCCCACATTTACCGACAATACTAGGTTGGAAACAGGAGAGAATAAAGAATTCATTGCAACTTGCAAACACACTGGGAAAACATAATAGTTGTATACACAGTCAAAAAAAATTCAGCAAAAGGGAGCTCCCCCTAGTGGGGACTGCAGACAGGATCTTATCATGTATCTCTGTATACATGGAGCTCCCCCTAGTGGTGGCTGCAGACAGGATCTTATCATGTATTTCTGTATACAGAGAGCTCCCCCTAGTGGTGGCTGCAGACAGGATCTTATCATGTATTTCTGTATACAGAGAGCTCCCCCTAGTGGTGGCTGCAGACAGGATCTTATCATGTATCTCTGTATACAGGGAGCTCCCCCTAGTGGTGGCTGCAGAAAGAATCTTATCATGTATCTCTGTATACAGGGAGCTCCCCCTAGTGGTGACTGCAGACAGGATGTTATCATGTATCTCTGTATACAGGGAGCTCCCCCTAGTGGTGGCTGCAGACAGGATCTTATCATGTATCTCTGTATACAGGGAGCTCCCCCTAGTGGTGGCTGCAGAAAGAATCTTATCATGTATCTCTGTATACAGGGAGCTCCCCCTAGTGGTGACTGCAGACAGGATGTTATCATGTATCTCTGTATACAGGGAGCTCCCCCTATTGGTGACTGCAGACAGGATCTTATCATGTATCTCTGTATACAGGGAGCTCCCCCTAGTGGTGGCTGCAGACAGGTTCTTATCACGTATCTCTGTATACAGGGAGCTCCCCCTAGTGGTGACTGCAGACAGGATCTTATCATGTATCTCTGTATACAGGGAGCTCCCCCTAGTGGTGGCTGCAGACAGGATCTTATCATGTATCTCTGGATACAGGGAGCTCTCCCTAGTGGTGACTGCAGACAGGATCTTATCATGTATCTCTGTATACAGGGAGCTCCCCCTAGTGGTGGCTGCAGACAGGATCTTATCATGTATCTCTGTATACAGGGAGCTCCCCCTAGTGGGGACTGCAGACAGGATCTTATCATGTATTTCTGTATACAGAGAGCTCCCCCTAGTGGTGGCTGCAGACAGGATCTTATCATGTATCTCTGTATACAGGGAGCTCCCCCTAGTGGTGGCTGCAGAAAGAATCTTATCATGTATCTCTGTATACAGGGAGCTCCCCCTAGTGGTGACTGCAGACAGGATCTTATCATGTATCTCTGTATACAGGGAGCTCCCCCTAGTGGTGGCTGCAGACAGGATCTTATCATGTATCTCTGGATACAGGGAGCTCTCCCTAGTGGTGACTGCAGACAGGATCTTATCATGTATCTCTGTATACAGGGAGCTCCCCCTAGTGGTGGCTGCAGACAGGATCTTATCATGTATCTCTGTATACAGGGAGCTCCCCCTAGTGGGGACTGCAGACAGGATCTTATCATGTATTTCTGTATACAGAGAGCTCCCCCTAGTGGTGGCTGCAGACAGGATCTTATCATGTATCTCTGTATACAGGGAGCTCCCCCTAGTGGTGGCTGCAGACAGGATCTTATCATGTATCTCTGTATACAGGGAGCTCCCCCTAGTGGTGGCTGCAGAAAGAATCTTATCATGTATCTCTGTATACAGGGAGCTCCCCCTAGTGGTGACTGCAGACAGGATCTTATCATGTATCTCTGTATACAGGGAGCTCCCCCTAGTGGTGGCTGCAGACAGGATCTTATCATGTATCTCTGTATACAGGGAGCTCCCCCTAGTGGTGGCTGCAGACAGGATCTTATCATGTATCTCTGTATACAGGGAGCTCTCCCTAGTGGTGACTGCAGACAGGATCTTATCATGTATCTCTGTATACAGGGAGCTCCCCCTAGTGGTGGCTGCAGACAGGATCTTATCATGTATCTCTGTATACAGGGAGCTCCCCCTAGTGGTAACTGCAGACAGGATCTCATCATGTATCTCTGTATACAGGGAGCTCCCCCTAGTGGTGGCTGCAGACAGAATCTTATCATGTATCTCTGTATACAGGGAGCTCCCCCTAGTGGTAACTGCAGACAGGATCTCATCATGTATCTCTGTATACAGGGAGCTCCCCCTAGTGGTGGCTGCAGACAGGATCTTATCATGTATCTCTGGATACAGGGAGCTCTCCCTAGTGGTGACTGCAGACAGGATCTTATCATGTATCTCTGTATACAGGGAGCTCCCCTAGTGGTGGCTGCAGACAGGATCTTATCATGTATCTCTGTATACAGGAAGATCCCCCTAGTGGTGACTGCAGACAGAATCTTATCATGTATCTCTGTATACAGGGAGCTCCCCTAGTGGTGGCTGCAGACAGGATCTTATCATGTATCTCTGTATACAGGGAGCTCCCCTAGTGGTGGCTGCAGACAGGATCTTATCATGTATCTCTGTATACAGGGAGCTCCCCCTAGTGGTGGCTGCAGACAGAATCTTATCATGTATCTCTGTATACAGGGAGCTCCCCCTAGTGGTGGCTGCAGACAGGATCTTATCATGTATCTCTGTATACAGGGAGCTCCCCCTAGTGGTGGCTGCAGACAGGATCTTATCATGTATCTCTGTATACAGGGAGCTCCCCCTAGTGGTGGCTGCAGACAGGATCTTATAATGTCCCCTAGTGGAGCAAACCTTAGTTTCCCAGTTATATCTTGCTCCCCCTTCAGTTATAGCAGCAGTGGCACAGATCTATGTTTTGCAGTGTTGCTTTTTTCTCCCTTTTATACGACTAAGGCTAGGTTCACATTGCGTTAGTGGGTCCTCTGATGGAATCCGTTACATGGCGCAATTAACGCTATGTAATGGATCCGTTAGCGCACCCATTGACCGCAATGTATCGAACGCATCGCTAACGTATGCTATTTTTGGCATGCGCTAGCGATGTCCCGTTATTTTCTGATGGACCACGAACGCTGCTTGCAGCGTTCGAGGTCCTTTTCTCGCTAGCGCAGATCGGGCATCTGCGCTAGCGGGATCGCTAAATGCAATCCCTTTTTGCACATTGTGTTAGCGCATTCTATTAGCGTATGCTCTAAACGGATTGCACTAACGCAATGTGAACCTAGCCTAATACGACTTCTACTAATTTCCCATTTTTTCAATCTTGACTGTGCTTCTCGCATTATATTCGTGCACTGGGATATTGTGTAATATTGTGAAAATGAATGTAGATGAATAGCGGAATAGATAATTCTTCATAAATGGGGTGTCCTATTTATTTCTAGGATGAGATAAGATCCCATAAAAGAGATTACAGCGATTTCTACCTGGGCTGAAATAAATGGATGATGACATATACAATCCACATCCGACATTCATTTTCTTGCTGTCTCCTCGGGCTCTGATTATCAGTTGATGGCGGGTTTATGTTGATAAATGGGACTTAATAGATTAACCGGCTCCCGACAGTAATCGCATTATACTCTGGGTCTGTGGACGGATTGTGTGATATCATCCTATCCATAAATAAGATAAACCGCCGCCGTCATCGACCGCGAGAAGAAGCCGCAATAATCAGAAGTGTCAGCGCGTAAATTCTCCTGTACTTGTAAAGGGAAAGATACTTCACGAAAAAATAAAATGTTTTCCAAAAATAATAAAATAATATCCAGCATTTATGGATCATGTACACTTGCCCCTTAGCATCTGTCTATAGGGTACATGGCCAACTTCCCGAATGGCCACTAAGTCCCTGACAATGCGAACCCCACCGATAATCCCATGATTTCTGTGGCATCTCTGAGACTGCTCAGGTCAGCACTTCAAGGTTTTATCACAATATTAATCTTCTATATATAGAAAAGCGGATAATTTGCGGATCACTGGGGTCCAGATGATGAGACCCTGAGCTTTGGAACCTCGTCATGAACAGAGCAGTGTTGCACACATTCGACATCCGCTCCATTCACTGACTATGGGACTGTCGGAAATATCCAAGCTGTGATCTTTCTCCAACAGTCCCATAGACAATGAATGAAGGTTGAGCACAGTTTTGAGCAATGTTTTGAACTGTCAGTAATCTGGGGTGTTGGAAAACCTTCTTTAAGAGCAAAGAGGACTGCAGGGGGGAAAAATGCAGTATGTTTCCCCAGGACGTCGAACCCGGAAGACTTGATATGTCTTGCTTTCCTAGGAATGATGTCAGGAATAATGTAATATTAACATAAAATGTCCCTGCACTTTCAGAAAAATCCCTCCAAAATGCTGTCAATGGGCACCTCTCATCTGTGTAACCTGCTGTTCACTGCCTGTTGTCAAGCGTAATCCGTCCATAGCAGCAGAGCTGTCGAGAGGGATTATAAGAAACGAGGGCGGATCTCTGTCTATTCTCCTGCTCCATCTGTTAGACTGCATGCAAGCACAACAGTCTACCCATCTGGGGTAGGCAACTTTATGGAGAAACACAGGAGCAATGCATAGAGGAAAGGACATTCCAGCTCTGATAGTGCTGGCAGAATGTTGATCACATGGAACTGCCTCATGAAAAAAAAATTGGATGGGGCGTTAGAGCATGAAAATCAGGACAGGTTCTAGAGATATTTGCACAGAAATCAGTTTTACCTTGTGGTGGAGAATGCGGGCAGTAAGACCAAGAACATTGACAGATATGATTTTAATCAATTACTAATTTCCCCACCCCAAAAAAACTTTGCACGGCAGCCCTTTCTATCAGCTGTGGAGCCACCAATTAGTCACCCAGGTTTATCATCAGCCATGGGTTCCTGGTCAGGTCCTGTGACCGGCTCACCTGGGACCACAGACCTGGGATGTCCATCCCTTGTCTAATACATCGGTGCACTTTACCAAATCTTGTTGGTGCTGGTCAGGACTGGCGTAAAACCGCCGAAATGTTTGAGACATTACTATAGTTCTATGGTAGAAAACCGGCAAATTGCTGCTGAATAAATCAGTCCCTTCACTTTTACTTTAATCCATGCTTGACTTTGGCTTCATAGACCGGAGGGCAGATTCATCAGTTTTCTCCAGAATTCCGTCATAAAACAGTTTGAAATGTAGAAAAACTTTTGTGCAATTTGAAATATTGTAGCAATTTCTGCTGTCTTTACGCCAGGGTTTTTTCGTGAGGATTTTGCATTAGAAACGCCCAAAAAACTCACCATGTTGATAAACTACATATTCTAATTAATATAAAGATGAAAACAAGCATCAAAACCGCAATAAAAAAAAAAATAACACCTGGGTGTTATTTTCTGTGTTTCTTTAGATTTTGCAGTAATGGAGTTAAAACAACATCCAAAAAAAAGCACAAAAAAAAAGCCATAAAAGATGATGAAGAAAGGAAGCAAAAAATGCTGAAAAAAAGCTCAAATTTCGCTAATGGTGAAAAATGCTGCAATAAGAGATAAAGAAGCAAAAAAAAAACAGATTTCAGGCTTACAAAACCTCAAAACTTGAAAAACAGTCCTTTTAAAAAGGCAGAAAAAGGCTCAGTGTTAACACCACATGATTTCTTTTTGAGCGGATTCTGTGCACAATACGACTGAAAAATCGCTGCCAAAAATGGTCGCAATGCACCGCAATGTAAAAACGACATTGATGTGCACATGTTCAGCACTTTGTCACTGCTTTCAACCAGGTTCAGACACCCTGGAGAGATGAAAAGAAGTAACTTGCTTAACTAAGCTTTATGGAAAAGACACCAGCCACAGACCACCTGCGAAAACCATGGCAAAAACTGGAGGCACTTCAGGAAATGAAGCCGTGAGCTTTCCTTGTGGAGGCTCATGATGTAGAAAGAATCACAGGATGCAAAGTTGCAGTCTCTTTACCGTTTTACTGGTGTAAGGCAGCCACAGTCCAGGGTACAGATCACAGGTGCTGGTGGTGGTCCGGCCAGCTTGGAAGCGATTCGGGAATCCCCCCAGCCAGGTGAGATTGGAAGCCTTCCTCTCTGCGCTGTTGTAGTCCCTTGCTGCCTTAGGCCTCACACAAGGTCCTCACTTTCTCTCTGTCCCTTTTAGTAGGACACTACTCGCATGTGCTGCTGTGCCTTCAGGTTTTAATGGTGGGCAGGCGACATGCAATCTCCTGTCCGCCGGTTTCTGCTGTGGGGCATACAGTTACCCCCACAATCTCGGTCTTCCGGCTACAGGTTTTCTGCGCTTCAGTGTGGAGGGAGCTCAGTCGCAGCTTCCCTCCAGCTCTTCACTCTCCTTTGCTTCTCTTCCCCTATCATTCTCCTACAGACTGCTCTGTTACTCTCTCCATCCAGGAGCTGCAAATCCACTTGTCTGCACATCCCCAGCTTTCCTCTCTGACTCTCTCTGCTTCCTCTCTCCTCTGTCCCTCTGACAGACTTCTTTCACAGGCTAACTCACCAACTGACTAACTCCTCCTCCAGCCAGAATATATAGGGAAGTTCCCCTGAATCCGGGTCTCAAGCTCCCCCTTCTGGCCTGGAGTTAGAACAGTGTTGCATGAACTGGTTACCTGTTAAAGGGATCCTTCCTTGCTTCCAAGCATGGCATCACCCTCCCCAAAAGCAAGGCAATACCACTGTAACAACCGGTTACCTGGGGTGTTACACATACTGCGCATGGAGGCTGTGTTGGGACATCATACTGCATATGGTGTCTCTTTGGGGACATCATACTGCACATGGAGACTGTGTGGGGAACATCATACTGCACATGACAGCTTTCTGAGGGACATCATACTGCGCATGGAGGATGTGTGGGGACATCATACTGCGCATCGGGGCTGTGCCAGGGACACCAAACTGCATGCGGGGGCTGTGTGGGGGACATCATACTGCGCATGGAGGCTGTGTGGGGACATCATACTGTGCATGGAGGATCTGTGGGGACATCATATTGCGCATGGAGGCTGTGTGGGGGACATCATACTGCACATAGAGGCTGTGTGGGGACATCATACTGCACATGGGGTCTGTGTGGAGGACATTATACTGTGAATATTGTCTGTGTGAGGCATTATCCTGTGCATGGGGGCTATGTGGGTGACATTATTCTGCACATGGAGACTGTGTGGGGACATCATACTCCATATGGGGGCTTTGTGGAAGACATGATAATGCACTTGGGTGCTGTGTGGGGACATGTAATGCACATGGGGTCTGTGTGGTGGACATAATACTGCGTATGGTGCTGAGTGGGGACATCATACTACCCATTGGGCTGTGTGGGGGACATCATACTGTGCCTTTGGGCTGAGGGGGACATACTGCGCATGGAAGCTGTGTGGGGGATATCATTCTGCAATGGGGCTATGTGGGGGGCATTATACTGTGTAAGGGGCTGTATGGGGGCATAGTACTGCTTATGGGGGCTGTGTGGGAACATAATCAGTGCTACCGGGCTGTTTTGAGACATCATTCTGCATGGGTGATGTGTGGGAACGTAATACTGTGCAAGGGGGCTGTGTGGGGATACAAATCTGTGTAGGGGACTTTGTGGGGAGATCATACTGATTTCGGGGCATCATATTGTGTTGGGAGATGTTGACCACGACACAAGGACTGTATGGCAGGAACATATGATTTACTGCTTTATATACACTTTATTATATGGTGATAAGAACACAGGTTACACTTAGACCTATCGTAACATGTATTATCAGTAGCAGCGAGACTTCATTCTTCTCAATATTAAACGATACAATTGAATATAACACAATAATAATAATAATAAGTAGAATTAAGTTCAGCCGGATGGTGCAGCCCACCACAACAGTCACAATTAGGGTTTTTAGAGTCGAGTCGTGTTTCGCGAAACCCGACTATCTTAGAAGTCGAGTCGAGTGGAATCGGCCGATTATGGCGAAAAGTCGGGTATCGCCCGAAACACGAAACCCAATGCAAGTCAATGGGGGAGCATAGTCGGCAGTGAGTGGAGGCCAGGAAAACACCTACACTGCCCATTTTAATGGCAAAAACATCCATTCTTGTTACAGAAGCTTGTCAATCGTAATTTAGCTTATAATAATTGGAAGGCATTTGAAATTGGGGGTCATTTGGCTAAAGTTGTGGGGGGTAGGGCTGGTTCAAGTAATTAGTGGGCCCAGTAAATCTGGACCACGTCACGGCAGTGGAGCAGGGAGAGGTAAGTATTTCAACTTTGCAAGTGCTGTGATCCTGAGCAAGCAGGGGGGGCCCACTCGTTGGCATTGGCACTGGCACAGGGCCCCTCAAAGTACAGCGGTGTGTTTGCACGGCGGGGGCGCCTCCCACCGGCAGCAACACTTTTGCGTACTATGAGAGGCCCTGTGCCAGTGACGTCGCCAACTAGTATTCCTCCCCCCACCTGATGAAGGAACCTGCACTTTCATCTGCACCTTCCTCTTTGTCCCCGTGTAAGGTGGTATGGTATGCGGGAAGAGGAACCTGACTTTCAGCAGGGTCACAATCTTGCTGTGTAGCGTGCACGGGGAATTTTGCGTTATGGGTCAATGTACCAGCAGACTCATCTATCACTGGCTGGGCAATGGGCAGGATGAGGAGGAAACACAGATATAGGCCCAAAGAATAAAGTTGGCTAAATGCAGTTCAAAATTGGTAACACAGGACTAACCAGGGGGCATTGCAGTGGAGGACAACTGGAATGAGAGGCTGACACAGAGAGTAGGCCCAAATCAGTATGTAGTCGAAATGCAGTTCAAAATTGGCAACCGTAGTAAACAGGCGGCACAGCTTTGTTCAGTGGAGGAGAACAGCAAGGAGTGGCAGACACCGATAGTAGGCCCCAACCCAACTAGTAGGCCAAATGCAGTCTAACATTAACAACTACTTAACGAGAGCCTGAAAATGGAATTTCAGGACAGGAAACCAGGAGAACAGCAAGGAGTGGCAGACACCGATAGTAGGCCCCAAACCAACTAGTACGCCAAATGCAGTTGTTCCATTTAACCACAATTTAATGAGAGCCTGAAGATAGAAGTTCAGGAAAGGCAACCTGGAGAACACCTTGGAGTATAACACACCATCTCTCTACACCCCATACCCAATTTGTAGGCCTAATGCAGCGTAGTTTCCAACAACTACTAAACGAGAGCCGGAAGATCGAAGCTCAGGAAAGGCAACCTGGAGAACACCTTGGAGTGGAACACACCATCTCTCTACACCCCATACCCAATTTGTAGGTCTAATGCAGCGTAGTTTCCAACAACTACTAAACGAGAGCATGAAGATCGAAGCAATGGAGAGGAAACCCGGGGAACACCTTGGAGTGGAACACACCATCTCTCTACACCCCATACCCAATTTGTAGGCCTAATGCAGTGTAGTTTCCAACAACTACTAAACGAGAGCCGGAAGATCGAAGCTCAGGAAAGGCAACCTGGAGAACACCTTGGATTGGAACACACCATCTCTCTACACCCCATACCCAATTTGTAGGCCTAATGCAGTGTAGTTTCCAACAACTACTAAACGAGAGCATGAAGATCGAAGCATTGGCGAGGAAACCTGGGGAACACCTTGGAGTGGAACACACCATCTCTCTACACCCCATACCCAATTTGTAGGCCTAATGCAGCGTAGTTTCCAACAACTACTAAACGAGAGCCGGAAGATCGAAGCTCAGGAAAGGCAACCTGGAGAACACCTTGGAGTGGAACACACCATCTCTCTACACCCCATACCCAATTTGTAGGCCTAATGCAGGGTAGTTTCCAACAACTACTAAACGAGAGCATGAAGATCGAAGCATTGGCAAGGAAACCTGGGGAACACCTTGGAGTGGAACACACCATCTCTCTACACCCCATACCCAATTTGTAGGCCTAATGCAGCGTAGTTTCCAACAACTACTAAACGAGAGCCGGAAGATCGAAGCTCAGGAAAGGCAACCTGGAGAACACCTTGGAGTGGAACACACCATCTCTCTACACCCCATACCCAATTTGTAGGCCTAATGCAGTGTAGTTTTCTACAACTACTAAACGAGAGTCGGAAGACCGAAGCAATGTGGACGAAACCTGGGGAACACCTTGGAGTGCAACACACCATCTCTCTACACCCCATACCCAATTTGTAGGCCTAATGCAGCGTAGTTTCTAACAACTACTAAACGAGAGCCGGAAGATCGAAGCTCAGGAAAGGCAACCTGGAGAACACCTTGGAGTGGAACACACCATCTCTCTACACCCCATACCCAATTTGTAGGTCTAATGCAGCATAGTTTCCAACAACTACTAAACGAGAGCATGAAGATCGAAGCAATGGAGAGGAAACCTGGGGAACACCTTGGAGTGGAACACACCATCTCTCTACACCCCATACCCAATTTGTAGGCCTAATGCAGTGTAGTTTCCAACAACTACTAAACGAGAGCCGGAAGATCGAAGCTCAGGAAAGGCAACCTGGAGAACACCTTGGAGTGGAACACACCATCTCTCTACACCCCATACTCAATTTGTAGGCCTAATGCAGTGTAGTTTCCAACAACTACTAAACGAGAGCATGAAGATCGAAGCATTGGCGAGGAAACCTGGGGAACACCTTGGAGTGGAACACACCATCTCTCTACACCCCATACCCAATTTGTAGGCCTAATGCAGCGTAGTTTCCAACAACTACTAAACGAGAGCCGGAAGATCGAAGCTCAGGAAAGGCAACCTGGAGAACACCTTGGAGTGGAACACACCATCTCTCTACACCCCATACCCAATTTGTAGGCCTAATGCAGCGTAGTTTCCAACAACTACTAAACGAGAGCCGGAAGATCGAAGCTCAGGAAAGGCAACCTGGAGAACACCTTGGAGTGGAACACACCATCTCTCTACACCCCATACCCAATTTGTAGGCCTAATGCAGTGTAGTTTTCTACAACTACTAAACGAGAGTCGGAAGACCGAAGCAATGTGGACGAAACCTGGGGAACACCTTGGACTGGAACACACCATCTCTCTACACCCCATACCCAATTTATAGGCCTAATGCAGCGTAGTTTCCAACAACTACTAAACGAGAGCCGGAAGATCGAAGCTCAGGAAAGGCAACCTGGAGAACACCTTGGAGTGGAACACACCATCTCTCTACACCCCATACCCAATTTGTAGGCCTAATGCAGCGTAGTTTCCAACAACTACTAAACGAGAGCCGGAAGATTGAAGCTCAGGAAAGGCAACCTGGAGAACACCTTGGAGTGGAACACACCATCTCTCTACACCCCATACCCAATTTGTAGGCCTAATGCAGTGTAGTTTTCTACAACTACTAAACGAGAGTCGGAAGACCGAAGCAATGTGGACGAAACCTGGGGAACACCTTGGAGTGGAACACACCATCTCTCTACACCCCATACCCAATTTGTAGGCCTAATGCAGCGTAGTTTCCAACAACTACTAAACGAGAGCCGGAAGATCGAAGCTCAGGAAAGGCAACCTGGAGAACACCTTGGAGTGGAACACACCATCTCTCTACACCCCATACCCAATTTGTAGGCCTAATGCAGTGTAGTTTCCAACAACGACTAAACGAGAGCATTAAGATCGAAGCAATGGCGAGGAAACCTGGGGCACACCTTGGGTAGGCAGACACCATTAGTAGGCCCTACCAAAGTTGTACCCCCAATGCAGTTTTAAAATTCCTAGAGGCTGAAAACAAGACTATTGGCGCTCAGCTTTTTTCAAAGGAACACAGCTGAATTGAGTGGCGCAGACAGACACAGGTAGTAGGACTTAACCCAAAAATGTGGCTCACTGCAGCTTAAAAAAGTTACAGGGGTACACAAGCAGCAGTGCTCTGGGCAGTGGAGGACAATTTCAATAGTGGACCGCAGACAGACTTTGTACGCCTACTATTAAAAAAAGGATGCTCTATGCAATTAAAAATAGGTTCCAGGGGTCCACGGGCAGCAGTGATGTGGTCAGTGGACGAGTATTGGAAGGAGGGACCGCAGACAGGCGTAGTAGGCCTAACATAACAAAATTAGGCTGTAGACACTGTAAAATTGGTTCCAGGGGTACACGGGCAGCCGTGGTGTGGTCAGCGGAGGAAAATTGGAATTAGGGACTGCAGACAGACTTTGTAGGCTGTCCCCTGTGGACCATGCATCCAACACATTAACCCAGTGCGCCGTAATGGACACGTAACTTTTTGTGGACATGCCTACTGGTCCATGCGTCTCTTGTCAGGTGCACCTTTCTACTGTTTGATTGCCTGAGTGCTATGACAATGCAGACTTTTTCATGCCGGTGGAGGGCTGGGATGGCTTTTCTCGCAAAAGAAATGTCGACTGGGTAGCTTGAACCGTTGCACAGCGTAGTTCATCTGGGCTTTCTAAATATAAAACAAAGAAAAAAAGGAGGCTACATGCACTTTCAGCTGGGTTCCAGGGGTACACGGCCAGCATTGGTCTGGTCAGTGGAGAACTATTGGAAGGAAGGACCGCAGACACGCTTCGAAGGCCTAACATAATAACAGATGGCTGTAGGCAATTTTAAATTGGTTCCAGGGGTACACGGGCAGCAGTGGTGTGGTCAGTGGAGGCCTAGTGGAAGGAGGGACCGCAGACAGGCATCGAAGGGCTAACATAATAACACATTGCTGTTGGCAATTTTAAATTGGTTCCAGGGGAACACGGGCAGCAGTGGCCTGGTCAGTGTAGTAGTAGTAGAAAGAACGGACCGCAGACAGGCATCGAAGGCCTAAAATAAAAAAATTAGGCTGGCTGTAGGCAATTTTAAATTGGTTCCGTGGGTACACGGGCAGCAGTGGTGTGGTCAGTGGAGGCCTAGTGGATGGAGTGACCGCAAACAGGCATCGAAGGCCTAAAATAAAAAAATTGGGCTGGCTGTAGGCAATTTTAAATTGGTTCCAGGGGTACACGGTCAGCAGTGGTGTGGTCAGTGGAGGCCTAGTGGAAGGAGGGACCGCAGACAGGCATCGAAGGCCTAACATAATAACAGATGGCTGTAGGCAATTTTAAATTGGTTCCAGGGGTACACGGGCAGCAGTGGTGTGGTCAGTGGAGGCTTAGTGGAAGGAGGGACCGCAGACAGGCTTCGAAGGCCTAACATAACAAAATAGGGCTGACGGCAATTTAAAATTGGTTCCAGGGGTACACGGGCAGCAGTACAATGGTCAGTGGAGGCCTAGTGGAAGGAGGGACCGCAGACAGGCTTCGAAGGCCTAACATAAAAAAATAGGGCTGTTGGCAATTTAAAATTGGTTCCAGTGGTACAAGGGCAGCAGTACAATGGTCAGTGGAGGCCTTGTGGAAGGAGGGACCGCAGACAGGCTTCGAAGGCCTAACATAACAAAAATGTAAATACAATGGTATTGTCAGTGCCAGGCATTGAAGGATGTCAGCGCATAGACTAAACATTGGTGGAGCTGTGAGAGATAATTTTGCAAGTGGTAGAGCACTGTTTGAGCTGGGGGGGGGAACTGTCTTGTGGCCGGCGGTACAGGCCCAGGGCCCCTCATATTACAACGGTGTGTCTGACGTTGGGTGCGCACCACCACCGCCAGAGACACTTTATTGTACTATGAGGGACCCAGTGGCAGTGCCGTCGACCAAAAGCGGGCACACCCACCTCTTCAGACAAACAGCACTCTCACGGGTGCTGGCGCCAAGTGGCGATACCACGGCCCCGTGTGGGGAGTTTGGCCATTTAGTGAGGTGTAAACATGTTGTATGCTGGACAATCAGGTGCAGAAAATTACGAGATTGGAAAAGTCATTCAGAATAGTCCACAGGCAAGACCTTTTCATAGGAAAGCTAGGTGTCAGCCGGGCAAGGTGGGGCAAAAGATTTCGAAATCCAGTTGTGGTTCATTTTAATGAAGGTTAGATCATCTACATTTTGGGTAGCCAGACGAGTCCTTTTTTCTGTTAGTATTGAACCTGCAGCACTGAATAATCTTTCTGATAGGACACTAGCTGCCGGGCAAGCAAGCTCCTGCAATGCATATTCTGCCAATTCTGGCCAGGTGTCTAATTTGGATGCCCAGTAATCAAATGGGAATGACGGTTGAGGGAGAACGTCGATAAGGGATGAAAAATAGTTTGTAACCATACTGGACAAATGTTGTCTCCTGTCACTTTGAATTGATGCTGCAGTACCTGTCCTGTCTGCGGTCATAGCAAAATCACTCCACAACCTGGTCAGAAAACCCCTCTGGCCAACGCCACTTCTGATTTCTGCCCCTCTAACTCCTCTGGTCTGCTGGCCCCTGGAGCTCGTGTGAGAACGATCACGGGCGCTGTGTGCAGGGAATGCCAGAAGCAAACGGTCAACAAGAGTTGATTGTTTGGTTGCTAATATTATTTCCAAGTTGTCATGTGGCATTATATTTTGCAATTTGCCTTTATAGCGAGGATCAAGGAGGCAGGCCAACCAGTAATCGTCATCGTTCATCATTTTAGTAATGCGTGTGTCCCTTTTGAGGATACGTAAGGCATAATCCGCCATGTGGGCCAAAGTTCCAGTTCTCAAATCTGCGGTTGTGCTTGGTTGAGGGGCAGTTTCAGGCAAATCCACGTGACTTGTGTCCCTCCAAAAACCAGAACCCGGCCTTGCCGCGCCAACAATTTCCAGTGGCCCCGGAAAAGCTTCCTCATTAAAAATATAATCATCCCCATCATCCTCCTCGTCCTCCTCCTCCTCTTCGCCCGCTACCTCGTCCTGTACACTGCCCTGGCCAGACAATGGCTGACTGTCATCAAGGCTTTCCTCTTCCTCAGCTGCAGACGCCTGATTCTTTATGTGCGTCAAACTTTGCATGAGCAGACGCATTAGGGGGATGCTCATGCTTATTATGGCGTTGTCTGCACTAACCAGCCGTGTGCATTCCTCAAAACACTGAAGGACTTGACACATGTCTTGAATCTTCGACCACTGCACACCTGACAACTCCATGTCTGCCATCCTACTGCCTGCCCGTGTATGTGTATCCTCCCACAAAAACATAACAGCCCGCCTCTGTTCACACAGTCTCTGAAGCATGTGCAGTGTTGAGTTCCACCTTGTTGCAACGTCTATGATTAGGCGATGCTGGGGAAGGTTCAAAGAACGCTGATAGGTCTGCATACGGCTGGAGTGTACGGGCGAACGGCGGATATGTGAGCAAAGTCCACGCACTTTGAGGAGCAGGTCGGATAACCCCGGATAACTTTTCAGGAAGCACTGCACCACCAGGTTTAAGGTGTGAGCCAGGCAAGGAATGTGTTTCAGTTGGGAAAGGGAGATGGCAGCCATGAAATTCCTTCCGTTATCACTCACTACCTTGCCTGCCTCAAGATCTACAGTGCCCAGCCACGACTGCGTTTCTTTCTGCAAGAACTCGGACAGAACTTCCGCGGGGTGTCTGTTGTCGCCCAAACACTTCATAGCCAATACAGCCTGCTGACGTTTGCCAGTAGCTGCCCCATAATGGGAGACCTGGTGTGCAACAGTGGCAGCTGCGGATGGAGTGGTTGTGCGACTGCGGTCTGTGGACGAGCTCTCGCTTCTGCAGGAGGACGAGGAGGAGGAGGATGGGGTGCGAACGGCTACAGTCAACTGTTTCCTAGACCGTGGGCTAGGCAGAACTGTCCCAAAATTGCTGTCCCCTGTGGACCCTGCATTCACAACATTCACCCAGTGTGCCGTGATGGACACGTAACGTCCCTGGCCATGCCTACTGGTCCATGAATCTGTTGTCAGGTGCACCTTTGTGCTCACAGATTGCCTGAGTGCATGGACGATGCGCTCTTTAACATGCTGGTGGAGGGCTGGGATGTCTTTTCTGGAAAAAAAGTGTCGACTGGGTAGCTCGTAGCGTGGTACAGCGTAGTCCATCAGGGCTTTGAAAGCTTCGCTTTCAACTAACCGGTAGGGCATCATCTCTAACGAGATTAGTCTAGCTATGTGGGCGTTCAAACCCTGTGTACGCGGATGCGAGGCTAAGTACTTCCTTTTTCTAACCATAGTCTCATGTAGGGTGAGCTGGACTGGAGAGCTGGAGATCGTGGAACTAGCGGGGGTGCCGGTGGACATGGCAGACTGAGAGACGGTGGGAGATGGTATTGTTGCCGCCGGTGCCCTAGATGCAGTGTTTCCTACTACGAAACTGGTGATTCCCTGACCCTGACTGCTTTGGCCTGGCAAAGAAACCTGCACAGATACTGCAGGTGGTGCGGAAAATGGTGGCCCTACACTGCCGGAAGGGATGTTGCGTTGATGACTAGCTTCATTGGCCGAGGGTGCTACAACCTTAAGGGACGTTTGGTAGTTAGTCCAAGCTTGCAAATGCATGGTGGTTAAATGTCTATGCATGCAACTTGTATTAAGACTTTTCAGATTCTGCCCTCTGCTTAAGGTAGTTGAACATTTTTGACAGATGACTTTGCGCTGATCAATTGGATGTTGTTTAAAAAAATGCCAGACTGCACTCTTTCTAGCATCGGATACCTTTTCAGGCATTGCAGACTGAGCTTTAACCGGATGGCCACGCTGTCCTCCAACAGGTTTTGGCTTTGCCACGCGTTTTGGGCAAGATACGGGCCCGGCAGATGGAACCTGTTGCGATGTTGATGCCTGCTGCGGCCCCTCCTCCTCCGCTTCAGAACTGCTGCCGCTTGCACCCTGTTCCCCCAATGGCTGCCAATCGGGGTCAAGAACTGGGTCATCTATTACCTCTTCTTGTAGCTCGTGTGCAACTTCGTCTGTGTCACCGTGTCGGTCGGTGGTATAGCGTTCGTGATGGGGCAACATAGTTTCATCAGGGTCTGATGCTTGATCATTACCCTGCGAGGGCAATGTTGTGGTCTGAGTCAAAGGACCAGCATAGTAGTCTGGCTGTGGCTGTGCATCAGTGCACTCCATGTCAGATTCAACTTGTAATGGGCATGGACTGTTAACTGCTTCACTTTCTAAGCCATGGACGGTATGTGTAAAGAGCTCCATGGAGTAACCCATTGTGTCGCCTGCTGCATTCTTCTCTGTTGTTGTTTTTGCTGAAGAGGACAAGGAAGCGACTTGTCCCTGACCGTGAACATCCACTAACGACGCGCTGCTTTTACATTTACCAGTTTCACGAGAGGAGGCAAAAGAGCTAGAGGCTGAGTCAGCAAGATAAGCCAAAACTTGCTCTTGCTGCTCCGGCTTTAAAAGCGGTTTTCCTACTCCCAGAAAAGGGAGCGTTCGAGGCCTTGTGTAGCCAGACGACGAACCTGGCTCCACAGCTCCAGACTTAGGTGCAATATTTTTTTCCCACGACCACCTGATGCTCCACCACTACCACTACCCTCATTACCAGCTGACAATGAACGCCCCCGGCCACGACCTCTTCCACCAGACTTCCTCATTGTTTTAAAAACGTAACCAAACTAACGGTATTTGTTGCTGTCACACAACTTACACGGTGAGCTATAACTTCAGTATGATTTAGCTACCCCTTTACAGGTGGGTGAGACCGCAAGGAAAATCAGGCACAATGTTACACACTCTGTTTTTGGTGGCAACAAATGAGAGAGATGCCACACACGCAGGACTGTCACTGAAGCACAAATGTAAATATTAATCTCCCACTGATTTGTTTTTTGTTTTTTTTTCAGGGAGACTTTAGAAAAAAAAATAATAGAATAAAATGATTTTTTAAGGAAGAATTTAGAAACCAAATAAAATAAAATGATTTCTTCAGGGAGAATTTAGAAAACAAATAAAACAAAAAATAGGCTTTCTATGGCCCACTGAGTGAGAGATGACGCACACAGGAGTCAGGAGTGGCACACAAGCCCAGAGGCCAATATTTATCTCCCACTGATTGATTTAGTGATTTTTTTCAGGTAGAGTTTGGAACCCAAATCAAGCAAAAAAAATAATAGGCTTTCTATGGCCCACAATTGGAGAGAGAGAGAGATGGCACACCCAGGAGTCAAGACTGGCACACAAGCAGAAAGGGCAATATTAATCTCCCACTGATTTATTTATTTATTTATTTTTTCAGGGAGACTTTAGAAAAAAAAATAATTAAAAAAAATGATTTTTTCAGGAAGAATTTAGAAACCAAATAAAATAAAATGATTTTTTCAGGGAGAATTTAGAAAACAAATAAAGCAAAAAATAGGCTTTCTATGGCCCACTGAGTGAGAGATGACGCACACAGGAGTCAGGAGTGGCACACAAGCCCAGAGGCCAATATTGTTCTCCCAATGATTGATGTAGTGATTTTTTCAGGTAGATTTTGGAACCCAAATCAAGCTAAAAAAATAATAGGCTTTCTATGGCCCACAATTGGAGAGAGAGAGAGAGAGATGGCACACCCAGGAGTCAAGACTGGCACACAAGCAGAAAGGGCAATATTTATCTCCCACTGATTGATTTATTGATTTTTTCAGGTAGAATTTAGAACCCAAATCAACCAAAAAAATAAATAGGCTTTCTATGGCCCACTATTTGTGAGAGAGATGGCACGCTCAGGACTGGCACACAAGCCCAGAGGCCAATATTAATCTCCCACTTTTTTTTTTTTTTTTCAGGGAAAATTTATAAACCCAATAAAAAAAATAAATAGGCTTTCTATGGCCCACTATCTGAGAGAGAGAAATGGCACGCTTAGGACTGGCACACAAGCCCAAAGGCCAATATTAATCTCCCACTGATTGATTTATTGATTTTTTCAGGTAGAATTTAGAACCCAAATAAAGCAACAAAAAAAAAATAGGCTTTCTATGGCCCACTGAGTGAGTGATGATGCACACAGGAGTCAGGAGTGGCACACAAGCCCTGAGGCCAATATTTTTCTCCCACTGATTGATGTAGTGATTTTTTCAGTTAGATTTTGGAACCCAAATCAAGCAACAAAAATAAATAGGCTTTCTATGGCCCACTGAGTGAGAGATGGCACACACAGGAGTCAGGAGTGGCACACAAGCCCTGAGGCCAGTATCTTTCTCCCACTGATTGATGTAGTGATTTTTTCAGGTAGATTTTAGAACCCAAATCAAGCAAAAAAATAAATAGGCTTTCTATGGCCCACTGAGTGAGAGATGGCACAGACAGGGATGGCACTCTAGCAGAAATGCCAATCTTAATCTCCCACAAAAAAAAAAAAAAAAAAAGGAACTGTCCTTCAATTACTATCTCCCTGCAGTAATCTCAGCCAGGTATGGCAGGCAGCAATAAGGAGTGGACTGATGCACAAATTAAATAAAAAGTGTGGACAAACAAACAAGATAGCTGTGCAGAAAGGAAGGAACAAGAGGATTTGTGCTTTGAAAAAAGCAGTTGGTTTGCACAGCGGCGTACACACAGCAATGCAGCTATCAGGGAGCCTTCTAGGGCAGCCCAATGAGCTACAGCGCTGAGGGGAAAAAAAAAAAAATTTAGCTTCCACTATCCCTGCACACCGAAGGTGGTGTTGGACAGTGGAAATCGCTACAGCACAAGCGGTTTGGTGGTTAATGGACCCTGCCTAACGCTATCCCTGCTTCTGACGAAGCGGCAGCAACCTCTCCCTAAGCTCAGATCAGCAGCAGTAACATGGCGGTCGGCGGGAACGCCCCTTTATAGCCCCTGTGACGCCGCAGACAGCAAGCCAATAACTGCAATGCCCTTCTCTAAGATGGTGGGGACCAGGACCTATGTCATCACGCTGCCCACACTCTGCGTTTACCTTCATTGGCTGAGAAATGGCACTTTTCGCGTCATTGAAACGCGACTTTGGCGCGAAAGTCGCGTACCGCATGGCCGACCCCGCACAGGGGTCGGATCGGGTTTCATGAAACCCGACTTTGCCAAAAGTCGGCGACTTTTGAAAATGAACGACCCGTTTCGCTCAACCCTAGTCACAATCTCTAATGTGACCCCTTGCAAAAATGAATTGCCCACCCCTGGTCTATGGGACTGCGGAGTACAGCGCTCTGCTAGCCCTATAGTACAGGCTGCATATTTCAGGACAACAGAGCCGCAGTTCTTGGGGTTCCAGTGCTTTGATCTTGTGAATGTTGGGGTCCCAGTAGTCGATCAGTGAATGATCCCATTATAACGAGCCAGTATACATGGACCCGTCCTCCAGCCGCTGAAGTTACACTTCTTACCTAATCCCTGTACATCGGCTCTGGCCATACATAGATCATGCACCTTGATGTTTTGCATTTATGTCACCATTCAGACCTGTGTTTGATGCGGCCACTGACTGAGCAGAGACACCGGTGCCGAGGCCGCAGGACGTCACCAAGAGTCTCCTCCGATATTCGGGAATCTTCGGCTGCTCTCTCCAGGTTCCCGCAGTCTCCCGGATTCTGTCCAGCAGCCGGGTAACCTGAGGAATTCGGATATGCTTGCATCTATCGTTAACCCCTTCCTAACAGCACAAGCTTTTTAATCTACCAACCAATTGTCACAAATCCCTTCTCCGTGGTGTCACTTATTCGTCACGTGCCTGCTCTCACACGTGACTTGGGGTTGTGCCTGCAAGGGTTAAACTATCTCCCCTCTCTCAGTCCAGCATTCAACCTCTGTCCCATGCTGTAATGGGAGCATAAATCACACGCCAACCCAGGCCACACACCCGCTCATACGCGCTGCCACCACTCATCGAATACATGGGCGATGAGTCCCGGACTAATAATAATACTAATAAAAATATGTCTATCACTCATAAGGCTCACACACCTTTAGGCTATGGATTCTTTTAGAACATTCAAGGTTCAACTTGTTAAAGTTTTATACTTTAATAACAAAAAGTTCAATGCTTACAATAAGAAAAAGGTATAAAAATATGATAATAAAGACATACAAGTTATGCAAAACAGTGTCAAAATAAACAGGAGAAAACTTACAGAAATTACCTAACTGGTAGTTGCTTTCTGCTCCCTGAGGGAAGGAAGAATGTAGATTGGATCACACCAGCTTTTCAGGCTGCCCCCGTCATGTGAACTTGTTTACTGTAAACGATATCTATAACTCTGTATGTAACCCCTTTCTCATGTACAGCACCATGGAATTAATGGTGCTATATAAATAAATAATAATAATCTACCATTTGCGCACCGAGTTGACATTTTTATTGATACCATTTTTGGACGTTTTAATTGCTTTTTGTTGCTTTTTTATGGGGGGGGGGGGTGCGGCAAAAAAGAAAATGAAATTTTAACATTTTGTTTTCTGCCTTTTATGGGTTAGTTTGATATTTTCGTAGATCAGACGTTCGGACGTGTTCACACCGCGGCTAGTTACTTTTTTTCATCTCTTTTTATTTTTTAATGGATAAGATTAGGCTGATTGTATATATTTTTTTCTTCATTTTTACTTTATTTCTTAGTCCCCTTAGGGAACCTGACTCTACGGTTGTCAGATCGCTCGTTCTGTGTGCCGCCATACAGCAGTATTGTGGTATATGGAGGAAATCTCAATCTCCAGTGAAGGCCAGTATGTGGTCGGCTCCACAAGAGTATAAGGACGGCAGCAATGGCGGCATTTATTAGGGTCCGGGTGCCATTTCCTCTCTATAAGGGTCTTTGGGCCGAGGATCCCACCAGGCCCCCAAAAAGGTTTCCTCTCTCAGACCCTTCCCCCGTGGCCGTACACTTCTCGATGACATAATGTAGGAACCTTTGCTTCCATCAAGGACCAAGAGACTCCACTTTATAAAAAGAAACTTTCTGTTCCAGCAGAACTTGTTTAATGGCAGCAGCAATCGCTTAACGAACCCGTCTTCTGTAATTAATAGTGTCGGTTCAGCACTTGAGCATAGCTCTACATATAAAGTCCTTTCATTATCTCATTTTCATGGAGTCTGGGAGAATTGAACAGTTTGTGCTAGAAATCCTGGTGGGCCGGGTACTGATGGATGCTATGCATAGAGGCGGATTCTGAAATTATTGGTGGTCTTGTTTTGTAAAGCAGTAATTGGATGCATGCCTTGTGGCCTGGTGTGGGGAAGGGACTCTGGCCAGCATGCCTGGTGGTCTGGTGTGGGAAAAACACCATAAGAGGAACACTTATACTAAACAGCAAAAAAAACACCAGAATACAGGCAGAGATGCTTACCTGTTCAAGGCCTCCAACAATTGCACTAACCAAGGTGCACCAGGCCCAAGTAAAGATAGCAAAATACACAGGTGCAAATAATACCACTAATGCAGCCAACCTACAATCAGGAATTGGCCGCAATTCCTTTTGCCCGTGCAAAAAAATGTGAATATGCCACATACAGACTATTTTTTTGCACGGGTGCTCCAAGCGGCCAATTCCTGATTGTAGGTTGGCTGCATTAGTGGTATTATTTGCACCTGTGTATTTTGCTATCTTTACTTGGGCCTGGTGCACCTTGGTTAGTGCAATTGTTGGAGGCCTTGAACAGGTAAGCATCTCTGCCTTTATTCTGGTGTTTTTTTTGCTGTTTAGTATAGTGGAGGTTTTTCCTCTTATGGTGTTTTTTTAGATTAGGACTGCCAATATACAAGGACCCTTGACGTGGGTTGGCAGCTTAAATATTGTGGCCATAATATCAACCAATACCTTGCATATATTGTTATGTTTTTGGTGCACTGTATATTTTTCCAGGGTGCGGCTGGGCCCTAGATGGCTCTGTACACTGTGGCCTCTGTTCACACAGGATGCATCATGGTTAGCCCGCTATACATATGGCGTCATTAATAGGCTTTGCACCATATACTTTGCATTTCTGTGTGAATATGCCACATACAGACTGGTCTGGTGTGGGAAGAGACTCTACACAGCATCCCTGGTGGCCTGGTGTGGGAAGAGACTCTGGCCAGCATGCCTGGTAGTCTGTTGTGGGGAAGAGACTCCACACAGCATCCTTGGTGGTCTAGTGTAATAAAAAGATTCTGGTCAGCATCCCTGGTGGTCTGTGGTGGAGAAGAGACTCTACATAGCATCCCTGGTGGTCTGGTGTTGGGAAGGGACTCTGGATAGCATCCCTGGTAGTCTAGTGTAATAAAAAGGTTCTGGACAGCATCCCTGGTGGTCTGTTGTGATAAAATATTCTAGACAGCATCCCTGGTGGCCTGCTGTGGGAAAGGGGACTCTCGACAGCATCCCTGATGGCCTGGTGTGGGGAAGGGACTCTGGATAGCATCCCTGGTAGTCTAGTGTAATAAAAAGATTCTGGACAGCATCCCTGGTGGTCTGTTGTGATAAAATATTCCAGACAGCATCCCTGGTGGCCTGCTGTGGGGAAGGGGACTCTCGACAGCATCCCTGATGGCCTGGTGTGGGGAAGGGACTCTGGATAGAATCCCTGGTGGTCTGATGTAGTAAATGTGTTCTGAACAGCATCCCTGGTGGTCTGTGTGGGAAGAGACTCTGGCCAGCATGCCTGGTGTGGGGAAGGGACTTTGGCCAGCATCCCTTGTGGTCTGTGGTGGGGAAGAGACTCTACACAGCATCCCTGGTGGTCTAGTGTAATAAAAAGATTCTGGACAGCGTCCCTGGTGGTCTGTTGAGATAAAAAGATTCTGGACAGCATCCCTGGTGACCTGCTGTGGGGAAGGGGACTCTCGACAGCCTGGTGTGGGGAAGGGACTCTGGATAGCATCCCTGGTGGTCTGGTGCGGGGAAGGGACTCTGGACAGCATCCCTGGTGGTCTGTTGTGATAAAAAGATTCTGTATCCTTAATAGCATAGTGTGCGGAAAGGATCATTGAGGGCATCCCTGGTAGCCTAGGAAAGCAAGGAAGCATAATGGTATCATACATTTGAATTACATGTATTTTCCCATGAGTTGAATCCTAACCACCAGGGCTCGTACAATAGTCCCGGCCTCAGTGCAGCTGAATCGTCGGATCTGTATGGGCATTCCTATCATTGGGGACATTAGGATGTTGCAGGATTGTGGGGCGCTGATCCTTCGGGGATTCACTTTTCTATCTGAACTTTGTTTCAATCTGACATAAAAATGTAATAATTTACCTGTAATTAGAGATATGGAATGTCCAGTCCCCTCCATAATGTACCGAAGAGAGAGGGCGACAACGAGGAGCAGCTGAAGGCAGAATGATAACATAACATAAAGGAGCCTGAAAAAAAAGTGTCAGTGTCAGGTGTTTCTGAGCTCGACAGAAAATAATGAGCTGCATAATGCAAAGGATACGAAGACAAATGTGTGTTATTTATATCAGCAGCACAGACACCGGGGAGAGATTCCTCATAAGATGCCAGAACACCGAGATCAATGTCTGCTATCACCTATGTACAGTCACTGCCGATATCAACATCAACATATAAGACCAAGAAACTCCCTAAATGTTCAATAGTCATCACGCACCAATGTTATTATATACAGGTGCTTCTCACTAAATCAGAATATCATCAAAAAGTGAATTTATTTCAGTTCTTCAATACAAAAAGTGAATCTCTTATATTATAGAGCCATTACAGAGTGATCTTTTTCACGTGTTTATTTCTGTTAATGTTGATGATTATGGCTTACAGCCAATGAGAACCCAAAAGTCATTATCTCAGTAAATTAGAATACTTTATAACACCAGCTTGAAAAATGATTTTAAAATCCACAATGTCGTCCTACTGAAATGTATGTTCAGTAAATGCACTCAGTACTTGATCGGGGCTCTTTTGCATCAATCACTGCATCAGTGCAGCGTGGCATGGAGGCAATCAGCCTGTGGTGCTGCTGAGAGGTTATGGAAGCCCAGGTTGCTTTGATAGCAGCCTTCAGCTCGTCTGCATTGTTGGGTCTGGTGTCTCTCATCTTCCTCTTGACAATACTCCGTAGATTCTCTATGGGATTAAGGTCAGGCGAGTTTGCTGCCAATCAAGCACAGTGATACTGTTGTTTGTACACCAGCTATTGGTACTTTTGGCAGTGTAGACAGGGGCCAAGTCCTGCTGGAGAATGACATTTCCATCTCCATAAAGCTTGTCGGCAGAGGGAAGCATGAAGTGCTGTAAAATGTCCTGGTAGACGGCTGCGCTGACTTTGGTCTTGATAAAACACAGTGGACCTACACCAGAAGATGACATGGCTCCCCAAACCATCACTGATTGTGGAAACTTCACACTAGACCTCCAGCAGCTTGGATTGTGGCCTCTCCACTCTTCCTCCAGACTCTGGGACCTGGAATTCCAAGGTGTCACGGATCCCTTCTCCTTGGTGTCACTTATTCGTCACGTGCCTGCTCTCACACGTGACTTGGGGTTGTGCCTGCAAGGGTTAATCTATCTCCCCACTCTCAGTCCAGCATTCAACCTCTGTCCTATGCTGTAATGGAAGCATAAATCACACACCGACCCAGGCCACACAGCCACTCATACGCGCTGCCACCACTCATCGAATACGCGGGCGATGAGTCCCGGAACTAACAATAATACTAATAAAAATATGTCTATCACTCATAAGGCTCACATACCTTTAGGCTATGGATTCTTTAGAACATTCAAGGTTCAACTTGTTAAAGTTTTATACTTTAATAGCAAAAAGTTCAATGCTTACAATAAGAAAAAGGTATAAAAATATGATAATAAAAAGACATATAACTTATGCAAAACAGTGTCAAAATAAACAGGAGAAAACTTACAGAAATTATCTAACTGGTAGTTGCTTTCTGCTCCCTGAGGGAAGGAAGAATGTAGATTGGATCACATCAGCTTCTCAGGCTGCCCCCATCATGTGAGCACAATTCTCTGTCTACAGCCTAAATTTATAACTTTGGTCTGAGGTCAGGTTTCTAGACCGGCCCCTCAGGCCAATATCATAACTGCTGCCTGTTTGATTGGGCCACGGCCGCGCCCCCAATGAATATATTATTTTCTCTTGTGGAAAGGTTCCCAGGGATAGATTACCTCAGGCCGCAATTTAGCATCTCCCCTCCAAGACCTCAGAGGTGTCAAGTAATCCTTTGTTCTTGGCCTTAGCCAGACCTCCTGGTGGGATATGGAGACAGAATTTCTACTAGTCCCAAGGAAGTACCTATTAACACCTAGGTGCGACTTGCCTTCAGGACAGATGTTACATTATCACTAGTCACACATATAACCCTAGACATACAGTCATGGCCAAAAGTATTGACACCCCTGCAATTCTGTCAGATAATACTCATTTTCTTCCTGAAAATGATTGCAAACACAAATTATTTGGTATTATTATCTTCATTTAATTTGTCTTAAATGAAAAAACACAAAAAGAATTGTCTTAAAGCCAAATTGGATATAATTCCACACCAGACATAAAAAAGGGGGTGGACAAAAGTATTGGCACTGTTCGAAAACTCATGTGATGCTTCTCTAATTTGTGTAATTAACAGCACCTGTTACTTACCTGTGGCACCTAACAGGTGTTGGCAATAACTAAATCACACTTGCAGCCAGTTAAAGGGACACTGTCACCTGAATTTGGAGGCAACAATCTTTAGCCATGGAGGCGGGGTTTTTGGGTGTTTGATTCACCCTTTCCTTACCCGCTGGCTGCATGCTGGCTGCAATATTGGATTGAAGGTCATTCTCTGTCCTCCGTAGTACATGCCTGCACAAGGCAATCTTGCCTTGCGCAGGCGTGTACTATGGAGGACAGAGAATGAACTTCAATCCAATATTGCAGCCAGCATGCAGCCAGCGGGTAAGGAAAGGGTGAATCAAACACCCAAAAACCCCGCCTCCATGGCTAAAGATTGTTCCCTCCAAATTCAGGTGACAGTGTCCCTTTAACATGGATTAAAGTTGACTCAACCTCTGTCCTGTGTCCTTGTGTGTACCACATTGAGCATGGAGAAAAGAAAGAAGACTAAAGAACTGTCTGAGGACTTGAGAAACCAAATTGTGAGGAAGCATGAGCAATATCAAGGCTACGAGTCCATCTCCAAAGACCTGAATGTTCCGGTGTCTACCGTGTGCAGTGTCATCAAGAAGTGTAAAGCCCATGGCACTGTGGCTAACCTCCCTAGATGTGGACGGAAAAGAAAAATTGACAAGAGATTTCAACGCAAGATTGTGCGAATGTTGGATAAAGAACCTCGACTAACATCCAAACAAGTTCAAGCTGCCCTGCAGTCCGAGGGTACGACAGTGTCAACCCGTACTATCCGTCAGCGTCTGAATGAAAAGGGACTGTATGGTAGGAGACCCAGGAAGACCCCACTTCTTACCTCGAGACATAAAAAAGCCAGGCTGGAGTTTGCCAAAACTTACCTGAAAAAGCCTAAAACGTTTTGGAAGAATGTTCTCTTGTCAGATGAGACAAAAGTAGATCTTTTTGGGCAAAGGCATCAACATAGAGTTTACAGGAGAAAAAAAGAGGCATTCAAAGAAAAGAACACAGTCCCTACAGTCAAACATGGCGGAGGTTCCCTGATGTTTTGGGGTTGCTTTGCTGCCTCTGGCACTGGACTGCTTGACCGTGTGCATGGCCTTATGAAGTCTGAAGACTACCAACAAATTTTACAGCATAATGTGGGGCCCAGTGTGAGAAAGCTGGGTCTCCCTCAGAGGTCATGGGTCTTCCAGCAGGACAATGACGCAAAACACACTTCAAAAAGCACTAGAAAATGGTTTGAGAAAAAGCACTGGAGACTTCTAAGGTGACCAGCAATGAGTCCAGACCTGAATCCCATAGATCACCTGTGGAGAGATCTAAAAATGGCAGTTTGGAGAAGGCAGCCTTCAAATATCAGGGACCTGGAGCAGTTTGCCAAAGAATGGTCTAAAAATTCCAGCAGAGCATTGTAAGAAACTCATTGATGGTTACCGGAAGCGGTTGGTCGCAGTTATTTTGGCTAAAGGTTGTGCAACCAAGTATTAGGCTGAGGGTGCCAATACTTTTGTCTGGCCCATTTTTGGAGTTTTGTGTGAAATGATCAATGTTTTGCTTTTTGCTTCATTCTCTTTTGTGTTTTTTCATTTAAGACAAATTAAATGAAGATAATAATACCAAAGAATTTGTGATTGCAATCATTTTCAGGAAGAAACTGAGTATTATCTGACAGAATTGCAGGGGTGTCAATACTTTCGGCCATGACTGTATGTCCCTACAAACATATACTATATATATATATATATATATATATATACATATTTCACCACACAAGGTTTCGGGAGCAAACTTGAGCCATAATTCTCCCACCACCATGATGTTCCTTACACTATGGCGGTCCCACCACGGTGTTCCTTTTATTCTGATTCTCCCCCTACCATGTTCTTTCTACGATAATGCTCCAAGTATTGTTGCTTTTTCCTGATGGTCCTTTTACCATGATTTTCCTCCCTGTTGTGAATTCTGTGGCAGAGCTCCCTCCTGTGGTCACAAGTGGTACTTCGGCTGATTCTCTCTGTGAGCTTCTGTTGGTGGAGGAAAGTGGTATTGCGGCTTCTGAGTTTCCTACCTCAGGTGATGTGGTGAGGTCGTTAGGTACTGCTCTACTTAACTCCACCTAATGCTTTGATCCTGGCTTCCTGTCAATGTTCCAGTGTTGGACTTGTTTTTCCCTGGATCATTCCTGTGGCCTGCTGCTCTGCATAGCTAAGTTCTTCTTTGCTATTTGTTTGCTATTTTTTCTGTCCAGCTTGTCTAATTGTTTTGCTGGAAGCTCTGGGACGCAAAGGGTGTACCTCCGTGCCATTAGTTCGGTACGGAGGGTCTTTTTGCCCCCTTTGCGTGGTATTCTTTAGGGTTTTGTGTAGACCGCAAAGTTATCTTTCCTATCCTCGCTCTGTTAAGAAAGTCGGGCCTCACTTTGCTGAATCTATTTCATCCCTACGTTTGTCTTTTCATCTTACTCACAGTCATTATATGTGGGGGGCTGCCTTTTCCTTTGGGGTATTTCTCTGAGGCAAGGTAGGCTTATTTTCTATCTTCAGGCTAGTTAGTTTCTCAGGCTGTGCCGAGTTGCATAGGCAGAGTTAGGCGCAATCCACGGCTGCCTCTAGTGTTGTTTGGAGAGGATTAGGGATTGCGGTCTGCAGAGTTCCCACGTCTCAGAGCTCGTTCTATGTTTTTGGGTTATTGTCAGATCACTGTATGTGCTCTGACCGCTATGTCCATTGTGGTACTGAATTGCCTTTCATAACAGTACAGGAAGCCAAAAGTACTAATGATTCTCAATAGAGGGAAAAAAGAAGTTCTGAGACCATTTTTTTTTCTTTGCACTGTGTTTTGCCTTTTTTTTCCCCTAGACATTTGGGTGGTTCAGGACACAGGTGTGGACATGGACATTCAGGGTCTGTGCTCTTCAATGGATAATCTCGTTATAAATGTACAAAAGATTCAAGATTTGGTGGTTCAGAAGCCTATGTTTGAACCAAGAATTCCTATTCCTGATTTGTTTTATGGTGATAGAGTCAAGTTTGTGAATTTCAAAAATAATTGCAAACTGTTTCTGGCCTTGAAACCTCACTCCTCTGGTGACCCAGCTCAACAAGTGAGAATTATTATTTCTTTTTTGCGTGGCGACTCTCAAGACTGGGCATTTTCCCTTGCGCCAGGAGATCCTGCATTAAGTAATATTGATGCGTTTTTCCTGGCGCTCGGATTGCTGTACGATGAGCCTAATTCAGTGGATCAGGCAGAGAAAAATTTGCTGGCTTTGTGTCAGGGTCAGGATGAGATAGAGCTATATTGCCAGAAATTTAGAAAGTGGTCCGTACTCACTCAATGGAATGAAGCTGCGCTCGCAGCGATTTTCAGAAAGGGTCTCTCTGAAGGATGTCATGGTGGGATTTCCTATGCCTGTTGGTCTGAATGAATCTATGTCTTTGGCCATTCAGATCGGTCGACGCTTGCGTGAGCGTAAATCTGTGCACCATTTGGCGGTATTACCTGAGGTTAAACCTGAGCCTATGCAGTGCGATAGGACTTTGACCAGAGTTGAACGGCAAGAACACAGACGTCTGAATGGTCTGTGTTTCTACTGTGGTGATTCCACTCATGCCATCTCTGATTGTCCTAAGCGCTCTAAGCGGTTCGCTAGGTCTGCCACCATTGGTACGGTACAGTCAAAATTTCTTCTGTCCGTTACCTTGATCTGCTCTTTGTCATCGTATTCTGTCATGGCATTTGTGGATTCAGGCGCTGCCCTGAATTTGATGGACTTGGAGTATGCTAAGCGTTGTGGTTTTTTTTTGGAGCCCTTGCAGTGTCCATTGAGAGGAATTGATGCTACACCTTTGGCCAAGAATAAGCCTCAGTACTGGACCCAGCTGACCATGTGCATGGCTCCTGCACATCAGGAGGATATTCGCTTTCTGGTGTTGCATAATCTGCATGATGTGGTCGTGTTGGGGTTGTCATGGCTAGAAGTCCATAATCCAGTATTAGATTGGAAATCCATGTCGGTGTCCAGCTGGGGTTGTCAGGGGGTACATGGTGATGTTCCATTTCTGTCAATTTCGTCATCCACCCCTTCTGAGGTCCCGGAGTTCTTGTCTGATTACCGGGATGTATTTGATGAGCCCAAGTCCGATGCCCTACCTCCGCATAGGGATTGTGATTGTGCTATCAATTTGATTCCTGGTAGTAAATTCCCAAAAGGTCGACTGTTTAATTTATCCGTGCCTGAGCACACCGCTATGCGCAGTTATGTGAAGGAATCCCTGGAGAAGGGGCATATTCGCCCGTCATCGTCGCCATTGGGAGCAGGGTTCTTTTTTGTGGCCAAGAAGGATGGTTCGCTGAGACCTTGTATAGATTACCGCCTTCTTAATAAGATCACGGTTAAATTTCAGTACCCCTTGCCATTGTTATCTGATCTGTTTGCTCGGATTAAGGGGGCTAGTTGGTTCACCAAGATAGATCTTCGTGGTGCGTATAATCTGGTGCGAATTAAGCAAGGCGATGAATGGAAAACTGCATTTAATATGCCCGAGGGTCATTTTGAGTATCTAGTGATGCCATTCGGACTTGCCAATGCTCCATCAGTGTTTCAGTCCTTTATGCATGACATCTTCCGAGAGTACCTGGATAAATTCCTGATTGTGTACTTGGATGACATTTTGATCTTCTCGGATGATTGGGAGTCTCATGTGAAGCAGGTCAGAACGGTTTTTCAGGTCCTGCGTGCTAATTTTTTGTTTGTGAAGGGATCAAAGTGTCTCTTTGGTGTGCAGAAGGTTTCATTTTTGGGGTTCATCTTTTCCCCTTCTACTATCGAGATGGATCCTGTTAAGGTCCAAGCCATCCATGATTGGACTCAGCCGACATCTCTGAAAAGTCTGCAAAAGTTCCTGGGCTTTGCTAATTTTTATCGTCGCTTCATCTGCAATTTTTCTAGTATTGCTAAACCATTGACCGATTTGACCAAGAAGGGTGCTGATGTGGTCAATTGGTCTTCTGCTGCTGTGGAAGCCTTTCAGGAGTTGAAGCGTCGTTTTTCTTCTGCCCCTGTGTTGTGTCAACCAGATGTTTCTCTTCCGTTCCAGGTCGAGGTTGATGCTTCTGAGATTGGAGCAGGGGCTGTTTTGTCGCAGAGAGGTTCTGATTGCTCAGTGATGAAACAATGCTTTTTTTTTTTCCAGGAAGTTTTCGCCTGCTGAGCGGAATTATGATGTGGGCAACCGAGAGTTACTGGCCATGAAGTGGGCATTCGAGGAGTGGCGTCATTGGCTTGAAGGAGCTAAGTATCGCGTGGTGGTATTGACTGATCACAAGAATTTGACTTATCTCGAGTCTGCCAAGCGGTTGAATCCTAGACAGGCTCGTTGGTCGCTGTTTTTTGCCCGTTTTGACTTTGTGATTTCGTACCTTCCGGGCTCTAAAAATGTGAAGGCGGATGCTCTGTCTAGGAGTTTTGTGCCCGACTCTCCGGGTTTGTCTGAGCCGGCGGGTATCCTCAAGGAGGGAGTAATTGTGTCTGCCATCTCCCCTGATTTGCGGCGGGTGCTGCAAAAATTTCAGGCTAATAAACCTGATCGTTGTCCAGCGGAGAAACTGTTTGTCCCTGATAGGTGGACGAATAAAGTTATCTCTGAGGTTCATTGTTCGGTGTTGGCTGGTCATCCTGGAATCTTTGGTACCAGAGAGTTAGTGGCTAGATCCTTTTGGTGGTCATCTCTGTCGCGGGATGTGCGTACTTTTGTGCAGTCCTGTGGGATTTGTGCTCGGGCTAAGCCCTGCTGTTCTCGTGCCAGTGGGTTGCTTTTGCCCTTGCCGGTCCCGAAGAGACCTTGGACACATATCTCTATGGATTTTATTTCAGATCTTCCCGTTTCTCAAAAGATGTCAGTCATTTGGGTGGTCTGTGATCGCTTTTCTAAGATGGTCCATTTGGTACCCTTGTCTAAATTGCCTTCCTCCTCTGATTTGGTGCCATTGTTCTTCCAGCATCTGGTTCGTTTACATGGTATTCCAGAGAATATCGTTTCTGACAGAGGTTCCCAGTTTGTTTCGAGGTTTTGGCGAGCCTTTTGTGGTAGGATGGGCATTGACTTGTCTTTTTCCTCGGCTTTCCATCCTCAGACTAATGGCCAGACCGAACGAACCAATCAGACCTTGGAAACATATCTGAGATGTTTTGTTTCTGCTGATCAGGATGACTGGGTGTCCTTTTTGCCTTTGGTTGAGTTCGCCCTTAATAACCGGGCCAGCTCGGCTACCTTGGTTTCGCCATTTTTCTGCAACTCTGGGTTCCATCCTCGTTTCTCTTCAGGACAGGTTGAGTCTTCGGACTGTCCTGGTGTGGATACTGTGGTGGACAGGTTGCAGCAGATTTGGACTCATGTAGTGGACAATTTGACCTTGTCCCAGGAGAGGGCTCAACGTTTTGCTAATCGCAGACGCTGTGTGGGTCCCCGACTTCGTGTTGGGGATCTGGTTTGGTTATCTTCTCGTCATATTCCTATGAAGGTTTCCTCTCCTAAGTTTAAACCTCGTTTCATTGGTCCGTATAGGATTTCTGAGGTTCTTAATCCTGTGTCTTTTCGTCTGACCCTTCCAGATTCCTTTTCCATACATAATGTATTCCATAGGTCATTGTTGCGGAGATACGTGGCACCTATGGTTCCATCTGTTGACGCTCCTGCCCCGGTTTTGGTGGAGGGGGAGTTGGAGTATATTGTGGAGAAGATTTTGGATTCTCGTGTTTCAAGACAGAAACTCCAGTATCTGGTTAAGTGGAAGGGTTATGCTCAGGAAGATAATTCCTGGGTCTTTGCCTCTGATGTCCATGCTCCCGATCTTGTTCGTGCCTTTCATGTGGCTCATCCTGGTCGGCCTGGGGGCTCTGGTGAGGGTTCGGTGACCCCTCCTCAAGGGGGGGGTACTGTTGTGAATTCTGTGGCAGAGCTCCCTCCTGTGGTCACAAGTGGTACTTCGGCTGATTCTCTCTGTGAGCTTCTGTTGGTGGAGGGAAGTGGTACTGCGGCTTCTGAGTTTCCTACCTCAGGTGATGTGGTGAGGTCGTTAGGTACTGCTCTACTTAACTCCACCTATTGCTTTGATCCTGGCTTCCTGTCAATGTTCCAGTGTTGGACTTGTTTTTCCCTGGATCATTCCTGTGGCCTGCTGCTCTGCATAGCTAAGTTCTTCTTGATGATGATGTTGCGTTGTTGAACAATTTCCTAGATGCATTGTGAAACATCCAGGTGGTTTGAGACAAATTTGAGAAAGGCTGCAATGATTTTTTATTTTTATTTATTTGTTTATTTTTTTTTTTTTTTTTTGGGGGGGGGCAGCAGCAGTTTTTCGTGTCCTTCCATGAATGCCAGAATGTTTCTTTCTTGGAATAATGGACACATGAATAGAGGTTCTTGCAGTTTGTAGTCCACAGTGGGTCTTTTTCATGTTCTCTCATGATTACCAATTGTGCTCTTGGAGTGACCTGTGCAGGGAAAACAACCTCTGGAGAAGATAGGAACAGTTCTGAATATTACCTTCTTGGAGACCATCTGTCTTTTTGGAGTGATGTACAACCAAGTCTTTAGCTTTTGTAACCTTTTCCAGCTTCTTGTGTCTCTGGAAGATGTTTCCTGAAGACTTCTGATACTTGTCTCCCTCGAGTCTTAGTTCACAAAAATCAACCTTTTTGAGGGACAGATGTGTCCGTGACCAGGCTTTATCTAATGGACAAAAAAACCTATAAACTTACACTTACAATCTCATCTCTTTAATTGAATCCCCATTTTCCATTTAGAGAGGTTTTAATACTTTTTGTTCCTGGACTGAAGATATTTTCTCAATAAAAGACATTGAACGATACAACCTTTTAATTCTAGGTAATTCCAAAGGGTTCACTTAATTATTTTTAAAGGGGGCACATTCTAGTAGAAGAGGCTTCATTTACCAAAGAGAATACGCATTACAAATGATACAATGGGCCATTGTTTTATGTCTTTGGGAGCACTCAGCCTTGGTTTCTGATATCTCCCATGAAGCGGCAGCACAGTCCTTCATACAGAACATCAATGACGGATAAATCATTTTGTCCTTTGAGGCTTCTGCTTTTTTTTTTTAATGATCTGGTGACTTTATTCTGCATGAAGACCCAAGACGGAGCTGGAATGGAAATCATTTGATATCGGCGGCCCCATCCTTGGTGAGGGATCGGGTCGTGCAAATTAGCTTTTGTATCTTTTTAGCAAAACAAAATAACAATTACAATAAAAAAGGAGAGGCTTTTATGTCCGACAGCTTTGATTTCCTGCACGTGCGCGCATTGTTTGCTAATCGTAGATGTTTATTGCTGGGTACAGTCACTTTTATCTATTACCCAATTTGTAACATTTTCTCTGCATCATGTTATCGTGCAATATTTGTATTTTTGTTTTTTGGGACATTGCGGCAAAACATTCCGGCGACTCATTTGTGTAATAGTCATAAACAATTCTACTAAGTGTGGGTTATAATTAATTTAGCGATAAAATGCACAATTGTTGGAGAAAGGTGGAACTTGATGGACCGGGGTCTTTGCTTCAACCTATGTAACCATGCTCATACTTGCACTAAATGGCTTTGCCCTAGTATACTCCTAGGACAGGCTTATTTTAACAGCACTCCGCATGGCCTGGCAGGGTATTACAGGTAAAAAAAAAAAAAAAAAGGTTTTCCTTTTTAATAAAGTTGCAATGTGACCCCAGTATTCCGCTGGCACCAGGTATGGTCATAGGTACGAGGTAAAGCAATATCATATATTTTGGGGTCTATATTGAGCATCTGTTACATATTTTGGACTGTATAATGTGCACTTTCACTGCAGTTACGTGGTGGTTACATTGTAGCGCTCTCATTCTCCATCTTTGTTGAGTGATAAACCTGGTGATCCGATACAGTATTTGACATTGAGAAGTAACTATTAGTGATGAGTGAACTTGCTCGGATAAGTTATTATCTGACCATGCTCGGGTGCTAAAAACTTGTTGCATCATTCTCAAGAAGACTCATGGCTCTAAAGGCGCTTCCATTCAATACTGAGCAAAGGGTCTGAAGACTTATGACCATGTGATAGTTCAGTTTTTCTTGTTTATTAAATTTGCAAAAATTTCTACTTTTCTGTTTTTTTTTTCCAGTCAAGATGGGGTGCAGAGTGAACATTAATGAGAATAAAATGACATTTTTGAATTTACCAAATGGCTGCAATGAAACAAAGAGTGAAAAATGTAAAGGGGTCTGAATACTTTCTGTACCCACTGTATGGGGCACAGAAGGGGGTTATATTATGAAGCCAGGTACAAAAAAGGACTCAGAGAAGGGATCATTATCATTATTTGGAGGCACAGAGGGAGCAGCATCGATTTGGCATCTGAGATACAAGCTGGTGGGGATTGGGGTCCAAAAATTAACTATTTAACTCTCGTTTCACACCTGTCCTGATGGAGTGGCCCTCTCAAAAGTTGTGGAATTAACAGAAGAACCTTGTAACATACTTGGTCAGAAATGTCTCTTAGTGAACACTATCTATCTATCTATCTATCTATATATACATACACACTATAGATTTTTTTGCAGTTTTGGAAAACTGGAAATTGGATCATTGAGGATTTTTGTGAGTATCCAATAAAGTTTGGTCTGTTCTAGAGTGAAAAAAAGAGTTTGGGTTATTCAGTTAAAATTCCAGATTAACATAATTTTGAGATTAACCTCTTGCAGTTTCATTACATTACAATCCATAGTTGTATTACTGACAAGTCTCGGGGAGGCAGTGGTTCTCTTTAGGAAACCCGGATGGCAAATGGAGACTTACAAGCAATGCTCCAAGGGACAAAAATACGAAAATTATTGTAGCTGTTCTCCAGAGAAACAAAAAACGACTTCTCCAAACCAGGCCGCCATCATCGAACAGCTATTTTTGGGGTGCTGGTTGGGGGGGGATGAGATGCCTGTGACAGTTCTGTACGGTCAATTGTTCTCTTAAGATGATCCAGCCTAAAGTCTTAGGAAAAACAAGAAACTCTTCCAAACAAATGTCAAGAAAGACACAAAGGATTGAAATGAGACCGAAGCTTCCTTTATGTCTGACCGGAACATAAACAACAACTTGAAGTCGCGTATTTTTGCATTTGTTCCATTAGATTATCCCATCTTTATGCCGTAAATTGGATTATCCAGGAGTGTTACTTGGACCCGGCGCAAGGAAACAAGAAATGAGATTTTGCTTTACTATTTTTGGAACAAGACTATTTCCGTAATCTCAGCAAAGTGCCAAAAAAGTCATCCACGAGATCGTGTTTCTCACTAGTCATTAATTAGACCTGTGGGAGACTGGACTTTACTGGGAGAACGCCAAATTCCACCGGATTAAGATAAACAGATTAACAAGGTTATGAAAATTCTTTATTAGTCATCAGTAAGGGATTATCGGGATGAGAAAACTTTCCAGGAACCAAAGGTCTGAGTTGTACATTGCCTGCCATAGCAGGTGCCTGTAGTATCCTATTACTGGAGAGATCCATGCCCTAGATGAGCTGTAGGACACATGGATGACTAGGAGAACCTGGCAATATGTAGACATGGAAGGGCGAGTGGCATCCAACCATGAATGGAGAATATTACACCTTATTTACTCCCAGAGATATATTTAGGCTTTCTTCGCCTGGTTCGGTTTGTTACCCTATCCCTAAATACCCTAGCGGCATCCATGATTTCTTACCTCCTACAACTACTCCCTTGTATAATCCTCAACACAACCAGATTGCCATCAAAGACTACAGCAGCCATATTCCGACAGTCAAGTGACAACCACATCCCCATGGAAGTTGGCCAAGTAGCCGAGTCTAGACTTAGAAGGCAACCACAAGAACAGACCTGTTGACTTTTAATAGATGAACTTTGGTCATGCAACTTGCAAAACCCAACGTGGAACACAACGGAGGGCAGCAGACCCAGGGGAAGGAAGCGGAGCTCGGGATAACCAGTTTAACAATAATATTGCTGAACTAGAAGTCACAATCCTTGCAGCCTGGACTTGACGAATACTCAGAAATGAAGGTGGACGGGGTTGGTTGTGAATCTCCCATTCAGTGCATGCAACTCCGAGTGAGAAAGGACTTCTTGAAGTTAAGCTTTGACCACTCCATTTACTGGCTGATAACCGTTAATAATAGACTGCATTCAACTCTCATGAAGTCTTCTTCTCTTCAGGCTGATAAAAGGATGCAAGAGTCTTCATACACTTATTCTTTAAGAGTTAATTGCATTTCTATATTCTCTGCGGGTTGTAAAATTGAGTGCGGCTCAGACCTTAATTATCTGCAGATACCGCCTGTAATTATTGGAGCTGTGAAAGCAAATGTTACCACTGCAGTCACATGCCGGCAGCGCTCTCGCCAACGGTGAAGTCTCGAGATGCGTCCAGGCGCAACCAGCAAGTGATTTCTTCCAAAAAAAAAAAAAATCCAAAGAACTGCAGTGAACTCCAAAATCTCACTCCAATGTCCAGGAAGCCGAGATATGAGGAGATGTTTGCAGAGTTCTTACACTGTAGAGCTAAACACTGTAGTCACTTCTGCTTGAGAAGTAATAACATAAGGACAGAAAAACACGGCTACTTACTTTCAGAAACAGCGCCACCCGTGACCACAGATTGGGTCTGGTATTATACGAACCCAGGATCAGTAATGTAATGTATGTACACAGTGACTGCACCAGCAGAATAGTGAGTGCAGCTCTGGAGTATAATACAGGATGTAACTCAGGATCAGTAATGTAATGTATGTACACAGTGACTGCACCAGCAGAATAGTGAGTGCAGCTCTGGGGTATAATACAGGATGTAACTCAGGATCAGTAATGTAATGTATGTACACAGTGACTGCACCAGCAGAATAGTGAGTGCAGCTCTGGAGCATAATACAGGATGTAACTCAGGATCAGTAATGTAATGTATGTACACAGTGACTGCACCAGCAGAATAGTGAGTGCAGCTCTGGAGTATAATACAGGATGTAACTCAGGATCAGTAATGTAATGTATGTACACAGTGACTGCACCAGCAGAATAGTAAGTGCAGCTCTGGAGTATAATATAGGATGTAACTCAGGATCAGTAATGTAATGTATGTACACAGTGATTGCACCGGCAGAATAGTGAGCGCAGCTCAGGAGTATAATACAGGATGTAACTCAGGATCAGTAATGTAATATACAGGTCCTTCTCAAAAAATTAGCATATAGTGTTAAATTTCATTATTTACCATAATGTAATGATTACAATTAAACTTTCATATATTATAGATTCATTATCCACCAACTGAAATTTGTCAGGTCTTTTATTGTTTTAATACTGATGACTTTGGCATACAACTCCTGATAACCCAAAAAACCTGTCTCAATAAATTAGCATATTTCACCCATCCAATCAAATAAAAGTGTTTTTTAATAACAAACAAAAAAAACAACAAATAATAATGTTCAGTTATGCACTCAATACTTGGTCGGGAATCCTTTGGCAGAAATGACTGCTTCAATGCGGCGTGGCATGGAGGCAATCAGCCTGTGACACTGCTGAGATGTTATGGAGGCCCAGGATGCTTCAATAGCGGCCTTAAGCTCATCCAGAGTGTTGGGTCTTGCGTCTCTCAACTTTCTCTTCACAATATCCCACAGATTCTCTATGGGGTTCAGGTCAGGAGAGTTGGCAGGCCAATTGAGCACAGTAACACCATGGTCAGTAAACCATTTACCAGTGGTTTTGGCACTGTGAGCAGGTGCCAGGTCGTGCTGAAAAATGAAATCTTCATCTCCATAAAGCATTTCAGCCGATGGAAGCATGAAGTGCTCCAAAATCTCCTGATAGCTAGCTGCATTGACCCTGCCCTTGATGAAACACAGTGGACCAACACCAGCAGCTGACATGGCACCCCACACCATCACTGACTGTGGGTACTTGACACTGGACTTCAGGCATTTTGGCATTTCCTTCTCCCCAGTCTTCCTCCAGACTCTGGCACCTTGATTTCCGAATGACATGCAAAATTTGCTTTCATCAGAAAAAAGTACTTGGGACCACTTAGCAACAGTCCAGTGCTGCTTCTCTGTAGCCCAGGCCAGGCGCCTCTGCCGCTGTTTATGGTTCAAAAGTGGCTTTACCTGGGGAATGCGGCACCTGTAGCCCATTCCTGCACACGCCTGTGCACAGTGGCTCTGGATGTTTCCACACCAGACTCAGTCCACTGCTTCCTCAGGTTCCCCAAGGTCTGGAATCGGTCCTTCTCCACAATCTTCCTCAGGGTCCGGTCTCCTCTTCTCGTTGTACAGCGTTTTCTGCCACATTGTTTCCTTCCAACAGACTTACCATTGAGGTGCCTTGATACAGCACTCTGGGAACAGCCTATTTGTTGAGAAATTTCTTTCTGGGTTTTACCCTCTTGCTTGAGGGTGTCAATGATGGCCTTCTTGACATCTGTCAGGTCGCTAGTCTTACCCATGATGGGGGTTTTGAGTAATGAACCAGGCAGGGAGTTTATAAAAGCCTCAGGTATCTTTTGCATGTGTTTAGAGTTAATTAGTTGATTCAGAAGATTAGGGTAATAGGTCGTTTAGAGAACCTTTTCTTGATATGCTAATTTATTGAGACAGGTTTTTTGGGTTATCAGGAGTTGTATGCCAAAATCATCAGTATTAAAACAATAAAAGACCTGACAAATTTCAGTTGGTGGATAATGAATCTATAATATATGAAAGTTTAATTGTAATCATTACATTATGGTAAATAATGAAATTTAACACTATATGCTAATTTTTTGAGAAGGACCTGTATATACACAGTGACTGCACCAGCAGAATAGTGAGTGCAGCTCTGGAGTATAATACAGGGTGTAACTCAGGATCAGTAATGTAATGTATGTACACAGTGACTGCACCAGCAGAATAGTGAGTGCAGCTCTGGGGTATAATACAGGATGTAACTCAGGATCAGTAATGTAATTTATGTACACAGCGACTCTACCAGCAGAATAGTGAGTGCAGCTCTGGAGTATAATACAGGGTGTAACTCAAGATCAGTAATGTAATATATATACACAGTGACTGCACCAGCAGAATAGTGAGTGCAGCTCTGGGGTATAATACAGGATGTAACTCAGGATCAGTAATGTAATGTATGTACACAGTGACTGCACCAGCAGAATAGTGAGTGCAGCTCTGGGGTATAATACAGGATGTAACTCAGGATCAGTAATGTAATGTATGTACACAGTGACTGCACCAGCAGAATAGTGAGTGCAGCTCTGGGGTATAATACAGGATGTAACTCAGGATCAGTAATGTAATGTATGTACACAGTGACTGCACCAGCAGAATAGTGAGCGCAGCTCTGGAGTATAATACAGGATGTAACTCAGGATCAGTAATGTAATATATATACACAGTGACTGCACCAGCAGAATAGTGAGTGCAGCTCTGGAGTATAATACAGGGTGTAACTCAGGATCAGTAATGTAATGTATGTACACAGTGACTGCACCAGCAGAATAGTGAGTGCAGCTCTGGGGTATAATACAGGATGTAACTCAGGATCAGTAATGTAATGTATGAACACAGTGACTGCACCAGCAGAATAGTGAGTGCAGCTCTGGAATATAATACAGGATGTAACTCAGGATCAGTAATGTAATGTATGTACACAGTGACTGCACCAGCAGAACAGGGAGTGCAGCTCTGGGGTATAATACAGGATGTAACTGAGGATCAGTAATGTAATTTATGTACATAGCGACTCCACCAGCAGAATAGTGAGTGCAGCTCTGGAATATAAAACAGGATGTAACTCAGGATCAGTAATGTAATGTATGTACACAGTGACTGCACCAGCAGAATAGTGAGTGCAGCTCTGGAGCATAATACAGGATGTAACTCAGGATCAGTAATGTAATGTATGTACACAGTGACTGCACCAGCAGAATAGTGAGTGCAGCTCTGGAGTATAATACAGGATGTAACTCAGGATCAGTAATGTAATGTATGTACACAGTGACTGCACCAGCAGAATAGTAAGTGCAGCTCTGGAGTATAATATAGGATGTAACTCAGGATCAGTAATGTAATGTATGTACACAGTGATTGCACCGGCAGAATAGTGAGCGCAGCTCAGGAGTATAATACAGGATGTAACTCAGGATCAGTAATGTAATATATATACACAGTGACTGCACCAGCAGAATAGTGAGTGCAGCTCTGGAGTATAATACAGGGTGTAACTCAGGATCAGTAATGTAATGTATGTACACAGTGACTACACCAGCAGAATAGTGAGTGCAGCTCTGGGGTATAATACAGGATGTAACTCAGGATCAGTAATGTAATTTATGTACACAGCGACTCCACCAGCAGAATAGTGAGTGCAGCTCTGGAGTATAATACAGCGTGTAACTCAGGATCAGTAATGTAATATATATACACAGTGACTGCACCAGCAGAATAGTGAGTGCAGCTCTGGGGTATAATACAGGATGTAACTCAGGATCAGTAATGTAATGTATGTACACAGTGACTGTACCAGCAGAATAGTGAGTGCAGCTCTGGGGTATAATACAGGATGTAACTCAGGATCAGTAATGTAATGTATGTACACAGTGACTGCACCAGCAGAATAGTGAGCGCAGCTCTGGAGTATAATACAGGATGTAACTCAGGATCAGTAATGTAATATATATACACAGTGACTGCACCAGCAGAATAGTGAGTGCAGCTCTGGAGTATAATACAGGGTGTAACTCAGGATCAGTAATGTAATGTATGTACACAGTGACTGCACCAGCAGAATAGTGAGTGCAGCTCTGGGGTATAATACAGGATGTAACTCAGGATCAGTAATGTAATGTATGAACACAGTGACTGCACCAGCAGAATAGTGAGTGCAGCTCTGGAATATAATACAGGATGTAACTCAGGATCAGTAATGTAATGTATGTACACAGTGACTGCACCAGCAGAATAGTAAGTGCAGCTCTGGAGTATAATATAGGATGTAACTCAGGATCAGTAATGTAATGTATGTACACAGTGACTGCACCAGCAGAATAGTAAGTGCAGCTCTGGAGTATAATATAGGATGTAACTCAGGATCAGTAATGTAATGTATGTACACAGTGATTGCACCAGCAGAATAGTGAGTGCAGCTCTGGGGTATAATACAGGATGTAACTGAGGATCAGTAATGTAATTTATGTACACAGCGACTCCACCAGCAGAATAGTGAGTGCAGCTCTGGAGTATAATACAGGATGTAACTCAGGATCAGTAATGTAATGTATTCACACAGTGACTGCACCAGCAGAATAGTGAGTGCAGCTCTGTAGTATAATACAGAATGTAACTCAGGATCAGTAATGTAATGTATGTACACAGTGAGTGCCCCAGCAAAATAGTGAGTGCAGCTCTGGGGTATAATACAGGATGTTACTCAGGATCAGTAATGTATGTACACAGTGACTGCACCAGCAGAATAGTGAGTGCAGCTCTGGAGTATAATACAGGGTGTAACTCAGGATCAGTAATGTAATATATATACACAGTGACTGCACCAGCAGAATAGTGAGTGCAGCTCTGGAGTATAATACAGAATGTAACTCAGGATCAGTAATGTAATGTATGTACACAGTGAGTGCCCCAGCAAAATAGTGAGTGCAGCTCTGGGGTATAATACAGGATGTAACTCAGGATCAGTAATGTATGTACACAGTGACTGCACCAGCAGAATAGTGAGTGCAGCTCTGGAGTATAATACAGGGTGTAACTCAGGATCAGTAATGTAATATATATACACAGTGACTGCACCAGCAGAATAGTGAGTGCAGCTCTGGAGTATAATACAGGGTGTAACTCAGGATCAGTAATGTAATGTATGTACACAGTGACTGCACCAGCAGAATAGTGAGTGCAGCTCTGGGGTATAATACAGGATGTAACTCAGGATCAGTAATGTAATTTATGTACACAGCGACTCCACCAGCAGAATAGTGAGTGCAGCTCTGGAGTATAATACAGGGTGTAACTCAGGATCAGTAATGTAATGTATGTACACAGTGACTGCACCAGCAGAATAGTGAGTGCAGCTCTGGGGTATAATACAGGATGTAACTCAGGATCAGTAATGTAATGTATGAACACAGTGACTGCACCAGCAGAATAGTGAGTGCAGCTCTGGAATATAATACAGGATGTAACTCAGGATCAGTAATGTAATGTATGTACACAGTGACTGCACCAGCAGAACAGGGAGTGCAGCTCTGGGGTATAATACAGGATGTAACTGAGGATCAGTAATGTAATTTATGTACACAGCGACTCCACCAGCAGAATAGTGAGTGCAGCTCTGGAGTATAATACAGGATGTAACTCAGGATCAGTAATGTAATGTATTCACACAGTGACTGCACCAGCAGAATAGTGAGTGCAGCTCTGTAGTATAATACAGAATGTAACTCAGGATCAGTAATGTAATGTATGTACACAGTGAGTGCCCCAGCAAAATAGTGAGTGCAGCTCTGGGGTATAATACAGGATGTAACTCAGGATCAGTAATGTATGTACACAGTGACTGCACCAGCAGAATAGTGAGTGCAGCTCTGGAGTATAATACAGGGTGTAACTCAGGATCAGTAATGTAATATATATACACAGTGACTGCACCAGCAGAATAGTGAGTGCAGCTCTGTAGTATAATACAGAATGTAACTCAGGATCAGTAATGTAATGTATGTACACAGTGAGTGCCCCAGCAAAATAGTGAGTGCAGCTCTGGGGTATAATACAGGATGTAACTCAGGATCAGTAATGTATGTACACAGTGACTGCACCAGCAGAATAGTGAGTGCAGCTCTGGAGTATAATACAGGGTGTAACTCAGGATCAGTAATGTAATATATATACACAGTGACTGCACCAGCAGAATAGTGAGTGCAGCTCTGGAGTATAATACAGGGTGTAACTCAGGATCAGTAATGTAATATATATACACAGTGACTGCACCAGCAGAATAGTGAGTGCAGCTCTGGAGTATAATACAGGGTGTAACTCAGGATCAGTAATGTAATGTATGTACACAGTGACTGCACCAGCAGAATAGTGAGTGCAGCTCTGGGGTATAATACAGGATGTAACTCAGGATCAGTAATGTAATTTATGTACACAGCGACTCCACCAGCAGAATAGTGAGTGCAGCTCTGGAGTATAATACAGGGTGTAACTCAGGATCAGTAATGTAATGTATGTACACAGTGACTGCACCAGCAGAATAGTGAGTGCAGCTCTGGGGTATAATACAGGATGTAACTCAGGATCAGTAATGTAATGTATGAACACAGTGACTGCACCAGCAGAATAGTGAGTGCAGCTCTGGAATATAATACAGGATGTAACTCAGGATCAGTAATGTAATGTATGTACACAGTGACTGCACCAGCAGAACAGGGAGTGCAGCTCTGGGGTATAATACAGGATGTAACTGAGGATCAGTAATGTAATTTATGTACATAGCGACTCCACCAGCAGAATAGTGAGTGCAGCTCTGGAATATAATACAGGATGTAACTCAGGATCAGTAATGTAATGTATGTACACAGTGACTGCACCAGCAGAATAGTGAGTGCAGCTCTGGAGCATAATACAGGATGTAACTCAGGATCAGTAATGTAATGTATGTACACAGTGACTGCACCAGCAGAATAGTGAGTGAAGCTCTGGAGTATAATACAGGATGTAACTCAGGATCAGTAATGTAATGTATGTACACAGTGACTGCACCAGCAGAATAGTAAGTGCAGCTCTGGAGTATAATATAGGATGTAACTCAGGATCAGTAATGTAATGTATGTACACAGTGATTGCACCGGCAGAATAGTGAGCGCAGCTCAGGAGTATAATACAGGATGTAACTCAGGATCAGTAATGTAATATATATACACAGTGACTGCACCAGCAGAATAGTGAGTGCAGCTCTGGAGTATAATACAGGGTGTAACTCAGGATCAGTAATGTAATGTATGTACACAGTGACTGCACCAGCAGAATAGTGAGTGCAGCTCTGGGGTATAATACAGGATGTAACTCAGGATCAGTAATGTAATTTATGTACACAGCGACTCCACCAGCAGAATAGTGAGTGCAGCTCTGGAGTATAATACAGCGTGTAACTCAGGATCAGTAATGTAATATATATACACAGTGACTGCACCAGCAGAATAGTGAGTGCAGCTCTGGGGTATAATACAGGATGTAACTCAGGATCAGTAATGTAATGTATGTACACAGTGACTGTACCAGCAGAATAGTGAGTGCAGCTCTGGGGTATAATACAGGATGTAACTCAGGATCAGTAATGTAATGTATGTACACAGTGACTGCACCAGCAGAATAGTGAGCGCAGCTCTGGAGTATAATACAGGATGTAACTCAGGATCAGTAATGTAATATATATACACAGTGACTGCACCAGCAGAATAGTGAGTGCAGCTCTGGAGTATAATACAGGGTGTAACTCAGGATCAGTAATGTAATGTATGTACACAGTGACTGCACCAGCAGAATAGTGAGTGCAGCTCTGGGGTATAATACAGGATGTAACTCAGGATCAGTAATGTAATGTATGAACACAGTGACTGCACCAGCAGAATAGTGAGTGCAGCTCTGGAATATAATACAGGATGTAACTCAGGATCAGTAATGTATGTACACAGTGACTGCACCAGCAGAACAGGGAGTGCAGCTCTGGGGTATAATACAGGATGTAACTGAGGATCAGTAATGTAATTTATGTACACAGCGACTCCACCAGCAGAATAGTGAGTGCAGCTCTGGAGTATAATACAGGATGTAACTCAGGATCAGTAATGTAATGTATTCACACAGTGACTGCACCAGCAGAATAGTGAGTGCAGCTCTGTAGTATAATACAGAATGTAACTCAGGATCAGTAATGTAATGTATGTACACAGTGAGTGCCCCAGCAAAATAGTGAGTGCAGCTCTGGGGTATAATACAGGATGTTACTCAGGATCAGTAATGTATGTACACAGTGACTGCACCAGCAGAATAGTGAGTGCAGCTCTGGAGTATAATACAGGGTGTAACTCAGGATCAGTAATGTAATATATATACACAGTGACTGCACCAGCAGAATAGTGAGTGCAGCTCTGGAGTATAATACAGAATGTAACTCAGGATCAGTAATGTAATGTATGTACACAGTGAGTGCCCCAGCAAAATAGTGAGTGCAGCTCTGGGGTATAATACAGGATGTAACTCAGGATCAGTAATGTATGTACACAGTGACTGCACCAGCAGAATAGTGAGTGCAGCTCTGGAGTATAATACAGGGTGTAACTCAGGATCAGTAATGTAATATATATACACAGTGACTGCACCAGCAGAATAGTGAGTGCAGCTCTGGAGTATAATACAGGGTGTAACTCAGGATCAGTAATGTAATGTATGTACACAGTGACTGCACCAGCAGAATAGTGAGTGCAGCTCTGGGGTATAATACAGGATGTAACTCAGGATCAGTAATGTAATTTATGTACACAGCGACTCCACCAGCAGAATAGTGAGTGCAGCTCTGGAGTATAATACAGGGTGTAACTCAGGATCAGTAATGTAATGTATGTACACAGTGACTGCACCAGCAGAATAGTGAGTGCAGCTCTGGGGTATAATACAGGATGTAACTCAGGATCAGTAATGTAATGTATGAACACAGTGACTGCACCAGCAGAATAGTGAGTGCAGCTCTGGAATATAATACAGGATGTAACTCAGGATCAGTAATGTAATGTATGTACACAGTGACTGCACCAGCAGAACAGGGAGTGCAGCTCTGGGGTATAATACAGGATGTAACTGAGGATCAGTAATGTAATTTATGTACATAGCGACTCCACCAGCAGAATAGTGAGTGCAGCTCTGGAATATAATACAGGATGTAACTCAGGATCAGTAATGTAATGTATGTACACAGTGACTGCACCAGCAGAATAGTGAGTGCAGCTCTGGAGCATAATACAGGATGTAACTCAGGATCAGTAATGTAATGTATGTACACAGTGACTGCACCAGCAGAATAGTGAGTGAAGCTCTGGAGTATAATACAGGATGTAACTCAGGATCAGTAATGTAATGTATGTACACAGTGACTGCACCAGCAGAATAGTAAGTGCAGCTCTGGAGTATAATATAGGATGTAACTCAGGATCAGTAATGTAATGTATGTACACAGTGATTGCACCGGCAGAATAGTGAGCGCAGCTCAGGAGTATAATACAGGATGTAACTCAGGATCAGTAATGTAATATATATACACAGTGACTGCACCAGCAGAATAGTGAGTGCAGCTCTGGAGTATAATACAGGGTGTAACTCAGGATCAGTAATGTAATGTATGTACACAGTGACTGCACCAGCAGAATAGTGAGTGCAGCTCTGGGGTATAATACAGGATGTAACTCAGGATCAGTAATGTAATTTATGTACACAGCGACTCCACCAGCAGAATAGTGAGTGCAGCTCTGGAGTATAATACAGCGTGTAACTCAGGATCAGTAATGTAATATATATACACAGTGACTGCACCAGCAGAATAGTGAGTGCAGCTCTGGGGTATAATACAGGATGTAACTCAGGATCAGTAATGTAATGTATGTACACAGTGACTGTACCAGCAGAATAGTGAGTGCAGCTCTGGGGTATAATACAGGATGTAACTCAGGATCAGTAATGTAATGTATGTACACAGTGACTGCACCAGCAGAATAGTGAGCGCAGCTCTGGAGTATAATACAGGATGTAACTCAGGATCAGTAATGTAATATATATACACAGTGACTGCACCAGCAGAATAGTGAGTGCAGCTCTGGAGTATAATACAGGGTGTAACTCAGGATCAGTAATGTAATGTATGTACACAGTGACTGCACCAGCAGAATAGTGAGTGCAGCTCTGGGGTATAATACAGGATGTAACTCAGGATCAGTAATGTAATGTATGAACACAGTGACTGCACCAGCAGAATAGTGAGTGCAGCTCTGGAATATAATACAGGATGTAACTCAGGATCAGTAATGTATGTACACAGTGACTGCACCAGCAGAACAGGGAGTGCAGCTCTGGGGTATAATACAGGATGTAACTGAGGATCAGTAATGTAATTTATGTACACAGCGACTCCACCAGCAGAATAGTGAGTGCAGCTCTGGAGTATAATACAGGATGTAACTCAGGATCAGTAATGTAATGTATTCACACAGTGACTGCACCAGCAGAATAGTGAGTGCAGCTCTGTAGTATAATACAGAATGTAACTCAGGATCAGTAATGTAATGTATGTACACAGTGAGTGCCCCAGCAAAATAGTGAGTGCAGCTCTGGGGTATAATACAGGATGTAACTCAGGATCAGTAATGTATGTACACAGTGACTGCACCAGCAGAATAGTGAGTGCAGCTCTGGAGTATAATACAGGGTGTAACTCAGGATCAGTAATGTAATATATATACACAGTGACTGCACCAGCAGAATAGTGAGTGCAGCTCTGGAGTATAATACAGGGTGTAACTCAGGATCAGTAATGTAATGTATGTACACAGTGACTGCACCAGCAGAATAGTGAGTGCAGCTCTGGGGTATAATACAGGATGTAACTCAGGATCAGTAATGTAATTTATGTACACAGCGACTCCACCAGCAGAATAGTGAGTGCAGCTCTGGAGTATAATACAGGGTGTAACTCAGGATCAGTAATGTAATGTATGTACACAGTGACTGCACCAGCAGAATAGTGAGTGCAGCTCTGGGGTATAATACAGGATGTAACTCAGGATCAGTAATGTAATGTATGAACACAGTGACTGCACCAGCAGAATAGTGAGTGCAGCTCTGGAATATAATACAGGATGTAACTCAGGATCAGTAATGTAATGTATGTACACAGTGACTGCACCAGCAGAACAGGGAGTGCAGCTCTGGGGTATAATACAGGATGTAACTGAGGATCAGTAATGTAATTTATGTACACAGCGACTCCACCAGCAGAATAGTGAGTGCAGCTCTGGAGTATAATACAGGATGTAACTCAGGATCAGTAATGTAATGTATTCACACAGTGACTGCACCAGCAGAATAGTGAGTGCAGCTCTGTAGTATAATACAGAATGTAACTCAGGATCAGTAATGTAATGTATGTACACAGTGAGTGCCCCAGCAAAATAGTGAGTGCAGCTCTGGGGTATAATACAGGATGTAACTCAGGATCAGTAATGTATGTACACAGTGACTGCACCAGCAGAATAGTGAGTGCAGCTCTGGAGTATAATACAGGGTGTAACTCAGGATCAGTAATGTAATATATATACACAGTGACTGCACCAGCAGAATAGTGAGTGCAGCTCTGTAGTATAATACAGAATGTAACTCAGGATCAGTAATGTAATGTATGTACACAGTGAGTGCCCCAGCAAAATAGTGAGTGCAGCTCTGGGGTATAATACAGGATGTAACTCAGGATCAGTAATGTATGTACACAGTGACTGCACCAGCAGAATAGTGAGTGCAGCTCTGGAGTATAATACAGGGTGTAACTCAGGATCAGTAATGTAATATATATACACAGTGACTGCACCAGCAGAATAGTGAGTGCAGCTCTGGAGTATAATACAGGGTGTAACTCAGGATCAGTAATGTAATGTATGTACACAGTGACTGCACCAGCAGAATAGTGAGTGCAGCTCTGGGGTATAATACAGGATGTAACTCAGGATCAGTAATGTAATTTATGTACACAGCGACTCCACCAGCAGAATAGTGAGTGCAGCTCTGGAGTATAATACAGGGTGTAACTCAGGATCAGTAATGTAATGTATGTACACAGTGACTGCACCAGCAGAATAGTGAGTGCAGCTCTGGGGTATAATACAGGATGTAACTCAGGATCAGTAATGTAATGTATGAACACAGTGACTGCACCAGCAGAATAGTGAGTGCAGCTCTGGAATATAATACAGGATGTAAGTCAGGATCAGTAATGTAATGTATGTACACAGTGACTGCACCAGCAGAACAGGGAGTGCAGCTCTGGGGTATAATACAGGATGTAACTGAGGATCAGTAATGTAATTTATGTACATAGCGACTCCACCAGCAGAATAGTGAGTGCAGCTCTGGAATATAATACAGGATGTAACTCAGGATCAGTAATGTAATGTATGTACACAGTGACTGCACCAGCAGAATAGTGAGTGCAGCTCTGGAGCATAATACAGGATGTAACTCAGGATCAGTAATGTAATGTATGTACACAGTGACTGCACCAGCAGAATAGTGAGTGAAGCTCTGGAGTATAATACAGGATGTAACTCAGGATCAGTAATGTAATGTATGTACACAGTGACTGCACCAGCAGAATAGTAAGTGCAGCTCTGGAGTATAATATAGGATGTAACTCAGGATCAGTAATGTAATGTATGTACACAGTGATTGCACCGGCAGAATAGTGAGCGCAGCTCAGGAGTATAATACAGGATGTAACTCAGGATCAGTAATGTAATATATATACACAGTGACTGCACCAGCAGAATAGTGAGTGCAGCTCTGGAGTATAATACAGGGTGTAACTCAGGATCAGTAATGTAATGTATGTACACAGTGACTGCACCAGCAGAATAGTGAGTGCAGCTCTGGGGTATAATACAGGATGTAACTCAGGATCAGTAATGTAATTTATGTACACAGCGACTCCACCAGCAGAATAGTGAGTGCAGCTCTGGAGTATAATACAGCGTGTAACTCAGGATCAGTAATGTAATATATATACACAGTGACTGCACCAGCAGAATAGTGAGTGCAGCTCTGGGGTATAATACAGGATGTAACTCAGGATCAGTAATGTAATGTATGTACACAGTGACTGTACCAGCAGAATAGTGAGTGCAGCTCTGGGGTATAATACAGGATGTAACTCAGGATCAGTAATGTAATGTATGTACACAGTGACTGCACCAGCAGAATAGTGAGCGCAGCTCTGGAGTATAATACAGGATGTAACTCAGGATCAGTAATGTAATATATATACACAGTGACTGCACCAGCAGAATAGTGAGTGCAGCTCTGGAGTATAATACAGGGTGTAACTCAGGATCAGTAATGTAATGTATGTACACAGTGACTGCACCAGCAGAATAGTGAGTGCAGCTCTGGGGTATAATACAGGATGTAACTCAGGATCAGTAATGTAATGTATGAACACAGTGACTGCACCAGCAGAATAGTGAGTGCAGCTCTGGAATATAATACAGGATGTAACTCAGGATCAGTAATGTATGTACACAGTGACTGCACCAGCAGAACAGGGAGTGCAGCTCTGGGGTATAATACAGGATGTAACTGAGGATCAGTAATGTAATTTATGTACACAGCGACTCCACCAGCAGAATAGTGAGTGCAGCTCTGGAGTATAATACAGGATGTAACTCAGGATCAGTAATGTAATGTATTCACACAGTGACTGCACCAGCAGAATAGTGAGTGCAGCTCTGTAGTATAATACAGAATGTAACTCAGGATCAGTAATGTAATGTATGTACACAGTGAGTGCCCCAGCAAAATAGTGAGTGCAGCTCTGGGGTATAATACAGGATATAACTCAGGATCAGTAATGTAATGCATGTACACAGCGACTCCACCAGCAGAATAGTGAGTGCAGCTCTGGAGGATAACACAGGATGTAACTCAGGATCAGTATTGTATGTACACAGTGACTGCACCAGCAGAATAGACAGTGCAGCCGTAGAGTGTAATATAGGTCTTCAAATGTCATTAAAAATTTTTAAGAGGTTGTCCGCCACTGTAATATTGACGGCCTATCCTGGGGAAAAGTCATCAATGTCTGATTGGCTGGAGTCTGACCCTTGCGAACGGCTGTTATCGGTGTGACCAGCCACCAGGCGTACGTAGTCTACTTGTAGAGGCCGGGGCTTTCTTCTGCACATCTGCCTCCTATTGAAATCAAAGAGGTGGACATGTAGCACCGTGCGGCGGCCACTATAACACAGCAGCTCGGCAGGTGAGTACTTTCAGAGGGTGTCTGCTGACACAGATAACAGCTGATCGGAGGGGGAGCCAGGTGTCGGACCCCCAACGATCAGACATTGATGAGCTATGTAAAGGATACACCTATCAATGTAAAAGCAGTGGACGACCTCTAAGTAAATTGTGAAATGTAGATAGATTTTGGGTGGTCCGTACACGTGGCTGTCTTCTAGAGGTGTAACTTGACTCTCCTTAGCACCAATGTTAGTCCGCCATCTCACAGGTATATTAGTGTTGCTTTAGCCCTACGCGCTTCCTGCGCACCAAGGTCTAGCACAGGGGCCCCCAACCTTTCTTACCTTGGGAGCCACATTCCGCTATGAAAGTTGGTCGAGAGCCACAATGCAGATAGTCATAGAAAAACCTAGAGAAGGCACAAATAATAACATGCAGATTTTCATTCTATCCTTATGTATTTTACATTATTGTTATGCAAATTGAACTCTAGTGCCACCTATTGGAAGTAGCAATCTTAAAAGTCAATACCATTTAACAGTCCCATAAGATGCTTCATATATTGGCCCCATATACTGCTCCATATGTACAGTAATTGGCCCCATATACTGCTCCATATGGAATTGGCCCGATAAGATATCACTGGCCCCATAAGATGCTCCCTATATCACTGGCCCCATAAGATGCTCCCTATATTACTGGCCCCATAGGATTGCTCCATATATCACTGGCCCCATAAGATGCTCCCTATATTACTGGCCCCATAGGATTGCTCTCTGTATTACTGGCCGCATAAGATGCTCCCTATATCACTGGCCCCATAAGATGCTCCCTATATTACTGGCCCCATAGGATTGCTCCCTATATTACTGGCCCCATAAGATGCTCCCTATATCACTGGCCCCATAAGATGCTCCCTATATTACTGGCCCCATAGGATTGCTCTCTGTATTACTGGCCCCATAGGATTGCTCCATATATCACTGGCCCCATAAGATGCTCCCTATATTACTGGCCCCATAGGATTGCTCTCTGTATTACTGGCCGCATAAGATGCTCCCTATATTACTGGCCCCATAGGATGCTCCCTATATTACTGGCCCCATAGGATTGCTCCCTATATCACTGGCCCCATAAGATGCTCCCTATATTACTGGCCCCATAGGATTGCTCCATATATCACTGGCCCCATAAGATGCTCCCTATATTACTGGCCCCATAGGATTGCTCCATATATCACTGGCCCCATAAGATGCTCCCTATATTACTGGCCCCATAGGATTGCTCCCTATATTACTGGCCCCATAAGATGCTCCCTATATCACTGGCCCCATAAGATGCTCCCTATATTACTGGCCCCATCGGATTGCTCCCTATATCACAGGCCCCATAAGATGCTCCCTATATCACTGGCCCCATAAGATGCTCCCTATATCACTGGCCCCATAAGATGCTCCCTATATCACTGGCCCCATAAGATGCTCCCTATATTACTGGCCCCATAGGATTGCTCCCTATATCACTGGCCCCATAAGATGCTCCCTATATTACTGGCCCCATAGGATTGCTCCCTATATCACTGGCCCCATAAGATGCTCCCCATATCACTGGCCCCATAAGATGCTCCCTATATTACTGGCCCCATAGGATTGCTCCCTATATCACTGGCCCCATAAGATGCTCCCTATATCACTGGCCCCATAAGATGCTCCCTATATTACTGGCCCCATAGGATTGCTCCCTATATCACTGGCCCCATAAGATGCTCCCCATATCACTGGCCCCATAAGATGCTCCCTATATTACTGGCCCCATAGGATTGCTCCCTATATCACTGGCCCCATAAGATGCTCCCTATATCACTGGCCCCATAGGATTGCTCCCTATATCACTGGCCCCATAAGATGCTCCCTATATCACTGGCCCCATAAGATGCTCCCTATATTACTGGCCCCATAGGATTGCTCCCTATATCACAGGCCCCATAAGATGCTCCCTATATCACTGGCCCCATAAGATGCTCCCTATATCACTGGCCCCATAGGATTGCTCCCTATATCACTGGCCCCATAAGATGCTCCCTATATCACTGGCCCCATAAGATGCTCCCTATATTACTGGCCCCATAGGATTGCTCCCTATATCACTGGCCCCATAAGATGCTCCCTATATTACTGGCCCCATAGGATTGCTCCCTATATCACTGGCCCCATAAGATGCTCCCTATATTACTGGCCCCATAGGATTGCTCTCTGTATTACTGGCCGCATAAGATGCTCCCTATATCACTGGCCCCATAAGATGCTCCCTATATTACTGGCCCCATAGGATTGCTCCCTATATCACTGGCCGCATAAGATGCTCCCTATATCACTGGCCCCATAAGATGCTCCCTATATCACTGGCCCCATAGGATTGCTCCCTATATCACTGGCCCCATAAGATGCTCCCTATATTACTGGCCCCATAGGATTGCTCTCTGTACTACTGGCCGCATAAGATGCTCCCTATATTACTGGCCGCATAAGATGCTCCCTATATTACTGGCCCCATAAGATGCTCCCTATATCACTGGCCCCGACTGATGGTCCCCATATATTGCTCCAAATATTAAAAAAAAAAAAAAATGAAATACTCACCTCTCGTTGCTTGTCGCTGCTCTGCTCTGGACTCCTCACCGTCGGCATCTTCCTGCTCTCTGTGCTGCGACTGCTCAGGCAGAGGGCACGCACTGGTGATGTCATCGCGCCCTCTGACCTGAATGTCACAGTCAGAGGATGGAAGACGCTGCAGCGCTGGAACCGGGAGAGGTAAGTATCGCAAGTGCCGGAGCAGGCAGGGGGTCCACTCACAGGGGCCGGCACTATAGCGTGCCAGTGTCCCCGACGGCCAGGGGGCCCCCTGCCTGCTCAGGGCCCCGCCACTTGCCCGGGTGCTGACGCCCGCCCTGGGTGGGTATTACAGGCAGCGGGGCAGCTCCCTAGGGACTTTTTTTTTTTTTTTCTGTGATCATCGGCGAGCCACATGTCAGGGGCAGGCGAGCCACATGTGGCTCGCGAGCTACGGGTTGGGGACCCCTGGTCTAGCAGCAGCGGCTACACGTGCACCTTGTATAGCCACATCCCTGTCTTCTCCATGGTGCGTCAGTGATCGACGGCCTCAAACGGAGTCATTTTACAGATTTCATATGCAAAATATTAAAAAAGCGTGGATGTGAAAAGTTTTAATCTTTCTTTTTTTATTCGTATACAACAGCGATGCACTTTTCAAAAGAGTCTACAACACATTTGATCCCTTCACAAATGATTACAAAGTGAAATGAGTGAACGCATCAGAGGAAGGGACTGTGCCGGCTGATAAAGGGATGAAACAAGGATTACGGGACGAAGAAAGAGGATCAGAATATCAAACAGAAAACAATCATTAAAAGCAGAACAATATAAATAAACCCAATAAAAAGCCCTCGATGAACGACTTTTCCCAGTTCGTGTACACGCCATATGGCGCTATAGTGCCGCACATCACTCCACTATGGATGGCTCCATTAACATAAAAGCTAAAAAAACAAACAAAACAAAAAAAAAAACAACCACAGAAGGGACTTTATTCCATTGGGGAAGGAAGAGGGAGCACGTAGAAAATATTGTAATTCATTAGTAATATAAAGTGCAAATACACGTATTTACTACCAGGCATTGATGGATATGATACAGCACTGATCCCATGACAACCCTGGGGTGATGGGAGGTTATGGGATCACTGAAAAAGACTAGGCTCTTAGGCAGGAGTGTGCAACTAAATGTCGAAAAGACACACTGAAACCTATGGCATTTCCAGTGGTGCACCAGGCCTTAAACGGTTATTCCCATATTCATAGATGAGTTTTTCTGTTGTACTACTAGTAGATACCAGCACTTTTTCAATTTACAGCTTAATAAAATTTACATCTGTTCTTGAGATATTACCATTTTTCTTTACAACTCGTTGCCTAAGAGACCGACCACTGCTGCTGCCTAGCAAAAAGCTGTATACAAAAATATTAATATCTCAAGAACAACAGCAACAGGGAATTCCATCTTTCATCCAATGGGTCTCAACTCGAAGATGGTTCCCAGAAAGAAGGGGGACTTGGTGCCAAGTAGTCCAGGCCCCGTTGGTGCTGGTCAGCGGTCTAAAAGATGTTTCTTAAGAACCTCCATATATTGCTTCCTTTGAGGACTCGCAAAATGGAACATGATGCAAAGGCAAATTTTCAAAGACCCTTGACCAGGCTGATGAACAGCAGCTCTTCGCCTTTGATGGAGACCATCTGAAAATCAATAATGGTTTCAACTCAAGGGCTCCTATTAATTTTTATTGCACGCTACGATGACCCAATGGGCAAATTAAAAAAGCAAAACCTGCATTCCAGCTTTCTTCTTGTGGAAAACTTAGTAGGGTGAATTCTGTTCGCAGAAGCCACGGCAGAGTTGATTTCTCATTTCCTGATGGGGCTATTCATGACATGGAATCTTCGTTGCCCCAAACGTAATGGACGGATTACACCAAGGCAGTGGTCAGGTTTTATCACAGGCATTCTATGTCTTACATGGATGATCTAACCTGCAGATCATCAGAGCTTAGAGTCCAGGAACATTACGGGACATCCACCGGTTGGTGAATTATGTGGTGATTAGACTGTGCAAGGGTCTGAAGGACTATATCTGGGACAGGCGGGTGGATTGTCCTGCATGAGGCTGTTTTAATAAAATCATTGTTCACCATTAAGTAAACTGATTGTTCAAGCCCATAAATGTGAACCATCTCCAGGCTATGAACACTGGTACTCTGCTGTTTTGCGTAAACGGCGCTTTTGATGACCCATCTTGCATAAACAGAGCCATCAAAGTTGAGTGAACTAAATTAAAGAGTAAATACAGTAACCGACCAGTCGAGTCATAGTCTTTCATAAGTGGTCCACGGCTCTTCGTTACGGAGGTCATTCTGGTAATGTTGTCATGGATTGGTTCTTTCGTGGTGCAAGGGGAGAAGAGAAATAGTTCTCGGATGTCTAATCATCACCAATCTTGTGAAAAACGAGAGCCATCAGATGTCATGATCTAGCCTTTCCATTATGTTGTGACATCAGTTACATCCTCTCAAAAAAAAAATAAATAAAGATCTAAAACCTACACCTGGAAATTGAGGGTAGTTCATGAAGACATCCATGAACCCAACTAGAACATATCATTGATAAAGACCTCCCTGCTTGGCTCCTCCTTAAGCCCAGCAGAACAGAACCTTCTTTTTGGCTTAAGCCAGTAATATATTACTGGGATGAACATTCATATGGAATAGTAGGCCAGACAAGGATTTGCCATGGAAAAAACCCTTTCTGCTGGAAGTTTTAGCATATACATTCTGTCCCTTACACCATATCTTCTTTTGTGGATGACCATTTGGTTTTCGACTTTGTAGACCATTTTGCTGAAGTTCCGATTCAACTCCTTTGGCAGCTTATGGTGCACACTAAAAACGACTCTATTTTGTGTTACCAGTCTACACAAGGTCTGGTTTTACCAAATGTATTTTAAGTTCTCCAAAGGTCAATATTGTTTTTTCTCCTCATATACACTAAATCCTATGACTTTTTCAAATATAACGATGGGTGGTCAAACAGTAAAGAAGTTCATAAATTTTCCAGGTCTTTGTCCAGAACAGGACATCTATTCCCAAGTATGAGCTTGTGATATGGCCATTAAAAAAAAAAAAAAAAAAAAACCCAAAACATTGTGGTCTCATGGGTAACAACCGGTAATAATGAAGTAGAAAAACCATAAATCTCACTCAAGTCTCACTTTATTTTTCCACCCAAAGCTTCTTGTTACAAAGTGAACTTTGTGAGGAAAAAAAAAGTCTGTAGGGAAAAACAAAGTTTCCTTAAGCATCAATTTATACACGAGAAAAAGAAAGAGGTACTAGGCGGCCTTCGAAAAAAGTATTAAAGATCTACAAACACGGTACGTCACAAAAATGTTGGAAGATGATTTACCATGACAAGCCTACGTCCCAACACCTAACACAGGGCCGGTGGAGTTAGATAGGGTCCCAAATACATCTAGGACAGTGATTTTTTATGACGGGAGACAATTCTCATGTTCCAATGAAAAATAAGATTTCGCGAAGGTAGGGCATCAAGGAAGCATGCCAACAAGAGCTACCTTTACCTAGAGAAGTGATGAAGGTTACGGTCAATCTTGGAATACAAGAATTATTGACTTTCAAGTTGATGTCTTTTTTTGGTTGTGTAAACTTTTTGAAGATTTAGTAGCATACTTTATGTGACCCTTGAAAGCAGATCGGATGACGGCCGGTATTGTTTTAAAGAACGGTGTTGAAAAATTTGAGTTACATAAGCTATGCAGCCCCGCGTAGACATCGTCCTACTAGTAGATACTCAACAGCAGATAAAAATGAGGGCCGGATTGTCAGAACGTCTAGATTGTCGCACGTTGAGTTTAAAGTACTCGAGTTGAAATCTAAATAGTGTATCAACCATAAACTTCTAAAAGTGCCATTGTCTGATAGAACGTTCTAAGTAATTTTCAAGAAAAGTAACACAGTGTCGGTAGCTACATAAGACCTAAAAAAGAGGGATGACCAGAAACAGATCAGTGCTTCAGAAGACAGAGGACCAAGTACACTACTGGATCAAACAGAACTGAAGAGTCATTATACATTACCCAGAGCTTATACTCCAATGTCTGAAACCTCAACCTTGAGTCATTAGTGAAACCATGAAGTTCAACACGTAACTCCGGGGCCACTGCTTGGATGATGGAGATTTACAAGGCCGTGGATAACTGCCAGGTCCATGATGAGACCTGTATGTTCCATGATGACTGTAAAATTATAGGTTCCCACACATCATTTTTATGGTAGACTTGATGAGAATAAATCTAGAAGATAATGGTCCATATTCTGATACGATCACGATATTCACGGTCCTATGGATACTCTGATAGAACATAAAATAATGTGAATCGTAAAACATGTCCTAATTCACAAAGCAGTGGGTCTACAGTATTTTATTGAAAGGTTATTCTAAGAAGGAACCGGCGTGTGAGGACCACTATCTCAAGATCAACACCACTAAATTGGTTAGAACCAATCCCAAAAAACTAGGCCCTGTTTATAGCTCTGGTTACCTTCTTCTATTACTAGAAAGACCCGTGAAAACTAGGCATGGGTCCATCATACGGACTGCACTGACTTTCAGGAAGTCCTGATTTGGGGGTATACTGCGGCAATCTACGGAGAGGAACCCAACCGATTGTAGTGGATTTCCGTATAAGGCAAGTTATATTTTCCTTGAATTATTTCTGTACTCTTTGACTCACTCCAGCTACGATCTAAAAAAAAAAAAAAAAGTGCTCAACTAGGTATTGAAAGGGGACAGCTAAAACCTGGAGCATCTACAATGGCACACCATTCCTTAAAGGAGAGATATGTGAAAAAAAACAACAAAAAGACAAGTAAAACTCCCAAATAAAAGTGGTAGTAATTTAGGGAAGAGCTGCTTATATAATGAATCAACATCGATGGACGCAACTTTATAAACGGGCACATCTGCCGCCCGACAGCTGCAAATTTTTGTGGCAGGATATTATGAAAAAAAAAAAAAAAAAAACTACAAAAAAAAAAAAAACATGATAAAATATAAAAGATAAACCATGTTGCACAAACACATAGAAAAAAGAAATCTGATTGTCAAGTGAACAGATAACATTACACAAAAAACCTCCACGTCATAGCACACAACTTTTACATTTTCCCAGTATGTTACTGGAGATCCCTTCACAAGGGACGACAGATTAACCCTTCGAATACATTTTGTGACATAATATGCTTAACTTCTGTGAAAAGTGTCTAACTCCATTTAATGAGGCAGCAAGATTATTTTCATTTTTTTTCCTATGAAAGTGTTTAAAATGTTCCTCAAGAGTACAACAGTATCTGGATATATGCAAAAGGGAATTCCAGCTTTTAGCTGATGGGTCCCAACTCTACGATTGTTCCCTGAAATAAGGAGAATTGCAGGTCTATTAAGAGCTGAAATCGCTTTGAAGGTCATCAGAGACCCAACAAGACTTTTCTTCGGAACCTCCAAAATAGAGTCTTCTTTAAAGACTGGCAACATTGTCGAGAAGTCAAGATTTCAAAGACCTTTGACTGGTTTGACGAAGACCAACTCTTCGCCTTGGGTGGAGGCTGCTCCGGGAATTGGTCATGGTTCCAACTCCGGGACTCCCATCAATTTTATCTTCTGGAATTCTTGTAGGGTATTCATGTAGTGTGGGCAACCTGAGGCTTTCCAGGAGCTGACAAACTACAAATCTCAGACTTTTCGAGAGCCTTGGGTTGCCTGGTTCACATGCACAGTATGGTAGACATTACAAAAGTATCCTACATACACAGCCCTGCCTTACTGCTGTTTGCCTCTTGCGGCTTGCCGAGCGGTGTGATATCGGTGGCATGCCAGCTCGATGAGCTCGAGTCCTCCACAGTACTTTTCCTGAAGGACATAGACGACAATCATGAAGACGGTGTACCACCGGACTATGCTGTACAGGTAGATAAGGTAAAAGGACACAACAATGAAGGTTGTCCAGTACAGCAACGAAGCAAACTTTATCACATGCACCCTGAGCTCCGATTTGCAAGGAGGGATCCGACTGCGTCTCGTGACGTCGAAGTATTTCTCTCCTTCATAGAAGGTCCGCAGCCGCTCCTCCTTCTCCTTCCAGCGTTCCTGGCACCACAGCTGGAGGTCTTCCTTAGAGGCGGGCAGGCTGCTGACCGGATACCTGCGGACGTGGAAGTGAATCTCCTTGGGGAAGTTGCCATGAAGGATGTGTTTCTCGGTTTGAGGAATGTTGTGAGGGTAAGCCACAGTTATGTCATGGATGGCATCGAGGTTGTTACCTAAAGGAGAGCAGAAAAGTATAGATCAATAATGAGGAGAACGTGTAGGGATGGAGACGTCCATCATGAGTAGATTCACTGCAAATGACCAGAAGCAAGTAACATGCAAAACTGGAGGAGACCAAGAATACGTAAACTCAACCTAGATGTTTGGCAGATCTCCAGCCACTCTCCTTGTTATTGAAGGTGGTTTCCAATTTCAGAAAATAACTACCACCTTCTCTTCTCCTAGATGGCTAGCTTTACTCCCGCTCCCCGGGTCCAGCATAGTTTTCCAGTGTCAAGTTATTGTCTGCAGCGCTGACGTGACATGAACAGAGCTGCAGCCAATAACTGGGGTCAGCGGCTTTGAGCAGCTCATGCCGTTAATTTTGGCAGGGCCGCTGAGCTCAGCTAGCAGTCCGAATAACAGAAACTGGGAGCAATAATGGACTCCGCATTGGACCCTGGGAGGGTGAGTAAAGCTCAGTTTGCTTTTTAAAACAAACCAGCTGGGGACAGGGGGTTTCTAAAACTCGAGAATACCTTTCTAGGAATCCCCTTTTTCTCATTTACTAGTGGGCTTGCATTGAACACTCAGAAGACAATCTGAACAAGCAGAGCTGCAGTGAAAAGCAGGGTGAAGTAAATGAGCAAGAGCCTAAGGCAGTGTGCACACTGAGCATTTGCTGCAGATTTGCTTGTATCAAACACAGAAAAAAAATGCTGGGGGGGGTTTCACCCTTGAAAATTTTGCAGCAAAAATGCAGCGTGTGAACAAGGTCTTAGTATCTGATGAGACAGGATGGAGAATTCAGACTATCATAGACTAATAAACCCTGCAGAGGAGCTGGGGCCACTGATCCTACTGGAGACATACAGTATGTAGTTTCTATTCCTTCCTTTGTTATCAAAGATACAGGCTGATCCTCTGATCTCCCCCATGCTTTACAGGTCTGCCTATCCGGATTAAGCGGACCAGCGACCAACGATGCCGGTAACCAGGGTAAACATCGGGTTACTAAGCGCAGGGCCACGCTTAGTAACCCGATGTTTACCCTGGTTACCAGCGTAAAAGTAAAAAAAAAACAAAAAAAAAAACACTTCATACTTACCTTCCGCTGTCTGTCTCTCGGCGCTCTGCTTCTCTGCCCTGTGTAAGCCCAGCGGCCGGAAAGCAGAGCGGTGACGTCACCAGCAGGGGAAAGGTCGAGGAGGTAAGAGGATATTATACTTTCTCCCCGTCGTGACGGTCACCTCCACAGGATCTATATGTGCAGTGATTGGTGGCGCAGTGGGGGCGCGATACTGGATCGAGCAGTCCGCATTGGTGGCGCAATGGAAGCGCGATGTAAGATCAAGAAGACCGCATCTGTGGTGCAATGGGGGCGCCGACACAGACAGTGTCTAGGCGGGGAAGGCGCCTCCATTGCGCCACCAATGCGGACTGCTCGATCCAGTATCGCGCCCCCAATCACTGCACATATAGATCCTGTGAAGGTGACAGTCACGACAGGGAGAAAGTATAATATCCTCTTACCTCCTCGACCTTTCCCCTGCTGGGACCCTCGGGTTACAGGGACACATAGAAGCCAGCTAATTACCCAGCCAACTTGACCGTTGACAGATGTCTCAAAACCACTGCTGGACTATTCTTTTACTACTTCTATTGAAAACTAAGACTACATTTCCGTCATCTAGGTTACATCTGGATCATCTTCACCTATTTTACATATAAATATATCCTTGCTCTTACATGACGCGCCACGAACAGATACTAAGGCACCATTTGTGAACAAGGCCACTGTGTGGCCGAAACGTTAAAAGAAAAAGAAATTGTTGCCTTACTGTTTTGCTCCTGTATCTTCAATAAATGTATTCACTTCAGCAAAATTTGAACTAGATGTGTGCAGTGTTCTGACTTTTCTAGTATGTGCATCATCACAGTATAGCTATATGTGAACGGCACTTGCTTTGGTTCTCTGATTATTCGCCTATTCCTGCCACGGGGCACATGTGATCAGGCTTTTGTCATGACTACCATCCTGATGTTTTTACTATCTTTGCCTTGGACCCATGCTTTTTACTAGGGTCATTTATCCTTGAAGCTACTTTTTGTGAATCGGGATTTTTTCACAATGCCCTGATAACGCTTTAATAACGATTTTCTGATACATTTTATATGTTGTATAGTAAAATCCAATTTTTGGGTTTTTTCATGTAAGACATGAAGATGAGCTGCAGTGGCGCTGTGCGGGTGGAGCGCTCCGCGGGAGACCACCGGACTCTTCTATGATAAGTGACTATCTTTCAGCGTTATTGTCTCCGGATCTGATTGTTGATGCGTCGGCGGGTTACGCTCTGCACTGTACGATGTGCCGGAGCTCGGATGGCTAATTCTGGGAGGAAAATCCCTGATGAACAGAAGGATGGCCGTGACCGTACAATCTCATCGGTCACATTCAGCACCCCACAACTGAAGAGCGGGGCTGCTGGACGCGGCGGCGGACGTCAGAGCAGAGCAGGGACGGCAGCACCTACCGGTGCCAGACATGGCAGCTCTCTATACATTAGATACATGGACCCCCAGGGACCTGGTCTCACGGCTCTGCATCGCTCCTCTGTTCTTCCTGTTCCCATTCCCAGAACAGCGGGTGTCAGTGCACCATCAGCAATGATCGGACACAACTTACTGACCTGCTGTCAATTTATTCCAGCACTACCAGGAGGCACAGCAGAGGACAGCACAACCGAGGGTCACACGCCCACCATTATTACACAATCTGCGATACAATCCGACATTCTTAGTGTCAAACAGACGATGTGTTTTATGTGAATGGAAACCGTCTAGTTCTCGTCTGCAGGGTGTGAACCTGTACAGAACGGATACTGCACACAGCTGGGGGTCTGTTACAGTTGTACCCAGTGCCAGCACAGTTCTCCCTCTCTCATTCCGACACTTTGCTACAATGTGTCAGTGCAGATAAAATGTATCAGTGGCCTTCGGACTGATCTGCTCATTCGTCACGTCGGACAGCGCCATTTACCTGCAGATATGGGATTATCCTGCGGATTAATAGGGCCAGGGAAGATTCCCCGGCCGCCATACTGAACGACCGGCTACAGGGAGAAAAAGAACGCTATTCCTCCCGGGAACAGCTGGTGTTGTCATAGGGGCGTACTACCACCAGACTAACACCAAGAAAGTTTCAGGTGATTTTAATGGGCTCTGCTCAATGGCTGAGAAGCCAAACGGGAGGGGCATATTTGGCAAGCGGGTTTACAGCGCTCTCATGGGCTACTAGTAACTGGTCTCGGCCCCTTGAGCTGGGCACCAGGGTTGGCGCAGCAGCTCCCCATCATGTGGGCACCTGTATCTTCTTTATATCAGTCTTTAAAGGGGACGCAGAACATCACCCATTGTTAAAGTCAGGTTTTTGTATTACATGTTTGTTTGCTTTTTCATATCACAATTTCTATTAAATATAAAAATTCTTGCAATTTTCAAACTGGCTACTAGGGCTTTTGTATATTATCTTTCTGTTATAGGAAATGCACACGATCATCAGCAGCAACGATCAGACTGACTATTGTATTAAAGCATCTAATGAGCGTGTGTACAAAGGTCATTGTGTAGGACAGGAAGGCGGTGAGCTGTGACATCTATTGTGAACTGTGGATCCTGTGCTATCTATTGTGCATATAGGTGCTATCAGCCATTGTACAGGAGGAGGAGGTGAGCTGTGACATCTATTGTGAATGGTGGATCCTGTGTTATCTACTGTATATAGAGGTGTTATCAGTCATTGTACAGGAGGAGGAGGTGAGCTGTGACATCACCTATTGTGAATGGTGGATCCTGTGTTATCTACTGTATATAGAGGTGTTATCAGTCATTGTACAGGAGGAGGAGGAGGTGAGCTGTGATATCACCTATTGTGAAAATGGAGGATCCTGTGTTATCTACTGTATATAGAGGTGTTATCAGTCATTGTACAGGAGGAAGAGGTGATAGAGGTGTTATAAGCCTTTATACTCCTGACTGTGATGATAATGAGCCTGCTGTAAACAAGTTTACAAATTTTTTTTTATAACGATTGTCAAACAAAAGAAAAAAAAATGCCTTTTTTATTTTTTTTTTAATACATGCGATACAAATCCCTGATTTCCTTCTCTGATGATCGCTTCTGTTTCCAGCTCTACACATCATGTAGGTAATAATATTTCGCACCTACTTCGTTCCAGAGCCGATAAACAGCAGATCTGATGAAATCCGCAATCACATCACTTGTGTCATTTACATAAACAGCTTGAAGTGAAATCTTCATTTACATAATTCCATCATTCAGCCGCAGGAGCAGCACAATTTTTAGGAAGACTTATAATTGAGGATGAAGGGCGCGATACAGCTCTCATTATTGCTCACAGCGACGCGCCGGACGCAGACTTGGGATTATGTTTCCACAAGCTCCGTTTATACAGTATAACCCCAGTACAATTCCAGTACCAGACGCAATTTACAGGTGAACTGCATAACAATGTCACCATACAAACTGGTGCGCACCATGATCACGTAGAAAAAAAAAAAAGTTAAATCTATACATCTCTAGAAAGGGTTCTTTACACTAAGAGCACTGAAATATCCACCAAAGGATTAGGCAATCAATCCCTTCAAGGAGCAGGTGGATGTTTTCTAAAATAACGTATGGACCATAAGATAACGCAACCGGAAGGGGCTGAAGGAGGCGTTTCTTCCATTAACTGGAGCCGATTCTACTTGGAGACCACAACTGATTAGTGGAGTTGGACATGGAAACGCCTCACCGGCTTGGAGGGGTCTGAGGACATTACAGACCGGCGAGGCAGCTCTGATCTGGAATTCATCATACAGACCCATGCCGTGCAAAAGACACAGCTGAACTGGAGAGTGTAGAGAAGAGCGACCGAAATACTGGAGGGACTGAACGCCAAGGCCTGCAACAATGACAGGGTGCATAGTTTTAATTAAGGGGAAACCCTTTTTTCTTCTATATTCAAACTGTGATTCTTTACTGTGAGAGCATGGAGTCTATGAATTCTTCACTGTAAGAGCATGGAGTCTAAGCACTCTTTACTGTTAGAGCATGGAGTATGATTCTTTACTGTTAAAGCAGTGAGACTATGGATTCTTTATTGTAAGAGCAGTGAGACTAGGGACTCTACTGTTAGAGCAGTGAGTCTGAAGTCTTTACAGTAAGAGCATGGAGTCCATGGATACTTTACGGTAAGGGCAGATAGACTATGGATTCTTTACTATAAGAGCAGTGAGACTATGGACTCTACTGCTAGAGCAGTGATTCTATGAATTCTTTACTGTAAGAGCATGGAGTCTATGAATTCTTTACTGTAAGAGCATGGAGTCTAAGCATTCTTTACTGTAAGAGCATGGAGTCTATGCATTCTTTACGGCAAGAGCATGGAGTCTATGCATTCTTTACTGTAAGAGCATGGAGTCTCTGAATTCTTTACGGTAAGGGCATGGAGTCTATGAATTCTTTACTGTACAAGTAGTGAGACTATGGGACTCTCCGCAACATGATGCTGTGATGGTTGATTCATTGCACCAGTTCGGGAAGGGACTGGGTGCTAGAGATATTACAGGTCATGGTATGTTGTCCAAGGGCTTAATTCTTATTTTGGGAAGTAATTTTTCCTCTAATATGGGACAAATACAATCTGTATTGTGGGGACTTTATCTTCTTTTGGATTAACACGGGAGATTTAAAGCCTGGACTTGGGTCTACAGTACTGAACTCCGGTATATGTACTGCCCTTCAGCAATGTACAGGGTGGAGCGCGGTAATTTGCTGATTTGGGAATGAAATAAAAAAATTATGATCATTAGAAAAATTTATTTTATATTTTAATTATACTGAACAGTAATGGAATTTTTAAATTACATGGTTTTAAATAGTGTATCTGGCAAATGTCGACCTTCGCTATCCACACACTGCTGCATACGTTTTCTGAAGTTTTCATGAACTCTAACAAGCATGTCCACTGGTATTCTGCCAATTTCAGCTTCAATATTGTTCCTTAGGTCTTCCAAGGTGTTGGGACGGTTGATATACACCTTAGACTTCAGGTAACCCCAAAGGAAAAAATCGCATGGGGCTAAATCTGGTGAGCGTGCTGGCCAGTTCACATCTCCCCTCAAAGAGATAAGCCGTCCAGGAAACATTTGCCTCAAACAATTCATGGTAACCCTCGCTGTGTGTGCAGTGGCACCATCCTGTTGGAACCATGTATCCTCTAGTTCCATTGCCTCAAGAGCCGGCTGAAAATAATCCTGTATCATAGACAAGTACCGTTCGGAGTTCACAGTTATGGCACGACCATTATCCTGAAAAAAGTAAGGACCAATGATGCCTACTCGTGATATGGCGCACCACACAGAGACGCGGTCCGAATGCAGAGGTCTCAGAGATTGCAGTACTGCTGCTCTAACTCTCTCGATGTTTTGTGGTGTTGTAATCCTTCTCTCAGGTCCCCTTCGTACACATGACACATTCCCTGCTGTTCTGAATGCATTCACCCAATTTACAATTGATTGCCGTCCAGGAACACGTCCGCGTGGAGGAACAGCGAATTGTAAACGAAAAGCACGCTGCACTGCAATGATCGAGTGGGCATTTGAAAAATACGCTTCAACACAAAATGACCTCTCCTCACGTGTCCACTGCATGATGGCAACTGAAAGGCAGAGGAATACAAATCTCCCATCAGCCACTGTAAGCCACACCCACTCTCCCCTCTCTTCGACCGACAGTGCCGCCACAGCATGCAGAGCAAAAAAGCAAATTACCGCGCTCCACCCTGTATGATTAAAGGGTAACACCACCCTGCACGTTTTATACCTGCGTTCCAAAGCGTTGGGGTGAGGGGGGACTAGAAGTACTGCGTCCAAGTAAGCTGCCCTTTAAGAATCAATGTCACTTTTATTCCCGTGGCCGTGACCAGTAAGTCCCCCAGCTCCTGTGCACGTGCAGCTCTGCAGAGCGGTCACCAGCAGCGCGGTCCATGGTCCATCGCTTTTTACAGAGAACAGATTTTATGCAATTTATCCATTATTTCTGTGTGGCAAGTGCCAGCTGTGCCCACTGCCCTGGCAGGAACCTGACGTCTACCAGGCGTTTTGCACGACCGGACACATTCATAGGATGAAGCAGCAGATCGGACGGGATCCAGCGCTGTGACCAGAGGAAGGACCACGCACAATTCACCCACGCTGCCAGGACGGATGCTGCCAGGACGGATGCTGCCAAGACGGGCGCTGCCATACACACACTGACAGCAGATGATCACCATCACTACATGAGATGCATGCAAGCGGTATCTTTCAGGATAGGATTAGATACACGGCTCAGCAGACAGTATCACAGGATTGGACTAGATACACAGCTCAGCAGTCAGTATCACACAGGATAGGATTAGATACACGGCTCAGCAGACAGTATCACACAGGAAAGGATTAGATACACGGCTCAGCAGTCAGTATCACACAGGAGAGGATTAGATACACAGCTCAGCAGACAGTATCACACAGGATTGGACTAGATACACAGCTCAGCAGACAGTATCACACAGGAGAGGATTAGATACACGGCTCAGCAGACAGTATCACACAGGAGAGGATTAGATACACGGCTCAGCAGACAGTATCACACAGGAGAGGATTAGATACACGGCTCAGCAGTCAGTATCACACAGGATATGATTAGATACACGGCTCAGCAGACAGTATCACACAGGATAGGATTAGATACACGGCTCAGCAGACAGTATCACACAGGAGAGGATTAGATACACAGCTCAGCAGTCAGTATCACACAGGAGAGGATTAGATACACAGCTCAGCAGACAGTATCACACAGGAGAGGATTAGATACACAGCTCAGCAGACAGTATCACACAGGATAGGATTAGATACACAGCAGACAGTATCACACAGGATAGGATTAGATACACTATGCAGACAGTATCACAGGATTGGATTAGATACACAGCTCAGCAGTCAGTATCACACAGGATAGGATTAGATACACAGCAGACAGTATCACACAGGATAGGATTAGATACACAGCTCAGCAGTCAGTATCACACAGGATAGGATTAGATACACGGCTCAGCAGACAGTATCACACAGGAGAGGATTAGATACACAGCTCAGCAGACAGTATCACATATGGTAGGATTAGATACACGGCTCAGCAGACAGTGTCACACAGGATAGGATTAGATACACAGTTCAGCAGACAGTATCACACAGGATTGGATTAGATACACAGCTCAGCAGTCAGTATCACACAGGAGAGGATTAGATACACAGCTCAGCAGACAGTATCACACAGGAGAGGATTAGATACACAGCTCAGCAGACAGTATCACACAGGATAGGATTAGATACACAGCAGAGAGTATCACACAGGATAGGATTAGATACACTATGCAGACAGTATCACAGGATTGGATTAGATACACAGCTCAGCAGTCAGTATCACACAGGATAGGATTAGATACACAGCAGACAGTATCACACAGGATAGGATTAGATACACAGCTCAGCAGTCAGTATCACACAGGATAGGATTAGATACACGGCTCAGCAGACAGTATCACACAGGAGAGGATTAGATACACAGCTCAGCAGACAGTATCACATATGGTAGGATTAGATACACGGCTCAGCAGACAGTGTCACACAGGATAGGATTAGATACACAGTTCAGCAGACAGTATCACACAGGATTGGATTAGATACACAGCTCAGCAGTCAGTATCGCACAGGATTGGATTAGATACACTCTCTGCGGACAGTACCGCACATGTGATTGGCTTAGATACAGTGATACTGTATTTCCCCGTGTGGCTGTGGCTCCGGGGCATCGCAGACAGGAGCCCAGGGTCTTACAGCAGCACATAATGGCGGTCCGTCCCCGTATTCTGCTGCCGCCGCTGTCTCTCCGGTTTTTTATAGCAGACGCGCCGACACTTATAGATTCCATTTACTTCAATGGTCGACCAATTTAACAAAAAAGCCCAAATTTTCTCCGCTGAGCTGCAGCTTTGAAGATTCGCTTGCAATTTTCTTTAACGTATCGAGGCCAAGAGGTCTCTGGAGCAGCGGTGAGTGCGGCTGAACGCTCGGCTCCTCTCTTATAAAATTCCATTATACGCACCCTCCCCCTCCATCAGTCACAGACATGGACTGACGTCAGCTCGGAGATGAGCACCTTGATTAATGGCCGCTTGTGGCAGCGCGGGGATCAGGCCGGTGTTCGGCTGCGATGTGCTGAGCCGGCAGATTGTCACCGGGAGCTCAATATCAAACATGGAAAACATTCATAAAAAAATGTCGCCCTGTCGCCACCGCCCTCGTCAGCTCCGCGCCGGCTCACGAATATGGACGAGAGCCGCCAAATCTCAACTAATTCTTAGTATAAAGAAGAAAAAAAAAAAAGATAACGTGGAGATGATGATGGATGGCTGCGCCAAAAGTGTGTCCGAGTCAGCAGAGAGGAAGAGGAGTCACAGAGGGAAAGACAAAGGCTGGAGAAAAGACCAACGGAAACAAAAGCTCATAGGATGCCTTGTTAATAAAAAGATTCATGACAGTCCCATGTGTAAAACAGGGAAGGTTCGGAAAATGTTACACAAAAATTCGACAAATATGTGAAAGGCATGTAATGCTCTGAGGTGTCCTAGGACCGAATCCAACCCATTTAGGTCAAAGTCACCTCGACAGACAGATGTCAACGATGGAAACCAACCGCCCCTTTAATAACGAGGAGCGCTGACCGACATGTCAGGAATTTTTAAGACTAAAAAAAAGTCTGAAAATGTAAGACGGGAGTAACAATTGTGTTTCCTTTTCTAGCAGAAAGCAGCAGGACGAATCGTTCCCGGCCCGCGGTGTTCTCTGTACGCAGTGAACATCCTCCCTTCTTACAATATCTGACTATGGCGTCCTACCAGCAGCGGGCGCCGGGCGAGAGGGAACGTTCCGAAGACGCACGTCTGCAAATAAACGCTACTGACTGACAAATAAGAGAACGATCATTGCTCACTGTTCACACCGTACACTGCTCTCAAAAAGACATTTACTCAGCACCGCCGCAAAAAGAGGATAACGAAACAAAACCTTGATGTTACGGGGGAGCAGGGGACGATGGACCGTTACGGGGGAGCAGGGGACGATGCACCGATACGGGGGAGCAGGGGACTATGGACAGTGACGGGGGAGCAGGGGACTATGGACAGTGACGGGGGAGCAGGGGACGATGGACCGTGACGGGGGAGCAGGGGACGATGGACCGTGACGGGGGAGCAGGGGACGATGGACCGTTACGGGGGAGCAGGGGACGATGGACCGTTACGGGGGAGCAGGGGACGATGGACCGTTACGGGGGAGCAGGGGACGATGGACCGTTACGGGGGAGCAGGGGACGATGGACCGTTACGGGGGAGCAGGGGACGATGGACCGTTACGGGGGAGCAGGAGACGATGGACCGTTACGGGGGAGCAGTGGACGATGGACCGTTACGGGGGAGCAGTGGACGATGGACCGTTACGGGGGAGCAGTGGACGATGGACCGTTACGGGGGAGCAGTGGACGATGGACCGTTACGGGGGAGCAGTGGACGATGGACCGTTACGGGGGAGCAGTGGACGATGGACCGTTACGGGGGAGCAGTGGACGATGGACCGTTACGGGGGAGCAGTGGACGATGGACCGTTACGGGGGAGCAGTGGACGATGGACCGTTACGGGGGAGCAGTGGACGATGGACCGTTACGGGGGAGCAGTGGACGATGGACCGTTACGGGGGAGCAGTGGACGATGGACCGTTACGGGGGAGCAGTGGACGATGGACCGTTATGGGGAAGCAGGGGACGATGGACCGTTACGGGGGAGCAGGGGACGATGTACCGTTACGGGGGAGCAGTGGACGATGGACCGTTACGGGGGAGCAGGGGACGATGTACCGTTACGGGGGAGCAGGGGACGATGTACCGTTACGGGGAAGCAGGGGACGATGTACCATTACAGGGGAACAGTGGATGATGTACCGTTACGGGGGAGCAGGGGACGATGTACCGTTACGGGGGAGAAGTGGACGATGTACCATTATGGGGACACCAGTGGATGATTTACTATTACGGGGGAGACCAATGGATGATGTACCGGTATATAGGACAGTGGGGGTTAACCCTATAAAGGGTTCACAAGCAGATGAGACCAGTAGCCGCCTCTAATATGGAGGCCCCTGCTGCCGGTTCTCATATGCTCCATGGCTTGGGCTGCAGTATATTGGTATTAATAGCATGTGCCATGTACAGGAGGAGCAGAGGCCTGGCGTACCCCGCAGACCCCCGCCACGCTAATGATATTCTATAGATAGCTCCGACACCCCGGGAATATAAATAGCTGCATCTTCCAGGCCGTCAGTTCCCATTACCAGGAGGAGATGATGCAGCGCCTCTTCTATCACAAGGTCCATGTCATGTGTCTCCATTTAACAATCCCGCTACCAGCCCAGACATGTTTGCACACAGCAGTGTCTTCTCATTAAGATTCAATCACAGGCAGAACACAAGCCTGGCTTAAAGTCGCTGAGGGTATAAACTTCATTTTCATCTCATTAGGCCACCTGGAAACCGCAATCAGTGAGCCGGCCTGACGTCAGCCGCGCTCCCACTTCATTAAAATCTTCATTTCATGCCTTTAATTCCCTTCTTATAATATTCTGCTGCAGGGCCGGTCAGTGCGGGCTAAAGCGAAGCCGGACATGGGGGGCTGGGAGCCGACATCACAATGTCCCCCAATAGTCGGAACCCCATATGCATCTCTTAGGCCAGTGCCTTCCATGGGAAGGGCCCCACAGCTATGCGCACAAATTACACTGGTCACTTGAGAACCGGTTCTGAATAAAAAAGTCAACTTGTCTTTTCGGGTGACTTCAGAATCATCCGTCCTGTGTGTGCATATGAAGAATAACACCATCTCTGGCTGTTGTGACCCGGTATCCTCCTTTTTCCCCCCTCTGCAGGACCTTTCTCTAATTTCAGTTGTCTCTGGGCTTGAGGGTCAGGATTAGCTGCCATTATGATACATTACACAGACATACTGGATTCCTACTTTCCTGTCTCTACTTAAGATTAGAAGAAACAGCAACATGGACGTCATTATACAGAATTATTCTGAGCGGTGGAGCTGCGAATCCAGCTCTGCGGTGCGATATTTATTGAAAAGCAGCAGCAGGATGGGATGGAGGGCATTATACAGTAGCACTGAGCAGAGTAGCTGTGAACCAAACTCTAAGATGAGATAAAGCGCTTACGAGAAAGAAGCAGTAGAATGGAGGACATCATACAGCAGTACTGAGCAGTGTAGCTGTGAATGTAGGACTAGGATGACAGAAAACATTAGAAGGCTGCATAAACAATTGTCTGTGTCCATGAGGGCTACACACAGATCAGCTCATTACCTGTATTAATAGCACCTGTCTGACCTCGTTACCTGTATAAAAGACACCTGCCCAAACAAAAAAAAAACAAAAAAAAAAAATCACACTGCATCCTCTCCACCATGGCCAAGACCAAAGCTGTCTAAGGACAACAGGGACAAGACTGTAGTCCTGCACAAGTCTGGGATGGGCTAAAAGACAATAAGCAACAACTGTTGGCACAATTATCAGAAACTGGAAGAAACACAAGAGGACAGTCAATCTTCCTCAGTTTTGGGCTCCAAGCAAGATCTCGCCTTGTGAGGTAGGAAGATTCTAAGAAAGGTCAGGAATCAGTCAAGAACTACACAGGAGGACCTGGTCAATGGCCTGAAGAGAGCTGGCACCACAGTCTCAAACATTACCGTGAGTAACACACTACGCCGTCATGGATTAACATCCTACAGGGCACGAGAGGTCCTCCTGCTCACTCAGCACATGTTGAGCCCATTTGAAGTTCGCCAGTGACCATCTGGACGATCCAGAGGCATGGGAGAAGGTCATCTGGTCAGATGAGACCAAAATAGAACTTGTTATCAATTCCACTCACCGTATTTGGGAGGAAAAAGAAGGATGAGTACAACCCCAAGAACAACGTCCCAACCGTAAAGCATGGTGGGGGAAACATCATGCTTTGGGGGTGCTTTTCTGGAAAGGGGACAGGATGACTGCAACATAATGAAGAGAGGATGGATGGGGTCATGTACCGCAAGATTTTGGCCAAGAACCTCCTTTCCTCAGAGCGTTGGATGGGTCGTGGCTGGGTCTTCCAGCATGATAATGACACAACATACAGCCAGGGCAACTAAGGAGTGTCTCCATAAGAAGCATTTCAAGGTCCTGGAGTGGCCCAGCCAGTCTCCAGATCTGAACTCAATAGAAAATCTTTGGAGGAAGCCGAAACTCAATGTTGCCTGGCGACAGCTCCGAAACCTGAAAAGTTTGGAGAAGATCTGTATGGAGGAGGGGGCCAAAATCCCTACTGCAGTGTGTGCAAACCTGGTCAAGAACCACAGGAAACGTCTGACCTTTCTAATTGCAAATAAAGGTTTCTGGACCAAATATTAAGTTCTGTTTATTGTATCAAATACTTACTGTATATACTCGAGTATAAGCCAACCCGAGTATAAGCCGACCCCCCTAATTTTGCCACAAAAAACTGGGAAAACTTATTGACTCGAGTATAAGCCTAAGGTAGGAAATGCAGCAGCTACCGGTGAATTTCAAAAATAAAAATAGATGCCCTGCACCGTTCATTATTGCCCCATAGATGCTCCACATAAAGCTGCGCCACATATAATGCTCTGCACCGTTCATTATTGCCCCATAGATGCTCCATATAAAACTGTGCCATATAGAATGCTCTGCACCGTTTATATGGAGCATCTATGGGGCCATAATGAAGCTGTTTCATATAGAATGTTCTGCACCGTTGATAATTGCCCCATAGATGCTCCATATAAAGCTGTCTAATATATAATGCTGCTGCTGCTGCAATAAAAAAAAAAAAAAAAAAATCACATACTCACCTCTCTTCGCTCAGGACGCCGGCGCTTTCAATATTTACCTGCTCCTCGTCCGGCTCAGTCTCCAGCACTGACGCTCAGCAGAGGGCGCACACTGACTACGTCACAGCGCCCTCTAACCTGAGCGTCACTGCCAGAGGATTCTGGAGACGGAGCCGCACCGGAACGAGGAGCAGGTAAATATCGCTCAGCGCTCCCCTCCCCGTATACTTACCTGCTCCCGGCGTGACCCCTGCGCGTCCCTGCTTCTCCCGGGGCTGCATCTTCTTCCTGTATTGAGCGGTCACAGTTACCGCTCATTTTCAGTCATGAATATGCGGCTCCACCTCTATGGGAGGTGGAGCCGCATATTCATTTCTGTAATGAGCGGTACCATGTGACCGCTCAATACAGGAAGATGCAGCGCCGGGAGAAGCCGGGACTGCAGGGACCACACCGGGAGCAGGTAAGTATAACTAGACAGCCCCCGCCCCCCCCCCCCCCGGGTATGACTCGAGTATAAGCCGAGGGGACCTTTCAGCCCCCCCCCCCCAAAAAAAATGGGCTGAAAATCTCGGCTTATACTCGAGTATATACGGTAATTCATGCATTAAAATGCTAATTATGCAACAATCATACAATGTGATTTTCTACCTACGATTAAAATTACAGACCTCTCCATTCTTTATAGGTAAGAAAAATGGCAAAATCGGCCGTGTATCAAATACTTATTGTCCCCACTGTAGGAGACCTAACAGCAGAAGAGCAGAAAATCAGCAGAATTTGGAACGCAGCTCTGAACATGACTGCAGTAAAGATATTTTGAGGTTCAGCACAATATAAAGTATATAAATAAGTAAATTATAAATACATCCAGAATTCAGTTCACGGTGTAGTGCACCATCATTGATGTGCATCACTGATGACGACCTCTGACACACACACCACGGCCCCGATTCCTCATTGTGTTTGTGACTTTTTGTTGTTCATTGGTCTATTTGAGCCTTTCTTTAAGTCTACTTTATATGAACTTGCCTGTTTTCTGTTTTTGTTTTCTGCTTTGTGGGCAAGTTAAGTTATTCCAGATATTTTCACCAGATTCATCAATTGTAACTTTTTAAAAAGTTTGGCACAACTTCACTCCAATTTCCCCCACGTGTGCTGTAGTTTTACGCATGTTTTGTTCAAAAGTTACATCTTCGTGACATTTTGAAAAAGTTTCTCAAAAAGTTTGAAAAATGGTTAAGGACAGGAAAGAAGTCTTTTTTTTTGGCGCCACATTTGTGAACCGTATGCGCAATTTTGATGAATCTGGTGCAATAAATCTCAAGACACAAGAATAGAGGATGCACACTATATGGCGGTAGAAATAATTTTGTCATTACCAGACGTCCCCTTGCTGTTCTGCGCCGACCGTACTAGATATGGGGGTCACCTCTCCAACATGGGGGGCCGTCGAGTCCCACACCGCTGTTCAGTAATTGCGTCCTCTCCGCTGGCTGCGCCTCCCTCATTACTCGCAGGCTCGGCCATTACAATGATGTGCGTCCTCTGACAAACATTGTGGAAGGGGGACAACTACGTACATTCACCAGGGCGTAATGTGGCATAAACACGAGACAGTCCCGGAATATTGGGTCAGAAGATGAAAACCGCAGCTCACTGCTTTCTAGCCGATATAATCAAACATGGCTGAGAGCCACTTCACACCGCGCCGCCGTAATGGAGGCATTATATCAGGGAAATTATACGCCAAAGTGTCCCAAACGCCACGCGGCTTTCACAGGCGCCGGATCAGACATTAAATGGGAGAAGAGAGAACCAGGGTAAAAATAATAATCGATATTCCTCGCACGGTCCCTTTAAATGAAACACTGATTTATCTGCGGTGTTACATAGGACTGCAGGTAAAATCAACTTAATTATCTAGCAATAGAGTGTTAACATATATTTTTTTACATAGGACTGCAAGTAAATGGACCTCATTGTCTGCATCAGGAGCAGTATCAGCATGGTTTATATGTAGCTTTACATAGGACTGCAGGTAAATCACCTTCATTGCATCAGGAGCAATATCAGCATGGTTTATTTGTAGCTTTACATAGGACTGCAGGTAAATCACCTTCATTGCATGAGGAGCAATATCAACAGTTTATCTGTAGCTTTACATAGGACTGCAAGTAAATCACCTTCAGTGCATCAAGAGCAATATCAGCATGGGTTATCTATAGCTTTACATAGGACTGCAGGTAAATCACCTTCAATGTATCAGGAGCGATATCAGCATGGGTTATCTGTAGCTTTACATAGGACTGCAGGTAAATCACCTTCATTGTATCAGGAGCGATATCAGCATGGTTTATCTGTAGCTTTACATAGGACTGCAGGTAAATCACCTTCATTGTATCAGGAGCGATATCAGCATGGGTTATCTGTAGCTTTACGTAGGAGGTAAATCGACTTGACTGTATGTCATCGCAAGAAATCACCAGCAGTTTTACATAGGACTTCAGCTACACTTATACTTCACTGCCTGTCCCCATGGATTTATCACTGTGTTATCTGTGGTGTTGCATAGGACTGCAAATATATTAGTTCACCCCCACCTGGAGTACTTGTAATATGTTATCTGCAGTTTTACATAGGACTGTAGTTAATCTACTTCATTGCCTTCCCCCTAGAGAGCTATCACAATGTGTCATCGGTGGCTTTACATAGGACTGCTGGTTTTCCTACTTCATTGTATGCGCTCAGATATGTACACTAACTACATTTTATGGTGCCTATTGAATGATCTGTGGTTTTACATAGGACTGCAGGTAACATCCACTGCGCTGAGAGTAGTGACAAGTTATTTTTTTTTTTTACGTAGGACTGCAGACAAATCTGCAGCAGGATAAAAAAAAATATTAATGTGTGTTACATGGGACTGACGAAAACCAATGCATGATCTAGAATGAGAGGGGGCAGGATAACTCTCATCAGGCAGTTTTCGCAGAGGATAATGAAGCCGGGGCCCCGGACGTCCAGGATCTGCCGTCGCCTCCGCTGTGTAACTGCTGACTGACCTGTATGGGAAAGTATGTGCTTCAGAGCGGCGCGGTCAGGACACAATCCTGTCGGGAACAGTCAGCCGCTATTCATCCCTCTCCAGCGCTAAACCTCAACATTTGCTAGATTTTTGCAAAATAAGCAAAAAATAAAAATATGGCAGCGCAATAAGCAGCCATGAGGATCACGTGAAGCGGAGCTATTCCTGGCGGTGTGTGTTTAATGAGCGGTTACTAAGCCGCTTACAGCTCTAAAGACCTTTCTGCTAAGCTATTATTAAATATTACCGAGAAGAAAATGTTACCAAATGTTCCAAGGTCCGTCCTCCCCCCCCCCCCACAGAATGACGTGGTACAGTCCAGCTAACCGCCGGTGATGTGCGACCACAGAAAAGATGGTGGTAATGTATACCACCCATAGAGAGAAAGCCTGAGAGTCCTGCTCCCCTCATAGAGAAAGCCTGAGAGTCCTGCTCCCCCCATAGAGAAAGCCCGAAACCCGCTTCCCCCATAGAGAAAGCCTGAGAGTCCTGCTTCCCCTCCATATAGAGAAAGCTTGAGAGTCCTGCTTCCCTCCATATAGAAAGTCTGAGAGTCCTGCTTCCCCCCCATATAGACAAAGCCTGAGAGTCCTGCTTCCCCCCACAGAGAAAGCCTGAGAGTCCTGCTCCCCCCCCCACATAGAAAAAGCCTGAGAGACCTGCTCCCCCCATAGAGAAAGCCCGAGACCCGCTTCCCCCATAGAGAAAGCCTGAGAGTCCTGCTTCCCCTCCATATAGAAAGTCTGAGAGTCCTGCTTCCCCCCCATATAGACAAAGCCTGAGAGTCCTGCTTTCGCCATATAGAGAAAGCCTGAGAGTCCTGCTTTCCCCCATATAAAGCCTGAGAGTCCTGCTCCCCCCCATATAGAGAAAGCCTGAGAGTCCTGCTTTCCCCCATATAAAGCCTGAGTCATGCTTACCCCCCCATATAGAGAAAGCCTGAGAGTCCTGCTTCCTAGCCATATAGAGAAAGCCTGAGAGTCCGGTTTTCCCCCATATAAAGCCTGAGTCATGCTCCCCCCCATATAGAGAAAGCCTGAGAGTCCTGCTTTCCCCATGTATAAAAAAGCCTGAGAGTCCTTCCTAGCCATATAGAGAAAGCCTGAGAGTCCTGCTTTCCCCACCTATATAAAACCTTAGAGTTCTGCTTCCCTTCCATATAGAGAAAGTCAGAGTCCTGATTTCCCCCCATATAAAGTCTGAGAGACCTGCTTTCTAGCCATAGAGAGCCTGAGAGTCCTGCTTCCCTGTCCATACAGAGAAAGCCTGAGAGTCCTGCTTCCCCTACCCATATAGAGAAAGCCTGAGAGTCCTGCTTCCCCTACCCATATAGAGAAAGCCTGAGAGTCCTACTTCCTCCCCATAAAGAAAAATCCTGAGTTCCGCTTCCCTCTCATATAGAGAAAGCTAGCGTGTCCTGCTTCCCCTCATAGTGAAAGCCTGAGAGTCTCAATTCCCCGCCCATAATGAGAAAGCCTGAGAGTCTTGCTTTCCCCACCCATGTAGAAAAAGCCTGGGTGCCTTCCTTCTCTCGCCACACACCTAGCCTTTGAGTCCTGCTTACTCCACCCATGCATAGAGCTAGGTGGTGAGCTCTACTTCTGTCACTATTCATACAAAAAGCCAGAGAGTCCCGTGTCTCCTAGCCACACTCAAAGAAACCTCCAATGCTTTCAACATGTATGGGCAGGTGAAGCAGGACTCACAGGCTTAATCTATGAGCAGGTGGTAGAAGCAGGTCTCACAGGCCTAATCTATGAGCAGGTGGTAGAAGCAGGACTCACAGGCTTAATCTATGAGTAGGTGGGAGAAGCAGGACTCACAGGCTTAATCTATGAGCAGGTGGGAGAAGCAGGACTCACAGGCTTAATCTATGTGCAGGTGGTAGAAGCAGGACTCACAGGCTTAATCTATGAACAGGTGGTAGAAGCAGGACTCACAGGCTTAATCTATGAGCAGGTGGGAGAAGCAGGACTCACAGGCTTAATCTATGAGCAGGTGGGAGAAGCAGGACTCACAGGCTTAATCTACGAGTAGGTGGGAGAAGCAGAACTCACAGGCTTAATCTATGACTACACTGAGGGAAGCAGGACTCACAGGCTTAATCTATGACTACACTGAGGGAAGCAGGACTCACAGGCCTTCTTTGAGTGGGGAAAAAAGTGCAAGACTTGCAGGCTTTTTGTATGTGGGGAAGCAAAGTTAAAACGCTCTCTAGAAGTGGTAAGCGGAAAACAGGACTCACATGCTTGATCTAAGAGTGGACAGAGGAAGCAGGACTCGCAGGCTTCCTTATGGGTGGCCGTGATGGTGACCAGGACTCTCAGGCTTTTTCAATCAGTCCTGGAAGAATTGTACTTTTTCAAACCCTATAAAACCCTATAACCAGGGGGTCTTCAAGAGCCTTTTTTCCAATGTGAGACATGACAGAGCCCCCTCAGGTTGGACCATAAGAGTTATTAACCACCCACAGAATACCTAACTTGCTGTTCTACGGCTGAAGCCCCCCCAAGATCCAGAGAATGGGGCTTTGGCTTGTGGACAGCAGGGGTCCCAAAGGTAGATGGTTAATAACTTGCATTCGGGGGCCAGCAACCTACAGTTCCCGGATTGTGCCCCGACAGACGAGCAGAGAGGAGATTACAGCTTCTGGCAGAATTCGGGACCTCTGACCATTCATGATCCATTCTTAATTACTCCAGCAGCTACTATGCAAATCTGCTGCCAATTCATTTAGTTGGGGATTGTTAGGAAAGTGAGCCAAGAATGTCGCTCACCCCGGGAAGATCTGCTCAAGACATTATGTCCCCGTGAGGTGTGAATAACCTTCACTCTGGGTTCTTAAAGAAAAACGCCACGTAGAAAAATTGTGTAAGAGACATGACACGGGAGAGTGGCACAATCCACTGCTCAAACACCGAGCGTCTGACCGCTGTCCTAAGTCTGGAAAGGTTCCTCCATTCTTCCAATGCAAAACCCAACATCCTCCCTGCTTCTGTGCACACAGGACGGCACTTACAGGGAACACGGGCGGCGCGTACCAGGCCTGGCTGCATCATGTCAGCCATATAGGTCTGACTGACAAACTAACAATTCAGAAAAAAAACAATCACTAGGAACAGAGTCGCCCTGGAGACTCACCGAACAGACAGGTCCCTAGCTGCTCTCTAAGCACGCAGCTCTGGAGGGTCAACCTGTGCAAGTATAGGGAGAGACCTGTCACCCCAAGGCAAAGAGCAGGTGAGAAGACGCTGTGGAACTGAATGTCCGACTAGTCTCTGTCCAACTGTCCGGCTTTTAAAGATTGTTATTCTCTGAAATGCAGCTCCCTGCATACAAAGATACAGTACATAAGATCCTGTCTGCATCCACCACTAGGGGGAGCTCCCTGTATACAGAGATACATGATAAGATCCTGTCTTAACCACCACTACGAGGAGCTCCCTGTATACAGAGATACATGATAAGATCCTGTCTGCAGTCACCACTAGGGGGAGCTCCCTGTATACAGAGATACATGATAAGATCCTGTCTGCAGTCACCACTAGGGGGAGCTCCCTGTATACAGAGATACATGATAAGATCCTGTCTGCATCCACCACTAGGGGGAGCTCCCTGTATACAGAGATACATAATAAGATCCTGTCTGCATCCACCATTAGGGGGAGCTCCCTGTATACAGAGATACATGATAAGATCCTGTCTGCAGCCACCACTAGGGGGAGCTCCCTGTATACAGAGATACATGATAAGATCCTGTCTGCAGCCACCACTAGGGGAGCTCCCTGTATACAGAGATACATGATAAGATCCTGTCTGCATCCACCACTAGGGGGAGCTCCCTGTATACAGAGATACATGATAAGATCCTGTCTGCAGTCACCACTAGGAGGAGCTCCCTGTATACAGAGATACAGGATAAGATCCTGTCTGCAGTCACCACTAGGGGGAGCTCCCTGTATACAGAGATACAGGATAAGATCCTGTCTGCATCCACCACTAGGGGGAGCTCCCTGTATACAGAGATACATAATAAGATCCTGTCTGCAGTCACCACTAGGGGGAGCTCCCTGTATACAGAGATACATGATAAGATTCTGTCTGCAGTCACCACTAGGGGGAGCTCCCTGTATACAGAGATACATGATAAGATCCTGTCTGCATCCACCATTAGGGGGAGCTCCCTGTATACAGAGATACATGATAAGATTCTGTCTGCAGTCACCACTAGGGGGAGCTCCCTGTATACAGAGATACACGATAAGATCCTGTCTGCATCCACCACTAGGGGGAGCTCCCTGTATACAGAGATACACGATAAGATCCTGTCTGTAGCCACCACTAGGGGGAGCTCCCTGTATACAGAGATACACGATAAGATCCTGTCTGCAGTCACCACTAGGGGGAGCTCCCTGTATACAGAGATACACGATAAGATCCTGTCTGCATCCACCACTAGGGGGAGCTCCCTGTATACAGAGATACACGATAAGATCCTTTCTGCATCCACCACTAGGGGGAGCTCCCTGTATACAGAGATACACGATAAGATCCTGTCTGCAGCCACCACTAGGGGGAGCTCCCTGTATACAGAGATACACGATAAGATCCTGTCTGCATCCACCACTAGGGGGAGCTCCCTGTATACAGAGATACATGATAAGATCCTGTCTGCAGTCACCACTAGGAGGAGCTCCCTGTATACAGAGATACAGGATAAGATCCTGTCTGCATCCACCACTAGGGGGAGCTCCCTGTATACAGAGATACATAATAAGATCCTGTCTGCATCCACCATTAGGGGGAGCTCCCTGTATACAGAGATACATGATAAGATCCTGTCTGCAGCCACCACTAGGGGGAGCTCCCTGTATACAGAGATACATGATAAGATCCTGTCTGCAGCCACCACTAGGGGAGCTCCCTGTATACAGAGATACATGATAAGATCCTGTCTGCATCCACCACTAGGGGGAGCTCCCTGTATACAGAGATACATGATAAGATCCTGTCTGCAGTCACCACTAGGAGGAGCTCCCTGTATACAGAGATACAGGATAAGATCCTGTCTGCAGTCACCACTAGGGGGAGCTCCCTGTATACAGAGATACAGGATAAGATCCTGTCTGCATCCACCACTAGGGGGAGCTCCCTGTATACAGAGATACATAATAAGATCCTGTCTGCATCCACCATTAGGGGGAGCTCCCTGTATACAGAGATACATGATAAGATTCTGTCTGCAGTCACCACTAGGGGGAGCTCCCTGTATACAGAGATACACGATAAGATCCTGTCTGCATCCACCACTAGGGGGAGCTCCCTGTATACAGAGATACACGATAAGATCCTGTCTGTAGCCACCACTAGGGGGAGCTCCCTGTATACAGAGATACACGATAAGATCCTGTCTGCAGTCACCACTAGGGGGAGCTCCCTGTATACAGAGATACACGATAAGATCCTGTCTGCATCCACCACTAGGGGGAGCTCCCTGTATACAGAGATACACGATAAGATCCTGTCTGCATCCACCACTAGGGGGAGCTCCCTGTATACAGAGATACACGATAAGATCCTGTCTGCAGCCACCACTAGGGGGAGCTCCCTGTATACAGAGATACACGATAAGATCCTGTCTGCAGCCACCACTAGGGGAAGCTCCCTGTATACAGAGATACATGATAATATCATGTCTGCAGCCACCACTAGTGGGAGCTCCCTGTATACAGAGATACATGATAAGATCCTGTCTGCAGTCACCACTAGGGGGAGCTCCCTGTATACAGAGATACATGATAAGATCCTGTCTGCAGCCACCACTAGGGGGAGCTCCCTGTATACAGAGATACATGGTAAGATCCTCTCTGCAGCCACCACTAGGGGGAGCTCCCTGTATACAGAGATACATGATAAGATCCTGTCTGCAGTCACCACTAGGGGGAGCTCCCGGTATACAGAGATACATGATAAGATCCTGTCTGCAGTCACCACTAGGGGGAGCTCCCTGTATACAGAGATACATGATAAGATCCTGTCTGCAGTCACGACTAGGGGGAGCTCCCTGTATACAGAGATACATGATAAGATACTCTGCAGTCACCACTAGGGGGAGCTCTCTGTATAGATACATGATAAGATCCTGTCTGCAGCCACCACTAGGGGGAGCTCCCTGTATACAGAGATACATGATAAGATCCTGTCTGCAGCCACCACTAGGGGGAGCTCCCTGTATACAGAGATACATGATAAGATCCTGTCTGCAGCCACCACTAGGGGGAGCTCCCTGTATACAGAGATACATGATAAGATCCTGTCTGCTATTTAGACTCTAGACTGATCCAATGTGTGAGTGCTAGTTAATGGAACAATCTCTCCTGATAATTGGCTGCACAGCAAGCAGAGCTTTAGACAACACTGAGGAACATAATGAACTGTTATGATGATCAGCCATTGTGCGTGGAGGCAGACAGAAGGACTTGGACACCGTGACCTCCGTGTTTCATCACCAGACTGTTGCCTTGGCTCGGTGTGGAGAAACCTTACACAGCGTGCAGACTGACAAGCATTATGTGCCCCCTTCCGTGCACACAATAGACCCCTCCACGGCGCTGGGTCCCGCCGCAGCACAATAGCGCCGTCCTTTGCTTCCATTAACAATTCATACCCGGCGCACAATGTATTTTTAATCTGTTTCCATGCTGCGTGGCATTGTTGGCTAATTAGCTCCCGAACCCTTACTGAGTTACACAGGATGAAACGTAAGAGCGGCTTTACTTAATGACAAGTTTCCACTGGATGCTACATAAGCGTTCTGCGATTGTGAGGGTCATTACTGACTGATGGGGACAGATCGCATCTACAGAGGGTCCGATGGTAATCATGATAGTTACTAGGGGGCTAGAAATATTCTCTGTGGAAAGTCAAGAGCCGATCAGATCTTGGTAAAACAACTGAGGAGACCCCACCTGCTGTAATGGCCCCCAACACAGACGTCCCAAAACACTCAAGATCCATCAGTATCTGACCCACCATAAAAATGACTAAGGGGTCATCACACTGCCCTGCGCTTACTGCAAGTGCATCTTTGGAAACTTATACAAAGAGATGGAAACACTTTCATAGAATCTGAGTGCAACATTGTATCCCCCTTATTGTGTGAAACAGACGAGCTCCTCCCCGGTGTCTCCATTGTATGAACGCGGCACCTGGACGAGCGACTGCTGCTGTAATTGGCAGTCTGGATCCCGGAGCCGCACGCGGAGCTCCTGTGCCAACATGATAAGTGATGGCGGCCGGGGAGCAGCTGCTGCAGCAGAGCGCGGCACTCACAGCTGGTACAAGAGCGGCACCGGGCGAGAAAGACAATGGCGCAACCAGTGTACCAACGTGCTGCATCTCCACGTGCTGTACATATAAAATTATATACAGGAGATGCCCAGGTTATACCAGCTGTACATATATAATTATATACAGGAGATACCCAGGTTAAACCAGCTGTACATATGTAATTATATACAGGAGATACCCAGGTTATACCGGCTGTACATATAAAATTATATACAGGAGATGTCCAGGTTATATCAGCTGTACATATATAATTATATACAGGAGATACCCAGGTTATACCGGCTGTACATATAACCTGGGCATCTCCTGTATATAATTTTATATGTACAGCCAGTATAACCTGGGCATCTCCTGTATATAATTACATATGTACAGCTGGTATAACCTGGGTATCTCCTGTATATGATTATATATGTACAGCCGGTATAACCTGGGCATCTCCTGTATATGATTATATATGTACAGCCGGTATAACCTGGGCATCTCCTGTATATAATTATATATGTACAGCCGGTATAACCTGGGCATCTCCTGTATATAATTATATATGTACAGCCGGTATAACCTGGGCATCTCCTGTATATAATTACATATGTACAGCCGGTATAACCTGGGCATCTCCTGTATATAGTTATACATGTACAGCTGATATAACCTGGGCATCTCCTGTATATAATTTTATATCAGCTGTACATGTATAACTATATACAGGAGATGCCCAGGTTATACCGGCTGTACATATGTAATTATATACAGGAGATGCCCAGGTTATACCGGCTGTACATATATAATTATATACAGGAGATGCCCAGGTTATACCGGCTGTACATATATAATTATATACAGGAGATGCCCAGGTTATACCGGCTGTACATATATAATCATATACAGGAGATGCCCAGGTTATACCGGCTGTACATATATAATCATATACAGGAGATACCCAGGTTATACCAGCTGTACATATGTAATTATATACAGGAGATGCCCAGGTTATACTGGCTGTACATATATAATTATATACAGGAGATGCCCAGGTTATACTGGCTGTACATATATAATTATATACAGGAGATACCCAGGTTATACTGGCTGTACATATATAATTATATACAGGAGATGCCCAGGTTATACCGGCTGTACATATAAAATTATATACAGGAGATGCCCAGGTTATATCAGCTGTACATGTATAACTATATACAGGAGATGCCCAGGTTATACCGGCTGTACATATGTAATTATATACAGGAGATGCCCAGGTTATACTGGCTGTACATATAAAATTATATACAGGAGATGCCCAGGTTATACCGGCTGTACATATATAATTATATACAGGAGATGCCCAGGTTATACCGGCTGTACATATATAATTATATACAGGAGATGCCCAGGTTATACCGGCTGTACATATATAATTATATACAGGAGATGCCCAGGTTATACCAGCATGCTCCATATCATTATATACACTTAGTGATGTGGTTTCCAGTATTTCATGGCTTTATTAAAAGGGAACTTGTCACCCCAAAAATCGCATATGAGATAAGGCCACCGGCATCGGGGGGATTATCTGCAGCATTCTGTAATGCATTCTGTAATGCTGTAGATAAGCCCCCGCTGTATCCTGAAAGGTAAGAAAAACAAGTTAGATTATACTCGCCCAGGGGCGGTCCTGGTGCGATTTGGTCCGATGAGCGGTCCGGTCCGGGGCCTCCCATCTTCTTACGATGACGTCCTCTTCTTGTCTTCCTGCCGCGGTGCCTGCGCACTGCAGCACTTTGCTCTGCCCTCATCAGGACAGAAAGTACACCTGCACCGGAGCCGCAGCGTGAAGACAAGAAGAGGACATAATCATAAGAAGATGGGAGGCCCCGGACCGGACCGCTCATCGGACCAGATCGCACCAGGACCGCCCCTGGGCGAGTATAATCTGACTTGTTTTTCTTACCTTTCAGGATACAGCGGGGGCTTATCTACAGCATTAAGGTACCGTCACATTAAGCGACGCTGCAGCGATCTAGACAACGATGTCGATCGCTGCAGCGTCGCTGTTTGGTCGCTGGAGAGCTGTCACACAGACAGCTCTCCAGCGACCATCGATCCCGAAGTCCTCGGGTAACCAGGATAAACATCAGGTTACTAAGCGCAGGGCCGCGCTTAGTAACCCGATGTTTACCCTGGTTACCATTGTAAAAGTAAAAAAAAAAACACTACATACTTACATTCCGGTGTCTGGTCACGTCCCTCGCCTTCAGCTTCCCGCACTGACTGAGCGCCGGCCGTAAAGTACAGCGGTGACGTCACCGCTGTGCTTTGCTTTACGGCCGGCCCTCACAGTCAGTGCGGGAAGCTGAAGGCGAGGGACGTGACCAGACACCGGAATGTAAGTATGTAGTTTTTTTTTTTTTTACTTTTACAATGGTAACCAGGGTAAACATCGGGTTACTAAGCGCGGCCCTGCGCTTAGTAACCCGATGTTTACCCTGGTTACCAGTGAAGACATCGCTGAATCGGCATCACACACGCCGATCCAGCGATGTCACCGGGTGATCCAGCGACGAAATACAGTTCTGGACTTTCCCCAGCGACCAACAATCTCTCAGCAGGGGCCTGATTGTTGGTCGCTGTCACGCATAACGATTTCGTTAACGATATCGTTGCTACGTCACAAAAAGCAACGATATCGTTATGTGTGACGGTACCTTTACAGAATGCATTCCAGATAACTCCAACGCACGTTTCGCCTGGACGTGGCTTTTTCATTCCTTGAAAAAGCCACATGCAGGCGAAACGTGCGTTGGAGTTAGCAGGATCATATTGGGTATGGACAGTTTAATGCTTTAGGGTATTCATGTTATTTTTCTCCTGTTCTTTTGCTCTACTTTATTTTTTTGAATGCATGTTTGCAAAGGAAATGTAGGCTACTTGTTTGAGGATTTATTTCTTCTTCTACCCTTTTATGTGCAGACTATTATGTCCTTGAGCCCACTCCAATAATTGCACTATGGGGATTTTTCTGTATTGTCTTGATTTTTCGTGTTTCCTGTTTTTTGAATATGTCTTTTAATAATTATTTAATAACAATTTATATTTTTACCATATTGGTTTTGGATATTTAATTTATTTCACCTTTTTGTGAGGAGGTATTAGTTACTATGGGTGATATTTGACTTGTTGCTATATGATTTATTGTAGTAGTTGTATTCAGTTTATTACAATGTATCAGCAGAGATCTGTCCTGCGCTGGCAGTTTATTACAATGTATCAGCAGAGATCTGTCCTGCACTGGCAGTTTGTTACAATGTATCAGCAGAGAGCTGTCTTGCGCTGGCAGTTTATTACAATGTATCAGCAGAGTGCTGTCTTGCGCTGGCAGTTTATTACAATGTATCAGCAGAGAGCTGTCTTGCGCTGGCAGTTTATTACAATGTATTAGAGGGTTTAGCAATGATACAATTGCTCTGCAGGATTTCAGAGTCTGTGAGATTATTTCTATTCACAGTCACCAAGCAGAGATGTTGGGAACAAGCTGAGTGTAGAGAAAAGTTGCTGCATTTTCCTTATACAATGATTAGGACGTTCGAGGGTCTAGGAGCGACTTTGTGACAAAGAAGCTGCTTTCATCCTCCCGTCATCTCCCGTATGCCAAGACCTGACCCTGAAAAGCTGCGGGCGGACGTCTGCGGGTGACTGGCGGAGCGCGAGGTTAGGAGATAAGTGCTCTAATCATCTGTGACTCAGAGACAAGCTGCTGCCGCGATGTATGGCCGGCCTGCGATAATGCCACTGCCGGCCGGCATCTACCTGCTTTTACCGGTGAGAACAAAACATGGATTTTGGCACAACTTTATAGCAATGGCCTGTGCCGCTTTATACATAGGCATTGCTCACATCACAAAATGCACATACCCTTTAAATATGCCACCTTAAGGTTGGCATGCAAGCGCCCTGTAGCTTGCACCAAATCATTGGCTCTAATCCTTTATATTAATGGGGCACGGCACAATTCCCACACCCGAGCCTGCAAGTCTTCCATAGAAGGTAACTACCCCATTTAAGATCGGGGAGATCAGAGTCTCAAAATATGTCCTGCTGCAAATTCTGACAGCATGAGGCTCCCTCTACTGGTGACAAGCAGCACTGCAGCCAGTCATCAACCCTCTGCAGCCCACCCCTGGGTAATGCCCCTGCCCCAGACAGCCCTTCCCCCGGCGCAGGCTCTATAATCGCCGTTACATCGGATCCTGCAGGATTTATCTTCCCATGACGTTGCTAATCCATTTAGGAGAGTGGTAATACATCCTCGTCACCGCTCCATCCGCCCGCCGACTTAGAAAGCAGATTTCGTGCCCAGGACTATATTTACCCTCCTATTTATAGAGTTAAATTATGTTGGTCGCTCGGTTTCTTTTCTCCCCCGAGGATCGGCGGCTGCCAAGATCCAAAATGAATTCACACGAAAGTCACCGAGGAGGAAAGTTGTCATCGAAACAAAGAATTTTCTGCTGAAGCGAATAAACGCGATCCCCGGATCGAGAGGAAAGACAAGAGCCAGCATTTACTGCACCTCTCGTGTCCTGGGGGATGGGAAGAGTCACTGAGAAGAAAAGCCTCAAGGCAATGCAACATGGGAAAAAAATGCAGAGCAGCCGAGAAACGGCTGAGAACAAGCAGCGGCTGCATGCCTCCACCCGGCCGGACACCAGCGGACTGGAGCCACCTGCCAGCACTGCGGGTCGCTCATATCAGGATGGAAATCTGAATAAGTCTACACTAAAATGAGAAAATTTTATACAGTCTTATGTCTGCGCACATCCCCCACCTCTTACTGCAGCCCAACGCACCTGCACACTCCCCCCCTGAAATACTCTGCACTGCCGATTCCTGAATCCTCCCAGTCAGTGATCATATTCTCCACACTCATCACAACAAGACCATTACCTTCTCTCAGGCGATGCACGATGAAGGTGAATCCCGTAGTACGAGGGTGCAGGACGTATTCATACTTCTCCAGTGCATTCTTCTCAGCAAATTCATGGCTGCGAGCTTTGGTGTTGTCTTAAAAGAAAATAAGAATAATGCATTTCAGCTTTTGACAGTTCAGAATATAAAAACCTTGTATTATACTCCAGAGCTGCACTCACTATTCTGCTGGTGCAGTCACTGTGTACATACATTACATTACTGATCCTGAGTTACATCCTGTATTATACCCCAGAGCTGCACTCACTATTCTGCTGGTGCAGTCACTATGTACATACATTACTGATCCTGAGTTACATCCTGTATTATACTCCAGAGCGGCACTCACTATTCTGCTGGTGCAGTCACTGTGTACATACATTACTGATCCTGAGTTACATCCTGTATTATACCCCAGAGCTGCACTCACTATTCTGCTGGTGCAGTCACTGTGTACATACATTACATTACTGATCCTGAGTTACATCCTGTATTATACCCCAGAGCTGCACTCACTATTCTGCAGGGAGCTCTGCACATAATCCCCAGCACTGAGCGGGCCCCTCTGCTCTGCCCCTTGTGCGTCCTGACGATGCGTCTTGTCCCCGATTACTGGGCCTTTCACTCCGCACGCAGTTGTTTGGCAGGACAGACTGCAGCACACAACGGTCGGTTCTGGCAGCCGCTTGCCTCGTTCAGCAGAGCGGTCGCTGCGTCTTGTGATGAGCTCAGAGCTGCAGTTGCTTCTGGCATGTTGCCGATAACCGGAGAACGGTGATTAATGGCGGACTGCGCCAACAGCCATGAAACAACGGAAAACGCTCTGCCTGCTGCAAGAGCGAGCTGTACGGAAAATACAGAGATGGGGGTGAGATATCACGAGGTTCTGCAGCAGCTGGGGTTTGTAATGGCTGAGGTTATGTTTTTATTATGAGGTTCTGCAGCAGCTGAGCTGTATATTCCGAGTCACCTATATCACACATTCTCTAAGACTGGGGGATGGGGGCCCTAATCAGGGATTATTCCAGACAGGGGCGTCTGCAGTCACACAGTCAGATGTTGCCGGATCACTCCCCGGTGTCATCGGAACTTTCCGTGACTTTTCTCGGTCATTACTTCTACAGGTGGAAAGAGAAATATTAGAAATAATGATGGAAAAAGATTCCCTGGAGAAAACGGGCATCGGCCATTACCATGATATTTCCTACTCATGGCAAGAGCGCTGCACTTACTCTGTGGTTACACAACTGCATAGGTGAATTACGAATACAGCTCTGAGGGCGACTTCGAGGTGACAGGAGCGTGGTGCGGTGCACTCATTACGTGTGCTGCTCTGGGATTTCTGGACGTCCATCTATGAGGCTTTATGACTGACATTTGCTTCTTCTCTTTGTTAGTGAACTGTTTGCACCATGTAACCGTCATGGCCGTTTTCTAACAATCTGCGCTCACTTCCCCGCTCATGCTGTAGTGCGCGTGCGGGCTGCGCTGACCTCTGTTTCCACCCCCCCGCTCATCATCTAGATATCCTCGGCACATGCCCAGGAGCTTTGAACTTGGTCGGTCTGGGCGGTGCTGGTGTGACGCTGGCGGCGTGGTGCACACGCAGCGCCGGAGCAACATCATTGGGCAATTAGTGATCACATGGTTTTCTATGTGACTGCTCTCCATGGTTACTTTTAGGTGCTTCGAAGCACCATCTGTATACAGCTTTAGAAGGCAAGGACAATATCTACGCGTAACGCGCGTTGGGGATGGGGAGGCACACACCTGATTTTCTGATCTGATCCTGAGCGCTTTCCTCCACTGCAGGGTAAGATGCTGTGATTTTTCTATAGAGACTTTCTGATCATTGGGGGCACCCGCTTCTACATGTACTGGCATATTACAGAGTCCCATCTAATATGTACAGTGTCACTCCCTTGGTCTTCGCATTTTTTCGCCCCCTGGCTGTGTAATCATTTGTACTAGTCACTTCTAATAGCGATGGTCTCTGGAGTGTTTTATGTCTTGTTTATACAATTTTAGAACTTCTAGCTACATTGTTTCATAATAAAAATTAGCTTTTCAAACCTCACCGCTCCGCTATCTTCCTCCTTTTTATAATATGCTGCGGAATGGTTTTCTGTATGCGACTTCATGGCACCATAATGGTGTCCAACAACCGAACAGGTTACTGGGTTATGTAATGATGTACGGCGGTTGCCTGAACGCAGCTCCTGCAGCGCATGTCGAGAAAGGGGTTAAACATTTGTACACACAGTAACAAGTCCTAAATCTGGGGTCCTAACCAGCACTGAGCTAAGCGTGATACATTGTAGCAAATTCGGTGCCACTCGCAGCATTGTGTAGACTGGATACAAATGTAAAAATTGATACAAAATTTTCCAGATTCATATTTGTGACTCAAATAGTCACCAACTACCTCAATGTACTTCCACATACAAACAATGAAAACAGCGGAGAAACAGCGGAAGCTTTTGTTTTTGTATAAAAATATCACAAAGCTTTATTAACAAATATAAACATTTTGAGGGTATGTGCACACGATGCAGATTTAGTGCAGAATTGGTGCAGAACTGCAGCAGATTTTTCTGCTGCAGAAACGCTGCAGAACTGCACTGTGATTTACAGTACAATGTAAATCAATGTGAAAAGAAAAAAGCTGTGCACATGGTGCAGAAAAATCTGCGCAGAAACGCTGCAGATTTCAAAGAAGTGCACGTCGCTTCTTTTGTGCAGTTCTGCAGCGTTTCTGCAGCAGATTTTTCTGCACCATGTGCACAGCTTTTTTCTTTTCACATTGATTTACATTGTACTGCACAGAAACTGCATAGAAATGCACAGAAACTGCACAGAAACTGCATCAAATCTGCAGATGCAGATTTAGTGCAGAAAATTCTGCACCACATTTCCTACGTGTGCACATAGCCTGAAAACACACAAACAATGTCATGAAAGTGCTATTTAAACAAAGACACCAGATTATGAGCGGCCCTCAAAATACATAGGTAATTGCCTCAGTGCATTGATATAAATACAACTGGTGAAAAAACAAATGCTCCCAGAAATATCACAGGTAGCCGCAACCCCCCAATCACGAGCGGTAAAAATCATTAGTACACAGACCATTTCTTGTAATAACCTATGGGAGTGTGGATACCGCACACCACCAGCTATTGTAAAACCTCTAGCCGTAAAAGTACCCGGCCTGGTGGGTCAGCATATGGATGCTAGGGAAGCATGTCTCACCTATGAATGTGGGGCCCACTGCACATACCCCGACGCGCGTTTCGCCGCTGTCATCCATGGAAACTCATCATGTGACCATCACCTGACTTCTTGCAATCACCGCTGTGTTCGTGTGGCACATGCCCCGGCCGCCGTCCGGGTTATCCCACCCCTGCCCGGACCTTCCCCACCGCACGCACAAGTGGGCACTAGTGAGTCCCAGTCGTGCCCGCAGCAGGACATCGCCGGTCAGAGGGGGGGGCATATACAGGTCCTTCTCAAAAAATTAGCATATAGCGTTAAATTTCATTATTTACCATAATGTAATGATTACAATTAAACTTTCATATATTATAGATTCATTATCCACCAACTGAAATTTGTCAGGTCTTTTATTGTTTTAATACTGATGATTTTGGCATACAACTCCTGATAACCCAAAAAACCTGTCTCAATAAATTAGCATATCAAGAAAAGGTTCTCTAAACGACCTATTACCCTAATCTTCTGAATCAACTAATTAACTCTAAACACATGCAAAAGATACCTGAGGCTTTAATAAACTCCCTGCCTGGTTCATTACTCAAAACCCCCATCATGGGTAAGACTAGCGACCTGACAGATGTCAAGAAGGCCATCATTGACACCCTCAAGCAAGAGGGTAAGACCCAGAAAGAAATTTCTCAACAAATAGGCTGTTCCCAGAGTGCTGTATCAAGGCACCTCAATGGTAAGTCTGTTGGAAGGAAACAATGTGGCAGAAAACGCTGTACAACGAGAAGAGGAGACCGGACCCTGAGGAAGATTGTGGAGAAGGACCGATTCCAGACCTTGGGGAACCTGAGGAAGCAGTGGACTGAGTCTGGTGTGGAAACATCCAGAGCCACCGTGCACAGGCGTGTGCAGGAAATGGGCTACAGGTGCCGCATTCCCCAGGTAAAGCCACTTTTGAACCATAAACAGCGGCAGAGGCGCCTGACCTGGGCTACAGAGAAGCAGCACTGGACTGTTGCTAAGTGGTCCCAAGTACTTTTTTCTGATGAAAGCAAATTTTGCATGTCATTCGGAAATCAAGGTGCCAGAGTCTGGAGGAAGACTGGGGAGAAGGAAATGCCAAAATGCCTGAAGTCCAGTGTCAAGTACCCACAGTCAGTGATGGTGTGGGGTGCCATGTCAGCTGCTGGTGTTGGTCCACTGTGTTTCATCAAGGGCAGGGTCAATGCAGCTAGCTATCAGGAGATTTTGGAGCACTTCATGCTTCCATCGGCTGAAATGCTTTATGGAGATGAAGATTTCATTTTTCAGCACGACCTGGCACCTGCTCACAGTGCCAAAACCACTGGTAAATGGTTTACTGACCATGGTATTACTGTGCTCAATTGGCCTGCTAACTCTCCTGACCTGAACCCCATAGAGAATCTGTGGGATATTGTGAAGAGAAAGTTGAGAGACGCAAGACCCAACACTCTGGATGAGCTTAAGGCCGCTATTGAAGCATCCTGGGCCTCCATAACATCTCAGCAGTGTCACAGGCTGATTGCCTCCATGCCACGCCGCATTGAAGCAGTCATTTCTGCCAAAGGATTCCCGACCAAGTATTGAGTGCATAACTGAACATTATTATTTGTTGGTTTTTTTTTGTTTGTTATTAAACACTTTTATTTGATTGGATGGGTGAAATATGCTAATTTATTGAGACAGGTTTTTTGGCTTATCAGGAGTTGTATGCCAAAATCATCAGTATTAAAACAATAAAAGACCTGACAAATTTCAGTTGGTGGATAATGAATCTATAATATATGAAAGTTTAATTGTAATCATTACATTATGGTAAATAATGAAATTTAACACTATATGCTAATTTTTTGAGAAGGACCTGTATGTAGCAGATCCTCAGCTGAGAGAAGGATTACAGCTTGTTTACAGAAAAAAAAACAGATATTTACAGTTTCAGAAATGTGAAGGAGAATCTTGTAATCTGACGCCGCTTTTTTTCTGGCAGATTTGATTTTTTTTTTTTTCCTTTTTTTTTATAGTTTTTGTAACATTTTTCACCCATTCAAATGCACGGGGAAAAAAGACGCAAGTAAAATGCAGGCATTATACACAGAGTTATTACTGCCAACAAAACCTGCAAATATTCGGTGTGCGCACTTAGATTACTGATCCTCCCACGGACCCATCTATATAATTGTCTAAGGTCCACTTCAGTCTGTTTGTAACGGAAATCCCGCGTCACTGATTGGTTGCGCCCGGCCGGCCGCGACCTATCAGCGACAGGCACAGTCCGGCCACGAATTGGCCCCTCCCTACCCCCCTCCAGTCAGTGCCCACATAGCGCTTTAGCAGTCCGTTAACGCTGCCATTAACCCTGTAAGTGTGACCAACTTTTTACTACTTGATGGTGCCTATGCAGAATCAATAGTAAAAACATACAACGTTAAAAATAATTAAAAAAAAAAAAAAATCATTATATTCTTACCTTCCGGCGTCCGCGGCAGCCTTTCTCGCTCCTAGCCACGCTCCGGTCCCAAGAATGCATTGCGGCAACGACCTGTGATGAAATAGCGGTCTCGCGAGACCGGAACATCATCACAGGTTATTGCCGCAAGGCATTACTGGGAATGGAGTGTTGCAAGGAGCATCGCTAAACACCTGGGCTGGATCCGGGGGCCGACGGAAGGGGAGTATATAACTTTTTTATTTTAATCCTTTTTTAACAGGGACATGGTGCCCACATTGCTATATACCGCGTGGGTTGCGTTACACACTGCGTGGCTGTGCAATACACAACATAGCTGTGCAATATACTACGTGGGCCGTGCTATATACTACGTGGGCTGTGCTATATACTACGTGGGCTGTGAGCCTCTTTTGCCCGGGGTCCTCAAAAACCTGCAGTTCGGCCGCGAATTGGCGCGGGATTTGAACCACGTTTCGCCAATTGGTCGCACCCGGCCTGCCGAATCCTGTGTATTCATTGTATTATTCTGAAATCTTCATAAATAAACTACATACATATTCTAGAATACCCGATGCGTTAGAATCGGGCCACCATCTAGTGTAATATATGTACACAGTGACTGCACCAGCAGAATAGTGAGTGCAGCTCTGGGGTATAATACAGGATGTAACTCAGGATCAGTAATGTAATGTATGTACACAGTAACTGCACCAGCAGAATAGTGAGTGCAGCTCTGGAGTATAATACAGGATGTAACTCAGGATCAGTAATGTAATGTATGTACACAGTGACTGGACCAGCAGAATAGTGAGTGCAGCTCTGGGGTATAATACAGGAGGTAACTCAGGATCAGTAATGTAATGTATGTACACAGTGACTGGACCAGCAGAATAGTGAGTGCAGCTCTGGAGTATAATACAGGAGGTAACTCAGGATCAGTAATGTAATGTATGTACACAGTGACTGGACCAGCAGAATAGTGAGTGCAGCTCTGGAGTATAATACAGGAGGTAACTCAGGATCAGTAATGTAATGTGTGTACACAGTGACTGCACCAGCAGAATAGTGAGTGCAGCTCTGGAGTATAATACAGGATGTAACTCAGGATCAGTAATGTAATGTGTGTACACAGTGACTGCACCAGCAGGATAGTGGGTGCAGCTCTGGAGTATAATACAGGATGTAACTCAGGATCAGTAATGTAATGTGTGTACACAGTGACTGCACCAGCAGGATAGTGGGTGCAGCTCTGCTCAGCTGCTGCTCATTGTGCTAATTGTGGGTGCGGTCGCTGCTGAACCTGCTGTGTGCTCCTGAGCTCCAGAGAACCACCATCTCTCCACCCGGGGACCTGCTCTCTCTCTTACCCAGGGAGGGAGTGGGTTTCCTGGGATGAGTGAAGGAGCCAAGTCCCAGGCTTCTGCTTCCCGGACCAGGCTGGCGGGGGGCAGAAGGAACCAGCAACCAGCCTGCACATCAGAGGATTCGGGGGTGAGACGCTCCACCAGGAGTCGCAGCAATGTGGCTCCTACTCCCCCCAGGTCTGCAGAGACCCAGAGAAGCCGCAAGGCTTCCATGGAGGAGAAGCCTGCTAGCGTGCAAGATGGCAGCCCTTCCGGAGGAAAGCTGAGTGCTCACGGAGGTGAGGCCGACCTCACTGAGGAGGGTTGGGCGCTGCAGAGACCCCGGGAGTCTGTGTCCACCTATGCCTCCCGGGTCATGAGCCACCTTCGTGAGTATGAAGATGCTAGCAAGACCTTGAGAAGGCTCCGGGAGGAGCTGCGCTGCACAAGCGCTAAGCTGCAGGCGCCTCCAGACCCAGGAAGACGCAATTCCAGGCGGAGGTAAAGATTCTGAAGCTTGAAATTAATGACCTGGAGGTAAGAAAAGCATTTATTCGAGAAAAAAGTGGACCATTTAAAGAAAAGCTTATAAATGAAGACAGATTCAGAGATATGGCTGATAACAGAGAGCAAAGGCAGATGGGGCTGCAGCCTGAGTGCCAGGTGGATGATGATGATGATGATGATGATGATGAGGAGGAGGATGACCAGCAGAAAGCTCCACCTGGCAGCCCTCTTAGCCACTCAGAGGCCACGTGCAGCGAGCTCCCTGCTGGACAGGCGACAATGACATCTCGTCGCAGTTCTGCTGGCTCTGGGGAGGACAGTGACATCGGCCAGGGAGGGGCGCTAATGGCAGAGATCAAGCTGCTGGAGTCCCCAGTGTGCCTTCAGAACTTCCATCTTGGTGATGATTTACCAGAGGAGGCACCTGGGGGCCAGAAGAAAAAGGCAAAGAAAACCACCAAGCCAAAGCTGCAGGAAGCGGTAAGCTATGTATATGCCCCCCTCCCTGTACCCCCTGAGTCGGCTGCAGGGTCAGCTCGCTGTATAAGCCCCGTTGCCCAGCCCAGCCCGGGTTCTGCTGTGGATCCGGTGCAAAGGCACGGGGAGATTACAGAGCACGGTAATGAGGCGCAGAGCTCCGTCTCTGCTTGTAGTAGCGGGGACGTAGCAGCAGGTGCATCAGCCGAAAGGCTGGACAGTGAGGGCGGCCCGGCGGCGAGCATACGATCAGGCCACGATACTGTGGTCCGCTCCTCAGTGGGAGGGGGGAGCGGCCCGGTGTCGGGGGCAGCTCCGGTAGCCTTGGTGCCCCTGAATACTGTTGCCGCCGATCACTTAGTTGAGGGGCGGCGGCAGTGTGAGGGGGTTATCGGGGCTGGGAGTTCCGGTCTTCCCAAAGTCCTATTTTGTGTTGGTGCCGCTGGTCAACAAGATCCTGATGCTAAGGATCAGCGGTGCCCCACAGCAGCTAAACATCAACGACGCCTGGTAGCAACCATGAAGCAGCGGAAAATATTAACTAATGATGCGGAGGGCACACAAAAAACCAGGGGTGAGGTCACCTCCAGTTCTGTGGAGGAGACTCAGCCCCTTGTGCCTGATGATGCGGAGGCCAAAGTGTCACCCCCTGTTGTCACTGGTCCAGCAGGAGTGAATGTGGTGGTGGGTATGGATGCAGAAAACTCTTTGTCTAGTGGTGTGGTTGCTGGTTTGGTAGAGGGTGAGGGGGTTATGGAGGTGGGTAATGGTGATGCTGATGGTGTGGATGTGGTCACTGGTCCGGTTGCCCCCCCGGTGGTGGCAGCGCCTGTCAGGAGTTATGCCGCTGTCACCTCCGGGGGAAATAGGGCATCCTCCTCGTCTCCGGGCTCTGGGGACGGCATGTTGCAACGGCGTCTCCTGGAGGCTCTAAAGAGGGGGGAGAGATCACTAATAGTAGAGGGTCGAGAGGTTGATCTATCCTTCTGGATAGAGAGGCATGGCCTCGGGGCCTTCCGAGAGCAAAGAGGGGGGGGATACAGTGTGGTCCCTCCCAACAGCCGGGCCGGGTAGTGTGCGTAGGAATGTGGTCCGTCTTCAGTGGAGGGGCAATGATGCGTGTCCTCCAAGGTCTAAAGTTGTGGAGCTCCTGCTGAGGATGGGCTTTAGTGCGATTGACATCTACGCCTTGATACATCCCTATTCCACACCTAATTTTGATGTCAGCTTTGTTCGGCCGGAGGGGCTTGAGCTCTTCTGGTCGAACTATGAGTTGACAAAAAATGAGCCCGGCTGGCGAGACTTTGCCGTTCAGGTGGTGTCTCGCCAAAACCAAGTCAAGAAAGTGACCGTGATGACTTGTAACGAGTCACTTTCTTGTTATGACATCATGACGTGGCTTGGCCGGTATGGAGAGGTGGTAGAAATGCCAAAGAAAAACCGTGACGAGTTTGGTATCTGGTCAGGGGCCTGGACGTTTATGGTAAAACTTAAGCGTTCAGGTGGTACGGTTGCCCACATACCATCATCTGCCTTCCTGGGTAGGGATCGTATCCTGGTCTTCTACCAGGGGCAACCGAAGCTCTGTCACAAGTGCGGCGACCCCACACACTTCAGCGCAAACTGCACTGTGCAGAAGTGTGCATTGTGTGGGGATATCGGCCATCTTGCTGCATCTTGTGTGGAGATTAGGTGTCACCTGTGTGGTGAGTTAGGTCACCCATTCAGCCGTTGTCCTCGCTCCTTCGCTAATGCAGTCGTGACCCCGGTGGGAGAAAGCCGTGAGGCTGATTCTGCTGGGGAAGGGACTAGCAGGGGTGAGGGAGCTGAGGGGCCAAGGAAGAAAAGCAATAAAAAGACGCCTGCACAGCTAAGGCGTCTAGACAAGCGCAGACAGGATAGGGAGCTGGGCGAGCCTCGTACTACTGGGGCGGCCCCTGTCCTGGATGCCAGTCTTGCTGCTGAGGCCCCGAGGGATGATGAGTTGGATGAGGAGGTCAGGAGGATCCACAGGGAGGAAAGTGCCACTGCCTCAGAGTCCTCCCATTATGAAAGTATGGATGAGGATAATAGGCAGTGGCTAGAGGACAAGCGTAAGCTCGGCACCAAAAAGAAGAGAAAGAAGGGAGATAAAACATCTTCTCCCGCTCTGACCAAGGTACCTAAGGAAGGAAAAACCGACTCCCCTCTGGTTGGTCTTTCTAACCGGTTCCAAGCCCTTGAAAACATCTCTTCCTCTGAGGAGGAAGCGGAGGGTGAGGTTCTGGCTTCGGCGGGGCTCACAGGGGACGCCGAGTCTCCTCCTTCTGGGAATGTAAGATCCTTGGAAGGAGGGACTGGCCCAGAGTCCGGAGACGAGGACGAAAAAAATAAAAAACACGTGGGTATGGATACCTCATTGTCATTAAAGAGGGGGAAGGATTCCTCCTCTGAGGCAGAGGATAAGGGGAGTGGGAAAAAGAAAGCCATCTAACTCAATCACCAGTGATGGCGGTACCCACTCCGTTGACGCTGGCGTCCATTAATGTCGCCAGTATAAAGTCAAATACAGCTAGATTTGCGGCCTTTGATTTTCTCAGCCGGGTTGAAGCTGACATTTTCTTTTTGCAAGAGACCAGGCTGCCAAACATGGCAGATGTGTTTAAAGCTAAGAGGGAGTGGAGACTCGGGCCCTCCTATTGGTCTCTTGCGGCCGAGCCGTATAGCGGAGTGGCGGTCCTTTTTACCGCACCGGTGGAATGCCGACGGGTTATTGAGTTAGAAATGGGGAGGTGCCTGATCTTAGATGTCCTCATGAAGGGACAAGAGCTCCGGCTCATCAACATTTATGGTCCCCAATCTAAGTGGGACCGGAAGTGTCTCTTTATGAGGATCAAGCCCTACCTTTTTACAAGTCGGCAGGTTGTCTTTGGAGGGGACTTCAATGCTGTCACGAGGCCCCGAGATAGAGGAGGTTCCAGAGACAAGCTGACTTATGATAGCGTCGCCCTTAATAGTATAGCTAGTGAGGCTCGCCTGGTGGATGTCCACATTCGGCACACCCCAGGCCACGAGGGGTTCACCTATCATAGAGGTAACTGTAGGTCCAGAATAGATAGGTTTTATTTAAAGGAGGAAGCTGTCTCTTCAGCAGTGTCTGTTGTTGAGGTGGAGTTCTCCGACCACTGTTTAATTTTGTTTTCTCTGAATGTTACAGAGACCCTCCGGATGGGAAGAGGCTTTTGGAGGCTCAATTCGTCTCTCTTGGAAGAAGCGGAGATAAGACAGTCCTTTGAGGAATTTCTTCAGGGCCAGGTACCATTACTGGATCTTTGTAGTAGTAAGTCAGAGTGGTGGAAGATGTTTAAGGAAAGGGTGGCGAGATTCTTCCGCCAGCTCTCGAGCCTCAGGAGTCTGAACAGGTACCGTCTGTATCAGGGTCTGAGGAGGAAACTCGAGCATCTTGTCTCAACTGGAGGTAGCCGCGAGGAGATCTCCAGAGTGAAATCTTTGCTTATGAGGTGTCAGTACGACACGCATCTTTGGTTTTTGAGAGGGATTACGGGAAGTACCGCTCGCCCGACCCTTACAGAAACTGCAGGATGTCAGTGAATAGTAAAGTGGTTACAGGACTGGTCGACACTGCGGGGTCCCTGAGACGATCCAGATCAGGAATCCTGGAGGTTGTCAGATCCTTCTACTCGCACCTCTTGGGGAAGAGGGATCTTGATTGGGATGAGATGTCGGCTTTCCTGGCTGAAGCTGTCCCCGAACCAGGGGTAGACCCCTCTCTTGACGTTTTGACAGAAATGATCAGGGAAGAGGAAGTTCAGTTGGCGATTGAAGGGCTTGCCCCCAAAAAAAAAAAAATCGCCTGGTCCAGATGGCTTAACATCTGAATTCTATAAGACCTTTAAGGACGTTTTGGTTCCCCTCTTGACTGAGGTATTCAATGAGTGTCTTTCCTCGGGCATTCTGCCGAAGTCAATGAGGAGGTCTGCTCTGATCATCTTGTCAAAGGGTAAGGACCCGTCTTGCATTGGGAACTGGCATCCCATAGCGCTTCTCAATGCAGACAGGAAGGTTCTGGCAAAGGTGCTGTTTAATCGGCTGGTGAAATTTGCACCCCGACTCCTTTCGGGGGCCCAGCATTGCTCTGTTCCAGGCCGCAGCACATTTAGTGCTGTGCTCAGTGTCCGAGAGGCAGTGGAGCAGGGTAGGGCTGGTCACTGAAGGGGTACATGCCGTCACTGGACCAGGCAAAAGCGTTTGATCGGGTTAATCATGAGTACCTCTGGTCCGTCCTTCTGAGATATGGCCTGCCCGGGGGGTTTGTTGATTGGCTTAAGACCTTGTACAGTGGGGCAGAGAGTTTCCCGCTTGTGAATGGTTGGATTGGCAGCTCTTTTGAGGTTGGGTCCGGTGTTCGCCAGGGTTGTCCCTTGAGCCCGCTGCTGTACGTGTTTGCGATTGACCCTCTTCTTAGGAGGGTGGAGCGTGGACCGTTGGCCGGGATCGGGATGGACCGGGCAGCACCGGAAGCCACTCTGAGGGTGGTGGCGTATGCCGATGATGTCACTGTGTTTGTTTCCTCTCATGAGGAGGCAGGGTGGCTGATGTCAGAGGTAGATCGCTACTCGGAGGCATCCGGGTCCAAGATCAACCGGGATAAGTGTGAGAGTCTCTGGCTGGGAGGAGGAGATCCCGGTTTTGATCTCCCGGACACCCTTCCAGGACCCAAAGTCTCTGCAAAAGTCCTTGGCATCGAATTTGGCCAGGGGGATTACCCCAAACAAAATTGGGACAGCAGGCTAGAGATCGCCACTCAGAAGGTGAACCAATGGAAGGGTTGGTCTTTGACCCTAAGGGAAAGGGTAAACCTGATCAAAACTTACCTGCTCCCTTTACTGATTTATCTGGGCAGTGTATGCATCTTGCCGGAATCTCTCTGGACTCGGGTCTACAGTTTGTTCTTCCAACTGTTATGGGGGAATAGACTGAACCTGGTCAAGAGGGAGGTTACTTACCGTACGAGGAGACTAGGAGGGTTGGGTATGGTCAACCCTGTGGTATTCCTTGTGGATACCTTCATTAAGATCAATATCGCAAACCTCTGGAAAGAGAGGGCTCCTCCGTGGGTATTCTCCTGTAGGGGATGGTTTCAGCCTTTCTTCCAGGAATGGGAGACAGGAGGGCAAGTGAAGGATCTTCGCACACCGCATGGACATCTTCCGGCTTACGCTACCTTGGTTCTGAAGGTAATTCGTCGGTGGGGTCTGGGAATGTGGGAGATCAGGACTCTGCCAAGGAAACTCCTTGACAATAGGGTTCTGTTGACCCATTTCCAGAGGCCTCTGGCGCTCAGGGACTGCCCAAGTCGGGATCTTGGGGTGGGTTTGCATCTTTTGAATTCTATCAGGATCCCCTCGAAGTTTTGGGACTTAGCTTGGCGCTGCTTCCATGGGAAACTGTGTGTGAGGGACAATCTGAAGTGTAGGAGCTCTGAGGACAGGAATTGTCCTCGGGAGCATTGTGGTACCTTGCTGGAAAGCATGGACCACTTCCTGCTTCATTGTCCCTTCAACACAGAGGTGTACAACAGGGTGGGCGCCTTCATTGGCTGGTCTCGGCTGGCCGGTCTCTCCTATACGGAATGGGCCTATGGAGCATTCGGAGACCTTGGTGGTCGGGACCGCTGCACCTTATTTCTAGTTAGCGCAGTGGTTAGGTATCACACGTGGAACGCACGGTGCTTAGTATCGACGCAACGAAAAATCCTCCCAGTGGAAGATGTGTTTAGGACCATACTCGGTGACCTGGTGAAGGTGCGCTCTCTGGAGTATGGGAGACTGGGCGCACGGAGGGCCGCTCTCCTCTGGAGGGGTTTTTCTTTTAGTGTGCCCTAGTCTGGTCATCTCCTTTCCTGGTGGTGGGCTGCTGCTGATACTGTAGATTTTTGTTTTGTTTGATCATTATACAGTGATGTAGGGCTGCAGGCGCCGAACTTGGGCTTCGTGATGTGTAATTATTGTGGTATGTGCTGCTGTATATAATGTATATATTGTATATAGGGATATAGATTTGGGTGTAGGTGTTAGGTTGGGTGGTGGGAAAAGGGGGGAGGTGGGATTATCTTGTGGGACTATGGGACACTGGGTTGTTTGGGGGAAAACTGTCACTGCCTGATCTGGCCTATGGACGTTGGACATGGACTGAGGCATGAGACGCAGGACCAGCTCTCAGGTCAGTGCGGGGGATTGGGAATGAAGGATATCTTAGTATTGTATATATTTGTAGTTTTTTTTTTTTTTTTAAATAAAATAAGTTCATGTATATAGTTTTTGTTTGCCATTGTTTATTTTATTTGTTATTATTTTTGTTTGGTGACCGGACCAGAAGGTCAAAGTAGTTATTCTGTATATACTGTATAATATGTGTGAGAGGAGAGAATGAGCGGCTGGACCAGTGTTCAGTATACTGATTATTTTCTGGCTAATATTTTTGTTATGTTTTCTGCTATTATTATTGTTATGTTTTTCATTTTTATAATAAAAGATCTACAGGATGTAACTCAGGATCAGTAATGTAATGTATGTACACAGTGACTGCACCAGCAGAATAGTGAGTGCAGCTCTGGGGTATAATACAGGATGTAACTCAGGATCAGTAATGTAATGTATGTACACAGTGACTGCACCAGCAGAATAGTGAGTGCAGCTCTGGGGTATAATACAGTATGTAACTCAGGATCAGTAATGTAATGTATGTACACAGTGACTGCACCAGCAGAATAGTGAGTGCAGCTCTGGAGTACAATACAGGATGTAACTCAGAATCAGTAATGTATGTACACAGTGACTGCACCAGCAGAATAGTGAGTGCAGCTCTGGGGTATAATACAGGATGTAACTCAGGATCAGTAATGTATGTACACAGTGACTGCACCAGCAGAATAGTGAGTGCAGCTCTGGAGTATAATACAGGATGTAACTCAGGATCAGTAATGGAATGTATGTACACAGTGACTGCACCAGCAGAATAGTGAGTGCAGCTGTAAAGTATAACACAGGATGCAACTCAGGATCAGTAATGTAATGTATGTACACAGTGACTGCACCAGCAGAATAGTGAGTGCAGCTCTGGGGTATAATACAGGATGTAACTCAGGATCAGTAATATAATGTATGTACACAGTGACTGCACCAGCAGAATAGTGAGTGCAGCTCTGGAGTATAATACAGGATGTAACTCAGGATCAGTAATGTATGTACATAGTGCCTGCACCAGCAGAATAGTGAGTGCAGCTCTGGAGTAGAATACAGGATGTAACTCAGGATCAGTAATGTATGTACACTGTGACTGCACCAGCAGAATAGTGAGTGCAGCTCTTGAGTATAATACAGGATGTAACTCAGAACATGAAGACACAATCTCAGGAGACCAGTGGGGGAGTATCGGGCATATAACCTACCCCTATAAGTGCCCGCTGTAGATATACGGCATGTATATTTATATTACACTGTTAGATGTATATCTGTGCACATATTTCGCAGTGTGGTTTGTGTTTTGCACCTTCTACCTCCTCGCTCTTCTTCGTCAGCTTCTCGGGTCTGGAGTAATTATATTCCTGGTATTCTAGTGTTCTCATTTCGGCAGATTTAGATGAATGGTATGGCAGGAACGCGCTGTTCTGTTGTGCCGTCAAATATCCATCCTGCCCACAATAACCTGCCTGTAAATAGCTAAGAGCCGCACATTTAAAGATTTGGCCGCATTTTAATGAATCTGCAGCTCGAGTATTCCAGGAAAAAGCTCCGGACACTGCGGATGGTTTCACGCGGACAAACGGAGAGAAAAAAAAAAAGTCAATAAATCAGAGTGAGGCCGAGCAGAGACATTGTGTGCGGAGGAGCGAGAAGAACATCAATTATAACCCAGGTGACAAAAGACGCATTTCACTTAAGGGTCTGGCATGAGGTGCTAGCGCTGAGCCAACGCGCTGACGGAATAATAAGCAACCACAGGGTTAATATATGAGCCCTGATGGTGCGGGGTAACTACTGTAATGGCCCAGGATACAAGAGGGGGGACACTGCAAGAATGTGGTGGTCCTCAGTGGTGAAGCAGGTAGAAGAGACTTAACATTACGTTTCCACGTGTTATTGGGTAAGAAAACGGCAGCCATGATACGAATCCCTGGTGATCTAGGGTAATGTGCCCTTCATTGGTGGTCTAGAGGAAAAGTGGGTTTAGTATATTATTAGCCGGTGGTCTGGTGTAATGTCACTTGTTTGTTCTTGGGTAGAAAATAATAAGTTTGATGTTCCCTGGTGGTTTTGCGTCATTCCCCCTACATAGGTTCTGGGGTAATGACAATTGGGTCTGGGGTAGCAGAAGGTGACCGTGTTATTCCCTGGTGGTCTAGAGTAATGACAATTGGGTCTGGGGTAGCAGAAGGTGACCGTGTTATTCCCTGGTGGTCTAGAGTAATGACAATTGGGTCTGGGGTAGCAGAAGGTGACCGTGTTATTCCCTGGTGGTCTAGAGTAATGATATTTGGGTCTGGAGTAGCAGAAGGTGACCGTGTTAATCCCTGGTGGTCTAGGGTAATGACATTTGGGTCTGGGGTAGCAGAAGGTGACCGTGTTAATCCCTGGTGGTCTAGGGTAATGACATTTGGGTCTGGGGTAGCAGAAGGTGACCGTGTTATTCCCTGGTGGTCTAGAGTAATGACAATTGGGTCTGGGGTAGCAGAAGGTGACCGTGTTATTCCCTGGTGGTCTAGAGTAATGATATTTGGGTCTGGAGTAGCAGAAGGTGACCGTGTTAATCCCTGGTGGTCTAGGGTAATGACATTTGGGTCTGGGGTAGCAGAAGGTGACCGTGTTATTCCCTGGTGGTCTAGGGTAATGACATTTGGGTCTGGGGTAGCAGAAGGTGACCGTGTTAATCCCTGGTGGTCTAAGGTAATGACATTTGGGTCTGGAGTAGCAGAAGGTGACCGTGTTATTCCCTGGTGGTCTAGGGTAATGACATTTGGGTCTGGAGTAGCAGAAGGTGACCGTGTTAATCCCTGGTGGTCTAGGGTAATGACATTTGGGTCTGGGGTAGCAGAAGGTGACCGTGTTATTCCCTGGTGGTCTAGGGTAATGACATTTCGGTCTGGGGTAGCAGAAGGTGACCGTGTTATTCCCTGGTGGTCTAGGGTAATGACATTTCGGTCTGGGGTAGCAGAAGGTGACCGTGTTAATCCCTGGCGGTCTAGGGTAATGACATTTGGGTCTGGGGTAGCAGAAGGTGACCGTGTTAATCCCTGGTGGTCTAGGGTAATGACATCTGGGTCTGGGGTAGCAGAAGGTGACCGTGTTAATCCCTGGTGGTCTAGGGTAATGACATTTGGGTCTGGAGTAGCAGAAAGGGGCCGTGTTATTCCCTGGTGGTCTAGGGTAATGACATTTGGGTCTGGAGTAGCAGAAAGGGGCCGTGTTATTCCCTGGTGGTCTAGGGTAACATTTCTTCTACTTCATGTAGCAGAGAGGTTATTGTGTTATTCCCTCCGTGTGTAGAATAATGCCACCCTCTGAGGTGCAGTTTAGAGCAGGGGCTCGTACACCGTGTCCTGTGTACCAATAAGATGCTCAATGTGAAGATCTGGTAAATAAGGAGCAGCCGTTAATTCTCCTTATTACAGGAGAGGAGGCGCGGGGTCCTTGGTGTGGCATCACTGCGCCCCTCATAACTTATATACATGGTCACAGTGCTCCTTGCAATAGCGCCCTAGTGTGGACTAAGGCGGGACTGCAGCATGGTTGTATTAGAGCCACATAACAGGGTCACACACAAGACAACCACTTCATTCTTGGAGCCCACCCTGTACCTCTAATGCTACAAGCAAAATGCACTCGTAATCACAGACTGCACAAACCAAAAAGGCTTCCAAGTGCCAAACAAAGCTAAGAATTACCGAAGTGAGCGCACACGGTGACCAGGACTGGAGCACCGCGACCCTGCGAAGGCATGAAGAAAACACATCAGAAGTGGGAGAGCGAGGACATCGCTTCATCTGAAACCCAACATCTCAGAGAACGGAAGGTCACTGCATCTGGTCGGGATCAATGATTGGCTCATTCACATTTATAAAAGCCACAGCGCTCTGCCCGATCCACAATTACCAATGGATCTATCGACTCATCCCACAATGTCGCACTGTAATCTTTTTACATTGAGGGTGATCAATGTGTGGAACAGGCGACCCCGAGAGGTGGTGAGTTCTCCTTCAATGGAAGTCTTCAAACAGAAGCTGGACAGACATCTGTCTGAGATGGTTTAGTGAATCCCGTGCTGCACTGAGAAGGGGGTTGGACACGATGATCCTGGAGGTCCCTTCCAACTCTACCATTCTATGATATTGTGCAAAGATGGACGTACGTGCTACAAACTCAACAATAATCAATAGTTACCTTTAATTGAATACATAACACAAGAAAGCACAACAAGAATGTAATACAAAGTCCAGAAACTGTATCCACATTATTCCGCGGCACATCCATGCAGGAGTCACATCAGGTTATAACAGCCAGTCAGATTATACTGAGGAGCCTATTGATGAAAACCACAACCCAGCCACTGAGATAGATGTGATCAGACACAAAACCAAGTCTGCTGCTAATATATACAACAACCAACAGAAAATACAAGTACTAGAGTCATACTATACACATGGAAGGTAAAAGGCCTCGATTACAGCTGCCAGGGGGCTGTCATCAAATATAACTACTATAATACTGCTCCTATGTACAAGAATATAACTGCTATAATACTGCCTTCTATGTACAGGAATATAACTACTATAATACTGCTCCTATGTAAAGGAATATAACTACTATAATACTGCCCCTATGTACAAGAATATAGCTACTATAATACTGCTCCTATGTACAAGAATATAACTACTATAAAACTGCTCCTATGTACAATATAACTGCTATAATACTGCCCCTATGTACAAGAATATAACTACTATAATACTGCCCCTATGTACAAGAATATAGCTACTATAATACTGCTCCCATGTACAAGAATATAACTACTACAATACTGCCCCTATGTACAAGAATATAACTACTATAATACTGCTCCTATGTACAAGAATATAACTACTATAATACTGCCCCTATGTACAAGAATATAGCTACTATAATACTGCTCCTATGTACAAGAATATAACTACTATAATACTGCCCCTATGTACAAGAATATAACTACTATAATACTGCTCCTATGTACAAGAATATAACTACTATAATACTGCTCCTATGTACAAGAATATAACTACTATAATACTGCCCCTATGTACAAGAATATAACTGCTATAATACTGCCCCTATGTACAAGAATATAACTACTATAATACTGCCCCTATGTACAAGAATATAACTGCTATAATACTGCTCCTATGTGCAAGAATATAACTGCTATAATACTGTTCCTATGTGCAAGAATATAACTACTATAATACTGCCCCTATGTACAAGAATATAACTACTATAATACTGCCCCTATGTACAAGAATATAACTGCTATAATACTGCCCCTATGTACAAGAATATAACTGCTATAATACTGCTCCTATGTACAAGAATATAACTGCTATAATACTGTTCCTATGTGCAAGAATATAACTACTATAATACTGCCCCTATGTACAAGAATATAACTACTATAATACTGCCCCTATGTACAAGAATATAACTGCTATAATACTGCCCCTATGTACAAGAATATAACTACTATAATACTGTTCCTATGTACAAGAATATAACTACTATAATACTGCCCCTATGTACAAGAATATAACTACTATAATACTGCCCCTATGTACAAGAATATAACTACTATAATACTGCTCCTATGTACAAGAATATAACTACTATAATACTGCCACTATGTGCAGGAATATAACTACTATAATACTGCCCCTATGTACAAGAATATAACTACTATAATATATTCCTGTACATAGGGGCAGTAACTGCTATAATACTGCCCCTATGTACAGGAATATAACTGCTACATGTAGTGTGAATCTGTCTTCTCTCGGAGATTGTACAGCAGGATTTTTATTTGCAGCGATTAATCCTACAGTCTATTTCCAGCTCTGACTAGCGCCAAACATTATTAATAACTTGTCATCTCTCCTTAAGTGCAGACAGTTACAGGATGACGACTTTCGGATGTTTCTCCTCCTGCTGCCAAGCTCATTCTTTGTACCTCGGTCAGAGTTAATCTGTAAAATGTTCTTCAGCCCAGCTTTGCCTCTGACACCGGACAATCTATGCATCTCCTTAGTTTGCTCCTCGCAGTCTCCTCCTTATTTCGGGACAATATGTACAGCCTTAGTGTTCCGCGAGTAATGGCGTGACCGGCGAGAGGTCTCATGGTCTATGTATGAAATCTGGAAGTCTTGTAGGAACGAGGCGTCTGGGCAGCAGTCTTACACAAACACTTTTCATCTTCTTCAGTTTGCGTTGGAACGACATGAGAGTTTGAAGAAGATATGAATTCGGGTGAAGGATCCTTAGAAAAACTTGCCTCCTTTGAAGTGGATGATATAGACACGAGTCGAGAATGAGACATTTCACTTGGACTGACCCCATAAAACATGAATAGCAGAATCTGGGCACCTTGATGTATAAATAGCCAAAAATAGTAAGAGTTGGAAAGAAAATTTAAATTAAAATTGGGAGGAAAAACTTCATCATCGACCTCCATAAAAGGTGGGTTGTCTATAATTAAGCCAACCCCAGAGGTCTCCTAATAAGCAGGAGAGGGTCATGTCATGTTCTCCTCCTCTAATGGCTCCACTGTTATAACGAGGGGTAATGTACAATATTTGGAACAGGTCAAATCAACATGCCAGGACCTAAGGTCTCCAGAAGAACATTGTCCCTCTACACTGCCTCCACTGACATGTTTTCTTCTCATAAGACATCCCGATGTCACCTCTTCTCCATTAAGAGAACCACACGATACCGCAAAATACACCCCAAAATGCCGCTTTATACACCGGAAACACCCCCCCCTCCTAAAGACCCACCATATACAAGGAACAGATCACAAGACAAGCCATATACCAAAACATGCCCCCCCACAATACCTGCCGTATACAGGGAACAGACCACAAGACCTGCCGTATACAGGGAACAGACCACAAGACCCGCCGTATACAGGGAACAGACCACAAGACCCGCCGTATACAGGGAACAGACCACAAGACCTGCCGTATACAGGGAACAGACCACAAGACCCGCCGTATACAGGGAACACCCCACAACACCCGCCGTATACAGGGAACAGACCACAAGACCTGCCGTATACAGGGAACAGACCACAAGACCCGCCGTATACAGGGAACACCCCACAAGACCCGCCGTATACAGGGAACAGACCACAAGACCCGCCGTATACAGGGAACAGACCACAAGACCCGCCGTATACAGGGAACAGACCACAAGACCCGCCGTATACAGGGAACAGACCACAAGACCCGCCGTATACAGGGAACACCCCACAACACCCAGGGTGCCAGAATGGACGGTATTTGATGCTCATAAGCGGCAGCTAATGTCATGCAATTAGCTCCGGGGTGGGGGGAAGCAGTCGGCTGCTATATGCATTAAGGGTAGAAAGCAAATCCCAGTTTTCAGGGCGGACTTTCCAGTCCAAACCAGTACTAGAGACCCAGTGCATGCACAGCAGCCACCATAACAGCAGAGAGCACGCACAGCGGGCGCAGCATCCTCTGTATCTGGGGATATAGAGCAGATGACTGGTAAAATCCTATTAGGTGCTGGCCAGATCTGCAGAACGCGCTGCGTCACGGGTACGGTAAATATAACGACCCCACAGGGAGGACGACACAGGGGGATAATGCTTCGATTAATACTCCGCTCTCTCCGTTGGCGTCTTCTGATTGCTAATTCCGGGAGACAGGTAGAAGCTTAATCTGGTGACGCGACCTAAAAGCCTGTGAGATAATCTTTCCATCCCGCGTCCTGGACGGAACGTCCTCTGTCTCTCCTCCCGATAAGTGTCATTACAGATTAGTTGTCACTTACGCGGATGGACTTGGCCCGGCGAGGGGAGAATCCTGGCACGCTTCTCCTAACCTTCGTTAGCGCTCCAAGGTGCCAGGATTCTGGAAAATGCAACAAAACCGAGCCGGTGAAATGGATGAATCCGAGCCGACCGCGGATGTGTACGACATGCACGCATTTTATATCTACATACACGAGATTTTTATAGATGCGGCGATACCTAAAAAAGTTTTTTTTTTTTTTCGGGACTAGAATTTTTTGCGTTTTTTTTTTGTTTGTTAATAAAAGGGGTGATGCACTCGCTACTTTACCTGGAAAAATTGCTGTAACTTCTAAAAGAAACTGTCGACTGTACTGAAATTTGGACTGTACATTCCTTGGTTCATGAGAAACTGAAGATTATAAGAAGGTGTTGGAAATGTCGGCCGTTCACCTTCAAGCTTGCTCCATATTACTGAATGTCTTCGGTAGGAAGTCTGGGGTCAGGGCCTGAATTTCTCGCTGTATGTTCTCTCGCCTGTGATTTGTTACTGTACACCCGACTCTTCATATCGCCCTAAAGAAAAAATAATCTGGTGGACATTTTCGGACATCCTCCATCATGCCCAACCAGTAATGTTCCTGGATGTTCACCAATGACAGCATACACAGTTTGGACAGCGGATTTCGACCTCCAAAATTTCCTTAAAGTCTCAGTTTGGCAACTTTTTAAGAACTCAGTTTTATTTTTAAGTCCATATCTAAAATCATCAAGGCCGAGCCACAGGCTTCAAAGAAGAAGGACAGTGGCGACAGAACAGCCCCCGCCGACACAGCACCACAGAGACGGACAATGGTTAGACAGCAGCGATCAGGGCTAGCTCCGGTAGCTGCCGGGCTGTATAACAGGCTGGGCCCGCCCTATACACCAGCACCTGACGTAAGACATACTGGTATGACGTCTTATACTGGGAAGGGGCTATGATGCGCTGTTTGCGGTCATCTCCCAGCTCTCTCTGTGCAGCCGGGCATCCGGAGGAATCAGAGATCCTCTTGGTTCGCGCGATTACTAACCTGTCAGATCAGTTCCCTCCGGGAAGATGAGAAGTTGGAGCGGCTCCTTAATGTCACAGAAGTAATCCAGCATGGCCTCAAAGTGACTCTTGTCTTCTTCCCATTTCCTACGAATGAAGATGAAGGCGGCGACCTGCATGGCCCAACCTAGACGGGGACAAGAACCAAGACAGTCAGCGACCGCCGTCACCGAGCAGGAGCGGAGCACGAGTGTCAGCGGCTGGGATTAGCTAGAAGTGTGCAGTTTTTAGGTGGAAACAACAATGTTCTCATCACTGACAGCAGAGAACTCCACAATAAAAAGATGTAAAAAGACTAAAAAGGCGGCTCTGTCAGAAGGGAGTCTGCGTAGTGAGCTCCTAACAGTCGGGCAAGTGCCCTAAAAACAACATACTCCACTCTGCTTAAAAGACGAGTGTCAGCACAGAGTGACTGTTCAAACCAAGCACAAGAGCTCGGTGTACCATTGGTGCGGTAAAATATGTAAGTGCGCCATCCATCTGTCTATATAAAGGCAGCGCTGTCACACAAGAGGGGGCAGAGGTAGAGGGAAAGCAAGGAGGTGGGAAGGTGCAATGAACTGTTGGGTCACACCGAGGGTTCACCAAGCGCCTGTGCTTGGTTTGCAGAGTCACAGCCTGTGCTGACAGTCACTTTAAATAATTTGCACACAGATATAAAGTTTAAGTCTCAAGTGTTGAGAGGGCGGATCAGAGTTCGGCAAGACATGTTGTTGGCACAGGACACTACTCAACCTCTGCCTCCACCAGGCTTTTGCTGAAAGTTATGTTAGCCTCAGTGAACCCTTGCGCTTGCATCAGCTGGTGCCAGAGAAGCGCATGTGCAGTGAGCTCTCAGCTGTGGGTGTTGGCATCAATGAACCCAGGGCATGCATTGGTCAGTCCCAAGGAAGCACATGTGCAATGTGATCCCAGCTCTGGGTGTTGGCATCAATGAACCCCGGGCATGCATTGGTAGGTCCCAGGGAAGCGCTTGTGCAATATGATCCCAGCTGTGGGTGTTGTCATATATGAACCCCGGGCATGCATTGGTCAGTCTCAAGGAAGCGCATGTGCAATATGATCCCAGCTGTGGGTGTTGGCATCAATGAACCCCAGGAATGCATTGGTCGGTCCCAGGGAAGCGCATGTGCAATGTGATCCCAGCTGTGGGTGTTGGCATCAATAAACCCCAGGAATGCATTGGTCAGTCTCAGGGAAGCGCATGTGCAATGTGATCCCAGCTGTGGGTGTTGGCATCAATGAACCCCGTGCATGCATTGGTCGGTCCCAGTGAAGCGCATGTGCAGTGAGCTCCCAGCTGTGGGTGTCGGCCTCAGTGAACACATGTGCATGCATTGGCCTGTCACAGGGAAGTGCATGCGCAGTTCAGTTAGCTTCTTTTTGTATTGGGCATGTTGAACTGCTGCGTACATGCATGCATGCGTGCATTGTTCACATTAAACCATTGATTCGGGCATCAGGAAGAGCTCCATAAGCCACGAGTCATTTGATTCCTGGGGCCATGTAGGTGCGGTGAGCTGGTACCAGACGTGGGCATCGGCCAAACTAAGCTGTAACAGATGTAATAGTTCATTGGGGTCCACCGTCTGGCACTTACTGCACATGCGCCGGCCCAGGAGTGCACATAGCAAGCAATGGGCACAATGACGACACACACACACAGCACTCTCGGAAGGAGGGTTTTTCCCAACTTGGTCCTGCCAACTGTGGACTTTCCACCAAATTTACATAAATATTACATTTTTTGTTCCTTAGCAAGGTAGAGTACCTCGAGACAAATGCACCCCCTTTAGGATTTTTATATTTTTATTATTATTAGTCATTGTGATGATAGGAGGAGGAGGTGAGCTGTGACCGCCTATTGTGAATGGTGGATCTTGTGCCGTGAGCCATGTACAGAGTTGTTATCGGTCATTGTAATCCTGCCTCTGATAAGGAAACTGCTCAAAACGGTTCCCGAAAAAAATAAGAACGAGTCTAAAATAGTCCCATTGACCAGTTTGTGAATTGCAAGATAATTATTAAAAATTACAGAAAAAAAAATTAAAGAAATATCTAAAATACAAAAACCTGTTATAAAACAATAGATTATTTTCTGATTAAAAAAAAAAAAAAATGCAATATCAAAGTGAATGTTTTAACTAAAAAAAAATCCAATAAGTGAGCCTCACGCTGTGGGGGATGGGGTCCCGCGGGGGTTAGGTCCGGATTAAGCAGCCGATAGGAGCAGGTATACATGGAGGAGGAATGCACAGAGCGGCCTCTGCCTTATATAGTCACTTTTGAGAATTTCTGGGATTTCACGCACTCTTCATTTGACCATTAAAGGCAAAAAGTTCCAGCTGCAATGTAACAGAACCAGCTGACGGCACGAGCGTAGATTCGGGAGAAAACGGGGGGAAAATCTGCTGGAATTTTTGGCATAAGGAAAACAAACAGAACGGGAGGAAAACAAGAAACCGACATGCAACAAAATTTGCGACCTTCTGAAGCCAGAAAAGACAAAAATATAAATAGAAAATAACCTTGGTGAATTTCCCCGTTCCCCAAGTATTTACATTTAATGATTAGACTTACTAGTTACAGGGGTCTCCAATCCTTAATTACTGCAATAAGCCGATTACAAAGGGACCTTGTTATTTGTAATTAACCCGAGATGTTAGCTGATCGATATTCCCTGCAGTGCCTCCGCTGGAGAAATGGAGGATTACACAGTGTCCATTTAGATCAGTGAGATGTCTGGGAAATGAAGGACAGGACCTGGGTCCTCCAGAGGGAGAGACGCTCTTTATCTCCCACCCAAGAACACAGGACTCACTCCCTCCCCCAAGAAAACAACCCCTTTAAGACTAGTTGCAAAATCAGACTTCACCTTTAACCCCTTCACCCCCGGAGCTTTTTCCGTTTTTTTTTTTTCATTTTAGTTTTTCGCTCCCCTCCTTCCCAGAGCCATAACTTTTTTATTTTTCCGTCAATATGGCCATGTGAGGGCTTATTTTTTGCGGGACGAGATGTACTTTTGAATGATACCATTGGTTTTACCATGCCATGTAACAGAAAACGGGAAAAAAATTCCAAGTGTGATTAAATTGCCAAAAAGTTGCAATCTCACACTTGTTTTTTGTTTGGCTTTTTTGCTAGGTTCACCAATGCTAAAACGGACCTGCAATTCTGATTCTCCAGTTCATAGACACCTAACATGTCTAGGTTATTTTTTATCCAAGTGGTGAAAAAAAATTCCAAAGTTTGCTAAAAAAAAAAAAAAAAAAAAAAAAAAAAATTTGCGCGATTTTCCGATCCTCGTAGCGTCTCCAATTTTCGTGATCTGGGGTCAGGTGAGGGCTTATTTTTTGTGTGCCGAGCTGGCGTTTTTAATGATACCATTTTGGTGTAGATACGTTCTTTTGATCGCCTGTTATTGCATTTTAATGCAATGTTGCGGCGACCAAAAAAACGTAATTTTTAAGTTTTGATTTTTTTCTCGCTACGCCATTTAGCGGTCAGGTTAATCCTTTGTTTTTATTGATAGATCGGGCGATTCTGAACGCGGCTATACCAAATATGTGTATGTTTGATTTTTTTTGTATTGTTTTATTTTGATTGGGGCGAAAGGGGGGTGGTTTGAACTTTTATATATTTTTTTTTATATTTTTAAACACCTTTTTAAATTTTGGCATGCTTCAATAGCCTCCATAGGAGGCTAGAAGCATGCACTACATGATCGCGCCTCTGCTACATAGAGGTGAAGTACAGATCACCTCTATGTAGCAGAAATGCAGGTGTACTTTGAACGCCGACCACAGGGTGGCGCTCAAAGCAATCGGCCATCAACAACCATAGAGGTCTCAAGGAGACCTCTGGTTGTTATGGCAATGCACCGCTCACCCCCGATCATGTGACGGGGGTCAGCGGTGCGAGCACTTCCGGCAGCGCGGCCGGGAGCACTAGTTAAATGCTGCTGACAGCGTGTGACGGCGGCATTTAACTAGTTAATGGGCACGGGCGGATCGCGATTCCGCTCGCGCTCATTGCGCTCACATGTCAGCTGTACAAAACAGCTGACATGTCGCGGCTTTGAGGTGGGCTCACCGCCGGAGCCCACCTCAAAGCGGGGGATCTGCCAGCTGACGGAATAGTACGTGTTAAAATTTTCTGCCTAGGATTTTCAAAACCATGGTCTCGTAAAATGGCAGCAAGTGGGACATTGTAAAAAAATAATTTCTCCTGGGATTCTGAATTAAATTCTGTTAAAGGTTTTTTAAAGTTCTCGTATATTTTCAAGTTTCAAAGCCGCTTTAAGTTTTGAGCTTGTCGCCAGCGAACAGAAACATTTAATGTTAATTACAATCAGAAGGCTAAAACCCTGGACATATTATATTATGTGTCGCATGGTTTTACTTTCTTATTTCTTGATTTTCAATTTAAAAAAAAAAAAAAAAAAAAAAAATCTTGTAATTCTCACACTGGCCACTGGGGCTATTTTAGACTCATTTCCTGTCCTTTCAACAGACTCATTATCATCAGAGGCAGGATTACAATGACAGGTGACACCTCCATACACAGGCGAGGTCACCGCTGCTTTCCTATATTCGCAATAACCTTGGCACACGCTCATTAGATGCCACAATACAAAAGTCTTTTCACAGCTGCTAAAGTTCATGTAAATTTCCTGAAATAGAAAGTCTAAAAATGAGAGGGGAATAGTGTGTGTGAGTGTATATATATATATATATATATATTATATATTATATATTATATATAATATATAATATATATATATATATATATATATATATATATATATATATATATATATATATATATATATATATATGAATTTATACATTTATTATAGTTCTTCTGATTAGCTATGTTGCAGGGCATTGCACCAGCTTAAATATCCATGGTTATGGCCACTTACGGTTAGTTGTTACTGGATGTAACCATGGACACCTAAGCTATTGCAATACCCTGCACATGAGATAAATGACATAGCTAATCAGAAGAATCATACTACATTTTTAATTGGAGGTATTTGCTAATATTATTACACCTAATACATATTGGAATTTAATCTTGAACCTGGGAATATCCCTTTAACACAAAAACCTGATGTAAAGCAACAGCTTATTTTCGGATGCCCCACTCCCTTTAAGTAAGGTAATATTTCCTGCAGGCGGCTCGGCTCTTGGCCAGTCTCCCAATATACGAGATCGGAAACAGAGCCGTCCGCCTCGCATCCTGTGTTTTCCCCCATCTGTCACCTGAGCTGCACACAGAGCAGATCACCAGCGCGGCGGGAGCCCGGAGAGGAGCAGACGAGGCGGTCCGGCCCTCCGGGGACGCGGTAATGCTCAGATGTGACCAGAGAGCAGCGAAGAACCCGCCGCGCAGGAGAAACGTGGGAACGTCCGGTGCCGGGAGACACAGCCGGAAGGTGAAAACACAAAACTATCAGGACTTCGTCAACTAAAGAACATTTACTCTTGTGCCGCCAGATTTCCAAACCACCAGCTTCCTTATTTTTCTGATAATGGAGCTGATTGAGGCTTTATTTTCTGGTGTTTTTTTGTGTAACGCGCCATTGCTCGTATTGATGTCATTTTTGGGTACATACAACATTGTGGTCACTTGTGAAGGAAACAGCACAGTGCCGTACCCTGTACAGTGGCCACTCTCGGTACTACAGCTCAGCTCCCATCATTGAAGTGAACTGAGCTGCAATACCAAGAACGTCCACTACATGGTATACGGAGCTGTGCTGTCCCCATACCATAAACTGGACCTCGGACGCTGCTGGGCCGATTGGTGGGGTTGTCAGGTGTTAGACCCCCACCGATCCGATACCACTGACCCATCCTAAGTGCAGTCCTGAATAATCATTAAGATGAAACAGCCACACGAGATATATCACATGAAATAGATCTGCGCGACACAGCCACGCAAAAGTGCAGGGTCCTGCAGAGACTGATGAGCCACGCGTCCTCTCTAGACAATCTAGAAGAGAAAGTGGTTGGTGAATGGAAACCATCAACAAGTAGATTAGCTGTACAAGTGACAGATCCAACATCAGCAGCTTGTCTGAGGTTTTCACAGACCAACAAAAAAGCAAGAAAAGAATAAAACTGAGCCTTGCACAATAACAGATATTTTATAGCCATACACACCAGGACATGAACTGATGGACCGCGCGGCCCCGACACTCACCAAATCCCGGGACGGCTTTAAGACTGGACTTGAGGCAGATTTTTTCCAGCCGGAGGTAACTGTATCTCAATAAGCAATTCCATAGGAACATCCAATCCAGCCGGGTGCGATGGTTCATGATGATAACACTGCGCTCCCCGGGAACAAATCCATCTCCTGTGATTACCACTTTGGTGCCAAATAACAACTCCAGCAAAGCCTGAAACAGACGGCGAAACGAGGGATTATACCCAGCCCCAAAGTCATCCACAGACAGATGACAAGGAGAGGACGGGACACACGGCAGTCACTGAATTACATTACTATTACATTATTATACTCCAGAGCTGCACTCACTATTCTGCTGGTGCAGTCACTGTGTACATACATTACATTACTGATCCTGAGTTACCTCCTGTATTATACTCCAGAGCTGCACTCACTATTCTGCTGGTGCAGTCACTGTGTACGTACATTACATTACTGATCCGGAGTTACATCCTGTATTATACTCCAGAGCTGCACTCACTATTCTGCTGGTGCAGTCACTGTGTACATACATTACTGATCCTGAGTTACCTCCTGTATTATACTCCAGAGCTGCACTCACTATTCTGCTGGTGCACTCACTGTGTACATACATTACATTACTGATCCTGAGTTACATCCTGTATTATACTCCAGAGCTGCACTCACTATTCTGCTGGTGCAGTCACTGTGTACGTACATTACATTACTGATCCGGAGTTACATCCTGTATTATACTCCAGAGCTGCACTCACTATTCTGCTGGTGCAGTCACTGTGTACATACATTACATTACTGATCCTGAGTTACCTCCTGTATTATACTCCAGAGCTGCACTCACTATTCTGCTGGTGCACTCACTGTGTACATACATTACATTACTGATCCTGAGTTACATCCTGTATTATACTCCAGAGCTGCACTCACTATTCTGCTGGTGCAGTCACTGTGTACGTACATTACATTACTGATCCGGAGTTACATCCTGTATTATACTCCAGAGCTGCACTCACTATTCTGCTGGAGCAGTCACTGTGTACATACATTACATTACTGATCCTGAGTTACATCCTGTATTATATCCCAGAGCTGCACTCACTATTCTGCTGGTGCAGTCACTGGGTACATACATTACATTACTGATCCTGAGTTACATCCTGTATTATACCCCAGAGCTGCACTCACTATTCTGCTGGTGCAGTCACTGTGTACATACATTACATTACTGATCCTGAGTTACCTCCTGTATTATACTCCAGAGCTGCACTCACTATTCTGCTGGTGCAGTCACTGTGTACATACATTACATTACTGATCCTGAGTTACCTCCTGTATTATACTCCAGAGCTGCACTCACTATTCTGCTGGTGCACTCACTGTGTACATACATTACATTACTGATCCTGAGTTACCTCCTGTATTATACTCCAGAGCTGCACTCACTATTCTGCTGGTGCACTCACTGTGTACATACATTACATTACTGATCCTGAGTTACCTCCTGTATTATACTCCAGAGCTGCACTCACTATTCTGCTGGTGCAGTCACTGTGCACATACATTACATTACTGATCCTGAGTTACTTCCTGTATTATACCCCAGAGCTGCACTCACTATTCTGCTGGTGCAGTCACTGTGTACATACATTACATTACTGATCCTGAGTTACCTCCTGTATTATCCTCCAGAGCTGCACTCACTATTCTGCTGGTGCAGTCACTGGGTACATACATTACATTACTGATCCTGAGTTACATCCTGTATTATACCCCAGAGCTGCACTCACTATTCTGCTGGTGCAGTCACTGTGTACATACATTACTGATCCTGAGTTACATCCTGTATTATACCCCAGAGCTGCACTCACTATTCTGCTGGTGCAGTCACTGTGTACATACATTACTGATCCTGAGTTACATCCTGTATTATACCCCAGAGCTGCACACACTATTCTGCTGGAGCAGTCACTGTGTACATACATTACATTACTGATCCTGAGTTACATCCTGTATTATCCTCCAGAGCTGCACTCACTATTCTGCTGGTGCAGTCACTGGGTACATACATTACTGATCCTGAGTTACATCCTGTATTATACCCCAGAGCTGCACTCACTATTCTGCTGGTACAGTCACTGTGTACATACATTACTGATCCTGAGTTACATCCTGTATTATACCCCAGAGCTGCACTCACTATTCTGCTGGTGCAGTCACTGTGTACATACATTACTGATCCTGAGTTACATCCTGTATTATACCCCAGAGCTGCACACACTATTCTGCTGGAGCAGTCACTGTGTACATACATTACATTACTGATCCTGAGTTACATCCTGTATTATACTCCAGAGCTGCACTCACTATTCTGCTGGAGCAGTCACTGTGTACATACATTACATTACTGATCCTGAGTTACATCCTGTATTATACTCCAGAGCTGCACTCACTATTCTGCTGGTGCAGTCACTGTGTACATACAGTTGTGGCCAAAAGTATTCACACCCCTGCAATTCTGTCAGATAATACTCAGTTTCTTCCTGAAAATGATTGCAATCACAAATTCTTTGGTATTATCTTAATTTAATTTGTCTAAAATGAAAAAACACAAAAGAGAATGAAGCAAAAAGCAAAACATTGATCATTTCACACAAAACTCCAAAAATGGGCCAGACAAAAGTATTGGCACCCTCAGCCTAATACTTGGTGGCACAACCTTTAGCCAAAATAACTGCGACCAACCGCTTCCAGTAACCATCAATGAGTTTCTTACAATGCTCTGCTGGAATTTTAGACCATTCTTCTTTGGCAAACTGCTCCAGGTCCCTGATATTTGAAGGGTGCCTTCTCCAAACTGCCATTTTTAGATCTCTCCACAGGTGTTCTATGGGATTCAGGTCTGGACTCATTGCTGGCCACCTTAGAAGTCTCCAGTGCTTTCTCTCAAACCATTTTCTAGTCCTTTTTGAAGTGTGTTTTGGGTCATTGTCCTGCTGGAAGACCCATGACCTCTGAGGGAGACCCAGCTTTCTCACACTGGGCCCTACATTGTGCTGCAAAATTTGTTGGTAGTCTTCAGACTTCATAATGCCATGCACACGGTCAAGCAGTCCAGTGCCAGAGGCAGCAAAGCAAAACATCAGGGAACCTCCGCCATGTTTGACTGTAGGGACCGTGTTCTTTTCTTTGAATGCCTCTTTTTTTCTCCTGTAAACTCTATGTTGATGCCTTTGCCCAAAAAGCTCTACTTTTGTCTCATCTGACCAGAGAGCATTCTTCCAAAACGTTTTAGGCTTTTTTAGGTTAATTTTGGCAAACTCCAGCCTGGCTTTATTATGTCTCGGGGTAAGAAGTGGGGTCTTCCTGGGTCTCCTACCATACAGTCCCTTTTCATTCAGACGCCGACGGATAGTACGGGTTGACACTGTTGTACCCTCGGACTGCAGGGCAGCTTGAACTTGTTTAGATGTTAGTCTAGGTTCTTTATCCAACATCCGCACAATCTTGCGTTGAAATCTCTTGTCAATTTTTCTTTTCCGTCCACATCTAGGGAGGTTAGCCACAGTGCCATGGGCTTTACACTTCTTGATGACACTGCGCACGGTAGACACAGGAACATTCAGGTCTTTGCACATGGACTTGTAGCCTTGAGATTGCTCATGCTTCCTCACAATTTGGTTTCTCAAGTCCTCAGAAAGTTCTTTGGTCTTCTTTATTTTCTCCATGCTCAATGTGGTACACACAAGGACACAGGACAGAGGTGGAGTCAACTTTAATCCATGTCAACTTGCTGCAAGTTATTGCCAACACCCGTTAGGTGCCACAGGTAAGTTACAGGTGCTGTTAATTACAGTAATTACAGAAGCATCACAGGATTTTTCGAACAGTGCCAATACTTTTGTCCACCCCCTTTTTTATGTTTGCTGTGGAATTATATCCAATTTGGCTTTACAAGAATTCTTTTTGTGTTTTTTCATTGAAGACAAATTAAATGAAGATAATAACGAATTTGTGATTGCAATCATTTTCAGGAAGAAACTGAGTTTTATCTGACAGAATTACAGGGGTGTCAATACTTTTGGCCACAACTGTACATTAATACATATGGCACTGGGTGTCATGGGCAGAGGATTTGCAGGTGTCTCTTACCACGGGGAGGGTCAGCCATGTTGCCACGATCCGATCAGTCAGCCACCGATACCAGCTCGGAGACACAAATATCAAAGGAAGAAACGGGCCGAGCATGAAAATACTCCCGAAAAAACTTCCCAAAAACAAAGTGCAGACAAAGTAGACCCCTCTCCATGACACCATGGCTCTGAAATGCAATAGAACAGGGAGTTAGTGGAAACAGACGCATTTCTCTCCATCAGTAACATCTCCCCAACTGTCGCAGCCTCTGCTTTCCCCATAGCAGTCACAGCACGGCCCCTTTCTTCTTACCCTCCTCACAGTTCCATACTGCCCCCTTAGTCCGTGGGTCTGAGATAAATTTATTTTTTAAGGGTACCGTCACACAGTGAAATTTTGATCGCTACGACGGCACGATTCGTGACGTTCGAGCGATATATCCGTGACGTTCGAGCGATATCGCAATGTCTGACACGCTCCTGCGATCAGGAACCCCGCTGAGAATCGTACGTCGTAGCAGATCGTTTGAAACTTTCTTTCGTCGTCTAGTGTCCCGCTGTGACGGCATGATCGCATGGTGTAACATATATCGTATACGATGTGCGCATAGTAACCAACGGCTTCTACATCGCACATACGTCATGAAATTATCGCTCCAGCGTCGTACATTGCAAAGTGTGACAGCAGTCTACGACGCTGGAGCGATATTGTTACGACGCTGGAGCGTCACGGATCGTACCGTTGTAACGATCAAAATTTCACTGTGTGACGGTACCCTAAATGGTGCCAGCAACAGAGAAAACCGCAGGACACATCAGACCCCCCCGTAGGACACATCAGACCCTCCCCCCCCCCCCCCGTGGGACACATCAGACCCCCCCCCCCCCCCGTTGGACACATCAGACCCCCCCCCCCCCCCCCCGTGGGTCACATCAGACCCCCCCCCCCCCCCCGTGGGTCACATCAGACAACCCCCCTCCCCCTGTGGGACACATCAGACCCCGGGTGCAGTTTTGGTCCTCATAAACCAAAGCAATTTGGGATTTTTGCAGCCGATGGTGGAAGAGGCTCGTTCAGTCCTGTCTGGGGCAGCCACGTGAGGCTTATAGGGGTTTCGCCTGCCCTCTGGATGATTTCTGGGGGTTACACTGCTGGGACCATCATCGGTACCTCGATCGGGGCTCTGAGATGCACAGTTAATAAGGAGCAGTGGTACGCCATCACAGTTATTTACGCGACTGCCAGACGAGCCAAAAGTTGTACTCTGCTACCTCCTGTGGTCCACACACGTGGCCTCCCCTTCATCCAAACTGGGCACACTCGAGGATAAATGACAACTTGCTAGAATACTTTGTATCTCCCGATGATACGATCGCCGTCTTCTCTCATCATGGTCACACATCTGACACTATTGAGGCTATGTTCACATGTTGCATTTTTGCGGCTTTTTTTCCTGCAGGCAACACCTGCTCTCTTGGCAGTAAAGAAGCCGCTTATAAAAATCAGGTTTTGCTGTCTCTTGGCATGCCGATAGAGTTTAGTGCCCCCCCTCAAAAAAAACAAACAAACACATGATGCAACTTCCTTGCGTTTTTGCACCAAAACCGCAGCAATACCTGATATCTTCATTTTTCGCACTTACTCATTGCTTTGTATGGGTGAAAGAAGAGACGTGCTGCAGTTTGTAAAAAAGCAGCAGTTTTCCAATTCAGTCAAGAAAAAAATAAAACAATGTGTGTGCAGATTTCTGAAATCTCAGACCTTCTGCTGGTCCTGTAAAACGCAGCGTAAAACGAATTAAAAACCGCAGCAAAAACGCAGTGTGAACACAGCCTAAAACTGGGCCGGATGTCAGTACTGATGCAGACAGGGGATTATACGCAAACTTATCTAATATTCGGCACGTCCCTCCACCCCGTGTGTGCGGCAGCAGTGATGGCCGATGCCAAAAAGTCTCAGTTCCCATATTGCTAATTTAATGGGGATTCCAGCCTCTAGTCTCCAGGAGATGCAAAACTCTCCACTCCCTGCACACGGCAATCAGGATGGGCAGAGGTTACAATAGCTGGGAAGCCGCAGGACACAAGCGTTCATATGACGCCCTCCTCGCCCCGACCTTCCTTCCACTTTTCTAAACTCATATTGTTATTTATAGCGACAGCGTGTTGTGAATAATGACACTGATTGTTCCGTACGGCGACGTAAACCGGGGACAATGGATGAATCACCGGCTGCCGAGCGTCGCTCGCTTCATTCTCATAACATGGTGTCGGCCCGTGTACAACCATTAAATAATTATCCGGTGACTACATCATAGTAAGAAACACGAGGCGGAAATCGCATATAGAGAACGAGTCATCACCTCCACTTATCAACATGGAGACGGTGCCCAGGGGGACGCTGCACGGCGCATCTGTTGGGGTCATGGACGGTGCCCAGGGGACGCTGCACGGCGCATCTGCTGGGGTCATGGACGGTGCCCAGGGGACGCTGCACGGCGCATCTGCTGGGGTCAAGGACGGTGCCCAGGGGGACGCTGCACGGCACATCTGCTGGGGTCAAGGACGGTGCCCAGGGGGACGCTGCACGGCGCATCTGCTGGGGTCAAGGACGGTGCCCAGGGGGACGCTGCACGGCGCATCTGTTGGGGTCATGGACGGTGCCCAGGGGACGCTGCACGGCGCATCTGCTGGGGTCGTGGACGGTGCCCAGGGGACGCTGCACGGCGCATCTGCTGGGGTCATGGACGGTGCCCAGGGGACGCTGCACGGCGCATCTGCTGGGGTCATGGACGGTGCCCAGGGGACGCTGCACGGCGCATCTGCTGGGGTCATGGACGGTGCCCAGGGGGACGCTGCACGGCGCATCTGCTGGGGTCATGGACGGTGCCCAGGGGACGCTGCACGGCGCATCTGCTGGGGTCAAGGACGGTGCCCAGGGGACGCTGCACGGCGCATCTGCTGGGGTCATGGACGGTGCCCAGGGGACGCTGCACGGCGCATCTGCTGGGGTCAAGGACGGTGCCCAGGGGGACGCTGCACGGCACATCTGCTGGGGTCAAGGACGGTGCCCAGGGGACGCTGCACGGCGCATCTGTTGGGGTCATGGACGGTGCCCAGGGGACGCTGCACGGCGCATCTGCTGGGGTCATGGACGGTGCCCAGGGGACGCTGCACGGCGCATCTGCTGGGGTCAAGGACGGTGCCCAGGGGGACGCTGCACGGCACATCTGCTGGGGTCAAGGACGGTGCCCAGGGGACGCTGCACGGCGCATCTGCTGGGGTCAAGGACGGTGCCCAGGGGACGCTGCACGGCGCATCTGCTGGGGTCAAGGACGGTGCCCAGGGGACGCTGCACGGCGCATCTGCTGGGGTCATGGACGGTGCCCAGGGGACGCTGCACGGCGCATCTGCTGGGGTCAAGGACGGTGCCCAGGGGACGCTGCACGGCGCATCTGCTGGGGTCAAGGACGGTGCCCAGGGGGACGCTGCACGGCGCATCTGCTGGGGTCATGGACGGTGCACAGGGGGACGCTGCACGGCGCATCTGCTGGGGTCATGGACGGTGCCCAGGGGACGCTGCACGGCGCATCTGCTGGGGTCAAGGACGGTGCCCAGGGGACGCTGCACGGCGCATCTGCTGGGGTCATGGACGGTGCACAGGGGGACGCTGCACGGCGCATCTGCTGGAGTCAAGGACGGTGCCCAGGGGGACGCTGCACGGCGCATCTGCTGGAGTCAAGGACGGTGCCCAGGGGACGCTGCACGGCGCATCTGCTGGAGTCAAGGACGGTGCCCAGGGGACGCTGCACGGTGCATCTGCTGGGGTCATGGACTGTGCCCAGGGGGACGCTGCACGGTGCATCTGCTGGGGTCATGGACGGTGCACAGGGGGACGCTGCACGGCACATCTGCTGGGGTCATGGACGGTGCCCAGGGGACGCTGCACGGTGCATCTGCTGGGGGTCATAGACGGTGCCCAGGGGACGCTGCAAAGCACACCTGCTGGGGTCATGGACTGTGCCCAGGGGGACGCAGCACGGCACATCTGCAGGACATAAAAATCCAACAAAAGACACTTGTATGTTGTCCCATGAATTCACAGCGCAAACAGATCAGCAGCGATCGCCAGGTCCTGAGACTTGTCTGCAGCAAGATGTCGCCCTGGATGAAATGTTGCGCTATGACAGACTGAAATCAGAGAGCGTGAGGCCATTGTAAGTAGGCAGCGCGTCCACCAAAGAAAGGACGCCTCCATACAATGAGAACAGGGGAGGCAAGGAACCCCAACATTAAAGGTCAGAAACGTATACAAGGTAGCAGGGGCTTGTACTAAATCTCATCAGATACATTAGTACATCATGGATGGGCCCTGAGACACTTAAGCTGAGCTTCAGCTGGACGGCGGCTGCACACGGGGTTAATGCTGCGGCCAGGAACAGGGGACAAAGAACACTATTTCTGGCCATTATCCGACTCCTATCCTGCAGTCTCTATGACTTGTTATCTCTGAGCTAGTGGGTAGAAACTAGCGTCTGCAATGTTTCCCATACACAGCACACACAGGCACGAGGGATTCCTGCTCACAATTAGGAATCACACCCCTTATTATTTCGGTAATACGTTTTGTATAAAGCAGGACGGAACTTAGCAGTATTTCAGAGTGAATGATTAGGAAGCAAAACAGGAGAAGTGGCTTGTAAGTGGAGAAAGGAGCAGAGTTCTCCTACAATATATATTACTAAGTTTCTCGTATTTACTCCTATAAATTTATTGATTGAATCCGGTCGCTCTTTCGGACAGTGAGAGGCCCTGTGATGTGGCATCGATGATCAACTGGTTTTTGTGCCAGGATTTGTGGGAACCCAGCAGGGATTTTACTACTAGAAAAGGCAATCAGCCGTAGACATCACATCATCAGCTCCTCATCTTCCCACATGGAGGAACCCTTCAAGACCAAAGTGGACAAGCTCGCAATCAGACTGTCATACAAAGTACTTACAGCAAGTGTGAACGACCCCAACGGGCCTGAAGCCTTTCCCAAAACCGCCGGCTACCTGGAGCCTCACCAAGAGGCGCATTAATCATTAACGTGCTCCCTGCAGCCTATTGATGGGGAACGACCTGAGGGCAAAGTTTCAGAATGATATTTCCATCCTCATCGTCTTCTGTACATGCAGATGCTGCAGGGCCGAGTCCTGTAAGGGAAATCTCTGCAGGATCTTCGTATTTGCAGCTTCGGTCGCGCATTATCGGACATGTACCCAGTGCAGATCCAGCCAGGATGTACCAGGTCCCGGCTGCTGGTAATGTGGCATGTCCGCTGTATCAGCCACAGACAACCCGCAAATTACCAATAATCTATAGCAGAGCGGCCTGTTATTCCTGTAATGTGCCGCCACTCACTACAGAGCTGCAATAATGGGCGGTCAGCGCGAGAGTGTCATTTAACCAGAGCATTACACAAAAAGCATCAGGGCGAGTGCAGGGTAATTACTCTGAAAATGTAGCTGAAATGGCTTTCGACTGATTTTTTTTTACTTTTTAGCAGATTGAAAGAAAAAAAAAAAAAAAAAAGGCACCGTATGAATACATTATCCTGTACTGATCCCGAGTTACATCCCGTATTGTACCCCAGAGCTGCACTCACTATTCTGCTGGTGCAGTCACTGTGTACATACATTACATTACTGATCCTGAGTTACATCCTGTATTATACTCCAGAGCTGCACTCACTATTCTGCTGGTGCAGTCACTGTGTACATTACATTACTGATCCTGAGTTACCTCCTGTATTATACCCCAGAGCTGCACTCACTATTCTGCTGGTGCAGTCACTGTGTACATACATTACATTACTGATCCCGAGTTACATCCCGTATTGTACCCCAGAGCTGCACTCACTATTCTGCTGGTGCAGTCACTGTGTACATACATTACAATACTGATCCTGAGTTACATCCTGTATTATACCCCAGAGCTGCACTCACTATTCTGCTGGTGCAGTCACTGTGTACATACATTACATTACTGATCCTGAGTTACATCCTGTATTATACTCCAGAGCTGCACTCACTATTCTGCTGGTGCAGTCACTGTGTACATACATTACTGATTCTGAGATACAGCCTGTACATAAAAGTCAGCATGAATCTGGATATAAGGGGCGGTATACGCTGTGGACCTGGATATAAGGGGCGGTATACGCTGTGGACCTGGATATAAGGGGCGGTATACGCTGCGGACCTGGATATAAGGGGCGGTATACGCTGCGGACCTGGATATAAGGGGCGGTATACGCTGCGGACCTGGATATAAGGGGCGGTATACGCTGCGGCCCTGGATATAAGGGGCGGTATACGCTGCGGCCCTGTATATAAGGGGCGGTATACGCTGCGGACCTGTATATAAGGGGCGGTATACGCTGTGGACCTGTATATAAGGGGCGGTATACGCTGTGCACCAGTATAAGGGGCGGTATACGCTGTGTACCTGTATATAAGGGGCGGTATACGCTGTGCACCTGTATATAAGGGGCGATATACGCTGTGCACCTGTATATAAGGGGCGATATACGCTGTGCACCTGTATATAAGGGGCGGTATACGTCCATTCCTGTACATAAGGGGCGGTATACGCTGTGGACCTGTATATAAGGGGCGGTATACGCTGTGTACCTGTATATAAGGGGCGGTATACGCTGTGCACCTGTATATAAGGGGCGGTATACGTCCATTCCTGTATATAAGGGGCGGTACACGCTGTGTACCTGTATATAAGGGGCGGTATACGCTGTGCACCTGTATATAAGGGGCGATATACGCTGTGCACCAGTATATAAGGGGCGGTATACGCTGTGGACCTGTATATAAGGGGCGGTATACGCTGTGGACCTGTATATAAGGGGCGGTATACGCTGTGCACCTGTATATAAGGGGCGGTATACGCTGTGCACCTGTATATAAGGGGCGGTATACGCTGTGCACCCATATATAAGGGGCGGTATACGCTGTGCACCCGTATATAAGGGGGGGTATACGTCCATTCCTATATATAAGGGGCGGTATACCGCTGTGCATCTGTATATAAGGGGCGGTATACGCTGTGCACCTGTATATAAGGGGCGGTATACGTCCATTCCTATATATAAGGGGCGGTATACGCTGTGGACCTGGATATAAGGGGCGGTATACGCTGTGCACCTGGATATACGGGCACTATACGTCCATTCCTGTATATAAGGAGCGGTATACGCTGTGCACCTGTAGATAAGGGGCAGTATACGCTGTGCACCTGTAGATAAGAGGCGGTATACGCTGTGCACCTGTAGATAAGGGGCGGTATACGCTGTGGACCTGTATATAAGGGGCGGTACACGCTGTGCACCTGTATATAAGGGGCGGTACACGCTGTGCACCTGGATATAAGGGGCGGTATACGCTGTGCACCTGTATATAAGGGGCGGTATACGTCCATTCCTGTATATAAGGGGCGGTATACGCTGTGCACCTGTATATAAGGGGCGGTATACGCTGTGGACCTGGATATAAGGGGCGGTATACGCTGTGGACCTGGATATAAGGGGCGGTATACGCTGTGCACCTGGATATAAGGGGCGGTATACGCTGTGCACCTGGATATAAGGGGCGGTATACGCTGTGGACCTGGATATAAGGGGCGGTATACGCTGTGCACCTGGATATAAGGGGCGGTATACGCTGTGCACCTGGATATAAGGGGCGGTATACGCTGTGCACCTGGATATAAGGGGCGGTATACGCTGTGCACCTGGATATAAGGGGCGGTATACGCTGTGGACCTGGATATAAGGGGCGGTATACGCTGTGCACCTGTATATAAGGGGCGGTATACGTCCATTCCTGTATATAAGGGGCGGTATACGCTGTGGACCTGCATATAAGGGGCGGTATACGCTGTGGACCTGGATATAAGGGGCGGTATACGCTGTGCACCTGGATATAAGGGGCGGTATACGCTGTGCACCTGGATATAAGGGGCGGTATACGCTGTGCACCTGGATATAAGGGGCGGTATACGCTGTGCACCTGGATATAAGGGGCGGTATACGCTGTGCACCTGGATATAAGGGGCGGTATACGCTGTGCACCTGGATATAAGGGGCGGTATACGCTGTGGACCTGGATATAAGGGGCGGTATACGCTGTGCACCTGTATATAAGGGGCGGTATACGTCCATTCCTGTATATAAGGGGCGGTATACGCTGTGGACCTGGATATAAAGGGCGGTATACGCTGTGCACCTGTATATAAGGGGCGGTATACGCTGTGCACCTGTATATAAGGGGCGGTATACGCTGTGCACCTGTATATAAGGGGCGGTATACGCTGTGCACCTGTATATAAGGTGCGGTATACGCTGTGCACCTGTATATAAGGGGCGGTATACGCTGTGCACCTGTATACACGGGCACTATACGTCCATTCCTATATATAAGGGGCGGTATACGCTGTGCACCTGGATATAAGGGGCGGTATACGCTGTGCACCTGGATATAAGGGGCGGTATACGCTGTGGACCTGGATATAAGGGGCGGTATACGCTGTGCACCTGTATTTAAGGGGCAGTATACGTCCATTCCTGTATATAAGGGGCGGTATACGCTGTGGACCTGGATATAAGGGGCGGTATACGCTGTGCACCTGTATATAAGGGGCGGTATACGCTGTGCACCTGTATATAAGGGGCGGTATACGCTGTGCACCTGTATACACGGGCACTATACGTCCATTCCTATATATAAGGGGCGGTATACGCTGTGCACCTGGATATAAGGGGCGGTATACGCTGTGCACCTGGATATAAGGGGCGGTATACGCTGTGCACCTGGATATAAGGGGCGGTATACGCTGTGCACCTGGATATAAGGGGCGGTATACGCTGTGCACCTGGATATAAGGGGCGGTATACGCTGTGCACCTGGATATAAGGGGCGGTATACGTCCATTCCTGTATATAAGGGGCGGTATACGCTGTGGACCTGGATATAAGGGGCGGTATACGCTGTGCACCTGTATATAAGGGGCGGTATACGCTGTGCACCTGTATATAAGGGGCGGTATACGCTGTGCACCTGGATATAAGGGGCGGTATACGCTGTGCACCTGGATATAAGGGGCGGTATACGCTGTGCACCTGGATATAAGGGGCGGTATACGCTGTGCACCTGGATATAAGGGGCGGTATACGCTGTGCACCTGTATATAAGGGGCGGTATACGCTGTGGACCTGGATATAAGGGGCGGTATACGCTGTGCACCTGTATATAAGGGGCAGTATACGCTGTGCACCTGTATATAAGGGGCGGTATACGCTGTGCACCTGTATATAAGGGGCGGTATACGCTGTGCACCTGTATATAAGGGGCAGTATACGCTGTGCACCTGTATATAAGGGGCGGTATACGCTGTGCACCTGTATATAAGGGGCAGTATACGCTGTGCACCTGTATATAAGGGGCGGTATACGCTGTGCACCTGTATATAAGGGGCGGTATACGCTGTGCACCTGGATATAAGGGGCGGTATACGCTGTGCACCTGGATATAAGGGGCGGTATACGCTGTGGACCTGTATATAAGGGGCGGTATACGTCCATTCCTGTATATAAGGGGCGGTATACGCTGTGCACCTGGATATAAGGGGCGGTATACGTCCATTCCTGTATATAAGGGGCGGTATACGCTGTGCACCTGGATATAAGGGGCAGTATACGCTGTGCACCTGGATATAAGGGGCGGTATACGCTGTGCACCTGGATATAAGGGGCGGTATACGCTGTGCACCTGGATATAAGGGGCGGTATACGCTGTGCACCTGGATATAAGGGGCGGTATACGCTGTGCACCTGTATATAAGGGGCGGTATACGCTGTGGACCTGGATATAAGGGGCGGTATACGCTGTGCACCTGGATATAAGGGGCGGTATACGCTGTGCACCTGGATATAAGGGGCGGTATACGCTGTGCACCTGGATATAAGGGGCGGTATACGCTGTGCACCTGGATATAAGGGGCGGTATACGCTGTGCACCTGGATATAAGGGGCGGTATACGCTGTGCACCTGGATATAAGGGGCGGTATACGCTGTGCACCTGGATATAAGGGGCGGTATACGCTGTGCACCTGGATATAAGGGGCGGTATACGCTGTGCACCTGGATATAAGGGGCGGTATACGCTGTGCACCTGTATATAAGGGGCGGTATACGCTGTGCACCTGGATATAAGGGGCGGTATACGCTGTGCACCTGGATATAAGAGGCGGTATACGCTGTGCACCTGGATATAAGGGGCGGTATACGCTGTGGACCTGGATATAAGGGGCGGTATACGTCCATTCCTGTATATAAGGGGCGGTATACGTCCATTCCTGTATATAAGGGGCGGTATACGCTGTGCACCTGGATATAAGGGGCAGTATACGCTGTGCACCTGTATATAAGGGGCGGTATACGCTGTGCACCTGTATATAAGGGGCAGTATACGCTGTGCACCTGGATATAAGGGGCGGTATACGCTGTGCACCTGGATATAAGGGGCGGTATACGCTGTGCACCTGTATATAAGGGGCGGTATACGCTGTGGACCTGGATATAAGGGGCGGTATACGCTGTGCACCTGTATATAAGGGGCGGTATACGCTGTGCACCTGTATATAAGGGGCGGTATACGCTGTGCACCTGGATATAAGGGGAGGTATACGTTGTGGACCTGGATATAAGGGGCGGTATACGCTGTGCACCTGGATATAAGGGGCAGTATACGCTGTGCACCTGTATATAAGGGGCGGTATACGCTGTGCACCTGGATATAAGGGGCGGTATACGCTGTGGACCTGGATATAAGGGGCGGTATACGCTGTGCACCTGGATATAAGGGGCGGTATACGCTGTGCACCTGGATATAAGGGGCGGTATACGCTGTGGACCTGGATATAAGGGGCGGTATACGCTGTGCACCTGGATATAAGGGGCAGTATACGTTGTGGACCTGTATATAAGGGGCGGTATACGCTGTGCACCTGGATATAAGGGGCAGTATACGCTGTGCACCTGTATATAAGGGGCGGTATACGCTGTGCACCTGGATATAAGGGGCGGTATACGCTGTGGACCTGGATATAAGGGGCGGTATACGCTGTGCACCTGGATATAAGGGGCGGTATACGCTGTGCACCTGGATATAAGGGGCGGTATACGCTGTGCACCTGGATATAAGGGGCGGTATACGCTGTGCACCTGGATATAAGGGGCGGTATACGCTGTGGACCTGGATATAAGGGGCGGTATACGTCCATTCCTGTATATAAGGGGCGGCATACGCTGTGCACCTGGATATAAGGGGCGGTATACGCTGTGGACCTGGATATAAGGGGCGGTATACGCTGTGCACCTGGATATAAGGGGCAGTATACGTTGTGGACCTGTATATAAGGGGCGGTATACGCTGTGCACCTGGATATAAGGGGCAGTATACGCTGTGCACCTGTATATAAGGGGCGGTATACGCTGTGCACCTGGATATAAGGGGCGGTATACGCTGTGGACCTGGATATAAGGGGCGGTATACGCTGTGCATCTGGATATAAGGGGCGGTATACGCTGTGCACCTGGATATAAGGGGCGGTATACGCTGTGGACCTGGATATAAGGGGCGGTATACGCTGTGCACCTGGATATAAGGGGCGGTATACGCTGTGGACCTGGATATAAGGGGCGGTATACGCTGTGGACCTGGATATAATGGGCGGTATACGCTGTGTACCTGTATATAAGGGGCGGTATACGTCCATTCCTGTATATAAGGGGCGGTATACGCTGTGCACCTGTATATAAGGGGCGGTATACGCTGTGGACCTGGATATAAGGGGCGGTATACGCTGTGGACCTGGATATAAGGGGCGGTATACGCTGTGCACCTGGATATAAGGGGCGGTATACGCTGTGGACCTGCATATAAGGGGCGGTATACGCTGTGGACCTGGATATAAGGGGCGGTATACGCTGTGCACCTGGATATAAGGGGCGGTATACGCTGTGCACCTGGATATAAGGGGCGGTATACGCTGTGCACCTGGATATAAGGGGCGGTATACGCTGTGCACCTGGATATAAGGGGCGGTATACGCTGTGGACCTGGATATAAGGGGCGGTATACGCTGTGCACCTGGATATAAGGGGCGGTATACGCTGTGGACCTGGATATAAGGGGCGGTATACGTCTATTCCTGTATATAAGGGGCAGTAGATGACGTGTATATACGCTCTGTAGCCCTGTATACAGGCAGACACAGATCAGCACGGTGTACACCACATCACACAGAGATAGGAGCAGCTGTCACCTGCCGCCGGTGTTCCCGGCTCCGTCACTCGGGTGCGCCCCCGCCCTGTCGCCGCCCGCAGACCAATGATGACTCCATGAAGCGCCAGGCTCCGGAGACAGAAGGGTTAACACGCCGCTCTCCGCTGCCCGCGCACTCCTCCTCCTCCTCCTCTCTCGCTTTGTGCATGAATGACGTCACCACGTCGCAGGACATATTACGTCGCTGGTTGTGGAGGCGGGAAAAAGTCAGGGACTTATGGGAGAGGGCGGGAAGATGTGAGGTGATTGGCGAGCTGGGGGCGGGGCGAGCTGGGGGCGGGGCGAGCTGGGGGCGGCCGCTAATGTGGTCACTCACTGAGGGGATCTGCGGCTGCGCATGACTCACTCTGGGTGGGGGGCATTTTCCTCTGAGCTGTGGGAGCCACAGGAGGTCAGCGACCCGACAGCAGCAGGATCAGGGCGAGTCAGAGCCCCGCAGACTGACCTGCAGCGGCCACTATCCTCCATGTGTCTGCTCAGACTGTCAGCACCAAAGAAAGAAGCACCAAAAGGAACCGAGGAGATAAAAAAAGAAACTTTATTAACTCGCTGTTTTGTCGCGGATTTTTCGTGTTTTTTTTCTGAAAATACGCGATAAATCCGCAAAATGAATGAACACGCTGCGTATGTTTCCGCAATGCGTTTTTATCACGGAAAAATACTCAGCATGTGCACAAAAATTGCGGAATGCATTCAAAATGATGGGATGCTTAACCCCTTCATGACCCAGCCTATTTTGACCTTAATGACCTTGCCGTTTTTTGCAATTCTGACCAGTGTCCCTTTATGAGGTAATAACTCAGGAACGCTTCAACGGATCCTAGCGGTTCTGAGATTGTTTTTTTTCATGACATATTGGGCTTCATGTTAGTGGTAAATTTAGGTCAATAAATTCTGTGTTTATTTGTGATAAAAACGGAAATTTGGCGAAAATTTTGAAAATTTGGCAAGTTTCACATTTTGAATTTTTATTCTGTTAAACCAGAGAGTTATGTGACACAAAATAGTTAATAAATAACATTTCCCACATGTTTACTTTACATCAGCACAATTTTGGAAACAAAATTTTTTTTTGTTAGGAAGTTATAAGGGTTAAAATTTGACCAGCGATTTCTCATTTTTACAACGAAATTTACAAAACCATTTTTTTTAGGGACCACCTCATATTTGAAGTCAGTTTGAGGGGTCTATATGGCTGAAAATACCCAAAAGTGACACCATTCTAAAAAATGCACCCCTCAAGGTGCTCAAAACCACATTCAAGAAGTTTATTAACCCTTCACAGCAGAAGCAACATGGAAAGAAAAAATGAACATTTAACTTTTTAGTCACAAAAATGATTTTTCAGCAACAATTTTTTTATTTTCCCAATGGTAAAAGGAGAAACTGAACAACGAAAGTTGTTGTCCAATTTGTCCTGAGTACGCTGATACCTCATATGTGGGGGTAAACCACTGTTTGGGCGCACAGCAGGGCTTGGAAGGGAAGGAGCGCCATTTGACTTTTTGATTGAAAAATTGGCTGCACTCTTTAGCGGACACCATGTCACGTTTGGAGAGCCCCCGTGTGCCTAAAAATTGGAGCTCCCCCACAAGTGACCCCATTTTGGAAACTAGACGCCCCAAGGAACTTATGTAGATGCATAGTGAGCCCTTTAAACCCCCAGGAGCTTCACAAATTGATCTGTAAAAATGAAAAAGTACTTTTTTTTCACAAAAAAATTCTTTTAGCCTCAATTTTTTCATTTTCACATGGACAACAGGATAAAATGGATCCTAAAATTTGTTGGGCAATTTCTCCTGAGTACACCGATACCTCACATGTGGGGGTAAACCACTGTTTGGGCACATGGTAAGGCTCGGAAGGGAAGGAGCGCCATTTGACTTTTTGAATGAAAAATGATCTCCATCGTTAGCGGACACCATGTCGCGTTTGGAGAGACCCTGTGTGCCTAAACATTGGAGCTCCCCCACAAGTGACCCCATTTTGGAAACTGGACCCCCCAAGGAACTTATCTAGATGCCTAGTAAGCACTTTAAACCCTCAGGTGCTTCACAAATTGATCCGTAAAAATGAAAAAGTACTTTTTTTTCACAAAAAATTTATTTTCACCTCAATTTTTTCATTTTCACATGGGCAATAGGATAAAATGGATCCTAAAATTTGTTGAGCAATTTCTCCCGAGTACGCCGATACCTCATATGTGGGGGTAAACCACTGTTTGGGAACACGGCAGGGCTCGGAAGGGAAGGCGCGCCTTTTGACTTTTTGAATGGAAAATTAGCTCCAATCATTAGCGAACACCATGTCGCGTTTGGAGAGCCCCTGTGCGCCTAAACATTGGAGATCCCCCACAAATGACCCCATTTTGGAAACTAGACCCCCAAAGGAACTTATCTAGATGCATATTGAGCACTTTGAACCCTCAAGTGCTTCACAGAAGTTTATAACGCAGAGCCATGAAAATAAAAAATAATTTTTCTTTTCTCAAAAATGGAATTTCCTATTTTGCCAATGGTAATAGGAGAAATTGGACCCCAAATGTTGTTGTCCAGTTTGTTCTGAGTACGCAGATACCCCATATGTGTGGGTAAACCACTGTTTGGGCGCACGGCAGGGCTCAGAAGTGAAGGCACGCCATTTGGCTTTTTAAATGGAAAATTAGCTCCAATCATTAGCGAACACCATGTCGCGTTTGGAGAGCCCCTGTGCGCCTAAACATTGGAGATCCCCCACAAATGACCCCATTTTGGAAACTAGACCCCCAAAGGAACTTATCTAGATGCATATTGAGCACTTTGAACCCTCAAGTGCTTCACAGAAGTTTATAACGCAGAGCCATGAAAATAAAAAAAAAATTTCTTTTCTCAAAAATGATTTTTTAGCCCGCAATTTTTTATTTTCCCAAGGGTAACAGGAGAAATTTGACCCCAAAAGTTGTTGTCCAGTTTCTCCTGAGTACGCTGATACCCCATATGTGGGGGTAAACCACTGTTTAGGCACATGCTGGGGCTCGGAAGTGAAGTAGTGACGTTTTGAAATGCAGACTTTGATGGAATGCTCTGCGGGAGTCACGGTGCGTTTGCAGAGCCCCTGATGTGGCTAAATAGTAGAAACCCCCCACAAGTGACCCCAGTTTGGAAACTAGACCCTGAAAGGAACTTATCTAGATGGGAGGTGAGCACTTTGAACCCCCAAGTGCTTCACAGAAGTTCATAACACAGAGCAGTGAAAATAATAAATACGTTTTCTTTCCTCAAAAATAATTTTTTAGCCCAGAATTTTTTAATTTTCCCAAGGGTAACAGGAGAAATTTGACCCCAATATTTGTTGTCCAGTTTCTCCTGAGTACGGTGATACCCCATATGTGGGGGTAAACTACTATTTGGGCACTTGCCGGGGCTCGGAAGTAAAGTAGTGACGTTTTGAAATACAGACTTTGATGGAATGGTCTGCGGGCGTCACGTTGCGTTTGCAGAGCCCCTGATGTGACTAAACAGTAGAAACCCCCCACAAGTGACCCCAGTTTGGAAACTAGACCCCGAAATGAAATTATCTAGATATGTGGTGAGCACTTTCAATCCCCAAGTGCTTCACAGAAGTTTATAACGCAGAGCCGTGAAAATAATAAATACGTTTTCTTTCCTCAAAAATAATTTTTTAGCCCAGAATTTTTTATTTTCCCAAGGGTTACAGGAGAAATTGGACCACAAAAGTTGTTGTCCAGTTTCTCCTGAGTACGCTGATACCCCATGTGTGGACGTAAACCACTGTTTGGGCACACGTCGGGGCTCAGAAGGGAAGTAGTGACTTTTGAAATGCAGACTTTGATGGAATGGTCTGCGGGCGTCACGTTGCGTTTGCAGAGCCCCTGGTGTGCCTAAACAGTAGAAACCCCCCACAAGTGACCCCATTTTGGAAACTAGACCCCCCAAGGAACTTATCCAGATATGTGGTGAGCACTTTGAACCCCCAAGTGCTTCACAGACGTTTACAACGCAGAGCCGTGAAAATAAAAAATAATTTTTCTTTCCTCAAAAATGATGTTTTAGCAAGCAATTTTTTATTTTCTCAAGGGTAACAGGAGAAATTGGACCCCAGTAATTGTTGCGCAGTTTGTCCTGAGTATGCTGGTACCCCATATGTGGGGGTAAACCACTGTTTGGGCACACGTCGGGGCTCGGAAGTGAGGAATCAATGGTGGCGCCATGTTGCGTTTGGAGACCCCTGATGTGCCTAAACAGTGGAAACCCCTCAATTCTGACGCCAACACTAACCCCAACACACCCCTAACCCTAATCCCAACTGTAGCCATAACCCTAATCACAACCCTAACCACAACCCTAATTCCAACCCTAACCCTAAGGCTATGTGCCCACGTTGTGGATTCGTGTGAGATATTTCCGCACCATTTTTGAAAAATCCGCGGGTAAAAGGCACTGCGTTTTACCTGCGGATTTACCGCGGATTGCCAGTGTTTTTTGTGCGGATTTCACCTGTGGATTCCTATTGAGGAACAGGTGTAAAACGCTGCGGAATCCGCACAAAGAATTGACATGCTGCGGAAAATACAACGCAGCGTTTCCGCGTGGTATTTTCCGCACCATGGGCACAGCGGATTTGGATTTCCATATGTTTACATGGTACTGTAAACGTGATGGAACACTGCTGCGGATCCGCAGCCAAATCCGCACCGTGTGCACATAGCCTAATTCTAAAGGTATGTGCACACGCTGCGGAAAACGCTGCGGATCCGCAGCAGTTTCCCATGAGTTTACAGTTCAATGTAAACCTATGGGAAACAAAAATCGCTGTACACATGCTGCAGAAAAACTGCACGGAAACGCAGCGGTTTACATTCCGCAGCATGTCACTTCTTTCTGCGGATTCCGCAGCGGTTTTACAACTGCTCCAATAGAAAATCGCAGTTGTAAAACCACAGCGGTTTAGCACTGCGGATTTATCAAATCCTCTGCGGAAAAATCCGCAGAGGACCAGAATACGTGTGCACATCCCGAACCCTACCCCTAACCCTAACCCTACCCCTAACCCTACCCCTACCCCTAACCTTAACCCTACCCCTAACCCTACCCCTAAGTGCGGAGTGCGGGGGGGGTTTGATTGGAGCACGGGGGGTGTGACTGGAGCACGGGGGGAGCGGACAGGAGGATGGGGGAGCGGAGCACAGGACGGAGGGGAGCGGAGCACAGATCGGAGGGCTGGGGGGGCGATCGGTGGGGTGAGGTGGGTGCACATAAGTGTTTCCAGCCATGGCCGATGATATTGCAGCATCGGCCATGGCTGGATTGTAATATTTCACCAGTTGAAGCCACCCCCCCTGGGCTAAACTACCACTCCCCCTGTCCCTGCAGGTCGGGTGAAATGGGAGTTAACCCTTTCACCCGATCTGCAGGGACGCGATCATTCTGTGACACAGCATATGCGTCACAGGTCGGATTGGCACCGACTTTCATGACGCATACGCTGTGTCACAGGTCGGGAAGGGGTTAATGTATGCGTTTTTGTCGTGAAAAAAAACGCGCAAAAAACATGAAAAATCCGGAACGTGTGCACATACCCTAAAACGCGTGCGGATTTTATGCAGAAAATCTCCGGTTTTGTTCATAATATTTCTGCATAAAATCCTGACGTGTGCACATAGCCTTAGACTAACAGTAAAACCATTAACCCCTTCAAGTCGCGGCCCTTTTTCGTTTTTGCGTTTTCATTTTTCACTTCCCTCCTTCCCAGAGCCATAACTTTTTTATTTTTTCCATCAATATGGTCATGTCAGGGCTTATTTTTTGCGGGACGAGTTGTACTTTTGATCGACATCATTGGTTTTACCATGTCTTTTACTAGAAAACGGGAAAAAAATTCCAAGTGTGGTGAAATTGCAAAAAAAGTGCAGTCCCACACTTGTTTTTTGTTTGGCTTTTTTGCTAGGTTCATTAAATGCTAAAACTAACCTTCCATTGTGATTCTCTAGGTCATTACGAGTTCATAGACATCTAACATGTCTAGGTTATTTTTTATCCAAGTGGTGAAAAAAAATTCAAAACTTTGCTTAAAGGGAAGCTGTCACCCCGAAAATCGCGGGTGAGATAAGCCCCCGATGTTACCTGAAAGAGGAGAAAAAGACGTTAGATTATACTCACCCAGGCGCGGTCCTGCTGCTGGTCCGGTCGGATGGGTGTCTCCGGTCCGCTGCGGCGCCTCCTTTTATGAACAGGTAATTCAGAACCACAATGGACCTTGAAGTTCAGAGCACACAAGGTGACCTTGATTTCCAATCTAATACTGGGTTATGGACTTGTAGCCATGGCAACCCCAACACGACTGGTGTGCAGGAGCCATGCACATGGTCAGCTGGGTCCAATACTGAGGCTTATTCTTGGCCAAAGGCGTAGCATCAATTCCTCTCAATGGAATAGGACACTGCAAGGGCTCCAAGACAAACCCACAGCGCCTAGCAAACTCCAAGTCCATCAAATTCAGGGCAGCGCCTGAATCCACAAATGCCATGACAGAATAGGAAGACAAAGAGCAGATCAAAGTAACGGACAAAAGAAATTTCGACTGTACCGTACCAATGGTGGCAGACTTAGCGAACCGCTTAGTGCGCTTAGGACAATCAGAGATAGCATGAGTGGAATCACCACAGTAGAAACACAGCCCATTCTGACGTCTGTGTTCTTGCCTTTCAGCTCTGGTCAAAGTCCTATCGCACTGCATAGGCTCAGGTTTATGCTCAGATAATACCGCCAAATGGTGCACAGATTTACGCTCACGCAAGCGTCGACCGATCTGAATGGCCAAAGACATAGACTCATTCAGACCAGCAGGCATAGGAAATCCCACCATGACATCCTTAAGGGCTTCAGAGAGACCCTTTCTGAAAATAGCTGCCAGCGCGCATTCATTCCATTGAGTGAGCACGGACCACTTTCTAAACTTCTGACAATAAATCTCTATCTCATCCTGACCCTGACACAGAGCCAGCAAATTTTTCTCTGCCTGATCCACTGAATTAGGTTCGTCGTACAGCAATCCGAGCGCCAGAAAAAACGCATCAATATTACATAATGCAGAATCTCCTGGCGCAAGGGAAAATGCCCAGTCTTGAGGGTCGCCACGTAATAAAGAAATAATGATTTTAACTTGTTGAACTGGGTCACCAGAGGAGCGGGGTTTCAAAGCCAGAAACAGTTTACAATTATTTTTAAAATTCAAAAACTTAGCTCTATCTCCAAAAAATAACTCAGGAATAGGAATTTTAGGTTCTAACATAGGATTCTGAACCACTAAATCTTGAATGTTCTGTACTCTTATAGTGAGATTATCCATCAAAGAGGACAGACCCTGAATATCCATGTCCACACCTGTGTTCTGAACCACCCTGATGTAAAGGGGAAAAGAAAGACAGATCACAGTGCAAAGAAAAAAAAATGGTCTCAGAACTTCTCTTTTCCCTCTATTGAGAAGCATTAGTACTTTGGGCCTCCAGTACTGTTATGAACAGGTAATTCAGAACCACAATGGACCTTGAGGTTCAGAGCACACAAGGTGACCTGACATTTACCAAAAACATAGGACAAGCTCTGAGACGTGGAAACTCTGCTGACCGCAATCCCTAATCCTAACACACCACACTAGAGGTAGCCGTGGATTGCGCCTAACGCTCCCTATGCAACTCGGCACAGCCTGAGAAACTAACTAGCCCTGAAGATAGAAAAAATAAGCCTACCTTGCCTCAGAGAAATTCCCCAAAGGAAAAGGCAGCCCCCCACATATAATGACTGTGAGTAAAGATGAAATACAAACACAGAGATGAAATAGATTTAGCAAAGTGAGGCCCGACTTACTGAATAGACCGAGGATAGGAAAGATAGCTTTGCGGTCAACACAAAAACCTACAAACAACCACGCAGAGGGGCAAAAAGACCCTCCGCACCGACTAACGGTACGGAGGTGCTCCCTCTGCGTCTCAGAGCTTCCAGCAAGCAAGAAAAAACCAATATAGCAAGCTGGACAGAAAATATAGCAAACAAAAATAACACAAGCAGAACTTAGCATATGCAGGATAGAGAGGCCACAGGAACGATCCAGAAGGAAGCAAGACCAATACTAGAACATTGACTGGAGGCCAGGATCAAAGCACCAGGTGGAGTTAAATAGAGCAGCACCTAACGACTTAACCTCATCACCTGAGGAAGGAAACTCAGAAGCCGCAGTACCACTCTCATCCACCAAAGGAAGCTTATAGACAGAACCAGCCGCAGTACTACTCACGACCACAGGAGGGAGCTTGGCCACAGAATTCACAACAGTACCCCCCCCTTGAGGAGGGGTCACCGAACCCTCACCAGAGCCCCCAGGCCGACCAGGATGAGCCACATGAAAGGCACGAACCAGATCGGCAGCATGGACATCAGAGGCAAAGACCCAGGAATTATCTTCCTGACCATAACCTTTCCACTTAACCAGATACTGGAGTTTCCGTCTCGAAACACGAGAATCCAAAATCTTCTCCACAATATACTCCAATTCCCCTTCAACCAAAACCGGAGCAGGAGGATCAATAGATGGAACCACAGGTGCCACGTATCTCCGCAACAATGACCTATGGAACACGTTATGGATGGAAAAAGAAGCCGGAAGAGTCAAACGAAAAGACACAGGATTAAGAACCTCAGAAATCCTATATGGACCAATGAAACGAGGCTTAAATTTAGGAGAGGAAACCTTCATAGGAATATAACGAGATGACAACCAAACCAAATCCCCAACACGAAGTCGGGGACCCACACAGCGCCTGCGGTTAGCGAAACGTTGAGCCTTCTCCTGGGACAAAGTCAAATTGTCCACTACATGAGTCCAAATCTGCTGCAACCTATCCACCACAGTATCCACACCAGGACAGTCCGAAGACTCAACCTGCCCTGAAGAGAAACGAGGGTGGAACCCAGAATTGCAGAAAAACGGCGAAACCAAAGTAGCCGAGCTGGCCCGATTATTAAGGGCGAACTCAGCCAAAGGCAAAAAGGACACCCAATCATCCTGATCAGCAGAAACAAAACATCTCAGATATGTTTCCAAGGTCTGATTGGTTCGTTCAGTCTGGCCATTTGTCTGAGGATGGAAAGCCGAGGAAAAAGACAAATCAATGCCCATCCTAGCACAAAAGGCTCGCCAAAACCTCGAAACAAACTGGGAACCTCTGTCAGAAACGATGTTCTCTGGAATGCCATGTAAACGAACCACATGCTGAAAAAACAATGGCACCAAATCAGAGGAGGAAGGCAATTTAGACAAGGGCACCAAATGGACCATCTTAGAGAAGCGATCACAAACCACCCAAATGACCGACATTCTTTGAGAGACGGGGAGATCTGAAATAAAATCCATAGAGATATGTGTCCAAGGCCTCTTCGGGACCGGCAAGGGCAAAAGCAACCCACTGGCACGAGAACAGCAGGGCTTAGCCCGAGCACAAATCCCACAGGACTGCACAAAAGAACGCACATCCCGTGACAGAGACGGCCACCAAAAGGATCTAGCCACCAAATCTCTGGTACCAAAGATTCCAGGATGACCAGCCAACACCGAACAATGAACCTCAGAGATAACTTTATTCGTCCACCTATCAGGGACAAACAGTTTCTCCGCTGGGCAACGGTCAGGTCTATTAGCCTGAAATTTTTGCAGCACCCGCCGCAAATCAGGGGAGATGGCAGACAAAATTACCCCCTATTTGAGAATACCCGCCGGCTCAGACAAACCCTGAGAATCGGGCACAAAACTCCTAGATAGAGCATCCGCCTTCACATTTTTAGAGCCCGGAAGGTACGAAACCACAAAGTCAAAACGGGAGAAAAACAGTGACCAACGAGCCTGTCTAGGATTCAACCGTTTGGCAGACTCGAGATAAGTCAAGTTTTTGTGATCAGTCAAGACCACCACGCGATGCTTAGCTCCTTCAAGCCAATGACACCACTCCTCGAATGCCCACTTCATGGCTAGCAACTCTCGATTGCCAACATCATAATTTCGCTCAGCAGGCGAAAATTTCCTGGAAAAGAAGGCGCATGGTTTCATCACCGAGCAATCAGAACTTCTCTGCGACAAAACAGCCCCTGCTCCAATTTCGGAAGCATCAACCTCGACCTGGAACGGAAGCGAAACATCTGGTTGGCACAACACAGGGGCAGAAGAAAAACGACGCTTCAACTCCTGAAAAGCTTCCACAGCAGCAGAAGACCAATTGACCACATCAGCACCCTTCTTGGTCAAATCAGTCAACGGTTTAGCAATGCTAGAAAAATTAGCGATGAAGCGACGATAAAAATTAGCAAAGCCCAGGAACTTCTGCAGACTCTTCAGAGATGTTGGCTGAGTCCAATCATAAATAGCCTGAACTTTAACAGGGTCCATCTCGATAGTAGAAGGAGAAAAAATGAACCCCAAAAATGAAATCTTCTGAACACCAAAGAGACACTTTGACCCCTTCACAAACAAAGAATTAGCACGCAGGACCTGGAACACCATTCTGACCTGCTTCACATGAGACTCCCAATAATCCGAGAAGACCAAAATATCATCCAAGTATACAATCAGGAATTTATCCAGGTACTCTCGGAAGATTTCATGCATAAAGGACTGAAATACTGATGGAGCATTAGAAAGTCCGAATGGCATAACCAGGTACTCAAAATGGCCTTCGGGCGTATTAAATGCTGTTTTCCATTCATCGCCCCGTTTGATACGCACAAGATTATACGCACCACGAAGATCTATCTTGGTGAACCAACTAGCCCCCTTAATCCGAGCAAACAAATCAGACAGCAGCGGCAAGGGGTACTGAAATTTGACCGTAATTTTATTTAGAAGGCGGTAATCAATACAAGGTCTCAGCGAACCATCCTTCTTGGCCACAAAAAAGAAACCCGCTCCCAATGGCGACGATGACGGGCGAATATGACCCTTCTCCAAAGACTCCTTCACGTAACTCCGCATAGCGGCGTGCTCAGGTACAGATAAATTAAACAGTCGACCCTTAGGAAACTTACTACCAGGAATCAAATCGATAGCACAATCACAATCCCTATGCGGAGGTAGGGCATTGGACTTGGGCTCATCGAATACATCCCGGTAATCAGACAAGAACTCTGGGACCTCAGAAGGGGTAACGGACCGCGTTATGCCGCGGGTAACTCACTCCGTTACCGCTGCTATTAACCCTGTGTGTCCAAGTTCTTACTATTGATGCTGCCTATGCAGCATCAATAGTAAAAAGATGTAATGTGAAAAATAATTTAAAAAAAAACCTGCTATTCTCACCTTCCATAGTACGACGATGCGCTCGCGCCTGCCACCAGCTTCCGATCCCAGAGATGCATTGCGAAATTACCCAGAAGACTTAGCGGTCTCGCAAGACCGCTAAGTGATCTGGGTAATTTCGCAATGCATCCTGGGAACGCAAGATGGCGGCAGCCGCGCACATCGCCAGAGGTTCGCTGGATCTACGCTGGATCCCGCCGGGTGAGTATATAACTATTTTTTATTTAAATTATATTTTTTAACAGGGATATGGTGCCCACACTGCTAAATACTACGTGGGCTGTGTTAGATACCGCATGGCTGCTATATACTACATTGGCAGTGTTATATACTACGTGGCTGTGTTCTATACTGCGTGAGCTGCGTTATATATTACGTGGCCAGTGTTATATACTACGTGGCTGTGTTCTATACTGCGTGCTATATACTACGTGGCCACTGTTAGATACTATGTGGGCTGTGTTATATATTATGTGGCCAGTGTTACATACTACGTGGGCTGTGTATATACTGCGTAGCTGCTATATACTGTGTGGGCTGTGTTATATACTACGTGGGCTGTGTTATTTACTGCGAGGCCTATATTAACGCATTGGATATTCTACAATATGTATTTATGTATATAGCAGCCACATGGTATATACCACAGGCCACGTAGTACTCCTATATACTAGTGGCCTGTGCTATATACTATGTGGCTGCTATATACATACATACATATTCTAGAATACCCGATGTGTTAGAATCGGGCCACCATCTAGTTCTTTATATAAATGCACTCGATTTCTGCAACCCGTGATCACATGACTGTTTTGTTTTTTTAAAATACTTTTGGCAGTTTTATTCACATCACGATCTTTATCAAAAACAGTAAACTTTCCGTTCTTACACTGGTCACTGAGGTTAGTTTAGATCCAGAAAAGTTTGGCCCGTCCGCACCCTAAAATAGTATTGTCCCCTCACCAGGGGGTCCATCCCAGACAGAAGATCCAAATGCAAATGAAGAGAAGGACAGAGCCACACCAGGAAGTGAAAAAGCAGCTCACATTTTATTCTGCCTCCTGCCGCAGGAGGCAGAATAAAATGTGAGCTGCTTTTTCACTTCCTGGTGTGGCTCTGTCCTTCTCTTCATTTGCATGAGGTTAAATTCCTGAAACAACTGGAAAAAAATCCTTAGTGTCCAGTGTGAAAACTGTAAGATATCAATTTTTTTTAATTTATATTTAATTTTAAAGTGATTGGTTAAAATACATCCGAATTTCTGGAATTACAGAAAGTTCCGTCTCTTGCACTAACCACTGATTGCAAGTCATCGCTTAGGCCTCATTAAGGGGCACTTAACCGTTACTGCAAATGCCATAAATGCCCCCTCTGGTGCCACCACCTATCGGGGGAATGGCGGTCCATCAATCCCCCCACACTGCAGTCTCCATATACTTCAGTGGAGATATAACTACACATGGAGGAACCTCCTCATAACATTTTATGGAGAATGTGGCTGGAACTTTGTGACTAAGGGTCAGATAATAACTGCACGTAGCTGTAGAATGGCGTCAGCATCAATGTTACTGTTGGGCCCTTAGCAGCTGGGCCTGAAGCAGTGATGTCACAGTGTAGAACTCGATGACATCATCTAATGTATGACATCACAATGGGAACAAAGGAGTAAGGCCTATGTAATGCCTGCGCGCAGACCAGGGGCTGTCATTTGTGTGACTCCCTACTGGATACACAAAGCTACAGGAGGAATTCGAAGGAGAAAGAAAGTGACGCCATCATGAGGATTCATGGACGTCCCCGTTATGGCCAGCGGCTGCTGGTCAAGGCTCTCTCTTACTGCAAGTCAATTGGCTTTAGCCTTCTGACCAGATACAGGAAATCTCAACGCAATTGGAGAACTCTGCTGAAGGATTGCTTCCAGGCCGCCAAATCTGCCACCATTCCAGCGGTCAGGAGCATCAGGTCAGTTGCTAAAAAAAGGCGTAGAGACCACGTCATCAGCCAAGACAGCGGTGACAAGAGCCCAACCTACATAGTAGGTGATACTGAGCCCACTTCTAGCATTGCAGAAAGTGGAGAGGGGCTGCCACAAACAAGACCCCAGGATCTTGCCGATCCAGAATGTGCACAAGATGCACCCGAGGGGCTACCACAAACAAGACCCCGAGACAATCTAAAAAGGAAAGCATCAACATCTGAGGACAGTCAGTCCGAGATGCTGCCACCAGCCAAGAGAGCTGCTACAGAAAATGTTACTGATATACTTAGAGAAGTAACCCCGGAGATGGAGACCCCAGAAGTGGAGATGCCCGATATTGGGAACCAGGAGGACAAACTACGTCCAGACCTCTTAACCATCCTGCAGAGCAAAGGGATGAAAGGCTACCTGGATGACGAGATCATCATCATGGCCCAGGACCTGCTGCGGAGCCAGTTTCAGGGTTTTGATGGCCTGCAGCCCCCCTGCGCTCTTATGGTACCAGGGTACAGCGTAAGGAAGAATGCTGTACAAATCCACTATGATGAGGAGAGGGAGCACTGGCTGACAACCTGCTATAAAAATGGCCAAATCTTTGTGTCTGACAGCACGAAGTCCAGGAATCTGTCTCCATCCATCCGTAAGCAGATTACCAACATGTACGGTGAAGTGTTCGACAATCCCCTGAAACATCTGAGATTTATCGATGTGGATCAGCAGAAGAACTGCTACGACTGTGGCGTATATGCTATAGCGTTTGCCTACGAGCTTATGGCAGATGGCGGTGAACCCAGAGCTGAGTTCCAGCATGAGAAGATGAGGACTCATCTAATATCCTGCCTGCAGACTGGCAGGATCAGCGGATTTCCCAAAAAGGTCAAGCAGTGACTCCATGTCTATAAACGGCATGTAGCGTCCATGATGAAGCGATCGCCCCGGCCTTCACCGGACACGACCCGGGACCACAGACCAGTCTGCACCAGTAAGTTACCATGGACTTTCCATAATACCCTCAATATAGTGAATGTATAAATATGATGGGGGGCCTGCTGCCATTATTGGGGGTGTCTGATCTTCATTGTTTTTACTTCTTATTTCAGAGAAAGCATGAAGCGAGTAAATCCGGCCGTCACATCCAGGCCCAGAGATGGATCGCATCGGACGCCCTCAAACCCTAAATCATGTAAGTTCATTGTTTAAAGAGTTTATAAGACGTCTTCAGCTACTGGATAGTAGTTGCTCAATTTGTTTTTGTGTTAAATGGCCACAGTGTGAACGTGCTCGTACATATTGCACAAATACCAACATGTGTTCCGGCTTATTTCTATTGTTTTGCTTTACTTTTTTGTACTATGTACATACAGGGATGTGGCTCCCCTTTTTGGCTATGCATCTTGTACACGGGCAGGTGCAAAACAGTCACAGTCAGGTCTAGGTCTTGCTCTGCTCCCATTTATTTTGATGTCTTCTGACTCATAGCGAGTTGAACTACAAACGTTAGGGTCCATCCTGCTTGGATTCACCTTGTCGCGGTGGCATGGCTTTTATACTCATTTGATCAAAATAATGTCAGCCAGGTCCCCAATATAGATCACATGTACTATTACTATTACTGTTTATTTCCTGCAGGGGATTCGCTCTTTTTGTTCTTCCCTAGGTTATGGCTGTGATGTCACAATCTACATGGAACTTTGGTGTCACAATCTCATCGATGATATCATAATGAATATGATGGGGGGCGTGCTGCCATTATTGGGGGTGTCTAATATTCATTTCTTTACTCCTAATTCCAGAAAGAGCACGAAGTGAGTAACTCCAGCCATCACATCCAGGCCAGAGATTGATCGCATCGGACGCCCTCAAACCCTAAATCACGTAAGTTCCTTGTTACAGAGTTACTACAACGTCTTCTCATATGATAATATATGTATATCATCAAAAGTCATGTTGTCAGACAAGGCAGGGAGTGTCATTGCTGCCATTATTGGGGCCGTCTGATCTTCATTGTTTTTACTTTTTGTTTAAGATCAGGAAGTGACTCCATGTCTATAAACGGCAGGTAGAGTCTATGACGGTCCAAGAGATCGACTCCTATCTTCAACTGGACACGACCCAGTCCACAGACCAGTCTGCACCAGTAAGTAACCATGGACTTTCAATAATACCCTCAATATAGTGAATGTATAAATATGGTGAGCGGTGTGCTGCTATTATTGGGGGCATCGGATCTTCATTGTTTTTACTTTTTGTTTAAGGTCAGGACGTGACTCCATGTCTATAAACGGCAGGTAGAGTCTGTGATCCAGCACCGCCCAGGGGAAGGGCAGTCTGTCAGCCATGGTTCCCTAGAGGTTTCCTCCACTGGGGGTTTTTCTCTCCTGAGCGCTGATGGACGACTCTCTGTGAGTCCAGGACCCATCATCATCATCATTATCATCATGGTGGGAACTACTACATGTGACATCTTAGAAGAAGCTAATAAAGAATTCAATTATTATTTAGCAGCTATGTATCTGAGCTGAGTCTTATTATGTATCATCACAGAATATTTAGTACAGGAGGTGGTGAACCTCGGGGGGAATATACATTTTAGTGTTATACTACTGTCATGTATATACAGTATTTGACCTCAGCTTGTTCCCAGCTGTAATATGCAGGTTTCTTGTTCTCTATATACAGTATACGCCTTATAAATAAATGTATATACTGATCTGTATGAATATTACACAGGTATTCTGATCAGCCATGATTTTCGTCCAACTATAGACATTGATCGCAGATCCATGAAATGTGTGATTAATCTAATGAGTGCCCCTTTAAGATATGTTCCATTGGGGAGAACAGGTGGTCCACATTACCCTTTCATTTGCTGCAGGTATGCAGAGACCTCCAATCTCTAAACAGATGGGGTGACTATCAGGCCATAATACTTTGTTGGCAAAATACCCCTTTTATGATGTCCTGCCTGGTATGAATGATCAGGGTCAGCCCATCAGACCAACAGACTAATTTAGCCCCGAGGGTTTTCCTACCAAATCCCCTAGAAATTAGATTTTATCAAAGGCAGAAGCAGCCAGCAACCATGCGAGAACTCCGCTTATCGATGTCTCTCCATGTAAGCCAACACCAGGTGGTCAAGTGGACGACCCCACTGTATAACATCCATATGACCCAGTGAGGCATACAGACAGGGCTTATCTTCATGGGGTAACCCTGTATAATGCATTAGGAAAATATTACCTGTCTATTACACCAGCCATAAAAGTATGACTGGTGGACGCCCAACATCCCCATCCCCACCATTGTTGAGAATAAGAGGCCCACGAAATCTCCTGCAGGTTCCTATCTATCCCTGTACACACTTGCTGAACCCCATCAGCTCTCAGACTGAGAATGAAGACTTTATCCTTATGATCAAAAGCTTCCGACTCCAATCATTGTGATAGTCAACAAACTGCCCGAAGAATGATTGAAGTGGAGAATATTGTGTATAGGATGGCACCTAACCATGGTGCCCAATCAGCGCTGGCGTCACTGTCCCCGGCTTTGGATGTTTTGAACATGAAGAGGAAGTCCGGGCTGTAGCTGATCGCTGACTTCCTCTTCATGCTCAAAACGTCCGAAGGTGGAGGCAGTGATGCCAGCGCTGATTGGGTGCCAGGGTCACGTGTCACAACAACCACATGAGATCCCTGGGACCACCAATGCCTATACTGCTGGAAATGCGCAAGAGACGAGTATAAGCTATTTTATTTTATCTGGGTCAGACATTTAGATCAAGAAGGGGTTGTCCTAGTAGTGGATCCCCTTTAAGAGTAAGTGCTTGGTTATCTTTTCAATGTGCCCAACAATAGAGGGACTAGTACAGCCCTTTCCTTGTGGTTTAAAAAATCTTGCGTGCCAGTCTCTTCCTCTTCCCTTCCTGGAGGTGCTCACTCGGACTCACATTATACTTTTATAATATCTGCTCTATGAACAGAATATGAGGGGTTTCACAAACAAATTGAAGCATTTTTAGGAGCCAAAAGTTATAAATGTAACTTTTTTATTTATATATGTGAACATATATTTAAAATGACTGAATGTGGTCAAAACTCCTCCCACCCATGGTTGAAACCCCGCTTACTTGCAATCAGCCAATTAAATTGATGAATGGGCAGGGTTTGGCTCAGGTGGGTGGAGTTATGCCCAGTGAGAACCAGTCAGAGAATTCAGTGGTTCTCACTGGGGTGTTGGCTCCCATCGTTCACAGCAGGGATCCGGCTCTTTGTACTGGATCGTTCACGAATGACCCATCACTAGTGAGGACGTTCAGTCACCTGCACAGTCACCTCAGCAGTACAGCTGTCAATGCCTTCTTTCACACTCACCATATTTGATGCGTTTTTCCGCTGTTATAATTTTACCTGAAAAGTTGAGGCGTCGTGTTACATTTTACGTCAGTACAGTTTTGTACAATCCCCCTAGGAGCCTGGATCGCTTCTCTGCCTCACATAGACTTTCCACCAGCCAGTCACAGAAGAAAAGGTTACCCAGTTCCTCGCCTTTCTCGCCCTGCTATCTGCAGCTGTGACCCTATTCCCTCACATCTCCTACAGTCCCTTTCCCCGGCTGTCACCACTCACTCATCCGGTATCTCTCCCTCTTCATTTATACACACCAGCATACATCCATTACTATAAACCAGAACTGCGCTGCTGACTACAGACCGGTCTTTAATCCTCCCTTCATCTCTATTGGCATGAAGGACACTGTTCTCTCCTGGTTGTACTCCTACCTCTCTGACCGCTAATTCACTGTACATTTGTTGGCTCCTCGTCCTCTTCCCCTTACTGTTGGAGTTCCTCAGGATTTGGTCCTAGGCCCCTTCCTCTTCCCTCCATACATTGCCCCTAGATTCTGTTTTCAGTACCATCTCTCTGTCAATGATACCCAATGATACAGGGTCTCCTGATATCATCCCTGTATTATTACACAACACCAGTGATTGTCCGCTGTCTCTAACATCATGTCCTCCTTCCATCTAACACGGAATCTGTCAAAACCTGAACTCCTTGTGTTTCCTCCTCCGCTAACCTACCTGTGCCCGATATTGCCATCTCCATGTGTGGCTCTACCATTACTCCCCTGCAGCACTCTCACTGTCTTGGGGTCATATGTGACACAGAACTGTCTTTTATTCCCTATAGCTGCTCGCTCATGTCACCTGTATCTATAACAACATCTCAAACCGTTTCTTACTTTTTAAACTAAAAGTTCTTACTCTCTTATTCATTCTCGTCTGGACTACTACAACTCTCTACTGATCATTTTCCTTCTAACCAAACTGATTATTCTCTAATCTTTACTGAATGCAGCAGCCAGGGTTGTGTTTCTGTCCAGCAATTACACTGATGCCTCCCCCCTGTGCCAGTCATTACAGTGGTTACCCATCTGCTACAGAATATAATACAAACTTATCTCTCTCACCCACAAAGCACTCCACAATTCTGCACTTCCCTACATCTCCTCCCTCATATATCTTCTCACACTACCCGTGCCCTCTGTTCCGCAACTGATCTAAGAGTAACATCTTCCATAATTCAAACCTCCCATCTTCCTGTCCAAGACTTCTCTCGCGCTGCCCCCTTTTTCTGGAATACACTACCCCGGAAGATCTTACCAATACCTATCCCCCACATTTTAGTGTGCTTTAAGAAAATCTCTCTTTAGACAGGCCTATCGCCAAACTTCCCTAACCTAACACCCTGTTACCTCCTTCTCAATGTTAATCATAATCTGCTCCCTCTTATTCATCTGTCTCCACATCCTCCTTGTACCCAATAGGACACGGTAACTGCACTTACAGATCCTGGCTGATGACGGATCCTGCAGCTTTATATGAGAACTCCTAATTTTTATAATGATTGTTAGGCCATACATGACAAGCGCTTGTTACCTAACGTGTCTCCTCACTTTCCTTATAGATTGTAGCTTGCGAACAGAAGGGACCTCGCTCCTCCTGTAACTGCTGAATTATGTGTTACTTTGTATTGTCTTTATTGTCAGTATATGTCCCAGCCTAATTGTACTGTGCTGCGGAATATGTTGTCGCTATAGGAAGACAATTATCATTATTTTACAAATCACACTGTTTACTTAGTGTGCATGGGAGGCGGACAGTAATTTGGGCAGTAAACCACTTTTTATGTGTGTGTTTGCCTTCCTGAGACAGCCCAACAAATTTGTAATGGCTTACAAGTTTCTGTCGATCAGATGTAGATGAGTAAAACATTGCAGGCCGCGGCCATCTGCCAGTCTGTACAACTGTCCTCCGCTAACTCGCTATATTATTTTTCATAACTGTAGTGGTCCCAGAGGTCATACTTCCAGAATTCTGTCACCCAGGCTCAGACTGGCCCACCGGGGAACCGGAGGATACTCCGGTGGGCCCTGGCACTGACACCTACTGGCAGGGCCCCCACTGCTCCAGGGCCTCCCCCCCGCTCCAGGGCCCACCCCCCGCTCCAGGCCCCCCCCCCCCCGCTCCAGGGCCCCCCCCGCCGCCCGCCTTGAATACTCACCCTGTTCCAGCGATGGTCTCGGCGTCTGCACTGCAGGTCGTCCTGAACGAGCGGTCACGTGACACCGCTCATTAAGATCATGAATATGCGCATATTCATGATCTTAATGAACGGTGTCACATGACCGCTCAAGCAGGAAGAAGCTGCTGCGTCGGCGCCGCCGCCTGCCTGGAGTCGGGACAGAGCGCGAGGGATGTCGACACGGCCGTGCAGTGGAACAGGTGAGTATGAGGGACGGAGGGGACGGAGGGGATGAAGGAGGACATAAGCCGGTGCGCCGAGCAGGTGCGGGTGCAGAGAGATAAGCCGCCATGCAGGGGGGAATCTAAGCCATGCAGGGGGGAATATAAGCCATACAGGGGGGAATATAAGCCATACAGGGGGGAATATAAGCCATACAGGGGGGAATATAAGCCATACAGGGGGGAATATAAGCCATGCATACGGGGGGAATATGAGCCATACAGGGGGGAATATAAGCCATACAGGGGGAATATAAGCCATGCAGGGGGGAATATAAGCCATGCATACGGGGGGAATATGAGCCATACAGGGGGGGAATATAAGCCATACAGGGGGAATATAAGCCATGCAGGGGGGAATATAAGCCATGCAGACGGGGGGGAATATGAGCAATACAGGGGGGAATTGTTGTGAATTCTGTGGCTGAGTTCACTTCTGTGGTCACAAGTGGTATTGCAGTCTCTGGGCTTCCTCCCTCAGGTGTTTTGGTGAGCTCGTTGGCTGCCTTGCTATTTAGCTCCTCCTGAGTCTGTCTTCCTTGCTCCTTGTCTATGTTCCAGTGTTGGATCTGAGCTACTGCATCTTTCCTTGGGCCTGCTGCTCTGCTAGATAAGTGCTTCTAGTTTGTTTTCTGTTTTTTCTGTCCAGCTTGCTATTAACTTTTGCTGGAAGCTCTGAGAAGCAAAGGGGTGCACCGCCGTGCTGTTAGTTCGGCACGGTGGGTCTTTTTGCCCCTTTGCGTGGTTTTCGTTTTAGGGTTTTTTGTAGACTGCATAGTTCTCTTTGCTATCCTCGCTCTGTCTAGAATATCGGGCCTCACTTTGCTGAATCTATTTCATTCCTACGTTTGTCTTTTCATCTTGCTAACAGTCATTATATGTGGGGGGCTGCCTATTCCTTTGGGGTATTTCTCTGAGGTAAGTCAGGCTTGTATTTCTATCTTCAGGCTAGTCAGCTCCTCAGGCAGTGCCGAGTTGCATAGGTAGTGATAGGCGCAATCCACTGCTGCTTATAGTTGTGTGAGGATAGATCAGGTACTGCAGTCTACAGAGATTCCACGTCTCAGAGCTCGTCCTATTGTTTTTGGTTATTGCCAGATCTCTGTATGTGCGCTGATTACTGCACGCTGTGTTGCCTGATTGCCAGCCATAACAGTACAAGGAGCCCACCAATGATTCCCAATAGAGGGAAAAAAGAAATCCTGACATCATTTTTTTTTCTTAGCTCTGTCTTCAGTCTTTTTTTCCCCTAGACATTAGAGTGCTTCAGGACACAGCTGTGGACATGGATAATCAGGCTCTGTGCTCCTCAATTGATAATCTCGTTGTAAATGTACAAAAGATTCAAGATACAATTGATCAGAAATCGATGCTAGAACCAAGAATTCCGATTCCTGATTTGTTTTTTGGTGACAGAACTAAGTTCCTGAGCTTCAGAAATAATTGTAAGCTATTTTTGGCCTTGAAACCTCATTCTTCTGGTAATCCTATTCAACAGGTTTTGATTATTATTTCTTTTTTGCGCGGCGACCCACAGGACTGGGCGTTTTCTCTTGCACCAGGAGATTCTGCATTGAGTAATGTTGATGCATTTTTCCAGGCGCTGGGATTGCTTTACGATGAGCCTAATTCAGTGGATCAGGCTGAGAAAAATCTGCTGGCTTTATGCCAGGGTCAGGATGATGTAGAAGTATATTGTCAGAAATTTAGGAAGTGGTCAGTACTCACTCTGTGGAATGAATCTGCACTAGCGGCTTTGTTCAGAAAGGGTCTCTCTGAAGCTCTTAAGGATGTAATGGTGGGATTTCCTATGCCTGCTGGTTTGAATGAGTCTATGTCCTTGGCCATTCAGATCGGTCGTCGCTTGCGCGAGCGTAAATCTGTGCACCATCTGGCGGTATTGTCTGAGAGTAAACCTGAGCCTATGCAGTGCGACAGGACTATGACTAAAGTAGAACGGCAAGAACACAGACGTCTGAACAGACTGTGTTTCTATTGTGGTGATTCTACTCATGCTATTTCTAATTGTCCTAAACGCACTAGGCGGTTCGATAGCTCTGCCGTTATTGGTACTGTACAGTCCAAATTCCTTTTGTCCATTACCTTAATGTGCTCTTTGTCATCGTATTCTGTCATGGCGTTTGTGGATTCAGGCGCTGCCCTGAATCTGATGGATTTGGATTATGCTAAACGTTGTGGATTTTTCTTGGAGCCTTTGCGGTGTCCTATTCCGTTGAGAGGAATTGATGCTACACCTTTGGCCAAGAATAAGCCTCAGTACTGGGCCCAGCTGACCATGTGCATGGCTCCTGCACATCAGGAAGTTATTCGCTTTCTGGTACTGCATAATTTGCATGATGTGGTCGTGTTGGGGTTGCCATGGCTACAAACCCATAATCCAGTATTGGATTGGAACTCTATGTCGGTAACCAGCTGGGGTTGTCAGGGAGTACATGGTGATGTTCCATTTTTGTCTATTTCGTCATCCATTCCTTCTGACATCCCAGAGTTCTTGTCGGACTTTCAGGATGTATTTGAAGAGTCCAAGTCCGATGCTCTACCTCCGCATAGGAATTGTGATTGTGCTATCGATTTGATTCCTGGTAGTAAATTCCCTAAGGGTCGTTTATTTAATTTGTCCGTACCTGAACACACCGCTATGCGCAGTTATGTGAAGGAGTCCCTGGAGAAGGGACATATTCGCCCATCGTCGTCACCATTGGGAGCAGGGTTCTTTTTTGTAGCCAAGAAGGATGGTTCGCTAAGACCGTGTATTGATTACCGCCTTCTTAATAAGATCACTGTTAAGTTTCAGTATCCCTTGCCATTGATTTCTGACTTGTTTGCTCGGATTAAGGGGGCTAGTTGGTTTACTAAGATTGATCTTCGTGGTGCGTATAATCTGGTGAGAATCAGGCAGGGAGATGAATGGAAAACGGCATTTAATACGCCCGAGGGTCATTTTGAGTATCTGGTGATGCCGTTCGGACTTGCCAATGCTCCATCTGTTTTTCAGTCTTTTATGCATGACATTTTCCGTGAGTATCTGGATAAATTCTTGATTGTATACTTGGATGACATTTTGATCTTCTCAGATGATTGGGAGTCTCATGTGAAGCAAGTCAGAATGGTTTTCCAGGTACTGCGTGCTAATTCCTTGTTCGTGAAGGGATCAAAGTGTCTCTTCGGTGTGCAGAAAGTTTCATTTTTGGGGTTCATCTTTTCCCCTTCTACTATCGAGATGGATCCGGTTAAGGTTCAGGCCATCCAGGATTGGACTCAGCCGACATCTCTAAAAAGTCTGCAGAAATTCCTGGGCTTTGCTAATTTTTATCGTCGCTTCATCTGTAATTTTTCTAGCATTGCCAGACCATTGACCGATTTGACCAAGAAGGGTGCTGATTTGGTTAATTGGTCTTCTGCTGCCGTGGAAGCTTTTCAGGAGTTGAAGCGTCGTTTTTGCTGTGCCCCTGTGTTGTGTCAACCTGATGTTTCTCTTCCGTTCCAGGTCGAGGTTGATGCTTCTGAGATTGGTGCAGGGGCGGTTTTGTCACAGAGAGGTTCTGGTTGCTCAGTGTTCAAACCATGTGCTTTCTTTTCCAGGAAATTTTCTGCTGCTGAGCGTAATTATGATGTGGGCAACCGAGAGTTGCTGGCCATGAAGTGGGCATTCGAGGAGTGGCGTCATTGGCTTGAGGGTGCTAAGCATCGCGTGGTGGTATTGACTGATCATAAGAACCTTACTTATCTTGAGTCTGCCAAGCGCTTGAATCCTAGACAGGCCCGTTGGTCGTTATTTTTTGCTCGTTTTGATTTTGTGATTTCATACCTTCCGGGCTCTAAAAATGTGAAGGCGGATGCTCTGTCTAGGAGTTTTGTGCCCGACTCTCCGGGGTTATCTGAGCCGGCGAGTATCCTCAAGGAAGGAGTCATTGTGTCTGCCATCTCCCCTGATTTGCGGAGAGTGTTGCAGAAATTTCAGGCTAATAAACCTGATCGTTGTCCGGCCGAGAAACTGTTCGTCCCTGATAGGTGGACTAGTAAAGTTATCTCTGAACTTCATTGTTCGGTGCTGGCCGGTCATCCAGGAATCTTTGGTACCAGGGAGTTGGTTGCTAGATCCTTCTGGTGGCCATCTCTGTCACGGGATGTGCGTGCTCTTGTGCAGTCCTGTGGAATTTGTGCTAGGGCTAAGCCCTGCTGTTCACGTGCCAGTGGGTTGCTTTTGCCCTTGCCGGTCCCGAAGAGGCCTTGGACACATATTTCGATGGATTTCATTTCTGACCTTCCCGTTTCTCAAAAAATGTCGGTCATTTGGGTGGTCTGTGATCGCTTTTCTAAAATGGTCCATCTGGTGCCCTTGGTTAAATTGCCTTCCTCCTCTGATTTGGTGCCTTTGTTCTTCCAGCATGTGGTTCGTTTACATGGCATTCCTGAGAATATTGTTTCTGACAGAGGTTCCCAGTTTGTCTCGAGGTTCTGGCGAGCCTTTTGTGGTAGGATGGGCATTGACCTATCTTTCTCCTCGGCCTTCCATCCTCAGACTAATGGCCAGACCGAACGAACCAATCAGACCTTGGAAACATATCTGAGATGTTTTGTTTCCGCTGACCAGGATGATTGGGTGTCATTTTTGCCGTTGGCTGAGTTCGCCCTTAATAATCGGGCCAGCTCGGCTACCTTGGTCTCGCCATTTTTCTGCAATTCTGGGTTCCATCCTCGTTTCTCTTCAGGACAGGTTGAGTCTTCGGACTGTCCTGGTGTGGATTCTGTGGTGGACAGGTTGCAGCAGATCTGGACTCAGGTAGTGGACAATTTGACCTTGTCCCAGGAGAAGGCTCAGCTTTTCGCTAATCGCAGACGCCGTGTGGGACCCCGACTTCGTGTTGGGGATCTGGTTTGGTTATCTTCTCGTCATATTCCTATGAAGGTTTCCTCTCCTAAATTTAAACCTCGTTTTATTGGTCCGTATAGGATTTCTGAGATTCTCAATCCGGTGTCTTTTCGTCTGACCCTCCCAGACTCCTTTTCCATACATAATGTATTCCATAGGTCGTTGTTGAGGAGATACGTGGCACCTATGGTTCCATCTGTGGAGCCTCCTGCCCCTGTTTTGGTGGAGGGGGAATTGGAGTATATTGTGGAGAAGATTTTGGATTCTCGTGTCTCTAGACGGAAACTCCAGTATCTGGTCAAATGGAAGGGTTATGCTCAGGAAGATAATTCCTGGGTTTTTGCCTCTGATGTCCATGCCCCAGATCTTGTTCGTGCCTTTCATGTGGCTCATCCTGGTCGGCCTGGGGGTTCTGGTGAGGGTTCGGTGACCCCTCCTCAAGGGGGGGGTACTGTTGTGAATTCTGTGGCTGAGTTCACTTCTGTGGTCACAAGTGGTATTGCAGTCTCTGGGCTTCCTCCCTCAGGTGTTTTGGTGAGCTCGTTGGCTGCCTTGCTATTTAGCTCCTCCTGAGTCTGTCTTCCTTGCTCCTTGTCTATGTTCCAGTGTTGGATCTGAGCTACTGCATCTTTCCTTGGGCCTGCTGCTCTGCTAGATAAGTGCTTCTAGTTTGTTTTCTGTTTTTTCTGTCCAGCTTGCTATTAACTTTTGCTGGAAGCTCTGAGAAGCAAAGGGGTGCACCGCCGTGCTGTTAGTTCGGCACGGTGGGTCTTTTTGCCCCTTTGCGTGGTTTTCGTTTTAGGGTTTTTTGTAGACTGCATAGTTCTCTTTGCTATCCTCGCTCTGTCTAGAATATCGGGCCTCACTTTGCTGAATCTATTTCATTCCTACGTTTGTCTTTTCATCTTGCTAACAGTCATTATATGTGGGGGGCTGCCTATTCCTTTGGGGTATTTCTCTGAGGTAAGTCAGGCTTGTATTTCTATCTTCAGGCTAGTCAGCTCCTCAGGCAGTGCCGAGTTGCATAGGTAGTGATAGGCGCAATCCACTGCTGCTTATAGTTGTGTGAGGATAGATCAGGTACTGCAGTCTACAGAGATTCCACGTCTCAGAGCTCGTCCTATTGTTTTTGGTTATTGCCAGATCTCTGTATGTGCGCTGATTACTGCACGCTGTGTTGCCTGATTGCCAGCCATAACAGGGAATATAAGCCATACAGGGGGGAATATAAGCCATGCAGGGGGGAATATAAGCCATGCATACGGGGGGAATATGAGCCATACAGGGGGGAATATAAGCCATACAGGGGGGAATATAAGCCATGCATACGGGGGGAATATGAGCCATACAGGGGGGAATATAAGCCATACAGGGGGGAATATAAGCCATACAGGGGGGAATATAAGCCATACAGGGGGAATATAAGCCATGCATACGGGGGGAATATGAGCCATACAGGGGGGAATATAAGCCATACAGGGGGGAATGAGCCATGCATACAGGGGGGAATATGAGCCATGCAGACGGGGGGGAATATGAGCCATACAGGGGGGAATACAAGCCATACAGGGGGGAATATAAGCCATACAGGGGGGAATATGAGCCATGCATACGGGGGGGAATATGAGCCATACAGGGGGGAATATAAGCCATACAGGGGGGAATATAAGCCATACAGGGGGGAATATAAGCCATGCATACAGGGGGGGGGGGGAATATGAGCTATGTATATGGGATAGGAGGGAGATGAGCCATGCATACAGGAGGGGGGTCATTATACAGTATGGAGCATCATGTGTGGCCGTTATACAGTATGGAGCATCATGTGTGGCCAATGGACATAATACAGTATGGAGCATCATGTGTGGCCGTTATACAGTATGGAGCATCATTTGTGGCCATTATACAGTATTGAGCATTATGTGGGATCATTATTGTTATGAGAGGCAATTCAGTACTACAATGGACATAGCGGTCAGAGCACATACAGTGATCTGACAATAACCCAAAATCATAGAACGAGCTCTGAGACGTGGGAACTCTGCAGACCGCAATCCCTAATCCTCTCCAAACAACACTAGAGGCAGCCGTGGATTGCGCCTAACTCTGCCTATGCAACTCGGCACAGCCTGAGAAACTAACTAGCCTGAAGATAGAAAATAAGCCTACCTTGCCTCAGAGAAATACCCCAAAGGAAAAGGCAGCCCCCCACATATAATGACTGTGAGTTAAGATGAAAAGACAAACGTAGAGATGAAATAGATTCAGCAAAGTGAGGCCCGACTTTCTTAACAGATCGAGGATAGAAAAGGTAACTTTGCGGTCTTCACAAAACCCTAAAGAAAACCACGCAAAGGGGGCAAAAAGACCCTCCGTACCGAACTAACGGCACGGAGGTACACCCTTTGCGTCCCATAGCTTCCAGCAACAACTTTAGACAAGCTGGACAGAAAAAATAGCAAACAAATAGCAAAGAAGAACTTAGCTATGCAGAGCAGCAGGCCACAGGAATGATCCAGGGAAAAGCAAGTCCAACACTGGAACATTGACAGGAAGCCAGGATCAAAGCATTAGGTGGAGTTAAGTAGAGAAGCACCTAACGACCTCACCAGATCACCTGAGGGAGGAAACTCAGAAGCCGCAGTACCACTTCCCTCCACCAACAGAAGCTCACAGAGAGAATCAGCCGAAGTACCACTTGTGACCACAGGAGGGAGCTCTGCCACAGAATTCACAACACATTATACAGTATGGAGCACTGTCTGGCCATTATACAGTATGGAGCAATGTGTGGCCATTATACACTATGGAGCATCATGTGTGGCCATTATACAGTATGAAGAACTGTGTGTGGCCATTATACAGTATGCAGCATCATGTGTGGCCATTATACAGTATTGAGCATCATGTGCGGCCGTTATACAGTATGGAGCATCATGTGTGGTGGCCGTTATACAGTATTGAGCATCATGTGTGGCCATTATACAGTATGCAGCATCATGTGTGGCCATTATACAGTATTGAGCATCATGTGCGGCCGTTATACAGTATGGAGCATCATGTGTGGTGGCCGTTATACAGTATTGAGCATCATGTGTGGCCATTATACAGTATGGAGCATCATGTGTGGTGGCCGTTATACAGTATTGAGCATCATGTGTGGCCATTATACAGTATGGAGCACTGTGTGGCCATATTTTTGTTTTATATACAATAATTATAAGCAAACAGTGTGATCAGCAGTGCTAAACGGCTGCGGTTGGGACGTGGATATGGGTGTGACTAGTTGTGAAATGGGTCTGGTCAGAGGCGTGGCCTAAAATTTGCCGCGGCACACTACGCGCACCGCAAACGTTATACCTCCTTCCCTTCTTCAAAAGTTGGGAGGTATGGTACCACATTTGCCAGATCACGGCAAGTGCCGCAAATCCCATAGGGAATGAATGAGGCCGAACGCAGTGTTGCCGTAAGTAATCCGTTACGCGGCAGATGCAGAAAAACTGTAGGATCTGCTGCAAAAGGCGACTTTCATATCAGCGATTCTTGCCAAAGTCACTGCCGATAGTGTCATACTCACCAAAGGGGGAGGCAGCACTAAAAGTGCCTAGGGCAGCAGAAACTCTAAATACGGCCCTGGGGGGCTACATTATATTCTGTGGGGGGACTGCATTATACTCAAGGTACTACATAATATTATGGGGGCTACATCATACTATATGAGGGGGCTACAGTATACTCTATGGGGGGGCTGCATTATATTCTGTGGTGGAACTGCATTCTCTCGGGACTACATTATATTCTGTGGTGGGTGGCATTATACTATATGGGGGGGGCTGCATTATACCCTATGGGGTGCTACATTATATTCTATGGTGGGGACTGCGTCATACCTGAGAGGGTTGCATTATATTTTGTGGGGTGCTGCATTATATTCAATGAGAGGGGACTGCATTATATTTTATGAGGGGGCTACATTATATTCTGTGAGGGGGCTACCCCAACCCTTGCTACATTATTAAGACGTGAACTACCTTATATTATACCCTGATATTAGCGCTTTTTACCGCACAATTGGTGGTCTTGTATCTATTTCTATGTAGCTACATAGTGGGCCCCAAGAATGATTTTCTCTGGTGGGCCCAAGGTGCGCCAGTCCGACGCTGCTGTCACCTACAAATATGTAAACGACATAGAGGATCGGTGTGACGACACTGCATTTATTCTTAATCATGGCAGACGTATTATTCAGTAGGACCTGTAGAAGCGATTTGAGAGCATGAAACAGCCCTTGTCCAACACAATATCCCCACTCACTCACAGCCCATCGATGTGTTTGCATTTCTAATGGATTAAAGATTTTTCTTGCTGCCCAACCTAGTGAGTGCTATTTTTCCACTGTCCTGCTTGAATGACTTTGAGTATTATTCGGTATTCCCAGGAATGAGCTATTGTTCATATGATCCTGAATGTTGACTCCTGTTGCAGGTTGAATTGATGGTTGTTGACTTGCAAAATGGCTGCTGATTATCTATTGTATCAGCTCCTACAGTTCATTGTTATGCTACACTTGGTAAACAAAGGTAAACAACTGATGTTTGTTAAATTGGTGAATGCCTGTTAGCTACCTGTTGTATCAGCCATGCAACTTGTTGCTCTGCAAACATTGAAGGACAAAATATGCAGGTTAATTGAACACTGGAACAATGAGACATGACTACCTTCCCTCAAACCTGTGGATAATGCCTGAAGGATAGTTGTGGGTATAAAAGGGCCTATCTCCTTCTACATAGAGACTGCAGAGGACAGCAGCTAAGGCACCATGGCTCCAATCGTAGAAATAGAGATTTGATCCAGTGTCCATCACTACACTAATGGAGACAACAGGTTGGGACAATCAGGTCACCTGGTCAGTGTACTTTGTTAGCTTCCTATTTTTTAAGCTACCTCCTCTCTGTGGATGCCCGCTAAAAGCGGTGTGCTACTGGTTGGGGTAGTGGGCCCTGGGAGCCCCAGATGTTCTAATTCTCGGTAATTTGCACCATCTTGCATATTTGCTGGGACTATAGTATATGTTATTGACTGTTGGTGATCCAATAAAGTATATCACTCCACTGTGTTACCCTCATCCTGTGTTATCTGAGTAGTATTCTTCCCACGGGGAAGGAGTACAAGCGTTCAGTGGGATGAGCCCTGGCCCATGCGATTTTTCTAAAGAGAGGCAGACCATCGAGCGTTCAGTGGGATGAGCCCTGACCCATGCGATTTTTCTAAAGAGAGGCAGGCCATCACACAAGCACACCCACTGACCCTCGTGTCTTGACAATCAGATTTAGCCAGTTCTCGTGTTTCACCCTAAAAATGGCACTTGATTCAGTAAAGCAGTAAAAAGCAGGATGCAGATGTGGTTCTTTTGCCGGATTCCATCATATTTGCCTCTTTAACATAAATATGTTGAACTGGACCACCACTTTACATATGGCATCTTCCTGGGGTGCAGTGGTACAGAAGAGGGGACCGGGCTGCAAGGACTGCTGAAGCGCCGAGTCCGGAACTGCTGTTACTGGATGGAATGAGATTGCAGATGGAGCGAGCCGGTGACCAGGGTGAAGGAGACGTAGCCAGGCGAATTGAGGTAAAAGGGGCTGCGCGGTATCCAAAGCAGGCTTCGCACCAGAACGCTGAACAGGAGCGGACCGCTGCTGCAATGAGTAGAGTGTTATGCCACAGTGTGCAGAGACAGGGCGGACGCATGAGAGACTCACCCATATCGGCGGGTGCGCAGGGTAACATGTGCCAGGCAGAGTAGCGCAGCACAGATGTTGAGGCGTCGGCTGGCACACAGAGCAGCGCACGCCCGGCAGAGCATTGCAGCACAGCTATACATGTGATGACGGCTGCTCGGAGAGACACGTGCCGAGTGGATTCTTGCGAAGAGTACTGCCTCCCTGCTCTGCAGTTAATGGACTAGTGGCTCAGCAAGAAAAAAACGGTGACCGCCCGCTACTGCCAGAAGTGGGACCGTGTGTCGGGTGGGAACGCCTGAAGACTCTTCACTGACCTCTGCCGACATCCCATCACCCACCGGACCCCCAGAGAGTGACGGACAGCGGAGCAACGATAAGTGAATCTGATAACAAAAGACTGCCTAGTTAAACAACCATTATACTGTTTTAGTTTGCTTTCCCTTCTCCCTTTTATCTCCATGTGAGGAATACATCCCTGTTGTATAATTAAACAATCGTTAACCCCTGCTCTGCGCATCTGTGTCACTGCATCCAAGCACCTGTGTGTTACATTTGGCGTAGTCGGCAGGATGCAGTCCAGGGACACAGATACTGCAGACCAGTCCACCATGGGTACCATCAGGTCCAGTTTGCCGTTTTGGGCAATGCTTAGTAGTCTTCCAAAGTTCACGGGAAGCAACATTATGTTGTGGGATTGAACTGAAAGGGTCAAGAGCATGCTGCGTATGCACCCCATAGCCCCTGCACTGCAGGCAGAGATAGCGTTAATGACACTAATGTCAGGCCGCTGCAATACAGGTAATTGCAAGCTCCACTAGGTAGTAATGGAGTGGAGGGAGGACTGCACAAAGCAAGACCAGACCCTCAATTCAGCGGCAAGGCCGCCACCAGGTGGCAGCAGAATAGTCATAACAAGCCGGGTCAAATATTAGACTGTAGCGCAGTACAAAGGGAATACGCAAACAAACACAGAGTCAATAACAAACCAAATGGGTCAGCACCAGTCAGGAGCGGATATGCCAAGGACAAGAGACAAAACAACAGGTCAGGGTCTAAGCCGAGTCAAAAAACCAGAGCGTCAATACACAAAAGGGGAACACAGAGACGGAAAGGGAAGAGGGGATAAACAGACACGGATTCAGTGAGCAAGCAGCAGGACAAATCAAGGCAAAAGTGGTCAGCTACTCACGTAGTAGGCAGAAGCTATAACTGATATGGTCTGCAGGACACAGCGGGGATGAATAGCAAACCTGAGACCAGACTGAGGCTAAGAAAGTTAACCCCTGGCATGACCAGACAGTAAAAAGGGGAAGACAGGACTCAAAACCCGGTCTGGATCATGACAACCAGACGGTGAGGCCCGGTATTCCATAATGTTCTGCCCTCCACATGAGTGGGATACTCTGGAGAAGGTGGTACAGATTTTAGAAGTGATGCATGGAGATCCCACTGATGTTGCAGAGTTGCCCATGTGTTTACTTGGTCGTATTCAATGAAAAGGGAAACAGTGACGCCATACATCAATGCGTTACAGGAGGTGCATGCACATATTACTAAGAGGGAAGATGCGGGAACCATGGGAGTGGGGCCTCCTGATAGAATTTTGAGGGATCAATTTGTATCGGATCTTAGGGACGCACCGCTTAAGCAGGCATTGCGCCCTAGCCCATGTATGACCTTCTTAGAAGTGGGGGCGGATGTTGTGAATTCTGTGGCAGAGTTCACTCCTGTGGTCACAAGTGGTACTTCGGCTGATTCTCTCTGGGAGCTTCCGTTTGTGGAGGAAAGTGGTACTGAAGCTTCTGAGTTTCCTCCCTCAGGTGATCTGGTGAGGTCGTTAGCTGCTTCTCTACTTAACTCCACCTGATGCTTTGATCCATGCTTCCTGTCAATGTTCCAGTGTTGGACTTGTGTTTCTCTGGATCATTCCTGTGGCCTGCTGCTCTGCATAGCTAAGTTCTTCTTTGCTATTTGTTGCTATTTTTTCTGTCCAGCTTGTCTGTTTGTTTTGCTGGAAGCTCTGGGACGCAAAGGGTGTACCTCCGTGCCGTTAGTTCGGTACGGAGGGTCTTTTTGCCCCCTTTGCGTGGTTTTCTTTAGGGTTTTGTGTAGACCGCAAAGTTATCTTTCCTATCCTCGTTCTGTCTAGAATATCGGGCCTCACTTTGCTGAATCTATTTCATCCCTACGTTTGTCTTTTCATCTTACTCACAGTCATTATATGTGGGGGGCTGCCTTTTCCTTTGGGGTATTTCTCTGAGGCAAGGTAGGCTTATTTTTCTATCTTCAGGCTAGTTAGTTTCTCAGGCTGTGCCGAGTTGCATAGGGAGCGTTAGGCGCAATCCACAGCTGCCTCTAGTTGTGTTTGGAGAGGATCAGGAATTGCGGTCTACAGAGTTTCCACGTCTCAGAGCTCGTTCTATTATTTTGGGTTATTGTCAGATCACTGTATGTGCTCTGATCGCTATGTACATTGTGTTACTGAATTGCCTCTCATAACAGGCGGAGGTGCGTGTAAGAGAGCAAGAACAGGGGGAGATGGCCCTAGCAGGGATGGTCCAGAGCAATGAAGTGCCTACCTAGCCTGCAGCAGAGCCAGAGTGGGCTGAGAGATCCAGAAAGAGATACAAGAGATGTGGAGTGAGTGGACCAGCCTTAGGAGAGACCCTATTACAGCTCAAGAGCCACTGAGAGGACCCCCCTCAACTAGAGACAGGAGTGACGCAGGATCTCGCCTTTCTGCCAGGCCCCGTCAGGGAATGAAATTCTTTGGAGCTGAAGAAGGTTTGATGTGATTTCACTGTGGAAAGACAGGGCATTATGCTTGAGGCTGGGCAAGCCGGATATGACCCCCACCAAGGCAGCCGTTAAACTAGTTGGCTCCGTGGCTGGGGGACGCAGCCCGGAGCTGGGAAGCCGACAGGAGGGGTAAGGAAGTCCCGGGAATATAGTTTATGCGAGCCCTACAATCTGGGCCGAGGTGAATGGATGAGCTGTTCACTGTTTGACCAATACATTGGTCACAAGTGACTACTCTGCCAGAAGCCTACTTCAGACAACTATTCCCATAGGTATCGCGGCCGGAGTGGGGACCAGTGATAAGATTACCAGTGACCAATCTGTTGCCCATTCTGGTCGCAGGATGGTCTGCATGGAGATTAAAGTATGTGGGAAGGATATAGGCCGGAATGGGGGCGTGTTGGTCACAGGAGATGCCGGTCGTGGACCCATAATGACTCTTGGAATGAATGTGCTGAAGGAGATGGGACACCTTTTGAGTAATGAGTCTCAGGAACCTTTCTTGAATCAATGGAGCCCACGAACCCCTCAATGGAATCTGAACAGCTCAAGCCCAGGAAACATCGGGAGATGAAAGAGTCTTGGGGAAAGTGATGGTACCAGTGGCTGCAAAGACTACCCTACCACCTGGCCAAACAGTGCTCACATTGCCAGTAGAAGCTTGTACTCCCCTGGAGGGAGTGGAAGTAAAAATTGAGCCAACAGCGATGGATCAAATAACCCCTGGGTTACTTGTCATTCGGACACTAGCCACAGTTCAAGATGGCAACGTTGTAGTACGGTGTGTCAATCTAGGGACTGAAAGTCTTACCCTTCTACCCACTAGCGAAGTGGCCCAAATCTTGGGAATGCAGGAGAAGCTAATGCCACCCAAAGTAATTCAACTGACTGCTGTGCGAGGGGATCCATGGACTCTAGCAGTCACAGCAACACTGGAGTCCCGCACCTGGCAGCAAAAAGGAGGGACGTAGAATCTTGGAGTGGATGCAGGCAGAATTGACTGAACTATCACCTCAACAGGTGCAGCAAGTAGAAGATTTACTGGAGCGCTATCAGAAGGTTTTTGCCTGCCATGAAGATGACTTCAGTTGTGCTCAGACTGCCGCTCATGAAATTCCTACCGGGAGCACTGTGCCCATCTGAGAAAAAGATCATCAAATACCTCCCCAGATGTACAAGGAGGTGAAGGAGATGCTGGCTCATATGCTGCAAAGTGGAGTAATATGAGAGAGTCAGAGTCCGTAGGCAGCCCCCATTGTGCTAGTCCAAAAAAAAAGACAGGACAATACAGTTCTGTGTCAATTACAGGCGGCTGAACACCTGCACAGTGCGAAACTCTTGTCCATTGCCCAGAATTGAGGAATCCCTACCTGCCTTGGGAGGGGAAGATAGTGGAGATAGTGACCTGGGCACAAATAAAGAAATTGGTGTGTGGTTATAACAGTTAATATTTTAAAAAAGAATTGAGGTAAAGAGCGATACATAAAGTGCATGTATATTAATGCCAGAAGCCTCACCAACAAAATGGAAGAATTAGAATTAATTTTGTTGGAACATAATTATGAAACGGTGGGGATATCTGAGAAATGGCTGGATGAGAACCATGACTGGGCTTTTAATTTAAAGGGTCTATAGTTTGTTCAGAAATGACAGTACAGATAAGCAAGGGGGTGTGTGTTTATATGTAAAATCGTCCTTAAAATCCATCCGGCGTTATAATATAGGTGAATCTAATGATAATATAGAGTCGCTGCGGGTGGAGATAAGGGGAGGGGGGAAAATAATAAATTACTGATAGGGGTTTGTTTTAAGTCTCCAAAAATAATGAAAGCAACGGAGAACATCCTCGTAAAGCAAAAAGATGAAGCAGCAACTCAAGGAGAAGTCATTATTATGGGGGACTTCAACTACCCTGAAATACATTGGGGAACAGAAACCTGCAGTTCCAGCAAAGGTAATAGGTTTTTACAACTATGAGAGACAATCACTTTTCACAACTGGTTCAGGACCCAACAAGAAGGGGGGCACTGCTAGACCTAATATTAACCAACAGGCCAGACCGCATATCAAATATAAGGGTTGGGGGTCACTTGGGGAATAGTGATCACAAAATAATAAGTTTTCATGTATCCTTTAATAAGATGTGTAGTAGAGGGGTTATAACGACACTAAACTTCAGGAGGGCAAATTTCCAACGGATGAGAGAGGATCTTCGTCTAATTAACTGGGACGATATCCTGAGACATAAAAATACACAAAGAAAATGGGAGACTTTTATTAGCATCCTGGATAGGACCTGTGCACAGTATATACCGTATGGGAATAAACATACTAGAAATAGGAGGAATCCCATATGGCTAAATAGAGCTGTAAGGAGCGCAATAAGTGACAAAAAAAAGCATTTAGAGAATTAAAGCAAGCAGGTAGTGATGAGGCATTAAATAAATACAAAAAATTAAATAAATTCTGTATAAAGCAAATCAAGGCAGCAAAGACTGAGACAGAGAGACTCATTGCCAAAGAGAGTACAAATAATGGGATGCAATAAAAGAGGCATAGATGCTCATGTGGAGAACATAATTTTACCTCTATACAAGTCACTAGTTCGACCACACTTAGAATACTGTGTACAGTTATGGTCTCCGGTGTATAAGAAAGACATAGCTGAATTAGAGCGGGTGCAGAGACGAGCGACCAAGGTCATTAGAGGACTGGGGGGTCTGCAATACCAAGATAGGTTATTACACTTGGACATGCAACATGTGACGACATGCAGCATGCCACATACAGTACATACATACAGTACCTACATACAAAATACATATAGACATACAGTACATATAACATAGAGTACATACTCACCATCACTTGTCACTTTGATCCCCGAAGCCAGTGTCACCTGTAAAAAATATTAAAATAATAAACAAACACTATACTCCCTGATCTGCAGAAATCCAATTAAAACGAGTGTCCCTCAACGATCTCCCGTAGAGAACAGCAGCATCAGCTGATGTGACCGCTCTCCAGGGGCTCCAGGAATACAATGATGGAAGGTATCCTTCCCCAATGTATTCCTCACAATGTATTCCTACGCCCCTGTGAGAAAATAGTCCCCAGTCTCACTTTTGGCATTGCTGTGTGAGAAATTTTCCCATGCAATTGCCATAAAGTGAGACTTTGAACTATAGTAACCTCAGTGATGCACTGCAGGAGCCATTGTCTCCTGTCAGTGTGTCACTGAAGGTCCTATAGAGCAATGACATCACCCGATGTCACTGTTCTATAAGGGAGATCGTCATGGGACACTCGTTATTAATTGGACTACGGCGGACAGGTAGTATATGGTTTATTATTTTACGTTTTTTGCAGGCGCTGAAGTATGGTAAGTATGGTTAAATGAAGAATATTAAAATACTTTTTTCTGGATGTGTCTTTTTTTTTAACTCTTTCACTACTATAGGATTAATAATGGATAGGCGTCTTATTGACGCCTCTCCTGTTGTGACCTGGTGGTCAGGACAATAATGGACCTGGTGGTTAAGAGCACACGGAATGACCTGATAGTTACTGATAATATAGGACGAGCTCTGAGATGTGGGAACTCTGCTGACCGCAATCCCTAATCCTATCACACACACTAGAAATAGCCGTGGATTGCTCCTAACGCTCCCTATGCAACTCGACACAGCCTAAGGAACTAGCTAGCCCTAAAGATAGAAAAATAAAGCCTACCTTGCCTCAGAGAAATTCCCCAAAGAAAAAGGCAGCCCCCCACATATAATGACTGTGAGTAAAGATGAAAATTACAAACACAGAGATGAAATAGATTTAGGAAAGTGAGGCCCGACTTACTGAACAGACAGAGGATAGGAAAGGTAACTTTGCGGTCAGCACAAAAAACTACAAAAAGACCACGCAGAGGGCGCAAAAAGACCCTCTGCACCGACTCACGGTGCGGAGGCGCTCCCTCTGCGTCCCAGAGGTTCCAGCAAGCAAGACAACAATCAAAATAGCAAGCTGGACAGAAAAATAGCAAACCAGAGAAAAACAAGCAGGAACTTAGCTTCTGCTGGGAAGACATGTCACAAGAACGATCTAGGAGTGAACTAGACCAATACTGGAACATTGACAGGTGGCATGGAGCAATGATCTAGGTGGAGTTAAATAGAGCAGCCAGCTAACGAATTAACCTCGTCACCTCAGAAGCCGCAGCCCCACTCACCACCACCAGAGGAAGCCCATGGACAGAACCAGCCGAAGTACCATTCATGACCACAGGAGGGAGCTTGACAACAGAATTCACAACACTCTCCATTATTAACCCGGCTTAATGTCACCTTACAATAGCAAGGTGACATTAACCCCTTATTACCCCATATCCCACCGCTACTCGGGATTGGGAAGAGAGGGGCTAAGTGCCGGAATTGTCGCATCTTACAGATGCGCCATTTCTGGGGAGGCTGTGGACTGGTATTAATAGCCAGTAAAGGCTACGCAGACAGCTGAGGGGCCTAGAGAGGGGCCATGGGTATTACTCCCCTCCCAGGCTACAAATATTGGCCCCCGGCCATCGGCTTTCCCCCTCTGACGCAGAAAATTGCGCGGGAACCCATGCCATTTTTTTCCGTTTTTTTAACTGAAACATTGTTCATTAACCCCTTTCTGACAGCTGACGGAATAGTACGTCAGCTGGCAGTATCCCCGATTTGAGGTGGGCTTCGGTGGAGTGCCCACTTCAAAGCCGCAACATGTCAGCTGTTTTCAATACAACGAAAAAAATTTACATGATTGCTAAACGACGTAGCGAGAAAAGAAATTCAAAAGCCCAAATTATGTTTTTTTGGTCACCGTGACATTGCATTAAAATGCAATAACGGGCGATCAAAAGAACGTATCTGCACAAAAGTGTTATCATTAAAAACGTCAGCTCCGCACGCAAAAAAGTAGCCCTCACCCGACCCGATATCATGGAAAATATAGATGCTACAGGTATCGGAAAATGGCGCAATTATTTTATTTCTTTTTAGCAAAGTTTGAAATTTATTTTCACCACTTAGATAAAAAATAACCTAGACGTGTTTGATGTCTATGAACTCATAATGACCTGGAGAATCATAATGGCGGGTCAATTTTATGCTGTGTGCACTCGTTGCAGATTTGGGTGCAGAATTTTCTGCACAAAATCTGCATCTCCTTGCAGAAAACGCAGCTACGTTTTTGATGCATTTTTTCACGTTTTTTGCGTGGTTCTGATGCGGGTTTTTTGTGCGATTTTGATGCAATTCTTGGTGCGGCTTTTGCTGCGGTTTTTGCGCGGTTTTGATTCAGTTTTTGTGCAGTTTTGATGCGTTTTTGATGCAGTTTTGATGCGTTTTTGGTGCAGTTTTGATGCAGTTTTTAGCGTGGTTTTCATGCAGTTTTGGTTCCGTTTTTGGTGCAGTTTTCATGCAGTTTTTGGTGCAGTTTTCTTGTGTTTTTGATGCAGTATTTGGTGTGGTTTTGATGCAGTTTTTGATGCATGTTTTGGTGCGGTTTTGATGTAGTTTTTGGTGCGGTTTTGATGCAGTATTTGGTGCGGTTTTGATACAGTTTTTTGTGCAGTTTTGATGCAGTTTTTGGTGCGGTTTTGATGCAGTTTTTGGTGCAGTTTTCTTGTGTTTTTGATGCAGTATTTGGTGCGGTTTTGATGTAGTTTTTGGTGCGGTTTTGATGCAACATTTGGTGCGGTTTTGGTGCAGTTTTGATGCGTTGTTGATGCAGTTTTGATGCGTTTTTGGTGCATTTTTTGCGCGGTTTTGATGCATTTTTAGTTTTTTTGGTGTGGTTTTTGCGCTGTTTTTGTGCGTTTATGTATGCGTTATTGAAAGCTAAATAAAGATGTATTATTGAACACAAAAAAAAGATTTGTGATCTCAATATTGTCCAACCTCCTCTTTTACATTTGTCCAACCCACACTCAACTACACACAGATAGATAGATGAAATGGATAGACAGATCTACATATAGATAGATCTATAGATGCATACATCTATCTATTCATATATCTATCTATAGATATATCTGGATAGATATATCTATTGATAGATGTATGGATAGTGTAGGGTGCGTGTCCACTGTCCGGATTACATCCGAATTAGCTGCAGATTGGATGTTGCGCACTTGTAGTCCCATCGGATGATGCCTGCACACACACCCCAAAAGACCCCCAGCACAGCCCTGCACACACCCGAACAGTCCTGCACACACCCGAACAGTCCCGCACACATCCGAACAACCCGCAGACCCCGCCCGCACACACCCGAACAGTCCCGCATACATCCGAACAGCCCGCAGACCCCGCCCGCACATACCCAAACAGTCCCGCATACATCCGAACAGCCTGCAGACCCCGCCCGCACACACATACACGCACACAGTTACCGCCCACACACTTCCCTCCTCCCGAACTGCAGCGTTTCTCGGACCCACATCTGCAGCAAAACTGCAGATCTTTTTTACATCTGCGGTTTTGCTGCGGATGTGCCCGACTCAATGAAAGTCTATGGGTGCAGAAATGCTGCAGTTCGGCACAAAAGAAGTGACATGCTGCGGGGAAAAAAAAGCTGCGTTTCGGTGCGGCTTTTTCCACAGCATGTGCACAAAAAGTCTGCGGCTCCCATAGACTTACATTGGTTGTGCACTACACTGCAGATTTGATGCAATTCTGTGCAGCAAAAAACCCTGTGGATCTGCAATCAAATCCGCAATGTGTGCACACAGCCTTAGCATTTAGTGAACCTAGCAAAAAAGTCAAGCAAAAAACAAGTGTGGGATTGCACTTTATTTGCAATTTCATCGCACTTTGAGTTTTTTTCACATTTTCTGTTAGACGACATGGTAAAACCAATGGTGTCGTTCAAAAGTAGAACTTGTCCCGCAAAAGATAAGCCCTCACGTGGCCATATTGACAGAAAAATTATGGCTCTGGAAAGAAGGGGAGCGATAAACAAAAAAAGCTCCAGGGGTGAAGGGGTTTAGAAACATGGATATGGAAATATATATGGAAATAGACACAGATACATAGATACATATCAATCTATCTCTCTATCTATCTATCTATCTATCTATCTATCTATCTATGTGTAATGGAGTGTGGGTTGGACAAATGTAAAAGAGGAGTTGGACAGAAATGACATCACAAATCTTTCTGAAGCTGGAGGAGGGAGAGGATTGATGGGTTTGGGTGTGTTTTGCAGTGGGTGTGGTAGGTTCGGGCTTAGTGGCCAGTGCAATGCATCATGGAACTTGTAGTATTAGAGCACAATAACTCAGGAGAAAGGAAGTTGTCGATTAACCCCATGAGAGCTGGATCCAGCACTGAAGATGTGCTGCTACAGCATGATAACAGGTAATATTGCTAAAATAAACACAGTGGATGTTTTCAGTGGCACATAATAGCAAGATTTGTGAAAAAAAAAAAAAACATTTTGTAGGGACAACTTCTTTAATTAGCCCCTATGGTAATAATAATATCCCCCATCCTGGCCCCCGTGTGTCTCATTCCTGGCTCCAGCCATATGCTCTCCCATCGTGCCCTCATGAGTATCCATCCTGCCCCATATGATCTCCCCATCCTGCCCCATCTGTCTCCATCGTATCCATCCTGCCCCATGATCCTGCACGATCTGTCTCCAATCCTGCCCCATGTCTTTCATGCTGCCCCGTGTTTCCAATCATGCCCTGTATCTACATTCTGCCCATGTCTCCAGTCCTGCCCCCAGTGTCCAGCAATCTGCCCCCAGTGTCTCCAGCATCTCTGCCCCCAGTGTCCAGCAATCTGCCCAGTGTCTCCAGCATATTGCTCCCAGCTTGTCCAGCATTCTGCCCCAGTGTGTCCAGCAATCTGCCCCAGTGTGTCCAGCATCCTGCCCCCAGTGCGTCCAGCATATTGCCCCCAGTGTCTCCAGCATCCTGCCCCCAGAGTCTCCAGCAATCTGCCCCCAGTGTCTCCAGCATATTGCCCCCAGTGTGTCCAGCAATCTGCCCCAGTGTCTCCAACATCCTGCCCCCAGTGTGTCCAGAATTCTGCACCAGTGTCTCCAGCATATTGCCCCCAGTATGTCCAGCATATTGCCCTCAGTGTGTCCAGCAATCTGCCCCCAGTGTCTCCAGCATCCTGCCCCCAGTGTCTCCAACATTCTGCCCCAGTGTGTCCAGCAACCTGTCCCAGTGTGTCCAGCATATTGCCCCCAGCGTGTCCAGCATTCTGCCCCCAGAGTCTCCAGCAATCTGCCCCAGTGTCTCCAGCATATTGCCCCCAGTGTGTCCAGAATTCTGCACCAGTGTGTCCAACATTCTGCCCCAGTGTCTCCAGCATATTGCCTCCAGTGTGTCCAGCATATTGCCCCCAGTGTCTCCAGCATATTGCCCCCAGTGTCTCCAGCATATTGCCCCAGTGTGTCCAGCAATCTGCCCCCAGTGTCTCCAGCATCCTACCCCCAATGTCTCCAGCATTCTGCCCCAGTGTGTCCAGCAATCTGCCCCAGTGTGTCCAGCATATTGCCCCCAGTGTCTCCAGCATATGGCCCCCAGTGTCTCCAGCATATTGCCCCCAATGTGTCCAGCATATTGCCCCCAATGTGTCCAGCATATTGCCCCCAGCATGTCCAGCAATCTGCCCCCAGTGTCTCCAGCATCCTGCCCCCAGTGTGTCCAGCAATCTGCCCCAGTGTGTCCAGCATCCTGCCCCAGTGTCTCCAGCATATTGCCCCCAGCATGTCCAGCATTTCTGCCCCCAGTGTCTCCAGCATTCGGTCCCGGGATCGATGCTCTAAAAAACAAACAAAAAAAACCACGAGTTCTTACTTACCTAGCCGTGCTGCTGCGGCTTCCGGCAGGCGAAGCTTCCTCCCTCCACTCAGGTGAAGCGCGCACTCGCCAGCGGGTGACAATGACGTCAGACACCGGCAACGTGCGCCCTGCGGCACACGTCAGCTGCCAGCCTCTGATTGATTGGTGGCTGTTAACTATTGACGTGCGGGCCCCCTCTGTCCACCGGGCCCATATGCCAGTCAGGGCACTAATGCCCCCCCACACCACTGGGCCCTGGGCTACCACCCAGATTGACCTCATTATAATCTGCCACTGTGCATGACAAAATAGGAAAGAATGTGCTGAGCAAAAAGCGTGAACGGAGAAGTACCTACATGCCGTGTGTTTCGGCGTAGTGCCTGCTTGCAGCCCAACACCGTGCAGGGAGATTGACATTTGCCAGAACACATCAAGATTGGCAGATTCGACATTGGCGTGGCGCCTTGTGCTCTTCACGGATTAGAGCAGGTTCACACTGAGCACATGTGACAGACGTGACAGAGTCTGGAGACGCCGTGGAGAACACTCTGCTGCCTGCAACATCCGCCAGCATGGCCGGTTTGGCAATGGAACCGGCCATGGGTCAGTAATGGGGTGGCATTTCTTTGGAGGGCCGCACAGCCCTCCATGTGCTCGCCAGAGGTAGCCCGACTGCCATTAGGTACCAAGATGAGATCCTCAGACCCCTGTGAGACCATATGCTGGTGCGGTTGGCCCTGGGTTCCTCCTAATGCAGGACAATGCCAGACCTCATGTGGCTGGAGTGTCAGCAGTTCCTGCAAGATGAAGGCATTGAAGCTATGGACTGGCCCGCCCGTTCCCCAGACCTGAATCTGATTGAGCACATCTGGGACATAATGTCTCTCTCCATCCACAAACGTCACATTCCACCTTAGACTGTAAAGGAGTTGACGGATTCTTTAACCCCTTACTGACATCGGGCACACATTTACGCCGATGTCGGTCTCCCTTCCTTTGATGTGGGCTCTGTCAGTAAGCCCATATCTTTCCAGGGACATGTCAGCTGTTTTGAACATCTGACATGTGCCCACAATAGCCGAGGGTGGAATCGCGATCCACCCCTGGCTATTAACCAGTTAAATGCCACTGTCAAACTCTGACAGCGGCATTTAAATCACACTTCTGGACATCTGGCCGGCAATAAGCCCACCGGTAACCCCCGTAACGTGATCGCGGGTCACCGGTGTGTTGGCATGACAACTTGAGGTCTCCTGAGACCTCTATGGTTGTCAGTGTCGGCTTGCTGTGAGCGCCACCCAGTGGTCGGCGCTCATAGCATGTCAGTTAATCTGCTATATAGAGGCGATCTGATCATCGTCTGTATGTAGCAGAGCCGATCGGGCTATGGCAGCTTCTAGTCTCCCATGGAGACTATTGAAGCATGCCAAAAGTAAAAAATTTTTTTTTTTTAAAAATATAAAAATATTCAAAAATATAAAAGGTCAAATCACCCCCCTTTCGCGCCATTCAAAATAAAACAATACAACTAAAATCAAACATACACATATTTGGTATCGCCGTGTTCAGAATTGCCCCATCTATTAAAAATAATTAACCTGATTGCTAAATGGTGTAGCGAGAAAAAAAAGTAAAAACGCCAAAATTACGTTTTTTTAGTTACCGCGACATTGCAATAAAATGCATAAATGGATGAACAAAAGATCGTATCTGCACCAAAATGGTACGATTAAAAATGGCAGCTCAGCGCACAAAAAATAAGCCCTCACCCAAAATGACATCACGAAAAATGGAGTCGATACAGGCCTCGGAAAATGGCGCAATATTTTTGTGGGTTTTTTTTTTACAAAGTTTGGAATTTTTTTTCACCACTTAGATAAAAAAAGAACCCAAACACGTTTGGTGTCTATGAATTCGTAATGACCTGGAGAATCATAATGGCAGCTCAGTTTTAGCATTTAATGAACCTAGTAAAAAGTGTAAGTGTGGGATTGCACTTTTCTTGCAATTTCACCGCACTTGGAATTTTTTTCCCGTTTTCTAGTACACAACATGGTAAAACCAATGATGTCGTCTAAAAGTACAAGCTGTCCACCAAAAATACGCCCTCACATGGCCATATTGACGGAACAATAAAAAGTTATGGCTCCGGGAAAAAGAGGAGTGAAAAACGAAAACGCAAAACCGAAAAAAGCTCCTTGGATTAATCTAGGTCTGGGAGGAGATCCCTCACAAGACCATCCACCGCCTCATCACGAGCATGCCCAGGCATTGTAGGGAGATCATACAGGCACGTCGAGGCCACACACTCTACTGAGCATCATTTCCTTGTCTTGAGGCATTGAGCCTGTAATTTGATTTTCCACTTTGATTTTGAGTATCATTCCAAATTCAGACCTCCGTGGTATATTAGCTGTGATTTACATTGATAATTTTTAGGTTTTATTGTTCTCAACACATTTCACTATGTATTGAATAAAGATGTACAACTGGAATATTTCATTCAGTGATATCTAGGATGTGGGATTATAGTGTTCCCTTTATTTGTTGGAGGAGCAACAGACAGAAAATATAGCAAAATATAGAAAATATTGCAAAGGATCAGCAATGTATGTACACAGCGACTGCACCAGTAGAATAGTGAGTGCAGCTCTGGAGTACAGTATAATACAGGATATAACTCAGGATCAGTAATGTAATGTATGTACACAGTGACTGCACCAGAAGAATAGTGAGTGCAGCTCTGGAGTATAATACAGGATGTAACTCAGGATCAGTAATACAATGTATGTACACAGTGACTGCACCAGCAGAATAGTGAGTGCAGCTCTGGAGTATAATACAGGGTGTAACTCAGGATCAGTAATGTAATGTATGTACACAGTGACTGCAGCTCTGGAGTACAGTATAATACAAGATGTAACTCAGGATCAGTAATGTAATGTATGTACACAGTGACTGCACTAGCAGAATAGTGAGTGCAGCTCTGGAGTATAATACAGGAGGTAACTCAGGATCAGTAATGTAATGTATGTACACAGTGACTGCACCAGCAGAATAGTGAGTGCAGCTCTGGGGTATAATACAGGATGTAACTCAGGATCAGTAATGTAATGTATGAACACAGTGACTGCACCAGCAGAATAGTGAGTGCAGCTCTGGAGTATAATACAGGATGTAACTCAGGATCAGTAATGTAATGTATGTACACAGTGACTGCACCAGCAGAATAGTGAGTGCAGCTCTGGAGTATAATACAGGATGTAACTCAGGATCAGTAATGTAATGTATGTACACAGTGACTGCACCAGCAGAATAGTGAGTGCAGCTCTGGAGTATAATACAGGGTGTAACTCAGGATCAGTAATGTAATGTATGTACACAGTGACTGCAGCTCTGGAGTACAGTATAATACAAGATGTAACTCAGGATCAGTAATGTAATGTATGTACACAGTGACTGCACTAGCAGAATAGTGAGTGCAGCTCTGGAGTATAATACAGGATGTAACTCAGGATCAGTAATGTAATGTATGTACACAGTGACTGCACCAGCAGAATAGTGAGTGCAGCTCTGGAGTATAATACAGGATGTAACTCAGGATCAGTAATGTAATGTATGTACACAGTGACTGCACCAGCAGAATAGTGAGTGCAGCTCTGGAGTATAATACAGGATGTAACTCAGGATCAGTAATGTAATGTATGTACACAGTGACTGCATCAGCAGAATAGTGAGTGCAGCTCTGGAGTATAATACAGGATGTAACTCAGGATCAGTAATGTAATGTATGTACACAGTGACTGCACCAGCAGAATAGTGAGTGCAGCTCTGGGGTATAATACAGGATGTAACTCAGGATCAGTAATGTAATGTATGTACACAGTGACTGTACCAGCAGAATAGTGAGTGCAGCTCTGGGGTATAATACAAGATGTAACTCAGGATCAGTAATGTAATGTATGTACACAGTGACTGCACCAGCAGAATAGTGAGTGCAGCTCTGGAGTATAATACAGGATGTAACTCAGGATCAGTAATGTAATGTATGTACACAGTGACTGCACCAGCAGAATAGTGAGTGCAGCTCTGGGGTATAATACAGGATGTAACTCAGGATCAGTAATGTAATGTATGTACACAGTGACTGCACCAGCAGGTTTTGTATTGGATGTGTTGCACATTCCTGGTCTGGGAGTCGGCCGCCATTATTACTCTGCATGACATAAACCAGTAACTCTATTATTCACTCGGAGATCTTTTATATAACCGGCAGTGAGTACCGTACATACTCGAGTATAAGCCGAGACCCCTAATTTTGCCACAAAAAACTGGGAAAACTTAATGACTTGAGAATATGCCTATAAGGGTACTTTCACACTAGCGTTTTTTTTTAATACGTCGCAATGCGTCGTTTAGGGGAAAAAACGCTCCTGCAAAGTTGTCTGCAGGATGCGTTTTTGCCCCATAGAGTAACATTACCGACGCATTGACACACGTCGCAACCGTCGTGCGACAGTTGCGCCGTGTTGTGGCGGACCGGCGGGAGCAAAAAACGTTAAATGTAACGTTTTTTGCTCCAGATGGACCGCTTTTTCCGACCGTGCATGCGCGGCCGGAACTCCGCCCCCACCTCCCCGCACCTCACAATGGGGCAGCGGATGCGCCGGAGAAATGCATCCGCTGTACCTGTTGTGCGGCGCTAACAACGCTAGCGTCTGAATCTCGGCCCGACGCAATGCGACGGGCTGAATTCCGACGCTAGTGTGAAAGTAGCCTAAGCGGATCCGCAGCAGTTTCCCATAAGTTTACAGTACCATGTAAACATATGGAAAACAGAAACCGCTGTGCCCAAGCTGCGGAAAAAAAATGCGCGGAAACGCAGTGGTTTACATTCCACAGCATGTCAATTCTTTATGCAGATTCCGCAGCGGTTTACACCTGCTCCATAATAGGAATCCGCAGGTGTAAAACCACAGGTGGAATCCGCACAAAATCCACGGTAAATCTGCAGTAAATCTGCAGGTAAAACGCAGTGCCTTTTACAAGGGGATTTCTCAAATCCGCTGCCCTAAAATCCGCAGACCTCAAAAAATCGTGTGCACATAGCCTCAGTGTTCTTGAATATCCATATTGAATCAGGAGTCCCATATAATGCTCCATACAGTTGATGGCCCCATGAGATGCTCCATAGAGATATTTGCCCCATATAATGCTGCACAAATGCTGATTACGGCCCCATAAGATGCTCCATAGAGATATTTGCCCCATATAATGCTGAACAAATGCTGATTATGGCCCCATAAGATGCTCCATAAAGACATTTGCCCCATATAATGCTGCACAAATGCTGATTACAGCCCCATAAGATGCTCCATAGAGATATTTGCCCCATATAATGCTGCACAAATGCTGATTATGGCCCCATGAGATGCTCCATAGAGATATTTGCCCCATATAATGCTGCACAAATGCTGATTACGGCCCCATAAGATGCTCCATAGAGATATTTGCCCCATATAATGCTGAACAAATGCTGATTATGGCCCCATGAGATGCTCCATAGAGATATTTGCCCCATATAATGCTGCACAAATGCTGATTACGGCCCCATAAGATGCTCCATAGAGATATTTGCCCCATATAATGCTGAACAAATGCTGATTACGGCCCCATAAGATGCTCCATAGAGATATTTGCCCCATATAATGCTGAACAAATGCTGATTATGGCCCCATAAGATGCTCCATAAAGACATTTGCCCCATATAATGCTGCACAAATGCTGATTACAGCCCCATAAGATGCTCCATAGAGATATTTGCCCCATATAATGCTGCACAAATGCTGATTATGGCCCCATGAGATGCTCCATAGAGATATTTGCCCCATATAATGCTGCACAAATGCTGATTATGGCCCCATGAGATGCTCCATAGAGATATTTGCCCCATATAATGCTGCACAAATGCTGATTATGGCCCCATAAGATGCTCCATAGAGATATTTGCCCCATATAATGCTGAACAAATGCTGATTACGGCCCCATAAGATGCTCCATAGAGATATTTGCCCCATATAATGCTGAACAAATGCTGATTATGGCCCCATAAGATGCTCCATAAAGACATTTGCCCCATATAATGCTGCACAAATGCTGATTACAGCCCCATAAGATGCTCCATAGAGATATTTGCCCCATATAATGCTGCACAAATGCTGATTACGGCCCCATAAGATGCTCCATAGAGATATTTGCCCCATATAATGCTGCACAAATGCTGATTATGGCCCCATAAGATGCTCCATAGAGATATTTGCCCCATATAATGCTGCACAAATCTCGGCTTATACTTGAGTATATACGGTACATAACCGGAGTCATTTATGGGTAAATTAGATTCTCTTGACCACATATATTAGTCTTGTCTTTGTTGCCTGTGGTTTTCTTATGAAGTTCTGTAGTTTTTCAGTGCGTTTTTTTTCTTCTGCTGTTTTATTAGTTTCACCAGTAAAATCTGTGCAGTGAAGAAGCGGATGAAAGCTCCACACAATGTCCAGTGACACTGCGCCTGTGCTGACGGCTCTTCATGCTGTATATACAGTGCAGGGAGCGGTAATCTAACAGCCGCCATTGGTGCAGGTGAAGCGCGGTCACCGATAGGCCGGATATGTGACCAATAGGTCGGGGTGAAATCTAGTCACATGATCAGGGAGATGGCGGCTCCAGTCACAGGATAAGAAAAGCTATAAAATTAATAAATTCCTCCCACCACCTCCCATCTTCATTTCTGATCTTCTTAGGGAACATAAAGAATGTAATAAAAAATGCTAAAATTAAACATAAAATAATTCCATTTATTTCTTTTTCTATGTCAAAATAATCAACATAAACTGGTGGAGAAAAACAACAATTTTATTTCTACAATTGTTTGCACAGATTTGTTACAAAAATCTCTGCACCTAAAAGATCAGTTTTTCTTTGCATAAATGCCCTCGATTTCTGCAACCTGTGTTCACATGACTGTTTTTTTTTTATACTTTTGGCAGTTTTTTTTACATCACGATCTTTATAAAACACAGTAAACTTTCCGTTCTTACACTGGTCACTGAGGTTAGTTTAGAGTCATATTTCCTATCCTTTCAAGAACAGTTTTCAGCTGACTCCTTATCATCAGAGGCAGGATTACAGTGACTGATGAAGCCTCCGCTGAAAACTCAGTATCCACCAATCACAATGGGCGATGTCACAGCTCCTCCCTTTCCTCCACAATAACCTTTGCACACGCTCATTAGATGCCTCAAAACAAAAGATAAGGCCACACCCTGATCATTGTGGCTAATGTACATGTTAAATTCTTGAAACAACTGGAAAAAAATCCTCAGTGTCCAGTGTGAAAATTGTAAGATTTCAATTTTTTTAAATTTATATTTAATTTTAATGTGATTGATTAAAATACATCCGAGCAATGACGAGTGTGAACAATGTCAGGAGGTTGGCGGCTTTTAGTGTCAGATAGATCCGAGAGTCCCCCCCATGATGTGGACAAATATTAAACACATTTCCTTACATCACCCCATGGCCGGAGAGCAGGTATACCACCCAACTATAACAGGAAATAAAAATAATGATAAAGATGTAGAAAAGCTTCATAATAATGGGAAATAATGTAACCGACTCAGTATTCGGGAAAAACTTTATGGAACAAAACAATTGTAAAGCTGAGTTTCCCCAAGGATTTATCCAAAAATACATATTTTAGTGGGAGTTTTACAAATCAATGAAAAAAATATTTGTTGTCATTTCTCTATATTTTATATAAATTCCATGAAAATGTTATAAACGGAAGTTTCCAAAAACGATTTCTATTGTTTATAAAATGAAAATGTCGGCTCTTCACTATGATCACAACATCACGAAAAGTCTCAAGTTGTCGTTCCTGATATTGTGGCGTCTCATTCCCTGTAACATCTGGAATTACAGAAAGTTCCGTCTCTTGCACTAACCACTGATTGCAAGTCATCGCTTAGGCCTCATTAAGGGGCACTCAACCGTTACTGCAAATGCCATAAATGCCCCCTCTGGTGCCACCACCTATCGGGGGAATGGCGGTCCATCAATCCCCCCACACTGCAGTCTCCATATACTTCAGTGGAGATATAACTACACATAGAGGAACCTCCTCATAACATTTTATGGAGAATGTGGCTGGAACTTTGTGACTAAGGGTCAGATAATAACTGCACGTAGCTGTAGAATGGCGTCAGCGTCAATGTTACTGTTGGGCTCTTAGCAGCTGGGCCTGAAGCAGTGATGTCACAATGTGGAACTTGATGACATCATCTAATCTATGACATCACAATGAGAACAAAGGAGTAAGGCCTATGTAAAGCCTGCGCGCAGAGCAGGGGCTGTCATTTGTGTGACTCCCTACTGGATACACAAAGCTACAGGAGGAATTTGAAGGAGAAAGAAAGTGACGCCATCATGAGGATTCATGGACGTCCCCGTTATGGCCAGCGGCTGCTGGTCAAGGCTCTCTCTTCCCGCAAGTCAATTGGCTTTATCCTTCTGACCAGATACAGGAAATCTCAACGGAACAGGAGAACTCTGCTGAAGGATTCCTTCCAGGCCGCCAAATCTGCCACCATTCCAGCAGTCAGGAGCGTCAGGTCAGTTGCTAAAAAAAGGCGTAGAGACCACGTCATCAGCCAAGACAGCGGTGACAAGAGCCCAACCTACATAGTAGGTGATACTGAGCCCACTTCTAGCATTGCAGAAAGTGGAGAGGGGCTGCCACAAACAAGACCCCAGGATCTTGCCGATCCAGAATGTGCACAAGGTGCACCCGAGGGGCTACCACAAGCAAGACCCCGAGACAATCTAAAAAGGAAAGCATCAACATCCGAGGACAGTCAGCCTGAGATGCTGCCACCAGCCAAGAGAGCTGCTACAGAAAATGTTACTGATATACTTAGAGAACTGACCCCGGAGATGGAGACCCCACAAGTGGAGATCGGGAACCAGGAGGACAAACTACGTCCAGACCTCTTAACCATCCTGCAGAGCAAAGGGGAGGAAGGCTACCTGGATGACGATATTATCATCATGGCCCAGGACCTGCTGCGGAGCCAGTTTCAGGGTTTTGATGGCCTGCAGCCCCCCTGCGCTCTTATGGTACCAGGGTACAGTGTAATGAAGAATGCTGTACAAATCCACTATGATGAGGAGAGGGTGCACTGGCTGACAACCTGCTATAAAAATGGCCAAATCTTTGTGGCCGACAGCATGAAGTCCAGGAATCTGTCTCCATCCATCCGTCAGCAGATTACCAACATGTACGGTGAAGTGTTCGACAATCCCCTGAAACATCTGAGGTTTATCAATGTGGATCAGCAGAAGAACTGCTACGACTGTGGCGTATATGCTATAGCGTTTGCCTACGAGCTTATGGCAGATGGCGGTGAACCCAGAGCTGAGTTCCAGCATCAGAAGATGAGGACTCATCTAATATCCTGCCTGCAGACCGGCAGGATCAGCGGATTTCCCAAAAAGGTCAAGAAGTGACTCCATGTCTATAAACGGCATGTAGAGTCTACGACGGTCCAAGAGATCGACGCGACCTTCACCGGACACGACCCGGGGCCAGAGACCAGTCTGCACCAGTAAGTAACCATGGACTTTCCATAATACCCTCAATATAGTGAATGTGTAAATATGATGGTGGCATGCTGCCATTATTGGGGGTGTCTGATCTTCATTGTTTTTACTTCTTATTTCAGAGAAAGCATGAAGCGAGTAAATCCGGCCGTCACATCCAGGCCCAGAGATGGATCGCATCGGACGCCCTCAAACCCTAAATCATGTAAGTTCATTGTTTAAAGAGTTTATAAGACGTCTTCAGCTACTGGATAGTAGTTGCTCAATTTGTTTTTGTGTTCGTTTTTTTTGTGTTAAATGGCCACAGTGTGAACGTGCTCGTACATATTGCACAAATACCAACATGTGTTCCGGCTCATTTCTATTGTTTTTCTTTACTTTTTTTGTACTATGTACATACAGGGATGTGGCTCCCCTTTTTGGCTGTGCATCTTGTACACGGGCAGGTGCAAAACAGTCAGGTCTAGGTCTTGCTCTGCTCCCATTTATTTTGATGTTTTCTGACTCATAGCGAGTTGAACTACAAACGTTAGGATCCATCCTGCTTGGATTCACCTTGTCGCGGTGGCATGGCTTTTATACTCTTGATCAAAATAATGTCAGCCAGGTCGCCAATATAGATCACATGTACTATTACTATTACTGTTTATTTCCTGCAGGGGATTCGCTCTTTTTGTTCTTCCCTAGGTTATGGCTGTGATGTCACAATCTACATGGAACTTTGGTGTCACAATCTCATCGATGATATCATAATGAATATGATGGGGGGCGTGCTGCCATTATGGGGGGTGTCTAATATTCATTTTTTTCCTTCTAATTCCAGAAAGAGCACGAAGCGAGTAACTCCGGCCGTTACATCCAGGCCAGAGATGGATCGCATCGGACGCCCTCAAACCCTAAATCACGTAAGTTCCTTGTTACAGAGTTACTACAACGTCTTCTCATATGATATATGTATATCACCAAAAGTCATGTTATCAGACAAGGCAGGGAGTGTCATTGCTGCCATTATTGGGGGTGTCTGATCTTCATTGTTTTTACTTTTTCTTTAAGATCAGGAAGTGACTCAATGTCTATAAACGGCAGGTAGAGTCTATGACGGTCCAAGAGATCGCCCCAATCTTTAACCAGACACGACCCGGGGCCACAGACCAGTCTGCACCAGTAAGTAACCATGGACTTTCCATAATACCCTCAATAAAGTGAATGTATAAATATAATGGGGGGCATGCTGCCATTATTGGGGGCATCTGATCTTCATTGATTTTACTTTTTGTTTAAGGTCAGGAAGTGACTCCATGTCTATAAATGGCAGGTAGAGTCTATAACGGTCCAAGAGATCGACTCCGATTTCAACCGGACACGACCCGGGGCCACCGACCAGTCTGCACCAGTAAGTAACCATGGACTTTCCACAATACCCTCACTATAGTGAATGTATAAATATGGTGGGGTGTGCTGCCATTATTGGGGGCATCTGATCGTCATTGTTTTTACTTTTTGTTTAAGGTCAGGAAGTGACTCCATGTCTATAAACGGCAGGTAGAGTCTGTGATCCAGCACCGCCCAGGGGAAGGGCAGTCTGTCAGCCATGGTTCCCTAGAGGTTTCCTCCACTGGAGGTTTTTCCTCTCCTGGGCGCTGATGGACGACTCTCCGTGAGTCCCGGACCCTTCATTATCATGACGACTCTCCGTGAGTCCAGGACCCATCATTATCATCATGGTGGGAACTTCTGCATGTGATATCTTATAAGAAGCTAATAAAGAATTCAATTATTATTTAGCAGCTATGTATCTGAGCCGTGTATCTGAGCTGAGTCTTATTATGTATCATCACAGAATATTTAGTACAGGAGGTGGTGAACCTCGGGGGGTAAATACAGGGGTGCAGTATTGTAGCGTTATACTACTGTCATGTATATACAGTATTTGACCTCAGCTTGTTCCCAGCTGTAATACGCAGGTTTCTTGTTCTCTATATACAGTATACACCTTATAAAAAAAAGTATATACTTATCTGTATGAATATTACAAAGGTATTCTGATCAGCCATGATTTTCGTCCAACTATAGACATTGATGGCAGATCCATGAAATGTGTGATTAATCTAATGAGTGCCCCTTTAAGATATGTTCCATTGGGGAGAACAGGTGGTCCACATTACCCTTTCATTTGCTGCAGGTGTGCAGAGACCTCCAATGTCTAAACAGATGGGGTGACTATCAGGCCATAATACTTTGTTGGCAAAATACCCCTTTTATGATGTCCTGCCTGGTATGAATGATCAGGGTCAGCCCATCAGACCAACAGACTAATTTAGCCCCGAGGGTTTTCCTACCAAATCCCCTAGAAATTAGATTTTATCAAAGGCAGAAGCAGCCAGCAACCATGCGAGAACTCCGCTTATCGATGTCTCTCCATGTAAGCCAACACCAGGTGGTCAAGTGGACGACCCCACTGTATAACATCCATATGACCCAGTGGGGCATACAGACAGGGCTTATCTTCATGGGGTAACCCTGTATAATGCATTAGGAAAATATTACCTGTCTATTAGACCAGCCATAAAAGTATGACTGGTGGACGTCCAACATCCCCATCCCCACCATTGCTGAGAATAAGAGGCCCACGAAATCTCCTGCAGGTTCCTATCTATCCCTGTACACACTTGCTGAACCCCGGCAGCTCTCAGGCTGAGATTGAAGACTTTATCCTTATGATCAAAAGCTTCCGGCTCCAATTATTGTGATAGTCAACAAACTGCCCGAAGAATGATTGAAGTGGAGAATATTGTGTATAGGATGGCACCTAACCATGGTGCCCAATCAGCGCTGGCGTCACTGTCCCCGGCTTTGGATGTTTTGAACATGAAGAGGAAGTCTGGGCTGTAGCTGATCGCTGACTTCCTCTTCATGCTCAAAACGTCCGAAGGTGGAGACAGTGATGCCAGCGCTGATTGGGCGCCAGGGTCACGTGTCACAACAACCGCATGAGATCCCAGGGACCACCAATGCCTATACTGCTGGAAACGCACAAGAGACGAATATAAGCTATTTTATTTTATCTGGGTCAGACACTTAGATCAAGAAGGGGTTGTCCTAGTAGTGGATCCCCTTTAAGGGTAAGTGCTTGGTTACCTTTTCATTGTGCCCAACAATAGAGGGACTAGTACAGCCCTTTCCTTGTGGTTTAAATAATCCTGCGTGCCAGTCTCTTCCTCTTCCCTTTTGCGTCCTGGAGGTGCTCACTCGGACTCACATTATACTTTTATAATATCTGCTCTATGAACAGAATATGAGGGGTTTCACAAACAAATCGAAGCATTTTTAGGAGCCAAAAGTTGTAAATGTAACTTTTTTATTTATATATGTGAACACATATTTAAAATGACTGAATGTGGTCAAAACTCCTCCCACCCACGGCTGAAATCCCGCTTACTTGCAATCAGCCAATTAAATTGATGAATGGGCAGGGTTTGGGTCAGGTGGGTGGAGTTATGCCCAGTGAGAATCAGACAGAGAATTCAGTGGTTCTCACTGGGGTGTTGGCTCCCATCGTTCACAGCAGGGATCCGGCTCTTTGTACTGGATCGTTCACGAACAACCCATCACTAGTGAGGACGTTCAGTCCTAAGCCCCCTCCTCTTCCCTCCATACATTGCCCCTAGATTCTGTTTTCAGTACCATCTCTCTGTCAATGATACCCAATGATACAGGGTCTCCTGATATCATCCCTGTATTATTACACAACACCAGTGATTGTCCGCTGTCTCTAACATCATGTCCTCCCACCAACTAACACGGAATCTGTCAAAACCTGAACTCCTTGTGTTTCCTCCTCACCTAACCTACCTGTGTCAGATATTGCCATCTCCATGTGTGGCTCTACCATTACTCCCCTGCAGCACTCTCACTGTATTGGGGTCATATGTGACACAGAACTGTCTTTTATTTCCTATAGCTGCTCGCTCATGTCACCTGTATCTATAACAACATCTCCAACCTTTTCTCATTTTTTAAACTAAAAGTTCTTACTGTCTTATTAATTCTCATCTGGACTACTGCAACTCTCTACTGATCATTTTCCTTCTTACCAAACTGATTATTCTCTAATCTTTACTGAATGCAGCAGCCAGGGTTGTATTTCTGTCCAGCAATTACACTGATACCTCCACCCCTGTGCCAGTCATTACAGTGGTTACCCATCTGCTACATAATATAATACAAACTTATCTCTCTCACCCACAAAGCACTCCACAATTCTGCAATTCCCTACATCTCCTCCCTCATATATATCTTCTCACACTACCCGTGCCCTCTGTTCCGCAACTGATCTGAGAGTAACATCTTCCATAATTCAAACCTCCCATCTTCCTACCCAAGACTTCTCTCGTGCTGCCACCTTTTTCTGGAATACACTACCCCGGAAGATCTTACTATTACCTATCCCTCACATTTTAGTCTGCTTTAAGAAAATCTCTCTTTAGACAGGCCTATCGCCTAACTTCCCTAACCTAACACCCTGTTACCTCCTTCTCAATGTTAATCATAATCTGCTCCCTCTTATTCATCTGTCTCCACATCCTCCTTGTACACAATAGGACACGGTAACTGCACTTACAGATCCTGGCTGATGACGGATCCTGCAGCTTTATATGAGAACCCCTAATTTTTATAATGATTGTTAGGCCATACATGACAAGCGCTTGTTACCAAACGTGTCCTCCTCACTTTCCTTATACATTGTAGCTTGCGAACAGAAGGGCCCTCGCTCCTCCGTTACCATGCGTGTGGACACAGAGGCAGTACAGTTACCACATGCGGGGCACAGATGGAGCACCGTTACCGTTTGTGTGGACACAGAGGCGACACAGTTGTCACGTGCAGAAACACACAGAGGGCAATATTTCCTTGGCAGTACAAGGGGAATGTGGTATTACATTGTAGAGCACCAGAGGGGCATTATTACTGCCTTGCAGCACTTTGCCTACTATGCGGTTTTTTTTTAGGTTGAGTTGCTAAGCCAGAGATTTTTGTGTGGTAAACCTGGAGAGGTGAATGGTGGATGGACTTTCATTTACAGAATATACTGCAGTGCAAGTGATCAAACAGTTGCAGTTTCCAGTCCACAAATATAAGTATTTACTTGTTTATATAGCGCCATTAATTCATCACCATCCCCATCGGGGCTCACAGTCTAAGTTCCCTATCAGCATATCTTTGGAGTATGGGAGGAAACCCACTAAGAACATGTTGTCCTTGGTGGGACTTGAACCCAAGAACCCACCTGTGAAAACCAGCAGTACTCAGCACTGATCCGTCATGCTGGCCATCAGATTTTTAAGAAAGGTTTATGTTTTGTAAATTCTAAAATTTCAAATTATTTCTATATCACCAACATATTCCGCAGCACTTTACAATTAAGCGTGGGCTTGTACAGACAATAAAGACATTATAGAGTAACATAATGTTACAGTTACAGGAGGAATGAGGGCTCTGCTCCAAGCTACAATCTATAAGGAAATGGCGGGGTAGGACATTAGGTAAATAAGTTCTTGTCATGTACGGTCCAGCCATCATTATAGTAAATAAGGGTTATGATATAAAGCTGCATGATCCGGTCATCATCCCGGATCTGTCTAACTACCATTGCCAAGTGCTGTTGGGTGCATGGAGGATGTGGAGACAGATCAATACTAGGGACCAGATTCTGAGTAAAATTTAGAAAGAGAGAACAGGAAAGAGCACACATAAAACTATAGAGACTAGGTATTACTCAGATCCTCTGGGGTAGTGCATTCCAGGATGCGAGGGCACCATGAGAGAAGTGGCGATGGAGGTGCAAGGTTAGGATTATGGAGGATGTTAGTCTCAGGGTATGTGCACACGTTCAGGTTTTTCCGCATTTTTTCATGATAAAAATGCGATAAAACCGCATTAGAAACCGCAGACATATGCATCCTATCATTTAGAATGCATTCTGCAATTTTTGTGCACATGATGCGTTTTTTACCGAGAAAAAAAAATGCATTGTGGTAAAAAAAAAGCAGCATGTTCATTAATTTTGCGTTTTTTTTTCGTGTTTTTCCCGCTATTCTATGCATTTGGAAAAAACGCTTCAAAAACGCGTAAAAAACGCGCAAAAAAAGCGTCAAAACCGCGGAAAAAAACGCATGCGGATTTCTGGCAGAAATGTCCGGTTTTTGTCAGGAAAATTTCTGCCAGAAATCCTGACGTGTGCACATAGCCTTAGATCAGTTGTAGAACAGAGGGCACATGTAGAGTGGTAGACAGAGATGAAGGAGGAGATTTGGGTTGCGCAGAACTGTGGAGAGCTTTGTGGGTGAAAGAGATAAGATTGTATTGCACTCTGTAGTGGATGGGCAACCAGTGTAATGACTGGCATATAGTAGAGGCACTGGTGTAATGGCTGGACAGAAATACGATCCTGGCTGCTGCAGTTAGGATATATTGGAGAGGAGAAAGTTTGGTTAGAGGAAGACTGATCAGTAGAGAGTTGCAGTAGTCCAGATGGGAATTAAGAAGACTGACAGTAAGAGTTTTTCCAGTTTCAAAGGAGAGAAAAGGTCATATTGATAACATGAGTGATTGACTGATTGGATATAGGGAATACATGAAAGTTCTGTGTTAAATATAACCCCAAGACAAGGAGCGTGCTGCTGGGGAGTTATGGTAAAACTACCCAAGGCAATTGCAATATCGGGTATATGTCAGATACTACGAGGAACCATAAGAATTTCAGCTTTGGGGAGATTCAGTTTCAGATAGAGTGAGGACATGATGTTAGAGACAGCAGACACACAATCCCTGGTATGCTGTATTAAGGTGGGGGTGACATCAGAAGAAAAGCTGTATAATTGGGTGTCATCAGCATAGAGGTCGGACTGGTACTTAAATCTGCTGATGGTTTGTCCAATAAGAGCAATATACAGGGAAAGGAATAGGGGGCCTACCACTGAGCCTTGAGGAACTCCAACAGTAAGATTAGTGGGCCTACCACTTAGCCTTGAGGAACCCCAACAGTAACAGTAGAGGGTCTAGGATTGAGCCTTGAGGAGCCCCAACAATAAGAGTAGTAGGCCTACCACTTAGCCTTGATGAACCCCAACAGTAACAGTAGAGGGCCTAGGATTGAGCCTTGAGGAGCCCCAACAATAAGAGTTGTAGGCCTACCACTTAGCCTTGAGGAACCCCGACAGTAGCAGTAGAGGGCCTAGAATTGAGCCTTGAGGAGCCCCAACAATAAGAGTAGTAGGCCTACCACTTAGCCTTGATGAACCCCAACAGTAACAGTAGAGGGCCTAGGATTGAGCCTTGAGGAGCCCCAACAATAAGAGTTGTAGGCCTACCACTTAGCCTTGAGGAACCCCGACAGTAGCAGTAGAGGGCCTAGAATTGAGCCTTGAGGAGCCCCAACAATAAGAGTAGTAGGCCTGCCACTTAGCCTTGATGAACCCCAACAGTAACAGTAGAGGGCCTAGGATTGAGCCTTGAGGAGCCCCAACAATAAGAGTAGTAGGCCTACCACTTAGCCTTGAGGAACCCCAACAGTAACAGTAGAGGGCCTAGGATTGAGCCTTGAGGAACCCCAATAGTAAGAGGAAGCTTAGAGGAAAAAGAGCCTGCAAACGATACACTGAAGGCGCGGTCAGATAAGTAGGAGGAGAAGCAGTAGAGAATGGAGTCCTTGAGTCTGATAAAGCGGACCATAGTAAGGAAGAGCAGCTGATCCACAGTGTCAAATTCTTCCATTGGTTTTACAATTTCCCATGACCATGGAGCACTCCTTAACCTTTTGGGTCACTCACCCCTTCCTGATTGATATCTCAGTTATCAGAACTGCATTTTAATTTTTTAAAGTCTTTGTCCAATGCTGATTCATAGTCTTAACCACATACTGTATTTACTACTTATTTGTATCTTCTCAGTTTTGTATTACCCTTTATATTAAATTAATTGAAAGCTTTTGAGACAAAGCCCAGAATGGGGCACAAAATGAGTACAAGGACGCGGCACATCTTAGGCACTCTCCTAAAGAAGAAAAAGCCTCTGTAAATGTTTTTCTTAACCATCTCACCCAAAAGCCCCTTTCAGGACCGATGGTCTCCCTTCTTCGAAGCTTAACGAGTGTCTTCCTTGTCTCGATCAGCCACTACAGCAAACTAATAACAACTAGTTGAAAGTCTTGGCTACTACCAAAAGTTTAGGAAATGGCGGCTGAACTCTACTTGGGCCTTTTCAGGCTTGTTTTTTTTTTTCACCTGCAAAACTGCGCATCCAATAGTAATGGCAATTTGAAATGGATTTTTTTTAGTAATATCGACTTTGTCAGAGTAACCCTGTCTGGCCTTATCCACGTGTTGCTGTTTCTTAGGGAAAGAAATGTACTGGTCGATACACTTTCAGTTAATAGGTTTTATTTGTGTGCAGAATTAAGAAGAAAACAATTTTGACTGATTAAATGGAAAATAACTCTTTGTACCAGCAAAGTAAAAAAAAAAAAGAGGACAAGACTTCTGAATCCTTAAAGGAGGACAAGGAGCCTTAGGACAAATGCAAAGCAAGGACAAATGTAATTGCCTGGATCCCCTTGCCCTTGATGACCCAGGAGGACATTAGAGTTCTTGTTTCCTATCCTCTTTTGTTGTGCTCTTTTCATGCTTTGACTTGAAGACTCTTTAGCAAAGCTTTCTACTTATAAAGAATGCAAACAGCTCCACAAATAAATACAGAGTCCATTGTAGAACTACACAAAGGAAATGTACATCGGGTTTATTCCTTTCAATAGGGTTATTTTTGCTTCTCTTCCAGTTATATAGTGAAATAGAATAAATGTGCTTATACTTGCAGGCTGGCCATGTCTATAATGGGGACGAGGTACCAGGCAGAGCCCTAGACCCCAGTGAGATCTGGGTCAGGATTGGGGACTCTATATACAGATATATTTATTAGGCAGCCACTGGGGCTCGGAGACAGATTGACACTCCTTTTTTAATTAAAAATAGTTTTCTTTTCCAATCAGTTGTCTGATACATGCAAATTATGTCATGTCATTGTTTTTCTTATATTACTGGAAGCCAGAAAGTGTACTGTCTCGTATGCAACCACTAATGAAAAAAGGGCATGCCAAATAAAGCACCGCACAAGCCTGTGGCCTACCCTAAACCTTCTCCAAAAGAGGAGAGGAGCCCTGAAAACAATCAGGTGGTGGATGGCAGATATGTGTGACTGATCATGATGCAAGTCCTGGAAGAATGTTATGACCAGTAATGCCATGTTGCTGAGGTTTACGAGCGCCTCGGTGGAAACATCACAAACATACCCCATTCCACATTTTAACTTCCTGGTAAATAAAAGCCTCATCCGTTTAACCTAACCCTTTTGTCATGATTCTTTACCTTATTGTAATTCTGACCTCGGACCATTTCCTATCTACGCCTTTGCCTCACCCCTTTGTCCATAATGTACTCTCTTGGTGTCACGCCGTAAGCGGCGTTAAAGGGGCAGGACGGCGTACTGGGACCCGCACCTGTCCCTACCACTTTAATGGGGCCCTGGCTTTCCCTTATCTAGGGGGTACCTATGATGGTTAGGAGGCCCGAGCTGCCAGCGTATCCCTGTCTCCTGTGCAGGCCCTATCAGTGGCCCCCTCTCCCCCCAAAGAAGGTGGACTGCACCAGTGTAATAATACAACAAATAACAGGGTATACAGACAAGGTAACTAAAAGTCTCAAACTCACCAAATGCTCACACAACCACAGAGGAAACACAGAGAAGGGAAGAGAAGGAATAAACTAGGAAGGAAAACAGGTTTAACATGCAACCAAAACTGCAGACACCAATCTCTGTAAATAAACCTCCAACACCAACACTACGCTCCTTCAACCTCCAAGCCAGGCAGTAGAACTGATCACTGACAATAGCTGAAGTCAGGACTGGGTCTATATAGAGGATCAGATTACAAAATCCACTTCAGCTGAGAGAGACCCAGCTCTCAGCAACTCAGCAATAAGGTTAACTCCTGCACTGCTGGAACAAAGCAGCCAGGTCAGAATATAGGCGAAGAGCTTCTGTTCACTGTGTGTGAACGAGGCCCAGAGCGCTGCGGTTCTCTGGAACCTCTCTGTCGCGGTAGCCCCGTGACACTTGGCTTTTGATCTCAGACCTCTTGATTACCTAGCCTCATGGCTTATCCCTGAGTAGTGACTAGCCTCACATTTTTTTACTTATCCATCTGGACCAAGAGACTCTACTAAAGGTCTGGGATTGACCTTTTTTTTCCCCAACTCTTGGAAAGAACTCACCTTGCTCATGGTTTCTGCCTGGACTGCTAACCCTGCAACCACCAGAAGAAAGTCAAAAGTATTGGTTCCTTTCAAAGGCTTACATAGCTGTAGACCTTTCCAGTCATTATTATTTCAATAAGAAGAGGATCTCTTGGCAGCACAAGTGGAATAGGCTTGTTGGATCATATTTGTCCGAAGTCTAATCAGCAGGAAAGTGCTTGCAACTCTAAACTTGATTGGCTAAAAAGACTCACGAGAAGCACATTTTCACACTGGACTTTAGCTTTAACCAGAAATGGGTGAAGTTTAAAGATTTGTCAAGATTGATATGGCTAAATAATAAGCATAATGTCCAAAAAGGAGGTCACCCCAAATAAAGGCAGATGGACAGTCAAATAAAGCCAAAGAAGGCGGGTTGAAACAGTGATTCTGAAAAAGTAGATAAATTAACCACCAGAGCTAAAAAAAATAAGCAAAACTGAATTCTAGAACAGTCCTTGGCTTGTAACGTTGGACTCCATAACTGCAAAAGGACCACCACACTGCCCACTCCACAGCAGTTCATGTTGTCCATTGTCCTCAGCTCCATCAAACTTTTATATCATATCATTACTCTATATGTTGGTGAATAATACATCTTTAATAGTGCAGATTGACATGGGTGATTGGCATGAGGGCTGCCTAGCATAGCCTTTCCTACTCTGAGGCAGCCTAACACTAGCCTGATGTCAAAGTCAGATTTTCATAGAAGGGATGTCAGCCTGTACTTCATACATTTCTCTTCACCTGCCATATTAATCAGATTGTAAATTAATTAAAAAACCTTTTCAGACAAAAAAAAAAAAACATGCAGAATGCTGCACAAAAATGTGGACAATGGAGCAATCCATCAAAGAAATTTATAAAATGATAATTTCCGTAAACTTTTTCCCTAACCATCTGCCCAAAGTGCCCTTCAAAGGTCAAGGATCAATGGCCTCCCTTGATATTAATCATATTTTATAAAGATTATGTTTAGACAGAGAACCCCTTTAACTCAACTGTAAAGGTTAACAGATCGTATAATGACAAGTTCTATATTTATCAGACATCTCAAGGACATAAAATGTAACTTAAGAAGATTGGTTCACGAGAATCTCATAGGTCTAAGATAATGAATGACTATAGCAGGAAATTAGTGTAATACATTATCCTACTAAAATACACATGGGGCAGTTCACGTATATTTCTGGCAAGGTGAAGCCCTAACAATAGACGTATTCTAACACTGTTCTTCTAGGATTTCATTAATGGAAATGAGATACAAAGAAGACGTTAGCATCCCTACCAGCCAGCTTCTCTTCCCAGATAAGTCTTTACAGTTTGTAAACCTGTGATCTTCATCTTCTGGCTGTCTAGTTATTGTAAAACCTCAACTCTAAGCATGTCCTGCAAATCAGTGCCCCTTCTCCCTCCAGCTGAATTAGTGGGCTTCATTTTTGTTACGTTTTTTTTTCTGCACAGATTTGTCACAAAATCTGAAAGGTTTCCTGATACCAGCAAAGTGAATGAGAATCCTGAAGTCTCAGGCACACATTAATTATTTTTGGTTTGCAGATTTGCTGCAGATTTACATCTGTAGGGTGTCAATTCTTTCAGTGTTTTTGCTGCAAATTTCACCACGACTAATGAGTGTCATGATCCAGACCGGGTTTTGGGTCTTGTCTCTCCTTTTCCCAGTCTGGTCATGTCAGGGGTTAACTTTCTCTGCCTCGCTCCAGTGTCAGGTCTGCTATTTAGCTGCGCTGTATCTGTTATGATCTGGTGGCCTAGGAGCAGCATGAGACGTACTCTGGAGAAGGTGGTACCTGTACTGAACGCAAACCCTGAACTTAGCAGCGCAACTAGAAGTAGCCGTGGGGGGGTACCTAACACTCCCTAGACCCCTCGACACAGCCTAAGAACTAACTTCCCCTAAAGACAGAAACGGGAAAACTATCTTGCCTCAGAGAAAATCCCCAAAGGATAGACAGCCCCCCACAAATATTTACTGTGAGAGGAGAGGGAAATAACATACGCAGACATGAAATCAGGATTTAGCATAGGAGGCCATACTAGCTAAAAAGAAAGAATAGGACAGAGTACTATGCGGTCAGTATTAAAACACTAGAAAATATCCACCACAGAAAATACAAATCACCACATCTGACTAAAGACATGGAGGGTATATCTGCATCTCCAGAGACACAGCTTGGCTGCAAAAAATCCTTCACAGACAAAGCTGGACAAGACAAAACATGAAAATGCACTGAACTATAAGGCCCACAGCATGTGAACAGCAAAAACAAAGCCAGGACTTATCTTTGTTGAAAAGCTCAGCAAACAGGAGAGACCAGTTAGAGATGTGAATCCTCCAAAAACAATGGACAACTGGCACTGACTAAAGGATCAAGCAGGACTAAATAGCTGAGTCCAAATTGCAAAAAGTGAACACACCTGATAAATGCTGCGATCCGAAAACAGCAGCACTACCACTCATAACCACCGGAGGGAGCCCAAGAGCAGAATTCACAACAGTATCCTGCTGGCAGGGTCAGTTATATTTCCTGCCTACAGCGTGTGTAGCTGGCTCTGGTGAAACCCTGATAAGTCCTGCTGCTTTTAGCTGACTTTGCCCGTGTCTGTTCGTACCTCTCTTCTCGCCCCTGACTCTGTTTATTCCTGTGTGTTTGGATTCCTTGGTACTGGATCTCTGACCTGCTTCTGTCTCTCCCTTCTTATATTTCTGCTATGGACCGGTACTGACCTTTTGGCACTCCTTTGACTCTGTGTTTGGAATTTCCCTTGGTTCTACGCTACTCTCTGGTATCTACCCGGCTTGTCTGACCATTCTGCTGCCACCTGGTGGTAGCCTCGCTGCAGTTCTGTGGGTCTGCTCTGAGCAGGATTTCAGCCCTTTCTCCACTCTGCTGCCATCTAGTGCAGTCTGCACTTACCTGCGGAGCTGCAGCATGACAATGAGTAGGGAAAAACCATGCACTAAGAATGCATGTAAAAATGCATCAAAAGCGTGCCTATTTTAAATTTTTCTTGCTAACAGATGCAGAACTTTCTGCACTAAATGCTTAATGTTTGGACATACCCTTTAATTTTCAGCCTGATGTCAAGTACAGTTTTCTAAACTGGTTCTCAAGCTGTATGCTGAAATCTTTTATCATTTTACTAATTTTAAAAAGGCAACAATAAGATAAAATGCATCTCTCTATATATTAATATGAGCGAAGACTGGCTAAAAAGTTTAATTCGTGATATAGTGACTTGATCTGATCCGAAGCTGTACTTCTGTACTGGTCTGAGAAAAACAATTTCTGAGACGTCCGTTGATCCTTAGAAGGTTTCTTCCTTTTATTTGGAAAAGTGACCATAAGGTTATACGGCCAGATTGTTAATCTGTTATTTATTTTTTGTCTTGTAGTATTTGTCGTTGTTTTTTGTGCTAAATTCTTCAAAATGATGCACGTGGTTCATGAATTTTGTGCGAAAACCAAAATTGATCTTTATTTTTTGTCTGTAAGCTGTGTAGCGACTTTTTAGTGCAAAACAAGTCACACGATCCACTAAAAGGATGCGAAGCTCGGTAAAAGGTATTTGACATACATAAAATGGTCTGGGGGGGGAAACTCCGATTATCTTTGCGCAAATATTTAGCTTTTTTTGTAAAAAGTTGCAATTAATACATCAGACAAAAACGTCTTGAAACCTCAATACCAGACATAAGAAAAGACAGGCAAACTGTTCTAACATTACTTTACAAAAGGGAGAATTAAAAGATGAATTAGGTGCAAATGAAAATGAGGCAAAAACAACAAAAACTAGACAATAAAAGGGCAGAAATGCAATAATTAATTGGACCCCTAGTGGTAAAAACCCCTCTGGAGTCATTCACTTGATGCAGCCCTAAAGCAATGTATAGTAATACCATTTATAAGGAGTTTCAGATGCACAATGTGTAGTGAACTTTTCTGAATCCCTTTGTTTTCTTAAATATTTGTTTTATTAAATATTTCTGCTATGAAGTACCATTGTGATTGAGTATCATAAGCATAGAGTAAATGAAAGCAGACAGTTCTTGGAATAAGACTGTAGTGTAGATATCCTTAGACGTACAAGGTGGGTGGAACATATCCTAAATGTTTGTATATTCCATGTTAATAAAACAATCATTTGTGTCTCTGATGTGGATTGTCTAAGATGTGAGCTGTGTGGCATTGGCTAGACTGGGGTGCTAAGTACGGACTTTGCTGCTGGATTCCCAAATTGCGGTGCCCAGTATAGTCACGGATTGGCAACAGTAGCGCAGTTGGAGTCAAATTGTTCCCCCAACACCCCATTCCCATGACCTACAATCCCCTCCCTGTCACATCTAATTTCCTTGCTTTGGCAACATGTATTTTGGTCCTGCCAATAAAGCCTATTTGAGTTGAGTTGAGTAATGTAGACAGTAATAGAAATAGGGGCTGTCACCAGGAGAGCAGTCACGACTGCAAAATGGCAGAAGACGTAACGGGAACTAAAGTCAAGAGTGAAACAACAGGACTGCAGAGTCCCAGATACAGCGCACCAGGCCCCCTTGCATCCCACAACTACTGTATCATAATAAAATAAGGCAAAAGACACGACTTGATGGGTGAAGGACGGTCACAGCTTTATTAAATTTGCTTTAAAAATCAGAAAGTCACTTAACTCTTATAACCCACTCATCACCAAATGCCCTGTGGCACATTCACAGGCAAGGCGGCCATTGAGACGTAACATATCAATGTTCTTTCCATTTACTTCTACACAGGACTCTGACTCCCACCCATGTATAACAGCGCCTGTTCTATTCCATCCTGAAGGCCATTCAAGAAGATATCGAGCCCGATGTCTGTCAGGTGTACGCCGTCAGGTCTAGACAGAGTTGAATTATCTCCTTCAAGTTCATGTTCCGTCACCAATTTTGACAAACGTGCATTAATTTTACCACATAGAACTATAGAACAGGACGGCACCTTTTTGGAAGTGCATTTGAACAGCAAGGTGGATTGCTGTTGAGGGGAACTAGAAAAAAATAAATCTATAAATCTTCAGCATAGCGAGTGTGAGCGAGCTGAGTGTGACCAGAGCGTAAGTGTGGACGGCGGTAAGTGTGACTTGTGATTCAGTGAAGAGGTATTTGGAAGGCCTTTAACAAATACCTGTGTGAATTGGTGTGAGTTGCTGAATTGGGGGTAGCTATATTCATAAGGGTTAACTTAGGGTGGGGGCTCATAGTTAAGGGTTTATAAGGGGCAGCTGTTTGGGGCTCAAGTCCTTTTTGGAAGTGCATTTGAACAGCAAGGTGGATTGCTGTTAAGGGAACTAGCAAAAAAAAAAATCTATAAATCTTCAGCCTAGCGAGTGTGACCAGAGCGTAAGTGTGGATGGCGGTAAGTGTGACTTGTGATTCAGTGACTTTGGACTCAGGGAGTTTCCAAGGGAGGAATTACTGAATTGCTGTCTGTTTTGTATTAATACTTTGTATTTATTTATTTTTTATTTTATTTTTTTTTTATTTATTGAACTTTTCTGTCTGGTGCAATCCCCATTAGGAAATGTGCTCCACTCTTGTTAATGCCATCCAGTGCACGTCTTGCCACATGTATGCAGTCCTTGAGCAGCCGATCGAGGGTGCATACTGCTGTGCGAGATGTGAGCACGTTGTGCATTTGGAAGCCCAGATTCTGGATCTAAATGTGCAGCTGGCAACACTGAGATCCATAGACAACATGGAGAGGAGTCTTCTGCTCACTGACCAGACGCTCAATGGGACAGATGAGGGGGGGGATGGTGGGATGGAGCTGCAGGACAATGAAGCAGCAAGCTGGGTGACAGTTAGGAAGCGGGGTAGAGGGAAGAGTGCCAGGGAGGCTAGTCCTGATCTGGAACACCCCAATAAGTTTGCTAAGTTGGCAGATGAGGGGGGTGCCAGTACAGGGGTAGCACTGCTGCAGCCAGGCATGTCCTCTGAAAGCCGGAGGAGTGACTGCTCCAGTAAGGAGGGAAATAGGAGAGCAGGGCAGGCCAGACAGGCAGAGGCGTAGCTAAAGCTTTTGCCGCCCGGGGCGATTCCCGAGTTTGGCGCCCTCCCCCCCCCCCCGGCTCAATACACACAAAGGTTACCAAAAATGGTTTTCCTGTTTTGTAGAACTTAAACTGGGCCTAATGGTGTCACCCCCACATGCCACACCTGTGACTTAATACCACCACACCATGACCAGGCCACATAGTGACCGAATAATACTACATACAAGGGACAAATACCACCGCACCATTTCCAGACCACATATTACCACCACATAGTGACTGAATACTACAATACTGATCAGTAATAATAAAAAAACCCACAATACTATCACCATAAGTGCCAGTATTCACAGGAGATCTGTACTTAGTATGCAGTGTCTGTGTAGAGGTAATACAGAGATCACTGGTGGTATTATACACAGGACCTCTATATAGTATACAGTGTATAGTGTCAGTGTATAGGTAACACTGACTCACCAGTGACGTCTCTAGGTGAAGTCCTTCATCTTTCATCCAGCACAGACCGCCATCATTCCTTCCAGCCAGGACTCGTTTCTGCAGGAAATAACACAGTTATCTCGAGCTCCGCTTGCAGAACACATTACTTAATTTTTCACAACTTCTACATTACATCACATGAAGAAAAAAAGGTGATATAGTGTCACTCTGCACAGTAACAGAACCGCCCCCCATTTAAAACAGTATACTCAAAAAAATAAATAAATACATCACTGCAGTAATAATATCCCTTAATTATCCCCTATGGTAACACTATTCCCCACCCTGGCCCCGTTTATCTCATTCCTGGCTCCAGCCATATGTTCTCGCATCCTGCCCTCATGAGTATCCATTCTACCCCATATGATCTCCCCATCCTGCCCCACCAGCCTCCATCGTATCCGTCCTGCCCCATGATCCAATCCTGCCCCGTGTCTCCAATCATGCCCCGTATCTATATTCTGCCCATGCCTCAAGTCCTGCCCCCAGTGTGTCCAGCATATTACCCCCAGTGTGTCCAGCAATCTGCCCCAGTATGTCCAGCACTGCCCCCAGTGTGTCCAGCAATCTGCCCCAGTGTCCAGCCTTTCCCCAGTGTGTCCAGCAGTCTGCCCCAGTGTGTCCAGCATATTACCCCCAGTGTCCAGCATTGCCCCAGTGTGTCCAGCATATTACCCCCAGTGTGTCCAGCAATCTGCCCCAGTGTCCAGCATTGCCCCAGTGTGTCCAGAAGTCTGCCCCAGGGTCTCCAGCATTGCCTCAATGTGTCCAGAAATCTGCCCCAGGGTCTCCAGTATTGCCCCAGTGTGTCCAGCAATCTGCCCCATGGTCTCCTGTATTGCCCCAGTGTGTCCAGCATTCTGCCCCGTGGTCTCCAGTATTGCCCCGGTGTGTCCAGCAATCTGCCCCATGGTCTCCTGTATTGCCCCAGTGTGTCCAGCATTCTGCCCCATGGTCTCCAGTATTGCCCCGGTGTGTCCAGCAATCTGCCCCATGGTCTCCAGTATTGCCCCAGTGTGTCCAGCATTCTGCCCCATGGTCTCCAGTATTGCCCCGGTGTGTCCAGCAATCTGCCCCATGGTCTCCAGTATTGCCCCAGTATGTCCACAAGTCTGCCCCAGGGTCTCCAGCATTGCCTCAATGTGTCCTGAAATCTGCCCCATGGTCTCCAGTATTCAGTGTGTCCAGCAATCTGCCCCATAGTCTCCTGTATTGCCCCAGTGTGTCCAGCATTCTGCCCCATGGTCTCCAGTATTACATAGTAACATAGTAACATAGTTAGTAAGGCCGAAAAAAGACATTTGTCCATCCAGTTCAGCCTATATTCCATCATAATAAATACCCAGATCTACGTCCTTCTACAGAACCTAATAATTGTATGATACAATATTGTTCTGCTCCAGGAAGACATCCAGGCCTCTCTTGAACCCCTCGACTGAGTTCGCCATCACCACCTCCTCAGGCAAGCAATTCCAGATTCTCACTGCCCTAACAGTAAAGAATCCTCTTCTATGTTGGTGGAAAAACCTTCTCTCCTCCAGACGCAAAGAATGCCCCCTTGTGCCCGTCACCTTCCTTGGTATAAACAGATCCTCAGCGAGATATTTGTATTGTCCCCTTATATACTTATACATGGTTATTAGATCGCCCCTCAGTCGTCTTTTTTCTAGACTAAATAATCCTAATTTCGCTAATCTATCTGGGTATTGTAGTTCTCCCATCCCCTTTATTAATTTTGTTGCCCTATTGCCCCAGTGTGTCCAGCAATCTGCCCCATAGTCTCCTGTATTGCCCCAGTGTGTCCAGCAATCTGCCCCATGGTCTCCTGTATTGCCCCAGTGTGTCCAGCAATCTGCCCCATGGTCTCCTGTATTGCCCCAGTGTGTCCAGCAATCTGCCCCATGGTCTCATGTATTGCCCCAGTGTGTCCAGCAATCTGCCCCATGGTCTCCAGTATTGCCCCAGTGTGTCCAGCATTGCCCCAGCCCCAGACAGTCAGACATAAAGAAAAAAAAAAAAAAGTAAAATCCTCACCTCTCCCGTTCCTAGCGTAGGTCCGGTGCAGTCAGCGTCTCTCCGGCTCTGCGACGCTCAGGACAGAGAGGCAGAGCGGCGCGCACAGTAGTGATGTCATCGCGCCCTCTGCTCTGAGACGTCGCAGAGTCAGAGGACGCTGAAGCCGCAGGAACCAGGAGAGGTGAGTATTAGAGCGGGGGGCGGGGTCCGGCGGTAGGGGGAGCTGGCCCTGGTCGTGGCGGCGGACGGCGCCGCCCGAAGATTTAAAGGGGCGTCTTTTTTTTTTTTTTTTTTTCTTCTCCTGCAGCGCCGGCCGCCCCCCGCATTGTGCCGCCCGGGGCGGACCGCCCCCCCCGCACCCCCTTTCCTACGCCACTGCAGACAGGTGCTGGTAGTGGGCGACTCAATTATTAGGGGAACAGATAGGGCAATCTGTCACAAAGACAGGGATCGTCGAACGGTGTGCTGCCTACCTGGCGCTCGAGTCTGACACATCGCTGATCGGGTGGACAGATTACTGGGAGGGGCTGGTGAGGACCCAGCGGTCATGGTGCACATTGGCACTAATGACAAAGTTAGAGGTAGGTGGAAGGTCCTTAAAGATCATTTCAGGGAATTAGGCTGCAAGCTGAAAGCAAGGACCTCCAACGTGGTATTTTCCGAAATACTGCCGGTACCACGTGCCACGCCAGAGAGGCAACGGGAGATTAGGGAGGTTAATAAGTGGCTCAAGAATTGCTGTAGGAAAGAGGGGTTTGGGTTCCTGCAGAACTGGGCCGACTTCTCAGTTGGCTACAGGTTCTACGCTAGGGACGGGTGCACCTCAATAGGGAGGGTGCAACTGTGCTGGGGGAGAAAATGGCTAGAAGGTTGGAGGATTGTTTAAACTAGGGATTGGGGGGGAGGTTATTCAATTTATAGGAGGGGAAGATAGTGCAGACAGAGACCTGGGCACAAATAAGGAAGTTGGGGGTGGCGGTGGCATGGGGGGTGGGGTCAGAACAGTTAATAATTTAAGAAATAGAAGTACAGAGAGGAACATAAAGTGCATGTATACTAATGCCAGAAGCCTCGCCAACAAAATGGACGAATTAGAACTAATGTTGTTGGAGCATAATTATGACATGGTGGGGATATCTGAAACGTGGCTGGATGAGAGCCATGACTGGGCTGTTAACTTGCAGGGCTATAGCCTGTTCAGAAATGACCGTACAGATAAGCGAGGTGGTGGGGTGTGTCTATATGTAAAATCGTCCTTAAAACCCATCCTCCGCGATAATATAGGTGAATTTAATGAAAATGTAGAATCCTTGTGGGTGGAGATAAGGGGAGGGGGAAAAAATAATAAATTACTGATAGGGGTTTGTTATAAATCTCCAAAAATAATGGAAGCAATGGAGAATATCCTCGTAAAGCAAATAGATGAAGCTGCGACTCAAGGAGAAGTCATTATTATGGGGGACTTCAACTACCCTGAAATAGATTGGGGAACAGAAACCTGCAGTTCCAGCAAAGGTAATCGGATTTTGACAATTATGAGAGACAATTACCTTTCACAACTGGTTCAGGACCAAACAAGAAGGGGGGCACTGCTAGACCTAATATTAACCAACAGGCCAGACCGCATAGCAAATATAAGGGTTGGGGGTCACTTGGGAAATAGTGATCACAAAATAATAAGTTTTCATGTATCCTTTAAAAAGATGTGTAGTAGAGGGGTTACAAGGACACTAAACTTCAGGAGGGCAAATTTCCAACGGATGAGAGAGGATCTTGGTGCAATTAACTGGGACGATATCCTGAGACAAAAATACACAAAGACAATGGGAGACATTTATTAACATCCTGGATAGGACCTGTGCACAGTATATACCGTATGGGAATAAACATACTAGGAATAGGAGGAAACCAATATGGCTAAATAGAGCTGTAAGGGGCGCAATAAGTGACAAAAAGAAAGCATTTAGAGAATTAAAGGAAGTAGGTAGTGAGGAGGCATTAAATAAATACAGAAAATTAAATAAATTCTGTAAAAAGCAAATCAAGGCAGCAAAGATTGAGACAGAGAGACTCATTGCCAGAGAGAGTAAAAATAATCCTAAAATATTCTTTAACTACATAAATAGTAAGAAACTAAAAAATGATAGTGTTGGGCTGTTGGCCCCCTTAAAAATAGTCTGGGTGAGATGGTGGATGAGGATGAGGAAAAATCCAATATGCTAAATGACTTTTTTTCATCAGTATTTACACAAGAAAATCCCATGGCGACAAAATGTCTAGTGATAAAAATTCCCAATTAAATGTCACCTGCTTAACCCAGCAGGAAGTGCGGCGGCGTCTAAAAATCACTAAAATTGACAAATCTCCGGGCCTGGATGGGATACACCCTCGAGTACTGCAGGAATTAAGTACAGTCATTGATAGACCATTATTTTAATCTTTAAAGACTCCATAATAACAGGGTCTGTGCCCCAGGACTGGCGTATAGCAAATGTGGTGCCAATATTCAAAAAGGGAACAAAAACTGAACTCGGAAATTATAGGCCAGTAAGCTTCACCTCTACTGTGGGTAAAATCCTGGAGGGCATTCTAAGGGACGCTATACTGGAGTATCTGAAGAGGAATAACCTCATGACCCAGTATCAGCACAGGTTTACTAGGGACCGTTCATGTCAGACTAATTTGATCAGTTTCTATGAAGAGGTAAGTTCCGGATTGGACCAAGGGAACCCAGTGGACGTAGTGTATATGGACTTTTCAAAAGCTTTTGATACGGTGCCACACAAAAGGTTGATACATAAAATGAGAATAATGGGGATAGGGGAAAATATGTGCAAGTGGGTTGAGAGCTGGCTCAGGGATAGGAAACAAGGGGTAGTTATTAATGGAGCACACTCGGACTGGGTAGCGGTTAGCAGTGGGGTACCACAGGGGTCAGTATTGGGCCCTCTTCTTTTTAACATATTTATTAATGACCTTGTAGGGGGCATTCAGAGTAGAATTTCAATATTTGCAGATGACACTAAACTCTGCAGGGTAATCAATACGGAGGAGGACAATTTTATATTACAGGATGATTTATGTAAACTAGAAGCTTGGGCTGATAAATGGCAAATGAGCTTTAATGGGGATAAATGTAAGGTCATGCACTTGGGTAGAAGTAATAAGATGTATAATTATGTGCTTAATTCTAAAACTCTGGGCAAAACCGTCAATGAAAAAGACCTCGGTGTATGGGTGGATGACAAACTTATATTCAGTGGCCAATGTCAGGCAGCTGCTACAAAGGCAAATAAAATAATGGGATGCATTAAAAGAGGCATAGATGCTCATGAGGAGAATATAATTTTACCTCTATACAAGTCACTAGTTCGACCACACTTAGAATACTGTGCACAGTTCTGGTCTCCGGTGTTTAAGAAAGACATAGCTGAACTGGAGCGGGTGCAGAGAAGAGCGACCAAGGTTATTAGAGGACTGGGGGGTCTGCAATACCAAGATAGGTTATTACACTTGGGGCTATTTAGTTTGGAAAAACGAAGACTAAGGGGTGATCTTATTTTAATGTATAAATATATGAGGGGACAGTACAAAGACCTTTCTGATTATCTTTTTAATCATAGACCTGAAACAGGGACAAGGGGGCATCCTCTGCGGTTGGAGGAAAAAAGGTTTAAGCATAATAACAGACACGGATTCTTTACTGTAAGAGCAGTGAGACTATGGAACTCTCTGCCGTATGATGTTGTAATGAGTGATTCATTACTTAAATTTAAGAGGGGACTGGATAACTTTCTGGAAAAGTATAATGTTACAGGGTATATACACTAGATTCCTTGATAGGGCGTTGATCCAGGGAACTAGTCTGATTGCCGTATGTGGAGTCGGGAAGGAATTTTTTTCCCCAATGTAGAGCTTACTCTTTGCCACATGGTTTTTTTTTGCCTTCCTCTGGATCAACATGTTAGGGCATGTTAGGTTAGGCTATGGGTTGAACTAGATGGACATATAGTCTTCCTTCAACCTTAATAACTATGTAACTATGTAACTAGAGCGATACTGTTTTCAGAAGCCAGGACAAAAATAGGATCCAGAGCGCTAGGCGTCACGCATGCTAAGGGGTATTGGTGCTCAGCATATTAAATGAAAACCAATAGTTCGTGTGTACACATAGAAAAGAAAATATGCGGCACTCACCCCAATTCAGCAGTGGAAAGCGTGAATTTTAATGGAAAACATAGACAGATAAAAATCCGTTATAACATCAGGTAAGCAGGAGGGTGCGGTGTTGGAGCTTGGATGACGGCCGCTTCGCACAGCAGGTGCTTCGCCGGGTCCAGGTGCATTAATTTTACGCCTAGTTCTTTCGATGACCATGCCGTTTCTGTCTCTCGGCCAAACCGTCCGGGGGACTATTTTGGACCATACTGATATGAGCTCAGGAAAGAAACCATTCCATATCTGACCTCATCATTGTAATTAGCTCTGCTTTTTTGCATGAGTGACAGTCATTACCCCGTACGCTTAGCACCAATATTACCAGGCCATCTCTCGCAATCTCAACCACCTCAGGGAGAACTTGCGGCCATTGCAAACCTCGAATGCCTCTCTGGTTGAAATCAACTACTCGAAGCTCAGGTTCTTCCCACCTGGGCAACATTCAGCCCATTGTGCTGCCCAAAATATATAGGAATGGCCTAACAGCCAAACAGAAGCCTGGCGACACCTAGGAATGAAAATAAAAGAGCATTAACTAATCGGGTCTTATATATCTCGCAAAGCAAGCAGAGAACCAGCGGCCTATCCTAAGCGAAAAGTGTATGTCCCGTAATCCTTTGGCTGAACTCCTGCAGCTCTTAAACATTTACGAAAAATTGCCTGAAACTATTACTTCTTCAATGGTGATCCATCCAAGTGGGTCAAGTATAACCACCTCTACCTCTAAACAGTAAGTAGTTGTTAACTAACTTTACTGTGGAAATGGAGCCATCTGCCGGACACCACAGTACCCATGTGCCCCTACTCGCTGGATGTGCTTCTAATTTGCGTGTACGGAGACATATCGCGTTATTGGCTATAACCACTTCTTGATAAAGAAAACCATCACTTAGTCTATTCTTTGATCGTGGAACTAGTTCACCAATACGTAATGCTCTAAAAAGGTAATCCCAAAAGTGACGGGCAGGAGTGTGGACTCAAACAGGGAATGGCATATCACTGCCGTGTTGGAAATAATGCGGCTCAACAAGGTTAAAGAAATGGGGTGTCTATATTGATAGGTTGAGACTTTTTCCACCTTTTCAAGGCCTGTCTAATAATGAATGATTTCGTAATTGGCCATCCTAATAATCAAAATAAAATGCCAAACCTGATGATCGCTGTTGTGCTGATGTCCCTGATAGGCCCTTATTAAGTAGCAGGTAAAATAAACTCAATCTGAATTGACAACAACTGTCTACCGGTGTGCCTGCAATTAAGAAGCACCACTAATTCCATGCCTTACCATAAGCTTGCCAAGTCAACGCTATTTTATCACTAATTAAAATGTGATAATGGGTTAACAAGGGCATTATTAACTTCAGGGGTGGCGAGCCTGGAACCATGCATTGTGGTTTACACACAACAGTGCTAGCCGGCGGGGAAGGCCCAGTAACAGGAAGCAAAGAGGAAGACATATGGTTTAAGCAATGCATTATGTTGATGTTTTCTGTTTCAAAACAAAATTTAATATTTGCCATGTAAGTGTCCCAAAGTTCTACTATTGGTACTATAGAAAAAAAATTCAAGAAGGGTGTGCATTTGACACAATACTTTCTCTTTCCAATAAACCGGACAATAAACCTGCACCCCTGTGATTACAGAAAATTGCAATTCAGCAGCTCCAGTAAATAATTTTAACTTGTAGTTCAAAATTAGTGCTGACACAAAACACCTTGTGACTATTAAAGGATTGAAAAAATGTCTTCCAAATTTCTAAGCCATCCCATAATGACCTGTTAATTCTAATTCCGTTAGGGGATGCACCTTTTGTTGCTAATGACAAATGGCAGGAGAAAACTCTGCCGACCGGCATAACCAGACAGGCAAAAACTAATGATTGCAGCTGCATGAGAGTTACCTTGCACATGGAACAGAAACCTTCAATCAGATGTAGGGTTTTTTTAAATTTATGCATAGGCAGACGGAAAATCGATTTCTAGTCCTAGAAAAGGCAAGGGAGTAACGGGGCCAACAGTTTTTTTCAGGCGACGGGATGAAAAACTGTGACTAAAGCCAAAATGTAACTGTATAGCCTCAGCTTTTTTAAGATACTGGTCTACCTAAAGGCCCGTTGTGGATACACTCATCGGGGTCCTTGTTGCAACGATTCCAACCCTCAGTGTGTCTGGGATGCAGTTACTGACAGCTCGGCCGCTCAATCTGGTACAGGGGCGTGCTGAGCTGTCAGTCTGTTGATTGACAGCTCGACTATCCAATCTGAGACTGAGAGGCATCGGCTGACTCCAAGTGTTCATTATTCCAGGTGATTGCCATGCTACTTAACTGAGCTGTTCTCCCAGATCTCTGCCAGACGTACTGTCACGCTGTAAGTGGCGTTAAAGGGGCAGGACAGCATACCGGGACCCGCACCTGTCCCTACCACTTTAATGGGGCCCTGGCTTTCCCTTATCTCGGGGGTACCTATGATGGTTAGGAGGCCCGAGCCGCCAGCGTATCCCTGTCTCCTGTGCAGGCCCTATCAGTGGCCCCCTCTCCCCCCAAAGGAGGTGGACTGCACCAGTGTAATAATACAACAAATAACAGAGTATACAGACAAGGTAACTAAAAGTCTCAAACTCACCAAATGCTCACACAACCACAGAGGAAACACAGAGAAGGGAAGAGAAGGAATAAACTAGGAAGGAAAACAGGTTAAACATGCAACCAAAACCGCAGACACCAATCTCTGTAAATAAACCTCCAACACCAACACTACGCTCCTTCAACCTCCAAGCCAGGCAGTAGAACTGATCATTGACAATGGCTGAAGTCAGGACTGGGTCTATATAGAGGATCAGATTACAAAATCCACTTCAGCTGAGAGAGACCCAGCTCTCAGCAACTCAGCAATAAGGTTAACTCCTGCACTGCTGGCACAAAACAGCCAGATCAGAATATAGGTGAAGAGCTTCTGTTCACTGTGTGTGAACGAGGCCCAGAGCGCTGCGGTTCTCTGGAACCTCTCTGTCGTGGTAGCCCCGTGACAGTACCCCCCCCTTCTACGAGGGACCTCCGGAACCTCAGGACCAGGTCTTTCAGGATGAGCTGTATGAAATGCCCGAACCAACCTAACCGCATGGACATCGGCAGCAGGTACCCACGTCCTTTCCTCAGGACCGTGCCCTCTCCAGTGTACCAGATATTGTAGGGATCGACGAACTAAACGAGAGTCCATAACCCTGGAAATCTGGAACTCGAGATTTCCATCAACAAGGCCCGGAGGTGGAGGTGGAGGGGACTGATTGGATGACGCCACAACCTTTTTGAGTAAGGAGCGATGAAAAACATTATGGATCTTAAATGACTGAGGCAAAGCCAGCCGAAAAGCAACGGAATTCACGACGGCCACAATCCTATAAGGGCCAATGAACCTAGGGCCCAATTTCCACGTGGGAACTCTCAGCTTAATATTTTTCGAGGACAACCAAACCCAATCACCCACACACAGGTCCGGAACTTCCACACGTCTCCGATCAGCCGCATTCTTATACCTGGAACCCATCCCCTTTAATTTTTCAAGAACCCCTTGCCATACGGACGTGATGGATGAAGAAAACCCCTCCTATTCAGGAACACCTGAGGAATCCCTCCTATTAAATGAACTAGATTGAGGATGAAAACCATATGCCCCGATAACGGGGACTTACCAGTAGACTCATGAGTGCGATTGTTTATAGCAAATTCTGCTAGCGGTAAGTATTTAACCCAGTCCTCTCTGAGACTCTGAGATTCTCTGAGATGAAACACCTGAGATAAGTCTCAAGATTTTGATTTACGCGTTCAGTCTGACCATTGGATTGAAGATGAAAAGCTGAAGAAAACGACAAATGAGTCCCCAGCCGGCTGCAGAAATCCCTCCAAAACTTGGAAATAAACTGCACCCCCAGGTCTGAGACAATATCTGAAGGAATACTATGCAGTCTCACAACCTCCTTAATAAAGACCTGTGCCAGAGTCTTAGCATTTGGTAATGCGGGGAGCGCAATGAAATGAGACATCTTGCTAAATCTATCAACTACGATTAAAATAACTGTATTACCCTCCGAAACCGGTAAGTCAGTGATGAAGTCTATTGACAAATGAGTCCAAGGTCTATTGGGAATCTCCAAAGGTTGGAGAGACCCAGACGGGCGAGAACGAGAGGACTTGGAACGCGCACACACACTGCAGGCAGCGACATATTCCTGTACATCATGTCTTACCCCAGACCACCAAAAACGCCGAGTAGGTGAGTAGGTCCATGGTAACCTTACTTCCAGGGTGTCCAGCCAAAACCGAGTCATGATGCTCATTTATGACCCTCAGACGGAGATTAGCTGGAACAAAAAGTTTACCTAACGGACAGGCTGCTGGGGCGTCCCCCTGTGCCTCTACCACCTCTTTCTCAGAATTAATTGCGGCGACTATTACACCCTTCTGCAGTATAGGACCTGGTTCACAATTATCCCCACCCCCCGGGAAACAACGGGATAACGTATCAGCCTTGACATTCTTATTTCCTGGCCGGTACGTAATGTAGAAATTGAACCTAGCAAAGAACAGAGACCACCTTGCCTGCCTAGGTGTAAGACGCTTTGCAGATTCTAAATATAACAGATTTTTGTGATCTGTGATCAGCATGACAGGGTGAAGAGCTCCCTCCAAAAAATGACGCCATTCCTCAAATGCCCATTTAATTGCTAACAGCTCCCTGTTACCAATGTCATAATTCTTCTCCGTAGGAGATAATTTTCTCGAGAAAAATGCACACGGACGCCACTTACTCGGAGAAATCCCCTGAGACAATACAGCTCCCACCCCTACCTCAGAGGCATCCACCTCTACCACAAATGGCTGAGTGATGTCAGGCTGTATTAGTATGGGTGCAGTGGAAAAACACTTTTTCAAAGTTTCAAAAGCTTTACTGGCCGCACTGGACCATATGGAGAAATCCGTGCCTCTCTTGGTCATGTCTGTCAATGATTTTGCTACCACTGAAAAGTCTTTAATAAATTTGCGATGGAAATTTGCAAAACCTAAAAACCTCTGTAAAGCCTTAAGGTCCTCAGGACGATCCCACTCCAAGACCGTCTTGACCTTAGCCGGATCCATACGAAAACCTGTGGAGGATAAGAAATAACCCAGAAACGGAATCTCTTTGACTGCAAACATGCATTTCTCAAGTTTGGCAAACAGTCCCTGAGTACCTGAAGGACCTGCCGTACATGAACCTGATGAGACTCGAGTTAAGGGGAATAAATTAAGATGTCATCGAGATATACCACCACAAACCTACCTATTAAGTGACTAAAGGTACCTTCACACTGAATAACTTAACAACAATATCGCTAGCGATCCGTGACGTTGCAGCGTCCTGGATAGCGATATCGTTGTGTTTGACACGCAGCAGCGATCTGGATCCTGCTGTGACATCGTTGGTCGGAGCAGAAAGGCCAGAACTTTATTTCGTCGCTGGATCTCCCGCAGACATTGCTGAATCGGCGTGTGTGACGCCGATTCAGCGATGTCTTCACTGGTAACCAGGGTAAACATCGGGTTACTAAGCGCAGGGCCGTGCTTAGTAATCCGATGTTTACCCTGGTTACCAGTGTAAATGTAAAAAAACCCAAACACTACATACTTACATTCTGGTGTCTGTCGCGTCCCCCGGCGTTCTGCTTCCCTGCACTGATTGAGCGCCGGCTGGCCGTAAAGCACAGCAGTGACGTCACCGCTCTGCTTTACGGCTGGCACTTACACAGTGCAGGGAAGCAGAACGCCGGGGGACGCGACATACACCGGAATGTAAGTATGTAGTGTTTGTTTTTTTTTACATTTAGTAACCCGATGTTTACCCTGGTTACCAGGGGACTTCGGCATCGTTGGTCGCTGGAGAGCTGTCTGTGTGACAGCTCTCCAGCGACCACACAGCGACACTGCAGCGATCGGCATCGTTGTCTAGATCACTGCAGCGTCGCTAAATGTGATGGTACCTTAAGTATATCATTGACAAAGTGTTGAAACACAGCAGGAGCATTACTTAACCCAAAAGGCATAACAAAGTTCTTGTAATGTCCCTCTGGAGTATTAAACGCCGTCTTCCATTCATCCCCCTCCTTCATCCGAATGAGATTATATGTCCCACCGAGGTCTAATTTGGAGAACCATTAAGCCCCCACAATTTGGTTAAAGAGGTCCGGAATAAGAGGGAGCCGAAAAGAATCCTGGACCGTAATCTGATTTAATTCACAGAAGTCTAAGCATGGGCGTAAACCCCCGTCCTTCTTCTTAACAAAAAAGAACCCAGCAGCAATGGGTGATGACGAGGGTCTGATATGACCCTTGGCCAGACTCTCCGTGATATAGTCCTTCATGGCCTGTCTCTCTGGGGCTGAGATGTTGTATAGCCTACTTTTAGGCAGTTTAGCACCAGGAATGAGACGTATGGCGCAATCATAAGGACGGTGTGGAGGTAGCTCTCGACTCCCCTCCTCAGAGAATACATCCTCAAAATCTGAGATGAACTCTGGCAAAACTTGAGAACTCAATCCGGCCAGCCGAGTACCCAGGCAATGTTCCTGACAAAACTCACTCCATCTAGTAATCTCCCGAGTCTGCCAGTCTAACACCGGGTTGTGTATCGTGAGCCACAGTAAACCGAGAACTACAGGCGACGGCAAACCCCCCCAACACATAACAATCTAATGACTCAGAGTGTAACGCCCCTATTTGTAGGCTCACACCACGGACAATCTGAGTGAAAGTCCCCAGGCTCAAAGGTGCAGAATCAATGGCAATTATAGGTAAGGGTCTAGACAACTCTTGAGTCTTAAGCCCTTGTGCCCGAACAAACCCAGCATCAATTAAATTAAACCCTGCCCCAGAGTCCAGAAAGGCAGAGATACTGAACCTATTTTCACCAAGACGAATCTCAGCTGGTAGGAAAAATTGAGGTTTACCTAAGGAGGAAATTAGTACACCCGAGTTGCCAACCTTCCCGCAACCCGGGCTCAATAGTTTTCCGGCGGTTGTCTTCTAGAAGGACACACATTCACATAATGACCCCTTCTGCCACAAAAAAAAACATGCACCTCCCTTACGCCGTGCTACTGCAGCCCCCTTAGAACGAGAAGCGCCACCCAACTGCATAGGTTCTCCTAGAGACTTAGATTCTGGTGAGTCCAAATCTGAATTACCCTTGAGTAGCGGCGATTCATTAAGTCTCTAGCGCAGGCGGCGGTCCACACGGATCGCAAGAGACATAGCTGCCTCCAGTGTGGTTGGTGTCTCCTGTAGGGAGAAGGCATCTTTTATTTTATCAGATAGGCCCTGATAGAATTGACTGCGGAGTGCAGAGTCATTCCACAATGTGTCGGTAGCCCATCTCTGAAACTTAGAGCAGTACTCCTCTACTGGCCGGTCTCCCTGTGTAAGATGGCGTATTGTGGACTCAGCGAGGGAGACGTGGTCAGGATCATCATACACCTGACCTAAGGCTCGAAAAAAACTCCTCCACAGTCCGTAACGGCAAAGCGTCAGCGGGAAGTGAAAATGTCCAGACCTGAGGGTTACCTTGTAGGAGCGATACTATAATTCCAACCCTCTGCTCCTCTGAACCAGAAGTGTGAGGACGCAATCTAAAATACAATTTACAGTCCTCCCTGAATGTAACAAATTTGTCACGCCCCCCTGAGAACCTGTCAGGTAACGCAATCTTAGGCTCCAGCGAAGCTTGTGGAAATGTAGCAACCCCTGCAGTGGCCACTGGAGTGCGCTGCACAACCGCCGAGCGGAGGTCAGCCACTTCTAGACTGAATTGCTGCATTTGTCCAGCTAAAGCAGCAATGGGGTCCATATTGGACCAAGAAATTTTTTTAAGGTCAGTGATACTGTCACGCCGTAAGCGGCGTTAAAGGGGCAGGACGGCGTACTGGGACCCGCACCTGTCCCTTCCACTTTAATGGACCCCTGGCTTTCCCTTGTCTCGGGGGTACCTATGATGGTTAGGAGGCCCGAGCCGCCAGCGTATCCCTGTCTCCTGTGCAGGCCCTATCAGTGGCCCCCTCTCCCCCCAAAGGAGGTGGACTGCACCAGTGTAATAATACAACAATTAAACAGGGTATACAGACAAGGTAACTAGAAGTCTCAAACTCACCAAATGCTCACACAACCACAGAGGGTACACATAGAAGGGAAGAGAAGGAGAAAACTAGGAAGGAAAACAGGTTTAACATGCAACCAAACAGCAGACACCAATCTCTGCAAATAAACCTCCAACACCAACACTACGCTCCTTCAACCTCCAAGCCAGGCAGTAGAACTGATCACTGACAATAGCTGAAGTCAGGACTGGGTCTATATAGAGGATCAGATTACAAAATCCACTTCAGCTGAGAGAGACCCAGCTCTCAGCAATACGGTTAACTCCTGCACTGCTGGCAGAAAGCAGCCAGGTCAGAATATAGGTGAAGAGCTTCTGTTGACTGTGTGTGAACAAGGCCCAGAGCGCTGCGGTTCTCTGGAACCTCTCTGTCGCAGTAGCCCCGTGACACGTACATTCAGCTTGTGAGGATTGTGCTTCTGTGCTTGTGTTCTGTATGCTTGATCTTTTGTTGTCTGACCTTGGACTTTGTTCTGACCATCCGTCTGTTTAACCCCTTCAGCTCTGATCCATTTCTCTCCTGGCTCTGACCTTGGAATGCTACCTGACCAAGCTTTTGTCAATTCCTTCTGTTTATGACATACCCATCTGGCTTCTGATCTTGGACTCCTAGACCACTCTGACTCATGGCTTAGCCATGAGAGGTGACTAGCATCACACATTTAATCCGAATGAGAAGGGGGCTTGCTTAGTAGTTTTCCTGGACAATGAGGACACTGTGCAGTGGGGTGGGTTCCCCAGCAGGCGGAACATTCGTGCTTATATTTACACAGTCCATAAAAATGACAGTGTCCTTCATTGAACAGCCAGCAGGCCCTGGGTCTACGTATAACCACTAAATTTTGGCCTCCTGTTGGGGGTTGACCAGGAGTCGCTGCTGAAAAAGGGGGTATGCTCTTGTGACAACATAAGCCGTAGCCAGACATCGGTAACTTTAACCTCCCAACCCGTTTCTGGTAATAGGACCAGCCACCTCTGGAACTCTTCATCGTAACACCAACGGGCGCTTCCGCCTTGGGCTTTGTAGAAGTTATATATCATATGTTGCTATATGTATAGTTCCGAACAGCATTCTGGGTGTTTCTGGCCTATAATACAATCTAAAACGGCAAATGCTTGTAACCAATTGTTCATTGTTTTTGCAATTTTTTGTCTATACCTATCAAACGGTTTATCAACTGGATTCCTTTCTTTATGAACTGTTTGTTGATCCACTGAGATTATTGTCCAGATGTTAATGTATTCATTATTCCAAATTATATTTCTAGTTGTTTCATTTAAATCAGATCCCAATGGGCTAATTGCACAGAAAAATGAATTATTATGCACGCTAGCTAAAGGGAGTATCACTTTATTACTAGTCGTTATTGGACTGACCGGCGGGGATAATTGCTCTTATAATGCCTTAGGGGCAGTAACCCATCCGGAACTATAACTTTTCCTTTTTCCCATTAAATCACACTCAACCGCATCTGCAGCTGGAGGAGTGACTCCACCAGACTGAGGAAATCAATACGGATGGACGTAAACGGAGGTTTCAGGCTTGAAGCTCTGTAGGATGCCATCGGCTCACGTTTGTCACCAGGAGGAAGAGGCCGACGATCGCGGCTCGTAGATGCGCTTGACAACTCTGGTGATGAAGATGGAGAGTGCCAGCGTGAGGACCAAGATCTATGACACTTCCTGTGGGATCTTGACCTTCGGCATGTATGCGTGGTACGCTTGCTGCGCCAGCCAGAAGGATGGTGTCCGTGGCAGTGGTATGGTGAAGTGGAAGAGGATCAGTGGTGTCTATGCCTGTCCGGTCTACCTATGTGGGGAGAGGCAGAAGAGGCAGCAGCTTCTAAATTATCTGAGGGTATAGCGGAACATGCAGGGATAGGAGCAGAAGGGGTTAATAAATCCCCTTCTGCTTTAGCATCACTGTGCATGGCAAGTGCTGGTGTGAGCACACTGTTGCTGGACTGATTTGATACTGCCCCGGTTGCATTTATTTCTGCAGGCGGGGTGGTTTGTTGGCTCCTTTGCAGAGCAGGAGGTGGAGCTACTGTTTTTTAGAGCCCATTGTACTTAACACAGGTACCAGAGAGGCAAGTATAGGTGGCTGATCGGGTGTATGCAGAAGGACCTGGACAAAGTGACAGCTTTGATGGCAAGGAAGAGCGGAGAGTACTCTTGACACCGAAACTTGAAAATTGACACTCTTTGCGTTAACTGTGCGATGAGCGAAGGTGCGGAGATAGAGTGGGTGGGAACACGTTTCTTGCATGGCGCCTGTGAGAGCTTCTCGCTGGAGTAGGAAAGTTCTTTCTTAGATGCAATGGAGGGCGGAGACGCCTCTTGGACCACCGACCTCCAGACTGCACCGCAGCTGGTAATGGATGTTGAGAGCCTGCTGGGACGGGGGAGCGAATACCAACAGGGATGGGGAGGGGACACGTTCACGGGGACAGGTAGATGAGTGCTGAGCCCTGCCATGAGGGCTTGCAGCCAATGCTCACCTTCCTGTGCCACTCTGGTATGCAGGACCTCTATTAGTGGATCTGACATTAATCTTTTAATGACGAGCATCTCCAGGACCCGAAAGGGGGAAGAGGAGACTGTCTCAATGCCGTCTCTTAAACCACCGGAAAGGGGCTGTACTTGCCAATCAGGCTTGCTATTGGCCAAACATGGAATATATTAACACCAACCAGAACTGTAGGAGTGGGAAGGCACCAACAGGATCCCATAAGCAGTAACCGGCGGGGGAAACACTGCAGTCAGAGGCACTTTCCTTATACAGTGAAGTGGCTGCCAATGCCAAGCAAGCAATTCCAAGGGAAAAGCAAGGGCAATGTACAGGAACTAGGATATTAAAGCAATGGCCCAGATCAGGAATATTTAGGAGCAATAGCACAAGGAACGAGAGCCGGTAATGGGAATGAAGCACAGTCAGCAGCCAGGCCTGACATCATATTTGGTTATTTGCTTTGGAAACACAACCTCGCAGCCTGATCCAGCAGGACCACGGCACAACATAGTAGACATTAAGGGAGCAGCTGACTAAGAAGAAACTGTAAACATTCACTCGCAACCCGGATTATACATCCAGGCTGCTCAAACATGGGTGTACTTTAGCCAATATTTAACTGCAGCCAAAACCAAGACTTATTTCATTATATTTTTTTCTTTGCTTGTGTTCTACATCTGGTTATGGTTTCAAACACTGATACGAAATAATGACCGGTACTGCTGTGTGAAAATGGCCCAACGACAAGGTTCTGTATTTTCACCAGATTACCTAACAGCATATTATTAAACCACCAGGGTTTTAAGCAAAATTAAACAAAAAAAAATATGAAGGTCAATATTTGAAACATTAGAACTTTAGATGACAGGGACTGATTACTGCACAAACTCACTTTCCCCTCTTCTGTGCTTGTCCTGTAAACATCCTTTATGTTAGCGGTAATGAGTTTCTATCACTTCTTGGGCAACTATAATTGGATGTAACTACTAATTAGATACAAGTACAGTATCTGATAAGCAACTGCATCACTGGAGATGGACCCTAAATCACTGCATTACTGGAGATGGATCCTAAATCACCGCATCACTGGAGATGGATCCTAAATCACCGCATCACTGGAGATGGATCCTAAATCGCTGCATCACTAGAGATGGACACGAAATCACTGCATCACTGGAGATGGATCCTAAATCGCTGCATCACTAGAGATGGATCCTAAATCACTGCATCACTAGAGATGGATCCTAAATCACTGCATCACTGGAGATGGACACTAAATCACCGCATCACTGGAGATGGATCCTAAATCACCGCATCACTGGAGATGGATCCTAAATCACCGCATCACTGGAGATGGATCCTAAATCGCTGCATCACTAGAGATGGACACGAAATCACTGCATCACTGGAGATGGATCCTAAATCACTGCATCACTAGAGATGGACACTAAATCACTGCATCACTAGAGATGGACACTAAATCGCTGCATCACTGGAGATGGACCCTAAATGACTGCATCACTGGAGATGGACACTAAATCACTGCATCACTGGAGATGGACACTAAATCACTGCATCACTGGAGATGGACACTAAATCACTGCATCACTGGAGATGGACACTAAATCACCGCATCACTGGAGATGGACACTAAATCACTGCATCACTGGAGATGGTAAATCACTGCATCACAGGAGATGGACACTAAATCACTGCATCACTGGAGATGGATCCTAAATCGCTGCATCACTAGAGATGGATCCTAAATCACTGCATCACTAGAGATGGATCCTAAATCACTGCATCACTGGAGATGGACACTAAATCACCGCATCACTGGAGATGGATCCTAAATCACCGCATCACTGGAGATGGATCCTAAATCACCGCATCACTGGAGATGGATCCTAAATCACCGCATCACTGGAGATGGATCCTAAATCGCTGCATCACTAGAGATGGACACGAAATCACTGCATCACTGGAGATGGATCCTAAATCACTGCATCACTAGAGATGGACACTAAATCACTGCATCACTAGAGATGGACACTAAATCGCTGCATCACTGGAGATGGACCCTAAATGACTGCATCACTGGAGATGGACACTAAATCACTGCATCACTGGAGATGGACACTAAATCACCGCATCACTGGAGATGGACACTAAATCACTGCATCACTGGAGATGGTAAATCACTGCATCACAGGAGATGGACACTAAATCACTGCATCACTGGAGATGGATACTAAATCACTGCATCACTGGAGATGGATACTAAATCACTGCATCACAGGAGATGGACACTAAATCACTGCATCACTGGAGATGGATACTAAATCACTGCATCACTGGAGATGGACACTAAATCACTGCATCACTGGAGATGGACACTAAATCACTGCATCACTGGAGATGGACACTAAATCACTGCATCACAGGAGATGGACACTAAATCACTGCATCACTGGAGATGGACCCTAAATGACTGCATCACTGGAGATGGACAGTAAATCACTGCATCACAGGAGATGGACACTAAATCACTGCATCACTGGAGATGGACACTAAATCACTGCATCACTGGAGATGGACCCTAAATGACTGCATCACTGGAGATAGACACTAAATCACTGCATCACAGGAGATGGACACTAAATCACTGCATCACTGGAGATGGACCCTAAATGACTGCATCACTGGAGATGGACAGTAAATCACTGCATCACAGGAGATGGACACTAAATCACTGCATCACTGGAGATGGACACTAAATCACTGCATCACTGGAGATGGACACTAAATCGCTGCATCACTGGAGATGGACACTAAATCACTGCATCACTAGAGATGGACTGTCACGCCGTAAGCGGCGATAAAGGGGCAGGACGGCGTACTGGGACCCGCTCCTGTCCCTACCACTATAATGGGGCCCTGGCTTTCCCTTATCTCGGGGGTACCTATGATGGTTAGGAGGCCCGAGCCGCCAGCGTATCCCTGTCTCCTGTACAGGCCCTATCAGTGGCATCACTGGAGATGGACACTAAATCGCTGCATCACTAGAGATGGACACTATATCACTGCATCACTGGAGATGGACACTATATCACTGCATCACTAGAGATGGACATTAAATCACTGCATCACTGGAGATGGACACTAAATCACTGCAACACTGGAGATGGACACTAAATCACTCCATCACTGGAGATGGACACTAAATCACTGCATCACTGGAGATGGACACTAAATCATTGCATCACTGGAGATGGACACTAAATCATTGCATCACTAGAGATGGACTGTCACGCTGTAAGCGGCGATAAAGGGGCAGGACGGCGTACTGGGACCCGCTACTGTCCCTACCACTATAATGGGGCCCTGGCTTTCCCTTATCTCGGGGGTACCTATGATGGTTAGGAGGCCCGAGCCGCCAGCGTATCCCTGTCTCCTATGCAGGCCCTATCAGTGGCCCCCTCTCCCCCCAAAAGGAGGTGGACTGCACCAGTGTATAAATACGACAATTAAACAGGGTATACAGACAAGGTAACTAAAAGTCTCAAACTCACCAAATGCTCACACAACCACCGAGGGTACACATAGAAGGGAAGAGAAGGAGAAAACTAGGAAGGAAAACAGGTTTAACATGCAACCAAACAGCAGACACCAATCTCTGCAAATAAATCTCCAACACCAACACTACGCTCCTTCAACCTCCAAGCCAGGTAGTAGAACTGATCACTGACAATAGCTGAAGTCAGGACTGGGTCTATATAGAGGATCAGATAACAAAATCCACTTCAGCTGAGAGAGACCCAGCTCTCAGCAATAAGGTTAACTCCTGCACTGCTGGCACAAAGCAGCCAAGTCAGAATACAGGTGAAGAGCTTCTGTTCACTGTGTGTGAACGAGGCCCAGAGCGCTGTGGTTCTCTGGAACCTCTCTGTCACGGTAGCCCCGTGACATGGACATTAAATCACTGCATCACTGGAGATGGACACTAAATCACTGCATCACTGGAGATGGGCATTAAATCACTGCTTCACTGGAGATGGACACTAAATGGCTGCATCACTGGAGATGGACACTAAATCACTGCATCACTGGAGATGGACATTAAATCACTGCAACAATGGAGATGGACACTAAATCACTGCATCACTGGAGATGGATCCTAAATCGCTGCATCACTGGAGATGGACACTAAATCACTGGATATCCACAGATGGACCTTAATCACTGCATCTCCACAGTTGGACCCTAAGTTACTATATCTCCACAGATGGACCCTAAATTACTGATACACTTAGATTAGTTATTATATATTGAATCACCAGCAGTAAAATATAAACCACTCGATCATAAAAGATGATCAGTAAACAACGAAACAATCAAGTACAGCCAAACGGTTCGATAAATATGAGCATTGGAGGGAAAGGTTAGATTCAATGTCAATCGGGACCAATGTTTAAAGGTGAGTGTAGGCAAATGCTCTTACATACTGGTTGTCTCAGGACCATGTCTTCTGAGAATCTACAAGTGCCTTTTGACTTATAGCACAGAAAAAGGAAAATCTGCAGTTAAAACCAAAGATTTGAGCCCTGATTCATCAAGACTGGAGATCTTTATGCTGATCTTGATGAGCTGGTGGGAGGAGTGCGAGGTCCTTGATTCATTAAGAGGCATATGCTGTTTAATGAACCAGAAGTGTCTGACGAGGTGGTAATATTACTCCAGTCCCAACGTCGAGTTACATCAAAAAGTTGCGACTTTTCAAAGTTTCTATTTCAGAACTCTGCTGTAAAAGCTTTGATTAATTGGGTCCAGCGTCCTTGAATTGGGACATTAAATCCTAATTGTGTCTACATTTAGCATTTGCTCATAAGTGAATCATGGAAAGCTTGAGATGACCACCATTATGGGAACCAAGACCACAGAAAGAAACGTTATGAGACATTAAGAGGTCATATAGCCATGGTTGTAGCCCAAAATCCATGTATTCGTTAGTGTTCAGACTGGAGTCATCGCCTATCATTGGCTTGTTCAGATTACAGATCTTGTCATTTTCTCATCACTTTAATGGCACTGCTCCAACTCACGGGATTCTGCATTAAGTTCTCTACTGCGCGTTGTCATAGCTCAAAAACAACATTTTCCCCGTTCCCAGGTAACCGAAACTCCCAGACCTAAAATATCCCTTTTTTAAGTTAATTTTACACATTCTATGCTAACTTAGGGAAGAAATAACATTCCAAAACAGTTGCATTTTTGGATCAAGTTATCATCTGTTCTAAAATCCTTTTTTTTTTTTTTTACCCTCCGGACAATATTTTAACCATGCAGCTAGGGTCTGTTTCTAATACATCCCAGATGTGATCCTTTTGTGGCCTGTACTGGTTCCTAGGATGCGCTTAATGGTTTAACTGTAAAACTATTTCTTTTGGTCTAAATAATAATAAAGAAGAGTTGTTACATGAATTATTAGAAAATGATACAAATGAAATACGCTCTTTTATTAAAGGAACAGAAGACTAGGAATGAAAACTGTCATCGGGGTCTCTATCGTTACTCATTGTCAAATGCTTTTTCATAAGTATTTGGTCATTTCACATGATTTGTGAAGAGACAGAAAAAAAATGGATCCCACCTGTAAATGATAACTATGGGAAGTGTTCGGGGAGGTAGGGAAAGACCTGACATTCTCAGAAATTCCATTAAAACTAATTTTGGTACAGTTTAGAAGTTGTGTCAATGTTTCTCAGAATTGAGAATTACAGATGCAAATTTAGTTTTTATTCCCCCATTATTCTAGATTCAGTCTAGTGCGCCAATTATCGAATCATTCGCGTCTGAACATGACTGATCTGTGTGCAACTGCAAGTGCTCGCCTGTATAGAAAGAGGGTGAACGGCAATGACCAAATGTTTTGAGACTGATACAAATTTTGGTTTTCACAATTTGTTGCTTCAGTGTTTTTAGATCTTTTAGTTTGATGTTTCTTTGGTTACTATTAGGGGATGTTTCCATGGTCAGGATTTGCTCAGGAATTAACGCAAGTAAAATCTGCACCAAGTCTGCACCTGAGGTCACTGGTAGGTCACTTGCATTTTTGATGCGTTTTTCATGCGTTTTTTTCATGCGGATTTGTGTGTGTTTTGTAAGCTAAATAAAGATATACAAAAAAAAAAGAATTGTGATGTAATTTCTTGTCCAACCTCTTCATTTACATACTCCATTGAAGAATATACACACACAGACTGATAGATGATAGATAGATAGATCTATTGTATCTATCTATCTATCTATCTATCTATCTATCTATCTATCATATCTATCTATTGTATCTATCTATAAATATATCTATCGATAGATATATCTATAGATAGCTACATAGGTATATCTATAGCTAGATAATAGATAGTTACCTGTAGTAACCACCGATCGACCAAACCGCTGCACGGCCAGCTCTACCCTACCTACTGTATCCTCACCCATACCTTGTAGATTGTGAGCCCTCGCGGGCAGGGTCCTCTCTCCTCCTGTACCAGTTGTGACTTGTATTGTTCAAGATTATTGTACTTGTTTATTATGTATACCCCTCCTCACATGTAAAGCGCCATGGAATAAATGGCGCTATAATAATAAATAATAATAAAAAAAAAAAAATACGATAGATAGATAGATAATACCAAGCCCGATGATTAGTAATAAATATAATAAAATGGTACATAAAGAGTTAGGCTGGGATCACACATGCGAGAAACTTGGACGAGTCTTGCATCTTAATACCCAGCACTGACGACGGCACTCTGGAGCAGAGCGTGCTGTTGCATGTATTTCTGTGCAGCCGCATGCTCCGCTCCTGAGTCCCAGGCTTAAATAAAGACACACACACACGAAATCTGCTTTAGGCCGGGGTCACACTTGCAAGAAACTCGCATGAGTCTCGCACCTCAATACCCGGCACTGCCGCCGGCACTCGGGACCGGAGCGTGCGGCTGCATGTATTTCTATGTAGGTGAACGCTCTGGTCCGAGTGACGGGTATTGAGGAGAGAGACTCATGTGAGTTTCTCGTAAGTGTGACCCCAGCCTTAAAAGCAATATCTGTTTAATTTTAAAAAAAATTGAAAAAAAAAAAATGGCATGGGCTCCCACACAATTTTCTGCGCCAGAAAGGGAAAGCCAGCAACTGGGCAACCAAGGTTTGTAGCCTGGGAAGATCCATGGGTATTAACCCCTTCCCAGGCTACTGAATATCATTCCGCAGCTGTATATTTAGCCTTTACTGGCTATTAAAATATGGGGACCCCCCAAAAAAAATGACGTAGGGTCCCCCTATAATTTATAGCCAGAAAGGCTACACAGACAGCTGCGGGCTGATATTCATAGCCTAGGAAGGGACCATGGATATTGGCCCCCCGGCTACAAATACCAGTCCGCAGCCACCACAGAAATGGCACATCTGTAAGATGCGCCAATTCTGGCGCTTAGCCCCTCTCTTCCCACTCCCGTGTAGCGGTGGAATATGGGGTAATGAGGGGTTAATGTCACCTTTGTAAGATGACATTAAGCCGCCTTAGTAACGGAGAGGCATCAATAAGATACCTACCATTACTAATCCTATAGTAGAGAAGGGGTTAATAAAACACACATATGCAGAATAAAGTATTTTAATGAAATAAAACACCACACAGTTTTGACCATATTTTTATTGTACTGGTAATCCAAGCGAAGCCCTCGTTCATCTAGAAAAAAAGAAAAATAATAAACCAACAGTATAGTCCCTGTGTCCGATGCAGTCCTTAATAACGAGTGTCCCACGAGGAGTCCAGCTCTGCTACATCTTATGCCTGACATCCAGACATAGCAGAGCTTGTAGATGACCACCGGAGATAACTCTCCAGAGATCACCTCCACTGCAGCGTTCTCACAATCGGCTGACCGTGAGAACCAGACTAGTGAACGGAGATAACCCCCGGCCACGTGCACGGCAGTTCTCGCGATAAGATAAGTTATTGTGAGAACTGCAGTGGACACGGACCTCCGGCGGCGGGACAGGTAAGCCTGCCTGTGAATTAGTAGACATGAGTAGTAAGCTGCATTTACGCAGTTACTACGCATGTGACTAATCATTAGATGCGGTTTTACTGCATCTTATCTATGGGTAATTTACGGTGCGGCGACGGAGCGTCGCCACATTGTAAACAGACATGCTGCATTCTGGAAAGACGCACCGCATGTCCGTTTACGAGGGTCCGCCGTCTGCGTGTTTTAACGCATAGTGGAAACGGGATTTCATGAAATCCCCTCCTATGCTGTAACATCTGGACGCTGCGTGTTTGACGCTTCGGCTCTACGTGGAAACACACCCTTATAGTTATTAGCATTTCATAAGTTTTTACACTTTTATTAACAAATACATCAAGTTTACACTAAGACTCAACATTTATAATGTTAACCTTTATTTTTCAAGTAATCTGTAATTTGCCCCCGCAGCTTGATTTTGACTTTTTAGCGCGATCCTGACAGATGGCCGCCCTTTCTTCTCTAATCAGTGCTTGGAGTTGATTACATTTTCTGTGTTTTGTTTGTCCTTCCGCTTTTTTGAGAATAGTCCACAGGTTGACAATGAGATGAGATCTGGGGAGTTTCCTGACCATGGACCAAACATTTTCAATGTTTTGTTCACTGAGCCACTTAGTTATCACTTTTCCTTTGTGACACGGTCTCCATCATGCTAAAAAAAAAACCCATCATGACCATGTTGTCCTTTGAGGATATTTAGATTTTATTCTTTTTTCATGACCATGTTCTTAGGCAAAATTGTGTGTGATCCCCCTCCAAGTATGAGAAGGCCCTACACATGACTGGTCTTTACTGTTGGATGACCCAGGACTCATGGTAGCGTTACCTTTTCTTTTTCAGACAATCATTCTGTCCCAAAGAGTCTGTAGGGGTCTTCATCAGACACCACAACTTTTTCCCCATGCTCTGCAATGCAAACCCTGCAACTCCTACAGAATGACACTCTGTCCTTGAGGTTTTCCTTGGAAAGAAGTGGTTTTCTTGCTGCTCTTGTGTCTTGTGTGTCTTGCTGACATCATGAAGCCTCCAAAAGCCTCATTGTGCTTTCACATACGCTGAAACATGCCTTCTGGATTCATTATTCCCCTCTTCTCCTCCTCGGTCAGGCCTCATCTGGATATTGCGTCCAGTTCTGGGTGCCACATTTTAAATAAGACATTGAAATACTGGAGCAAGCTGAGAGAAGAGCGACCAGGATGGTGAGCAGACTGCAAAGTATGTCCTACGAGGAACGGTTACAGGATTTGGGAATGTTAAACTTGCAAAAGAGAAGACTGAGAGGAGACTTAATAGCTGTCTACAAATATCTGAAGGGCTGTCACAGTGTAGAAGGATCATCATTATTCTCATTTACACATGGAAACACGAGAAGCAATGGAATGGAACTGAAAGGGAGAAGATACAGATTAGATATTAGAAAAAACTTTTCAGGGTGATCAATGAGTGGAACAGGCGGCCATGAGATGTGGCGAGTTCTCCTTCAATGGAAGTCTTCACTCAGAGGCTGGACAGACATCTGTCTGAGATGGTTTAGTGACTCCTGCATTGAGCCGAGGGTTGGACACGATGACCTTGGATGTCTTTTCCAACTCTAACATTCTCGGAGTCTATGTGTGGGGGCTTTTCATCCAAGGGAGTGGGCTCAGTCACAATTTTAGCAACCTACTTGAGACCAAAAGACCCATAAAAAATTGGTACCACAAATAGAAAGCCTAAAAGAGTACAACAAACTGATAAATGCCTATGAATTACTCTTAGAGCCAAAAATATAATGGACGGTGAAAACCATATATATATATGGGATCCTGAGAACATCCATGTGTGGGGGGGTTTTCACAATAGCCACTTACATAAGATTCACATCTTCTGTTATTTCCCTCCAGTGCTTTTGTCAGCAGCCTTTTGTTAGGCTCAATTGTCAGAGTGAAAATCGCAAGATTATTTTTAATATAAATAATACCATTAAAAACAATAAAATAAATATATTTACCATAAAACTTGATGTAAACAATAGAAGGATGTATCCGGTGGCATATGTCAGATCCTTCCATTAGAGTATTTCCCTAAGAAATTTCATAGGCTCAAGTGCAATATAAACCAAGCCACAAGGGGGGCGATAGAGATCCGCCTGGGTAATAACATTTAGTGCATAATCAACACTTTGGACTTGTTTTGCTTGTAGATCTCAGTGGGTCAAGACTGTGTGACCCACTTTTTAAACTGGAAAGCCCCATCATGTACATGGAATCTCAACCTGTTTGTGAACTTTGATAATAAGTCACTAATTCCAGCGAACGTTTGCTAGCGGCTTCCACATTACCACATCTGGAAGGTGCTGCCGCTAAATCTTCCCACAAGACAGGACTCACAAGCTTTGTTTTTCCGATCAACATCTTTGATTATTTTGAGCCAGAAATGGAAAAACTTTCTTCTTTGTTACAAACTTCTATATCATCGAGATGTTTTCTATAAACTTATTTTCCCCCCGAGAACTTCCCACGCACAATAACTTATGTGGGTTCACTTTCGCCCGCTCTGCAGTGAGGATTCCCTGATGATTAATGTTCATTTCAACCTTTTATTGTACTTACAACATTTTGTTTTCAGTTTACACTTTTGGCAGGATTAGATTACCAATATGAAGAAAAACAACAGTAACGGTGGGTAAAACCAGATAAGTCATAAATCCTACAAGAGGGAATGCCACACTTCAATAATAATAATACAATATATTGAATCATTTAAAAATGATAACAACACGTCATAATGATATGTAAAAATGTTCCAGAGAGGAGGTAACACAAAACAATTGGGTATCAAGGGATTGGAAATATAAGTAAATGGAAACATAAATAAAGTGTATGTATGTATATATATATATATATACAGGTGCTTCTCACAAAATTATAACATCATCAAAAAGTTAATTTATATCAGTTCTTCAATACAAAAAGTGAAACTCATATTATATAGAGTCATTACACACAGATTGATCTATTTCATATGTTTATTACTGTTAATGTTGATGATTCTAATGATGATTTAAATCAGCTTCTCTCCATGTCTGACGGCCATTCCAATGTCAGTTGAATTCCACCCAGAGGACGCCTCATTCTACTTCATGTGCTTCTGATGAGGTGATCACCTGAACCAAATCTTATCTAACGAAGGAAAGTATCACCTGAACCAAATCTTATCTAATGAAGGAAAGTATAAAAATCCCTGCTGTGGTGTTCACAATCCTCTTACAATAGGACAAGCTGGACTGCAAAACAAGTGCTAGTAATATCCCAAAAAGTAATAGGAAGGAAAAAATAACTTTTAACCATGCCAAAGGAGTTGAAAAGAAAAGTCTTGGGTGAGGAAAAGAAGGGCTCAATTCTGGCTTTACTATCAGAGGGACACAGTCAGCATCATGTTGCCTCCATCCTTAAAATTTCTAAGAATGTAGTCCATTACAACAAGGTCAAGCAGCAGACATTGGGGACAACAAAGCTACAGACTGGCAGATGGCAAAAACGACTCTCCACTGACCGGGATGACCGTCGTCTTATTCGAATGTCACTCAGCAACTGCAGGATGACATCAAGTGACCTACAAAAGGAATGGCAAATGGCAGCTGGGGTTAAGTGCACGGCAAGAACAGTTCGTAACAGGCTCCTAGAGACAGGACTCAAGACACGTAAAGGTAGAAAAAAATCCTTTCATCAATGAGAAGCAAAGGAGAGCCAGGCTGAGGTTTGCCTAAGACCATAAGGATTGGACCATAGAGGACTGGAGTAAGGTAATCTTCTCTGATGAGTCTAATTTTCAGCTTTGCCCAACACCTGGTCATCTAATGGTTAGACGGAAACCTAGAGAGGCGTACAAGCCACAATGTCTTGCACCCACTGTGAAATTTGGTGGAGGATCAATGATGATCTGGGGATGCTTCAGCAGGGCTGGAATTGGGCAGGTTTTTCTTGGCGAAGGACGTATAAATCAAGCCACATGCAAGGTTATCCTGGAAAAAACAGTTTATTCCTTCTTCTCAGGCAATGTTCCCCAACTCTGAGGACTGTTTTTTCCAGCAGGACAGTGCGCCATGCCACACAGTTAGGTCAATCAAGATGTGGATGAAGGACCACCACCTCAAATCCCTGTCATGGCCGCTCAATCTCCAGACCTGAACCCCATTGGAAACCTCTGGAATGTAATCAAGAGGATGATGGATAGTCACAAGCCATCAAACAAAGAACTGCTGACATTATTGTACCAGGAGTGGCATAAGGTCACACAAAAGCAGTGTGAAAGACTGGTGGAAAGCATGCCAAGACGCATGAAAGCTGTGACTAACAATCATGGTTATTCCACAAAATATTGATTTCTGAACTTTTCCTGAGTTAAAACATTAGTATTGTTGTTTCTAAATGATTATGAACTTGTTTTCTTTGCATTATTTCAGGTCTGCAAGCAATGCATTTTTTTTGTTATTTTGACCATTTCTCATTTTCAGAAAATAAATACAAAATGTATTGCTTGGAACTTCGGAGACATGCTGTCAGTAGTTTATAGAATAAAAGAACAATTTACATTTTACTCAAAAATATACCTATAAAGAGAAAAATAAGACAAACTGAACATTTTTCAGTGGTCTCTTAATTTTTTGCCGGCCGGAGCTGTATATATCTATAATATAACGGTTGGAGCGTCACTCTGTCCGAAGCCTTTATAGACTGCGCAAGCGCGACGCACTGCGCCTGCGCAGTCTGGACCAGAGTGACGCAGTCAAACTTACTTATTCCCTCCCCCAATATACCGGCCATGGGGGGTCCACACACCCGTGTATCCCCCATAATATAGCGGCCATGGGGGCTCCGTGCTCTGCAGCTTCGGTCAGGGTAGATGTAGAGCCCAGCAGAGCTCCAGGACCTTCGATGATGTCAGGAGCATGTGACCAGTGACGCGAGTGGGCGGAGTCAGCCCTCGCTGTGCTGGCTGCAGGGGTGCTGTATCCATTATAGCCAGCGCCGCACTCAGGCAGTAAGTACAGCCACACTCACACAGTACAGCCACACTCACACAGTATAGCCACACTCAGCCGCACTCACACAGTACAGCCACACTCAGCCGCACTCACACAGTACAGCCACACTCAGCCGCACTCACACAGTACAGCCACACTCACACAATACAGCCACACTCAGCCACACTCACACAATACAGCCACACTCAGCCGCACTCACACAGTACAGCCACACTCACACAGTACAGCCACACTCAGCCGCACTCACACAGTACAGCCACACTCACACAATACAGCCACACTCAGCCGCACTCACACAGTACAGCCACACTCACACAGTACAGCCACACTCAGCCGCACTCACACAGTACAGCCACACTCACACAATACAGCCACACTCAGCCGCACTCACACAGTACAGCCACACTCACACAGTACAGCCACACTCAGCCGCACTCACACAGTACAGCCACACTCAGCCGCACTCACACAGTACAGCCACACTCAGCCGCACTCACACAGTACAGCCACACTCACACAATACAGCCACACTCAGCCACACTCACACAATACAGCCACACTCAGCCGCACTCACACAGTACAGCCACACTCACACAGTAGGGCCACACTCACACAGTAGAGCCACACTCGCACAGTAGAGCCACACTCAGCCGTACTCACGCATGAACAGCCACACTCAGCCGCACTCACGCAGTACAGCCACACTCAGCCGCACTCACGCAGTACAGCCACACTCACACAGTACAGCCACACTCAGCCGCACTCACACAGTACAGCCACACTCAGCCGCACTCACACAGTACAGCCACACTCACACAGTACAGCCACACTCAGCCACACTCACACAGTACAGCCACACTCAGCCGCACTCACACAGTACAGCCACACAATACAGCCACACTCAGCCGCACTCACACAGTACAGCCACACTCACACAGTACAGCCACACTCAGCCGCACTCACACAGTACAGCCACACTCACACAATACAGCCACACTCAGCCGCACTCACACAGTACAGCCACACTCACACAGTACAGCCACACTCAGCCACACTCACACAGTACAGCCACACTCAGCCGCACTCACACAGTACAGCCACACTCAGCCGCACTCACACAGTACAGCCACACTCACACAATACAGCCACACTCAGCCACACTCACACAATACAGCCACACTCAGCCGCACTCACACAGTACAGCCACACTCACACAGTAGGGCCACACTCACACAGTAGAGCCACACTCGCACAGTAGAGCCACACTCAGCCGTACTCACGCAGTACAGCCACACTCAGCCGCACTCACGCAGTACAGCCACACTCAGCCGCACTCACGCAGTACAGCCACACTCAGCCGCACTCACGCAGTACAGCCACACTTACACAGTACAGCCACACTCACGCAGTACAGCCACACTCAGCCGCACTCACGCAGTACAGCCACACTCAGCTGCACTCACTCAGTACAGCCACACTCAGCCACACTCACGCAGTACAGCCACACTCAGCCGCACTCACGCAGTACAGCCACACTCACACAGTACAGCCACACTCAGCCACACTCACACAGTACAGCCACACTCAGCTGCACTCACACAGTACAGCCACACTCACACAGTACAGCCACACTCAGCCACACTCACACAGTACAACCACACTCAGCCGCACTCACACAGTACAGCCACACTCACACAGTAGAGCCACACTCGCACAGTAGAGACACACTCGCACAGTGGAGCCACACTCAGCCGCACTCAAGCAGTAGAGCCACACTCAGCCACACTCACGCAGTACAGCCACACTCAGCCGCACTCACTCAGTACCTCCACTCAGCCGCACTCACACAGTACAGCCACACTCACACAGTAGAGCCACACTCGCACAGTAGAGACACACTCGCACAGTGGAGCCACACTCAGCCGCACTCAAGCAGTAGAGCCACACTCAGCCACACTCACACAGTACAGCCACACTCACACAGTACAGCCACACTCAGCCGCACTCACACAGTACAGCCACACTCACACAATACAGCCACACTCGGCCGCACTCACACAGTACAGCCACAATCACACAGTACAGCCACACTCAGCCGCACTCACACAGTACAGCCACACTCAGCCGCACTCACACAGTACAGCCACACTCAGCCGCACTCACACAGTACAGCCACACTCACACAATACAGCCACACTCAGCCACACTCACACAATACAGCCACACTCAGCCGCACTCACACAGTACAGCCACACTCACACAGTAGGGCCACACTCACACAGTAGAGCCACACTCGCACAGTAGAGCCACACTCAGCCGTACTCACGCAGTACAGCCACACTCAGCCGCACTCACGCAGTACAGCCACACTCAGCCGCACTCACGCAGTACAGCCACACTCAGCCGCACTCACGCAGTACAGCCACACTCAGCCGCACTCACGCAGTACAGCCACACTTACACAGTACAGCCACACTCACGCAGTACAGCCACACTCAGCCGCACTCACGCAGTACAGCCACACTCAGCTGCACTCACTCAGTACAGCCACACTCAGCCACACTCACGCAGTACAGCCACACTCAGCCGCACTCACGCAGTACAGCCACATTCACACAGTACAGCCACACTCAGCCACACTCACACAGTACAGCCACACTCAGCTGCACTCACACAGTACAGCCACACTCACACAGTACAGCCACACTCAGCCACACTCACACAGTACAACCACACTCAGCCGCACTCACACAGTACAGCCACACTCACACAGTAGAGCCACACTCGCACAGTAGAGACACACTCGCACAGTGGAGCCACACTCAGCCGCACTCAAGCAGTAGAGCCACACTCAGCCACACTCACGCAGTACAGCCACACTCAGCCGCACTCACTCAGTACCTCCACTCAGTCGCACTCACGCAGTACAGCCACACTCAGCTGCACTTACGCAGTACAGCCACACTCAGCCGAACTCACGCAGTACAGCCACACTCAGCCGCACTCACGCAGTACAGCCACACTCACAGAGTACAGCCACAATCAGCCGCACTCACACAGTACAGCCACACTCACACAGTACAGCCACACTCACACAGTACAGCCACACTCACACAGTACAGCCACACTCAGCCATACACACAGTACAGCCACACTCACACAGTAGAGCCACACTCGCACAGTAGAGCCACACTCGCACAGTAGAGCCACACTCGCACAGTAGAGCCACGCTCAGCCGCACTCACGCAGTACAGCCACACTCAGTCGCACTCACGCAGTACAGCCACACTCAGCCGCACTCACACAGTACAGCCACACAGTACAGCCACACTCACACAGTACAGCCACAATCAGCTGCACTCATGCAGTACAGCCACACTCAGCCGCACTCACACAGTTCAACCACACGCAGTACAGCCACACTCACACAGTACAGTTACACTCGCACAGTTGAGCCACACTCAGCCGCACTCAAGCAGTAGAGCCACACTCAGCCGCACTCACGCAGTACAGCCACACTCAGCCGCACTCACGCAGTACAGCCACTCAGTCGCACTCACGCAGTACAGCCACACTCAGCCGCACTCACGCAGTACAGCCACACTCAGCCGAACTCACGCAGTACAGCCACACTCAGCCGCACTCACACAGTACAGCCACAATCAGCCGCACTCACAGTACAGCCACACTCACACAGTACAGCCACACTCACACAGTACAGCCACACTCAGCCGCACTCACACAGTACAGCCACACTCGCACAGTAGAGCCACACTCACACAGTAGAGCCACACTCGTACAGTAGAGCCACACTCGCACAGTAGAGCCACACTCGCACAGTAGAGCCACGCTCAGCCGCACTCATGCAGTACAGCCAAACTCAGTCGCACTCACGCAGTATAGCCACACTCAGCCACACTCACACAGTACAGCCACACAGTACAGCCACACTCACACAGTACAGCCACAATCAGCTGCACTCACGCAGTACAGCCACACTCAGCCGCACTCACACAGTTCAACCACACGCAGTACAGCCACACTCACACAGTACAGCCACACTCGCACAGTTGAGCCACACTCAGCCGCACTCAAGCAGTAGAGCCACACTCAGCCGCACTCACGCAGTACAGCCACAATCAGCTGCACTCACGCAGTACAGCCACAATCAGCCGCACTCACACAGTACAGCCACACTCACACAGTACAGCCACACTCACACAGTACAGCCACACTCAGCCGCACTCACACAGTACAGCCACACTCGCACATTAGAGCCACACTCACACAGTAGAGCCACACTCGCACAGTAGAGCCACACTCGCACAGTAGAGCCACACTCGCACAGTAGAGCCACGCTCAGCCGCACTCACGCAGTACAGCCACACTCAGTCGCACTCACGCAGTATAGCCACACTCAGCCACACTCACACAGTACAGCCACACAGTACAGCCACACTCACACAGTACAGCCACAATCAGCTGCACTCACGCAGTACAGCCACACTCAGCCGCACTCACACAGTTCAACCACACGCAGTACAGCCACACTCACACAGTACAGCCACACTCGCACAGTTGAGCCACACTCAGCCGCACTCAAGCAGTAGAGCCACACTCAGCCGCACTCACGCAGTACAGCCACACTCAGCCGCACTCACGCAGTACAGCCACTCAGTCGCACTCACGCAGTACAGCCACACTCAGCCGCACTCACGCAGTACAGCCACACTCAGCCGAACTCACGCAGTACAGCCACACTCAGCCGCACTCACACAGTACAGCCACAATCAGCCGCACTCACAGTACAGCCACACTCACACAGTACAGCCACACTCACACAGTACAGCCACACTCAGCCGCACTCACACAGTACAGCCACACTCGCACAGTAGAGCCACACTCACACAGTAGAGCCACACTCGTACAGTAGAGCCACACTCGCACAGTAGAGCCACACTCGCACAGTAGAGCCACGCTCAGCCGCACTCACGCAGTACAGCCACACTCAGTCACACTCACGCAGTATAGTCACACTCAGCCACACTCACACAGTACAGCCACACACACACAGTACAGCCACTCTCACACAGTACAGCCACAATCAGCTGCACTCACGCAGTACAGCCACAATCAGCCGCACTCACACAGTACAGCCACACTCACACAGTACAGCCACACTCACACAGTACAGCCACACTCAGCCGCACTCACACAGTACAGCCACACTCGCACAGTAGAGCCACACTCACACAGTAGAGCCACACTCGCACAGTAGAGCCACACTCGCACAGTAGAGCCACGCTCAGCCGCACTCACGCAGTACAGCCACACTCAGTCGCACTCACGCAGTATAGCCACACTCAGCCACACTCACACAGTACAGCCACACAGTACAGCCACACTCACACAGTACAGCCACAATCAGCTGCACTCACGCAGTACAGCCACACTCAGCCGCACTCACACAGTTCAACCACACGCAGTACAGCCACACTCACACAGTACAGCCACACTCGCACAGTTGAGCCACACTCAGCCAAACTCACGCAGTACATCCACACTCAGCCGCACTCACATAGTACAGCCACACTCACGCAGTACAGCCACAATCAGCTGCACTCACGCAGTACAGCCACACTCAGCCGCACTCACACAGTTCAACCACACGCAGTACAGCCACACTCACACAGTGACACTGTTGGGTATTTATTCAAAATTGAAGGCATACTGAACCAGCATGGCTACCACAGCATCTTGCAGCGGCATGCTATTCCAAGCGGTTTGCGTTTAGTTGCACCATCATTTATTTTTCAACAGGACAATGACCCCAACCACACCTCCAGGCTATGTAAGGGCTATTTGACCAAGAAGGAGAGTGATGGGGTGCTATGCCATTTGACCTGGCCTCCACAGTCAACAGACCTGAACCCAATCGAGATGGTTTGGGGTGAGCTGGACCACAGAGTGAAGGCAAAAGGGCCAACAAGTGCTAAGCATCTCTTGGAACTCCTTCAAGATTGTTGGAAGACCAATCCCGGTGACTACCTCTTGAAGCTCATCAAGAGAATGCCAAGACTGTGCAAAGCAGTCATCAAAGCAAAAGGTGGCTACTTTGAAGAACCCAGAATATAAGACATATTTTCACTTGTTTCACACTTTTTTGTTAAGTTTATAATTCCACATGTGTTAATTCATAGTTTTGATGCCTTCAATGTGAATTTACAATTTTCATAGTCATGAAAATACAGAAAAATCTTTAAATGAGAAGGTGTGTCCAAACTTTTGGTCTGTACTGTATATATATATATATATATATATATATATATATATATATATACTAGATGGTGGCCTGATTCTAACAGTATCGGGTATTCTAGAATATGCATGTCCACGTAGTATATTGCACAGCCCACGTAGTATATTGCCCAGCCACGTAGTATATTGCCCAGTCACGTAGTATATTGCCCAGTCACGTAGTATATTGCCCAGTCACGTAGTATATTGCCCAGCCACGTAGTATATTGCCCAGTGACGTAGTATATTGGCCAGTGACGTAGTATATTGCCCAGCCACGTAGTATATTGCACAGTCCACGTAGTATATTGCCCAGCCATGTAGTTTTTTGCCCAGTCACATAGTATATTGCCCAGGGACGTATTATATTGCCCAAGCACGAAGTACAGTTAGGTCCATATATATTTGGACAGAGACAACATTTTTCTAATTTTGGTTATAGACATTACCACAATGAATTTTAAGCAAAACAATTCAGATGCAGTTGAAGTTCAGACTTTCAGCTTTCATTTGAGGGTATCCACATTAAAATTGGATGAAGGGTTTAGGAGTTTCAGCTCCTTAACATGTGCCATCCCTGTTTTTAAAGGGACCAAAAGTAATTGGACAGGTTCAATAATTTGAAATAAAATGTTCATTTTTAGTACTTGGTTGAAAACCCTTTGTTGGCAATGACTGCCTGAAGTCTTGAACTCATGGACATCACAAGACGCTGTGTTTCCTCCTTTTTGATGCTCTGCCAGGCCTTCACTGCGGTGGTTTTCAGTTGCTGTTTGTTTGTGGGCCTTGCTGTCTGAAGTTTAGTCTTTAACAAGTGAAATGCTGCTCAATTGGGTTGAGATCAGGTGACTGACTTGGCCATTCAAGAATATTCCACTTCTTTGCTTTAATAAACTCCTGGGTTGCTTTGGCTTTATGTTTCGGGTCATTGTCCATCTGTAGTATGAAACGACGACCAATCAGTTTGGCTGCATTTGGCTGGATCTGAGCACACAGTATGGCGGCTCTGAATACCTCAGAATTCATTCGGCTGCTTCTGTCCTGTGTCACATCATCAATAAACACTAGTGACCCAGTGCCACTGGCAGCCATGCATGCCCGCGCCATCACACTGCCTCCGCCGGGTTTATGCATGCCCGCGCCATCACACTGCCTCCGCCGTGTTTTACAGATGATGTGGTATGCTTTGGATCATGAGCTGTACCGCGCCTTCACCATACTTTTCTCTTTCCATCATTCTGGTAGAGGTTGATCTTGGTTTCATCTGTACAAACAATGTTCTTCCAGAACTGTGCTGGCTTTTTTAGATGTTTTTTAACAAAGTCCAGTCTAGCCTTTTTATTCTTGATGCTTATGAGTGGCTGCACCGTGCAGTGAACCCTCTGTAGTTACTTTCATGCAGTCTTCTCCTTATGGTAGATTTGGATATTGATACGCCGACCTCCTGGAGAGTGTTGGTCACTTGGTTGGCTGTTGTGAAGGGGTTTCTCTTCACCATGGAGATTATTCTGCGATCATCCACCACTGTTGTCTTCCGTGGACGCCCAGGTAGTTTTGCATTGATGAGTTCACCAGTGCTTTCTTTCTTTCTCAGGATGTACCAAACTGTAGATTTTGCCACTCCCAATATTGTAGCAATTTCTCGGATGGGTTTTTTCTGTTTTCGCAGCTTAAGGATGGCTTGTTTCACCTGCATGGAGAGCTCCTTTGACCGCATGTTTACTTCACAGCAAAACCTTCCAAATGCAAGCACCACACCTCAAATCACCTCCAGGCCTTTTATCTGCTTAATTGAGAATGACATAACAAAGGGACTGCCCACACCTGTCCATGAAATAGCCTTGGAGTCAATTGTCCAATTACTTTTGGTCCCTTTAAAAACAGGGTGGCACATGTTAAGAAGTTGAAACTCCTAAACCCTTCATCCAATATTAATGTGGATACCCTCAAATGAAAGCTGAAAGTCTGAACTTCAACTGCATCTGAATTGTTTTGTTTAAAATTCATTGTGGTAATGTCTATAACCAAAATTAGAAAAATGTTGTCTCTGTCCAAATATATATGGACCTAACTGTATATTGCTCAGTTACGTAGTATATTGCCCAGTGACGTAGTATATTGCCCAGCCACGTAGTATATTGCCCAGTGACGTAGTATATTGCCCAGCCACGTAGTATATTGCTCAGTTACGTAGTATATTGCCTAGTGACATAGTATACAGCACAGAGCCACGTATGAATATTGCCCAGTCACGTAGTATATTGCCCAGTTACGTAGTATATTGCCCAGTCACGTAGTATATTGCCCAGCCACGTATGTCACAGGTTAAAAAATAAAAAAATAAACATATACTCACCTTCCGAGGGCCCCTTGTAGTTTGGTCACATGACCGTGACGTCATAGCAGGTCCTTCTCCCATACCATTCTTGGCACCGGAACCTGCCGCTTGCATGGATCGGTCACCGGAGCGTCTCGAAAGGTGAGTATATCATGATTTTTTTTATTTTTTTTTATTATTTTTAACACATGATGTTTTTACTATTGACACTGCATATCCAGCATCAATAGTAAAAACTTGGTCACACAGGGTTAATAGCGGCAGTAATGGAGTGAGTTACCCGTGGCATAATGCGGTCCGTTACCGCTGGCTTTAACCCTGTGTGAGCAGTGACTGCGGGGAGTATGGAGCGGGCGCCGGGCACTGACTGCAGGGGAGGGACTGTGGCCGTCGCTGATTGGTCGCGGCAGCCATGACAGGCAGCTGGCGAGACCAATCAGCGACCAATGAATATCCGTGACAGACAGAAGGACAGACAGATAGAGAGACAGAAGTGACCCTTAGACAATTATATAGTAGATATTGATAAACACTATAAACAGATAGTTTAGATAGATAATAGATAGATGATAGATATGATAGATAGATAGATAATAGATAGATAGATCTAGATAGATTAATTAAACTGTACTAATACTAACATCCATGCTTAGGTGAGGAAAAACACTGAAAGAATTGACATGTTGCCATTTTAAAAAATGCAGTAGTTTTCCTATTCAGTAAGTGTCATAAAGAAAATTAAAATGCTTACAGAGAGTTTAGACAGAGCTTACACTCGATTCTGTGTGGCTGACCCCCTCATTTGGAATTAGGTAACAAAGGAAACTCCTAATGGCTAACAGATGTGGGATATTGCTTCAGGAACATGGAGCAGATTTACGATCGCGATAAGATTTGTAAAGATCTGGGATCTCTTTGTCTGCGTAATAGAAATTAAGAAGGGAGGCTTCCATGAACTGAGTTGGTCCAATAGATAGGAAAATCATATTTTTGGAGTGCCTCCCTCCATAAATCTGAAGTCATTGCTGTAACGACAGGTATAGTAACTTTCTTTTGTTTATTCTCTTTATTTTTTGTAATTGCATATGCTGTATTGTTTGTCCCCTTTGTTAAATCTTTTATATATTTTTTTATATATATATATCTATGTATATGAGGCATCGTGATTACTCACTAATCCCGCCCCCTGCACAGTAGCTCCTCCCCCACCACATCACCACACATAATCCCGCCTCCCCACATTACCACACGAGGCTCCGTCCCCACACATTACCACACGAGGCACCGTCCCCACACATTACCACACAAGGCTGCGTCCCCCCACATTACCACACGAGGCTCTGTCCTCACACATTACCACATGAGGCTCCGTCCCCACACATTACCACACGAGGCTCCATCCCCACACATTACCACACGAGGCTGCGTTCCTCCACATTACCACACGAGGCTCTGTCCCCACACATTACCACACGAGGCTCCTCCCCCACACATTACCACACGAGGCTCCGTCCCCACACATTACCACACGAGGCTCCGTCCCCACACATTACCACATGAGGCTCCGTTCCCACACATTAACACACGAGGCTGTGTCCCCCCACATTACCACGTGAGGCTCCGTCCCCACACATTACCACACGAGGCTCCATCCCCACACATTACCACACGAGGCTCCGTCCCCACACATTACCACACAAGGCTGTGTCCCCACACAATACCACACGAGGCTCTGTCCTCACACATTACCACACGAGGCTCCATCCTCACACATTACCACACGAGGCTCGGTCCCCACACATTAACACACGTTAATTTACCACCTGCGTAAGCGCAATTGAATGTTGTCATTATTTACTTTAGTTTAATCACCAGCAGCGTTAATTAAATAGCAATGAGCTTGCCGAGCGTTAGCTGGCTGGAAACACCTAGTATATATATATATATATATATATATATATATATATATATATATATATAAACACTGCCTATTGTTCTGGATTAAATATCACATTTAATTCTGTTCCTTTTGTTCTGTTAACTGCACCCTGAATCCATACCAGAAACCAGGCGTCCAGTCAGTCTATACAAAAACTGGAGGTGGCAGCGAGTAGTTCTTAGGTAATCGTGGAGTTAGCAGTGACAGTTCCGGGGGTATATACAGTACATATTCCATGCATTGGAATTGGAGGTGTATATGCCATACGCAGACTGTTAGTTTCCCAATAACCGGTCGTAGTGGAAACAGCCACAGCCGCCTCCGTTAATTGTCGGTCAATTGTGTAATTATTCAGATGATAGGAGGCAGCAGAGAGCTGTTTGTGACAAAAAGTGTGGTGGGTTTAGTTAGGACCCCACCGGCCTAGATATTTGACAGTAAGAAAAAAAAAAAAAAACAAGTGTGTGCATGAGATTCTTGAAATATCAGAGCTCTTGATAGTATTGTAAAAAGCATTTTTTTAATTTGCAATAAAAAAGCACTGCAGAAACAAAACATGTGAACATAGCCCTAAAATGTTTTTTTGTGTGGAAGAATTTAGATAAGATTTGCTCCTTGAGAATCTCACCTATCCAGATGCCCTGGGTATGGTGGCCTCAGCTTACACTTCACGCGTATACAATGTATCAATCCTGGTAGAACGTGTCTATCTGGAGTCTAAGCTGATGGGCGCAAAGTAAATTGTGTAGACTAGATGTCAGGAGCAAAATGAAGTAGACGCAGTAATAATCAATGTTTTCTATAACTGAAAGTAAGCCGAGATATTGGAAATGGTGAGAAATGATGAGAAAGGAAAATCCTATTTTTACCTTCTAAAGGGTTTTTAATTCCACAAAGCGGAGGAAGCAATCATGTGGAATATCATTAGCCGCCCCTGTGTTTGTGCGCCGCTTCCTCATGTGTTGGGAATTATTTCATGTCAGTCGCTTGTGTGACTTCACACTGTGAGATTTAACAACATTTCTCGCCATGTTATTGCTGCGTCCGGATTGAACTGGTCCAGACAAATGTTATAGTCACTGTGAGAAATTTTTTATTTGTTTAAATCCGCTTGTGCTTCATGGAAAATGAGAGGAAAATTGAAGTGTTCACCTCAAACATATTTCTTGTCTAAGGAAGGGAAAGTTTCCATAGTCCATTATTTTGGATGAACAAGCAAAATCTCATTTCCTCCCATAATTCACCTTCCTCACATTAAATAAACAGATATCAGCAGAGTAAGAACGGCCCGATGTTTTATAAAGGGAAGAGAGCGGGTTGGACGAGAAAAACGATATTTTACTCTTTATAAGGTGGATGGGAAAATCTGCTGCTTGGATTAATGATAAATACAAGTTTACTTATAGAACAATGCAGAGTTCAGAAATCCCCGTCTACTTAGATCTTTATCAAAAGATTCCCAGGTTATACCAGCTGTACATATATAATTATATACAGGAGATGCCCAGGTTATACCAGCTGTACATATATAATTATACACGAGATGCCCAGGTTATACCAGCTGTACATATACAATTATATACAAGAGATGCCCAGGTTATACCAGCTGTACATATATAATTATATACAGGAGATGCCCGGGTTATACCGGCTGTACATATATAATTATATACAGGAGATATCCAGGTTATACCAGCCCACACAATATATAACACAGCCTACGCAGTATATAACACAGCCCATGCAGTATACAACACAGCCACGTAGTACATAGCACAGCCACATAGTATACAGCACAGCCACGTAGTATATAACACAGCCAACGTAGTATATAACACAGCCATCTAGTATATAGCACAGGCACGTAGTATATTGCACAGCCACGTAGTATATAACACAGCCACGTAGTATATAACACAGCCAACGTAGTATATAACACAGCCATCTAGTATATAGCACAGGCACATAGTATATTGCACAGCCACGTAGTATATAACACAGTCACGTAGTATATTGCACAGTCCAAGCAGTATATTGCACAGCCCACGTAGTATATAGCACAGGCAACGTAGTATATTACACAGCCCACGCAGTTTATAACACAGCCTATACAGTATATAACACAGCCCATGCAGTATATAACACAGCCCACGCAGTATATAACACAGCCACGTACTATATTGCACAGGCATGTAATAAATAGCACAGCCCACGTAGTATATTGCACAGCCCACGTAGTATATAGCACAGCCCATGCAGTATATAACACAGCCACGTACTATATTGCAAAGACACGTAGTATATAGCACAGCCCACGTAGTATATTGCACAGCCCACGTAGTATATAGCACAGCCACGTACTATATTGCACAGGCATGTAGTATATAGCACAGCCCACGTAGCATATAACACAGGCCACTCAGTATATAACACAGGCCACGTAGTACATAACACAGCCCACGTAGTATATAGCAATGTGGGCAACATATCCCTGTTAAAAAAATAATTAAAATAAAAAATAGTTATATACTCACCTTCCGTCAGCCCCCGGATCCAGCCCAGGCCTTTACCGATGCTCCTCGCGATGCTCCGTTCCCAGTAATGCCTTTCGACAATAACCTGTGAACATGTAGTGGTCTTGCGAGACTGCTATGTCATCATCTTGTGAGACCGCTACGTGATCTCGAGTCATTGCCGCAATGCATTCTTGGGACCGGAGAGCGAGGAGCGGAAAAGGCTGCGGTGGACTTCGGAAGGTAAGAATATATTGTTTTTTTTAATTATTTTTAACATTCTATGTTTTTACTATTGATGCTGCATAGGCAGCATCAATAGTAAAAAGTGAAGCAGTGTTTAACTGCCGCCCCAATCTCGCTGATTGGTCGCAGCTGGCGACCCAGGTTTTCCATTACGGAAGTTACAGACAAACAGACGGAAGTACCCCTTAGGCAATTATATATATATATATATATATATATATATAGATACAGGAGATACCCAGGTTATACCAACTGTACATAGATATTTATATACAGGAGATGCACAGGTTATACAGGCTGTACATATATAAATATATACAGGAGATAACCAGGTTATACCAGCCTTACATATATAACTATATACAGAATATACCCAGGTTACACCAAGTGTACATACATATTTATATACAGGAGATGCACAGGTTATATCAGCTGTACATATATAAATATATACAGGAGATACCCAGGTTATACCAGCCTTACATATATAACTATATACAGAATATACCCAGGTTACACCAAGTGTACATACATATTTATATACAGGAGATGCACAGGTTATACCGGCTGTATATTTGCCCCCTTTTCACATGTAAAGCACCATGGAATAAATGGCACTTTAAAAATGTATAATAATAATAATAATACAGTGCCTAGAAAAAGTATTGATACCCCATGAACTTTCCCAATTTTTCACTTTACACCCACAAACTTAAATGTATTTTATTGGGATTTTATATGAAGTGTAAGGGAAATGATACATGGTTTTCTAAATATTTAAAAAATATAAATCTGTAAATTGTTGCATGCATTTGTATTCAGCCCCCTGTAGTCTGTCACCCCTAAATAAAATCCTGAGTGACCAATTTCCTCCAGAAGTCACATAATTAGTAAACTGAGACCACATGTGTGTAATTTCTTCTCAGTATAACAACTTCTGTTCTGTGAAGTCCACAGAAGTTTACTTGAGAACATCAAACAGCATTTGAGAGATAAAAAAGCATCATGAAAACCAAGGAGCTCACCAGACATGTCAGGGATAAAGATGTGGAGAAGAGTAAAGCAGGGTTAGGTTATAAAATAATAGCCCAATCTCAGAATATCTCACGGAGCTCTGTTCAATCCATTATCCAAAAATGGAAGGAGTATGGCACAACTAAACTACAAACCTACCAAGACATGGCTGTTCACCTACACTGAAATCCCAAGGAGAGCACTAATGAGAGAATAAGCCAATAGGCCCATGGTCACTCTGGAGGAGGTGGAAGAATCTGTCCACAGGAGAACAATTAGATGTATTGTCCACAAATCTGTCGTTTATGGAAAAGTGGCAAGAATAAAGCCATTTTTGGAAAGCTATAGAAATTCAGTTTGCAGTTTGAAAATGCCATGTAGGGGACACAGTGAGCATGTGGAAGAAGGTCCTCTGGTCAGATGAGACTAAAAGAGAACTTTTCGGGCTAAATACAAAATGCTATATGCGGCAGAAAACTAACACTGCGCATTACCCCGAAAACACCGTCCCCACCATCACACATGGTGGTGGCAGCATCCTGCTGTGGCAAGGCGTTCCTTCAGCAGGGACAGGGAAGCTGGTCAAAGGTGATGGGAAGATGAATGGAGCTAAATACAGGGCAATCCTGGAGGAAAACCTGATAATCTTAAGACTGGGGCTTAGGTTCACCTTCCAGCAGGACAACGACACTAATCATCCTGCCAGAGCTACAATGGGGGGTTTAGATTAGAACATATTCATGTGTGTGAACGGCCCAGTCACAGTCCAGACTCGAATCCCAGAGAATCTGTGGCAAGACGTGAAACTTGCTGTTCACAGACGTCTCCATCCAATATCATTGAGTGAGTGTGCAAAGGAAAGGCAAAATGTCACCTCTACACGTGCAAAGCCGGTAGAGACAGACCCCAAAAGACTGCAGCAATAATTGCAGTGAAATGTGGTCCTACAAACTACTGACTCAGGGGGTAAATACAAATGCACGGCACAATTCTCAGATTTATATTTTTAGAATATTTATAAAACCCTGTATCATTTCCGTTACATTTTACAAATACTTGTTACTTAGTGTTGGTATCACCTAAAATCCCAATAAAATGCATTTAAATGTGTGGGTGTAACATGAAACAAATGTGAAAAAGGTCACGGGGTATGCAGACTTTCTCAAGGCAGAGTATATTCCAGATGGGTAATCTTTCTGATGTTTTTCTTCAGTGCCACAAGGTAACACTCTGATCAGTAGTTGTGATCTGGGCCTTGGGGTTAGATCCACCTGCAGTCACCCCCGGGATCGGACATGTCATGATAATTGGGGCGCTGTAATATCTGACACTGACGCCTTAATGCTTTCCTGTCCCTGGTACACCATGTTACAAGCCATGATCGGAGGCGGTTGGAAGCCTCGCCTAACATTGAAGGGATGCCCTGCCTGAACTTCCTGTTATTGTTCGGAGAGTCCCCTGTCTGCGGTTTACACGTGTCATTCTGATACTGAGAACCAGGAGGCGTCTGGAAAATATCAGATGCAGCCATTTCTTTGTGTCGCCGGTGATACCTCTCTGGGCGGCAGTGGAATCGCGGATAAAATAAAGATCTGCACATAAACCTTTATTAGGAGTCCAAGGAATGAGCGTCAGTATATCTGAGAATCCCATGTGCCACCCAACATCTTACTGCTTGGCATCAGAATCACAAAAAATAATCAAATTCATAGACAGGAGTAGAAATGTCCTCCTCGAAATAGCAGGAAACATTCATGTGACCTTCAGGCTCTTTGGAAAGCAAGCTGACAACATAATTGGGTAAGACAATGGCCAAGATTATTGGCTGTCACCCAATATATCTTTCTCTTCTATGACACTAAACTGAAAAATGCAAATAGAATATTATCAGAAACTTATATTTCTTAACATTAAAGGGGTTGTCCACTATTCGGACAACTCCTTAACCTCCAGTAAATAACACTTATTCTCATCTCTGTGCCATCTCTCCTGAGATCCGAGGCTTGCGTGACATTGTTATGTCATGTGCTCCCGGCGGTAATTCAATGCTGGCTTCTCTTTTCCCTCCATCGGACAAATCAAGACTTCCGGAGGAAGTGAGAGCTACGGCTGCCCTCTCACTTCCTCCGGATGTCAATTATGTCTGTAGAAAGGGAAAATGAAGCCAGAAGTGAGTGGCCACAGTGATAGCGTGACATAATGTAATGCGAGCCCTGGGAGAGCCAATGTCGACGCGGCACCGGAGGGGAGTATGAGTATATTATGTTACTGGTGGGAAACATAGGGATTCAGAAGGGGTTGTCCGGATAGTGGACAAACCCTTTAAGAGGAAAATGACCCTTAAGCTAATGGAGCATGGCCATGAAGCACAGACCAGTCAAAAATCTCCTAACCAAAACTCAACCACAACATCAGGCTGCTGCGTTCATGCCAAGAGCCCCGCATTCATTGGTTTCTCCAGACTAGTCCTGCCTAGGCCTTGAAATCACGACCAGCTGGTGTAATTAGCATCCACTACACAGATGGTGTCACCCATCAGGGCTCTGCAACTGTCTCGCATTGAGCATGATCATCTGCATTAATGTCCACATGCAATGAAGCCAGATGCACGTTTCTTTTTAACACTGTACATACCCAGGTAGATATTAAAGGGAAGGTACCACGTTTGTAGGTCATTAATAAATCACTGTAATGTAGCATAACATGCTGCTATAAGCAAGTTTGAAATTCATGTGAAACAGATTTCATGTGTTATGTGAGTTTAAAGAAGGCACTGGGGGCTGACATCTTGGTTTTGCAGCAGTAGCAGGGCCCTATCAGTGTCAGATTACGGCACCCCATGGACATAGGGTCAGCGCCGGTCTATTGTCTCCTATCTGTAACATTGCAGCAGCATTAGCAGTGAGCTGGGCACGCCTCTGTGGGCTGCACAACTCACTGCTGTAGGTGTGACTAGCTGCCATTTTATTATAGCCCTGTGCTCTCTATCGCAGGACAGAAGAAGCCCTCACTGCTCCTCTGTACTCCAGGCAGACATCCTCTGCTCCTCTCAAGCTGCCCTGTGTGCTTCTCCTGCTGTGTCTCCCCCTTCCCCCTCACACACAGTCCCTGTGTGCTTCTCCTGCTGTGTCTCCCCCTCATACACAGTCCCTGTGTGCTTCTCCTGCTGTGTCTCCCCCTCATACACAGTCCCTGTGTGCTTCTCCTGCTGTGTCTCCCCCTCACACACAGTCCCTGTGTGCTTCTCCTGCTGTGTCTCCCCCTCCCCCCTCACACGCTGCCCTGTGTGCTTCTCCTGCTGTGTCTCTGCCTCCCCCTCACACACAGTCCCTGTGATCTCCAGTAAGCTGCACTCACAGCCTGCAGAGAGGGAGGTGACACCTGGAGAGAGAGCAGGGCAGCTGACAGGACAAGGATTAAGGTGGGGGAAGGGGGATGGCAAGAATGTTATTCACAAAAAAATGCTGCTGAGTCCACTGTGTTCTGCTCCTCTGTAAACAAGCTGTGCCTCTGATGCAGTAACTGCTGGTGATAGCAGGTCACAGGGCAGTCACACACAAAATTGTGCTGCCCTGTGATGCTGCTCTTCATTCTTACTGTTGGAGCAGTAACTGCTGACATCACCATTTCCCTCCCCTTTTGGGTGCTCTAATATCCCTGGGGCAGAGCTGCTAAATATTACTATAGCTGCTTGAGGTCTAAAACGGAAAATGCTCCCCCTAGTGGTAAATATGAATATTTGTAGAAAAATATATAATATTTTTCATATAGAAATGTTTGCAAACAGTGCACACATTGCATTAATACATTTTAATTACTATTTTAAGCTTAATTTCACAACAAAAAAAAAACTACAAGAAAACTAGTGGCACCTTCCCTTTAAGGATGCCAGTCCTGCTTTGCAGTCAGTCGTAGTGAAGCGGGATCTGTGTCAGTAAATTCCACTCAGGGCTTGATCGGTGTTTGCAAAACATCTAAAAAAAACAAAGAATAACAAAATAAATAAAAACCTTTGGTTATGCCGTGGCTCCATAAAAGCCATATTGTGTATGTGAAGGATGAGAGCATTTATTGGCAGCTTACAATCTTCCTGAAAGTACCATGCGGTACTGATTCCATAAAGAGTTATGGAGATACTATACGTACGAGCCATATATCGTATATATTTCCAAGATCCCCAGAACATGGTGAACACCCGCCTGGGTCTAGACCCGTTCTAAGCCCCAGGGGTTTAGAGACACATAGAAAAGCCAAAGCAAAAAAGCACCTTAGAGCTCCAGTGTGCACCAAAGGAGGCTGTATACCACACTTGGAGTATGAGCAAGAGAGGTCTAATGAAATGACCGAATAGCAGAGGTAGATTACCTGAATGAACACTGGAGCTCTGAGGTGCTGCATAGGCAGCATCGATATTAAAAAGTTCGTCACATAGGGTTAATAGCAGCATTAACAGACTGCATTACACCGCGTTATGCCGCGGTGTAACGCAGTCGGTTTAACAGACTGCTACAACGCTATGTGAGCGGCGGGCGCTGACTGGGGGGTAATATAGAGGGGGCACTGACTGCAGGGAAGTAGGGAGCGGCCGGACTGTGCCCGTCGCTCCCAAGAGTGCATTGCGGTCTCGCGAGACCGCTACGTCATCATCTCGCGAGACCGCAATGCATGGACCGGGAAAGGTCTGGGCTGGATCCGGAAGGTGAGTATATAATGATTTTTTTATTATTATTATTTTTAACATTAGATCTTTTTACTATTGATGCCGCATAGGCAGCATCAATAGTTAAAAGTTGGTCACACAGGGTTAATAGCAGCGTTAACGGAGTGCGTTACACCGCGGCATAACGCGGTCCGCTAACGCTGCCATTAACCCTGTGTGAGCGCTGACTGAGGGGAGTATGGAGCGGGCGCTGACTGCGGGGAGTAAGGAGCGGGCGCTGACTGCGGGGAGTAAGGAACGGCCATTTTGCCGCCGGACTGTGCCCGTCGCTAATTGGTCGCGGCTGTTTTGCTGCGACCTATCAGCGACTTCGGATTTCCGTTACAGACAGACAGAAAGACAGAAGGGACCCTTAGATATTTATATAGTAGATACATCACAAAAAGTTAGATCTATCAAATCATAAAGGTGTTTAACCTGTGCGGCAAATTTTGTAAGAAAAAGAAAACAAAAATGCCAAAATTCCCTTTCTTTTTTGTTTTTGTAACTCCAACAAAAATGTAATAAAAATCAATCACACATCATATGTACCTCAGAATGGTATCAGTAAACACCCCAACTCCATTGATGGAAAAATGTAAAAGTTTTGGAACATAGAGACACAAACCACTTTTTTTGTGTAAAGTTCACATTTTCTTTTAAGAGACTAAAATAATTAAAAAAAAAGTATATATATATATGTTTGGTGTCGCCGTAGTTGTACTGATCTTAAGAATCAAGACGTCAGGTCAATCTTACTGCATAATTGACACCATAAAAATAAAAACCTCAAACCACAGCACAATAGTTTATGGTAAAATGAATGGTGTAATTAAAAACACGTAAATATACACTCCCGCACATATCTCAGCAGAAAAAAAAAAGTTATGGCTACTTGAAAAAGGAGAGGGAATAATGAAAATGGAGAATGAAAATTTGCTTGGCGGGAGAGGTGGGGTGGTCAAATAGCGATTTTTGCAACATGATACGTTGACATCACCATATGAAACATAATAACAATAATAGGTGTCAATCACAGATCATTATTAAGTAAACCTGCGGGAAAATTAAAAACAGATGAATTATTATGTTTCTACCAGTATATGAGGATGCAGACCCCACCAATGCCAAGTGCCCAGTCACTATGTAGGGTGTAGCCCCTGAATAGATTACATATGACTGAGCCAACATTAATCAATCAAATGAAAATCATCTGCGGAACCTCATCACATTATTACAGCACACAGTGAATTATATTGTGAGACCGGACCTGGCTTCAAACAGCAAATTATCCTCATTGTGGTTCCATCCTCCACATTGTTGATGACTGACATCATATTCTTGAGATGTTTGTGCTCTTATATGGTTGCTATGTACCGTATATTGAGTCTTTACCAAACTTTTGTTGTGACTTCCTAAATCTCCACTGCAATACAGAATTGTGATTTGTCCTAATGACATTAAGACATTGAGAATTTTATGTAGTAGGGTAGTATTATAGTAGCTATATTCTTGTACATAGGGGCAGTATTATAGTAGTTATATTCTTGTACATAGGGGCAGTATTATAGTAGTTATATTCTTGTACATAGGGGCAGTATTATAGTAGTTATATTCTTGTACATAGGAGACAGTATTATAGTGGTTATATTCTTGTACATAGGGACAGTATTATAGTAGTTATATTCTTGTACATAGGAGCAGTGTTATAGTAGTTATATTCTTGTACATAGGGACAGTATTATAGTAGTTATATTCTGGTACATAGGGACAGTATTATAGTAGTTATATTCTTGTACATAGGAGACAGTATTATAGTGGTTATATTCTTGTACATAGGGGGCAGTATTATAGTAGTTATATTCTGGTACATAGGGACAGTATTATAGTAGTTATATTCTTGTACATAGGAGACAGTATTATAGTGGTTATATTCTTGTACATAGGGGCAGTATTATAGTAGTTATATTCTTGTACATAGGGGGCAGTATTATAGTAGTTATATTCTTGTACATAGGGACAGTATTATAGTAGTTATATAACTGTACATAGGGGCAGTATTATAGTAGTTATATTCTTGTACATAGGAGCAGTATTATAGTAGTTATATTCTTGTACATAGGGGCAGTATTATAGTAGTTATATTCTTGTACATAGGGGGCAGTATTATAGTAGTTATATTCTTGTACATAGGGACAGTATTATAGTAGTTATATTCTTGTACATAGGGGCAGTATTATATTAGCCATATCCTTGTACATAGGGGGCAGTATTATAGTAGTTATATTCTTTTACAAAATTACAGTATTACTGGCTAACACGGTACAAAGATATATATCCTTCCAGTATTACATTAGTCATTTTTTTGTACATAGAAGCAGTCTTATAGTAGTTATATTCTTGTACGTAGGGGGCAGTATTATAGTAGTTATATTCTTGTACATAGGGACAGTATTATAGTAGTTATATTCTTGTACATAGGGACAGTATTATAGTAGTTATATTCTTGTACATAGGAGCAGTATTATAGTAGTTATATTCTTGTACATGGGCAGTATTATAGTAGTTATATTCTTGTACATAGGGACAGTATTATAGTAGTTATATTCTTGTACATAGAAGCAGTCTTATCTATATATATAATTGTCTAAGGGTTTTTTCCGTCTGTCTGTCCTGGAAATCCCGCGTCTCTGATTGGTCGAGGCCGCCAGGCCTCGACCAATCAGCGACGGGCACAGCGATGATGATGTCATAAAGGACGTAGACATCCTACGTCTGATTGGTCGAGGCCGCCAGGCCTCGACCAATCAGCGACGGGCACAGTATCGACGTAAGTGTCATAATGGTTGCCATGGCGACGATGATGTCATAAAGGTTGCCTCGACCAATCAGCGACGGGCACAGTCTGCTGCGAATTCTGTAATCATCATTGTCCATATACTACGGGGACATGCATATTCTAGAATACACGATGCGTTAGAATCGGGCCACAATCTAGTAGTAGTTATATTCTTGTACGTAGGGGGCAGTATTATAGTAAGTATATTCTTGTACATAGGGGCAGTATTATACTAGTTATATTCTTGTACATAGGAGCAGTATTATAGTAGTTATATTCTTGTACATAGAAGGCAGTATTATAGTAGTTATATTCTTGTATATAGGAGCAGTATTATAGTAGTTATATTCTTGTATATAGGAGCAGTATTATAGTAGTTATATTCTTGTACATAGGAGCAGTATTATAGTAGTTATATTCTTGTACATAGGGGCAGTATTATAGTAGTTATATTCTTGTACATAGGGGCAGTATTATAGTAGTTATATTCTTGTACATAGGGGCAGTATTATAGTAGTTATATTCTTGTATATAGGAGCAGTATTATAGTAGTTATATTCTTGTACATAGGAGCAGTATTATAGTAGTTATATTCCTGTACATAGGAGCAGTATTATAGTAGTTATACTCTTGTACATAGGAGCAGTATTATAGTAGTTATATTCTTGTACATAGAGGCATGTTGTGAATTCTGTAGCAGAGCTCCCTCCTGTGGTCACAAGTGGTACTTCGGCTGATTCTCTCTGTGAGCTTCCGTTGGTGGAGGAAAGTGGTACTGCGGCTTCTGAGTTTCCTTCCTCAGGTGATGTGGTGAAGTCGTTAGGTGCTGCTCTATTTAACTCCACCTAGTGCTTTGATCCTGGCCTCCAGTCAATGTTCTAGTATTGGACCTGTTTCCTCCTGGATCGTTCCTGTGGCCTGCTGCTCTGCATAGCTAAGTTTTGCTTTGCTATTTTGTTTGCTGTTTTTTTCTGTCCAGCTTGTATATTTGTTTTTTCCTGCTTGCTGGAAGCTCTGGGACGCAGAGGGTGTACCTCCGTGCCGTTAGTTCGGTACGGAGGGTCTTTTTGCCCCCTTTGCGTGGTTTTTGTAGGGTTTTGTGTTGACCGCAAAGTTACCTTTCCTATCCTCGCTCTGTTCAGAAAGTCGGGCCTCACTTTGCTAAATCTATTTTCATCTCTACATTTGTCTTTTCATCTTAACTCACAGTCATTATATGTGGGGGCTGCCTTTTCCTTTGGGGTATTTCTCTGAGGCAAGGTAGGCTTATTTTCTATCTTCAGGCTAGCTAGTTTCTCAGGCTGTGCCGAGTTGCATAGGGAGCGTTAGGCGCAATCCACGGCTGCCTCTAGTGTGGTTGGAGAGGATTAGGGATTGCGGTCAGCAGAGTTCCCACGTCTCAGAGCTCGTTCTATGTTTTTGGGTTATTGTCAGGTCACTGTATGTGCTCTGACCTCTATGTCCATTGTGGTACTGAATTGCCTTATCATAACAGTACTGGAGGCCAAAAGTACTAATGATTCTCAATAGAGGGAAAAAAGAAGTTCTGAGACCATTTTTTTTTCTCTGCACTGTGTTTTGCCTTTTTTTTTCCCCTAGACATTTGGGTGGTTCAGGACACAGGTGTAGCGATGGACATTAAAGGTCTGTCTTCATGTGTGGATCAGCTCACGGCAAGAGTACAAAATATTCAAGACTTTGTGGTTCAGAATTCTATGTTAGAACCGAGAATTCCTATTCCTGATTTGTTTTTTTGGAGATAGAACTAAATTTCTGAGTTTCAAAAATAATTGTAAACTATTTCTGGCTTTGAAACCTCGCTCCTCTGGTGACCCAGTTCAACAAGTTAGGATCATTATTTCTTTTTTACGTGGCGACCCTCAGGACTGGGCATTTTCTCTTGCGTCAGGAGATCCTGCATTAAGTAATATCGATGCGTTTTTCCTGGCTCTCGGATTGCTGTACGATGAACCTAATTCAGTGGATCAGGCAGAGAAAAATTTGCTGGCTCTGTGTCAGGGTCAGGATGAGATAGAGGTATATTGTCAGAAATTTAGAAAGTGGTCCCTACTCACTCAATGGAATGAAGGTGCGCTCGCAGCTATTTTCAGAAAGGGTCTCTCTGAAGCCCTTAAGGATGTCATGGTGGGATTTCCTATGCCTGCTGGTCTGAATGAGTCTATGTCTTTGGCCATTCCGATCGGTCGACGCTTGCGTGAGCGTAAATCTGTGCACCATTTGGCGGTATTACCTGAGCTTAAACCTGAGCCTATGCAGTGCGATAGGACTTTGACCAGAGTTGAACGGCAAGAACACAGACGTCTGAATGGGCTGTGTTTCTACTGTGGTGATTCCACTCATGCTATCTGATTGTCCTAAGCGCACTAAGCGGTTCGCTAGGTCTGCCACCATTGGTACGGTACAGTCAAAATTTCTTCTGTCCGTTACCTTGATCTGCTCTTTGTCATCGTATTCTGTCATGGCATTTGTGGATTCAGGCGCTGCCTTGAATTTGATGGACTTGGAGTATGCTAGGCGTTGTGGGTTTTTCTTGGAGCCCTTGCAGTGTCCTATTCCATTGAGAGGAATTGATGCTACGCCTTTGGCCAAGAATAAGCCTCAGTACTGGACCCAGCTGACCATGTGCATGGCTCCTGCACATCAGGAGGTTATTCGCTTTCTGGTGTTGCATAATCTGCATGATGTGGTCGTGTTGGGGTTGCCATGGCTACAAGTCCATAATCCAGTATTAGATTGGAAATCCATGTCTGTGTCCAGCTTGGGTTGTCAGGGGGTACATGGTGATGTCCCATTTCTGACTATTTCGTCATCCACCCCTTCTGAGGTTCCAGAGTTCTTGTCTGATTACCGGGATGTATTTGATGAGCCCAAGTCCGATACCCTACCTCCGCATAGGGATTGTGATTGTGCTATCGATTTGATTCCTGGTAGTAAATTCCCAAAAGGTCGACTGTTTAATTTGTCTGTGCCTGAGCATGCCGCTATGCGGAGTTATGTGAAGGAGTCCTTGGAGAAGGGGCATATTCGCCCGTCATCGTCGCCATTAGGAGCAGGGTTCTTTTTTGTAGCCAAGAAGGATGGTTCTCTGAGACCTTGTATAGATTACCGCCTTCTAAATAAGATCACGGTTAAATTTCAGTACCCCTTGCCGTTGTTATCTGATTTGTTTGCTCGGATTAAGGGGGCTAGTTGGTTCACCAAGATAGATCTTCGTGGTGCGTATAATCTTGTGCATATTAAGCGAGGCGATGAATGGAAAACTGCATTTAATACGCCCGAGGGCCATTTTGAGTATCTAGTAATGCCATTCAGACTTGCCAATGCTCCATCAGTGTTTCAGTCCTTTATGCATGACATCTTCCGAGAGTACCTGGATAAATTCCTGATTGTGTACTTGGATGACATTTTGATCTTCTCGGATGATTGGGAGTCTCATGTGAAGCAGGTCAGAACGGTGTTTCAGGTCCTGCGTGCTAATTCTTTGTTTGTGAAGGGATCAAAGTGCCTCTTTGGTGTTCAGAAGGTTTCATTTTTGGGGTTCATCTTTTCCCCTTCTACTATCGAGATGGACCCTGTTAAGGTCCAAGCCATCCATGATTGGACTCAGCCGACATCTCTGAAAAGTCTGCAAAAGTTCCTGGGCCTTGCTAATTTTTATCGTCGCTTCATCTGCAATTTTTCTAGTATTGCTAAACCATTGACCGATTTGACCAAGAAGGGTGCTGATGTGGTCAATTGGTCTTCTGCTGCTGTGGAAGCTTTTCAAGAGTTGAAGCGTCGTTTTTCTTCTGCCCCTGTGTTGTGTCAACCAGATGTTTCGCTTCCATTCCAGGTCGAGGTTGATGCTTCTGAGATTGGAGCAGGGGCTGTTTTGTCGCAGAGAAGTTCTGATTGCTCGGTGATGAAACCATGCGCCTTCTTTTCCAGGAAGTTTTCACCTGCTGAGCGAAATTATGATGTGGGCAATCGAGAGTTGCTGGCCATGAAGTGGGCATTCGAGGAGTGGCGTCATTGGCTTGAAGGAGCTAAGCATCGCGTGGTGGTCTTGACAGATCATAAGAACTTGACTTATCTCGAGTCTGCCAAGCGGTTGAATCCTAGACAGGCTCGTTGGTCGCTGTTTTTTGCCCATTTTGACTTTGTGATTTCGTACCTTCCGGGCTCTAAAAATGTGAAGGCGGATGCTCTGTCTAGGAGTTTTGTGCCCGACTCTCCGGGTTTATCTGAGCCGGCGGGTATCCTCAAAGAGGGAGTAATTGTGTCTGCCATCTCCCCTGATTTGCGGCGGGTGCTGCAAAAATTTCAGGTTAATAAACCTGATCGTTGCCCAGCGGAGAAACTGTTTGTCCCTGATAGGTGGACGAATAAAGTTATCTCTGAGGTTCATTGTTCGGTGTTGGCTGGTCATCCTGGAATCTTTGGTACCAGAGAGTTAGTGGCTAGATCCTTTTGGTGGCCATCTCTGTCGCGGGATGTGCGTTCTTTTGTGCAGTCCTGTGGGATTTGTGCTCGGGCTAAGCCCTGCTGTTCTCGTGCCAGTGGGTTGCTTTTGCCCTTGCCGGTCCCGAAGAGGCCTTGGACACATATCTCTATGGATTTTATTTCAGATATTCCCGTCTCTCAAAAGATGTCAGTCATTTGGGTGGTCTGTGATCGCTTCTCTAAGATGGTCCATTTGGTACCCTTGTCTAAATTACCTTCCTCCTCTGATTTGATGCCATTGTTCTTCCAGCATGTGGTTCGTTTACATGGCATTCCAGAGAATATCGTTTCTGACAGAGGTTCCCAGTTTGTTTCGAGGTTTTGGCGAGCCTTTTGTGGTTGGATGGGCATTGACTTGTCTTTTTCCTCGGCTTTCCATCCTCAGACTAATGGCCAGACCGAACGAACCAATCAGACCTTGGAAACATATCTGAGATGCTTTGTTTCTGCTGATCAGGATGACTGGGTGTCCTTTTTGCCTTTGGCTGAGTTCGCCCTTAATAATCGGGCCAGCTCGGCTACCTTGGTTTCGCCGTTTTTCTGCAACTCTGGGTTCCATCCTCGTTTCTCTTCAGGGCAGGTTGAGTCTTCGGACTGTCCTGGTGTGGATACTGTGGTGGACAGGTTGCAGCAGATTTGGACTCATGTAGTGGACAATTTGACCTTGTCCCAGGAGAAGGCTCAACGTTTCGCTAATCGCAGACGCTGTGTGGGTCCCCGACTTCGTGTTCGGGATTTGGTTTGGTTATCTTCTCGTCATATTCCTATGAAGGTTTCCTCTCCTAAGTTTAAACCTCGTTTCATTGGTCCGTATAGGATTTCTGAGGTTCTTAATCCTGTGTCTTTTCGTCTGACCCTTCCAGATTCTTTTTCCATACATAACGTATTCCATAGGTCATTGTTGCGGAGATACGTGGCACCTATGGTTCCATCTGTTGATCCTCCTGCCTCGGTTTTGGTGGAGGGGGAGTTGGAGTATATTGTGGAGAAGATTTTGGATTCTCGTGTTTCAAGACGGAAACTCCAGTATCTGGTTAAGTGGAAGGGTTATGCTCAGGAAGATAATTCCTGGGTCTTTGCCTCTGATGTCCATGCTCCCGATCTTGTTCGTGCCTTTCATATGGCTCATCCTGGTCGTCCTGGGGGCTCTGGTGAGGGTTCGGTGACCCCTCCTCAAGGGGGGGGTACTGTTGTGAATTCTGTGGCAGAGCTCCCTCCTGTGGTCACAAGTGGTACTTCGGCTGATTCTCTCTGTGAGCTTCCGTTGGTGGAGGAAAGTGGTACTGCGGCTTCTGAGTTTCCTTCCTCAGGTGATGTGGTGAAGTCGTTAGGTGCTGCTCTATTTAACTCCACCTAGTGCTTTGATCCTGGCCTCCAGTCAATGTTCTAGTATTGGACCTGTTTCCTCCTGGATCGTTCCTGTGGCCTGCTGCTCTGCTTAGCTAAGTTTTGCTTTGCTATTTTGTTTGCTGTTTTTTTCTGTCCAGCTTGTATATTTGTTTTTTCCTGCTTGCTGGAAGCTCTGGGACGCAGAGGGTGTACCTCCGTGCCGTTAGTTCGGTACAGAGGGTCTTTTTGCCCCCTTTGCGTGGTTTTTGTAGGGTTTTGTGTTGACCGCAAAGTTACCTTTCCTATCCTCGCTCTGTTCAGAAAGTCGGGCCTCACTTTGCTAAATCTATTTCATCTCTACGTTTGTCTTTTCATCTTAACTCACAGTCATTATATGTGGGGGCTGCCTTTTCCTTTGGGGTATTTCTCTGAGGCAAGGTAGGCTTATTTTCTATCTTCAGGCTAGCTAGTTTCTCAGGCTGTGCCGAGTTGCATAGGGAGCGTTAGGCGCAATCCACGGCTGCCTCTAGTGTGGTTGGAGAGGATTAGGGATTGCGGTCAGCAGAGTTCCCACGTCTCAGAGCTCGTTCTATGTTTTTGGGTTATTGTCAGGTCACTGTATGTGCTCTGACCTCTATGTCCATTGTGGTACTGAATTGCCTTATCATAACAGAGGCAGTATTATAGTAGTTATATTCTTGTACATAGAAGGCAGTATTATACTAGTTATATTCTTGTACATATGAGCAGTATTATAGTAGTTATATTCTTGTACATAGGGGCAGTATTATAGTAGTTATATTCTTGTGCATAGAAGGCAGTATTATACTAGTTATATTCTTGTACATAGGAGCAGTATTATACTAGTTATATTCTTGTACACAGGAGCAGTATTATAGTAGTTATATTCTTGTACATAGAAGGCAGTATTATACTAGTAATATTCTTGTACATAAGGGCAGTATTATAGTAGTTATATTCCTGTACATAGGGGCAATATTATATTAGTTTTTATTTTTTATTCGGCCCAGACCAGCATGACCATTTCTTCCATCAATAACACGTCCCTTAAGATTGTGACCAGCGGATGTAAGCGTGGCTACATGGTTAAGGCAGCTTTCTCCTAGCTCACTTCCCTTCGGGGTGTATTATACACAGAGCAATTATCCTTGACATTACTGGATACCAGCTTATACTGATCCTTCAATATTCAGCTATATACTTGAAAAAAGCTGAGCTAAGCTGAAATGTCGTATTGATTATTATCTGTCTTCCCAACGATAATTTTTTTGTTTCTTATTTTTTGTTTTCTTCAGCATCAGAGAATTGTAAGGGTTGAGTCTTTTTTCTTTTTTTCTATTCAGTTTTTTTGCCTCCTACATAATGTAAAACAAATAAATGCTTGTTTTTTGTATTTTCTATAAGATTTTCTTCTGAGCGTCAACATTCTTTCGCAGTGATCACCCCTTTCTTCTATATATTTAAGATTGTGACCACAGTCATTTTTGGCTTAATCTTGTCACGACACAGCTGTCAGATGACCCGGGACCAGGGGCTCCTTCCATATCCCTGACACAAGGGCGCCCTACCCTTGCCTTATCTCCTCAGGTAGCCCTCCGTCTGTTCTCTTCCCCCACTCAGGGAAGAGGGCCGCTACCGTGCACCGCAGTACATCAACCTGGCAAACAAGGCAACACAAACAAGGGGTAACAGAAAACACCAGGCATACAAAATTTTCGCTCACATATAACAGAGGAATGCATCGGGGAGTGGAGGAAGGAGAATAAACCAAAGTAGAGGAGGGATGGGAATTACCACACTTAAAAACCATGCAACAGTCACAGATAACTCCTCCAAACTCCTTATATAAACACCTCTCCTCCTAAGTCATGCAGCAAATGCTAGCTCTGAAATAGATTTGAATGAGGACCCAGATTATAAAGGGGATAGGAGTGGCTAACTGAGCTCAGCTGAGAGCTAAGGGTTTTTCACCATGGCTGATTAACCCCTGTTCTGCCAAAAGGAATAAACACCATTAAAATGAAGGTGAAGTGTTTCTCCTCTGGGCAGGAGAAGGAGCAATCAGATGCTGCAGTCTTCTGGCTCCACTCTGTTGCGGAAACCCTGTGACAATTTCTTTTCCACACCCCCATCACATTTCCCACCCAAACCATATAGTGCTATAACCAATGCCCCAAATAGTAATGATGCCCTCTATTTGCCCCATACAGTAACAGCACCCACTTGACCTCCACATAGCAATAGCGCCCCTTGTGCTTCTTTTTAATAATATTATCACTGATTGGCTGCAGCGCTGTCGACTTGCTGCAGACAATAACAGACACGGGAAGCAGCGCTGGTCCCGGGAAGGAGAGTAAAGCACAGTTTGTTATGAGACATGGATTTTCCCCTAAAAATGGAAAACCTCGTTACTTCATTGTCCTTGGAAAGGAGAGTCAGTGGCCAAAACATTCCTTGTCCTATTGTTCCCCAGGAAATTGCTATTTGTAGCAGAGGAAATTTTAAGTTTCCTACAAGGAGTCCTGGAAATTTAGAAAATTTTCATAAAAATATATTTATTCTTCAGTTCACCCTATGAAGTCTTGGGTCATAAGACCATGTCCACTGCATATCTCCCCGGAGGAGCGGGCCATACTCTTGATATAATGTTTGGAACAACCTGATTTTGGCAGGAATGCCCAATAATCTTAGGTGCTTTTTTGTATTTTTTTCCTTTTTTTTTTTTTATATTCGTCACTTTATTTATTTAAGTTTTTTACAATCAGTCACATTTCCAATCGGCCAGACTTGAGAGCAAAGAGGTCATGAGACATGAGAAGCCAATCTCCGCAACAGAAATTTCCACAATTGAATGTATTGGATGCGTTAAATCTACATATTAGTCATTCAAAAAAATCCTACCAAGAAGAATCATTTCAGAACTTTTTCCACCTTTAATGTTACCCATAATTTGTACAAATCCATTGTGAAACAAACTGAAATAATTTTGAGAGGGAAAATGAAAAATAATAAAACTGAAATAATGTGGTTACATAATTGTGAACACCCCCTTATGTCCAATTTGCCATTTTTCCTGTTTTTCTGTGTTGTTCCAACACACAAAGGAAATAAACATGTGCATAACCAAACATGTGTAATTGCAATAATTTTCTGGCCTGTGGAGTAAAGTGGCAAGATGGAAGCTTTTCTTATAAGTAAAAACAGCTAAGCCCAGCTATATTTTGCCAAAACCTACATAAAATATTTTATATCTGATGAGAACAGGATCTTTTGGCCAAAATTCCAAAAGATCACAATCCCCACAGTGAGGCATGGTGGACATAGCATTGTGCTTTGGGGCAGTTATTTGGCAGCTGGATATGGAGCTTTAGTCGATGTGGAGGGAATTATGAAAAGCTACAAATATCAATTTTGCTTCAAAACTTTGTGCTTCTGCTAAGAAGTCACCACAACGACCGTAAGAAACTTCTAAATCAACAACAGAACGGCTTCCCCAGATGATCAGTTTTGAAATGGCCCAGCCTGAGCCCAGACCTGAATCCAATGAACCATCTGTTGATTTTTTTTTTACATGACACAAAAGGCTAACATTTTAACAAGGGATGTGCAGACATTTTATATCCACTGTGAAAAGGTCTACAAAATAGCAAATAACCAATAGAATGTACAATTTGGGGTAAAAAACACGTTAGGAGTAGGGATGAGCGAGTATATTCGCAAGTATTCGGTACTCGGAACATAGCGAGTATTTCACTACTCGCCTCGCAATATTTGGATCTCCTGCCCAGCCAATGGGTGCGAGAAAAAAAAAAAATCGCACAGCACTAGCACCATGCGAGTGCTGTCCGATTTTCACGCACCGGTGTCCTTTGAAATAGAATAGATGGATAGAATACAAATATACACATAGAATAGGCATGTATATATATATATATATATATACACATATGTTAGTGACATATATATATATATATATATATATATATATATAAACACACATATACATATATATATATACAGTATATTGCATAGGGATATAGATAGAAGATTAGCCGGTAATTCATTTGTCGGGTTCTGTAAAATCAATGCAGGAGCCGACAGGATAGAAGAGATGGGTTACATACAGTAAATCCATGCAGAATAGTTAGATATATAGATGTCAGTGACCAATACAATTATTATAGTGCGTGTGGAAATTATGGGACTTGTATGTATTTAATAAAAGAATATTTTCAGGAGAGAAAAATGGCGTGGGCTCCAGCGCAATTTTCTTCACTAGAGAGGGAAAGCCAGCCCCCAGGGGCTGATGTTTATAGCTTAGGAAGGGGTTAATACCCATGGATCTTCCCAGGCTATGAATCTCAGCCCACAGCTGTATATTTAGCTATTACTGGCTATATTAATAGCCAGAAAAGGCTATGCAGACAGCTGCAGGCTGATATTAATAGCCTAGGAAGGGACCATGGATATTGCCCTTCCCCGGCTACAAACACCAGCTCTCATCCGGCCCTCAGTCGCTGGCTTTCCCTCTCTGACAAAGAAAATTGTACGGGAGCCCACACTAATTTTCCCCGAAAACATTCTTTTATTACCCCTTTCTGACCTCGGATGGAATAGTACGTCCGAGGTCAGTTCCAGTGCTTAGATGCGGGCTCCGGCAGTGAGCCAGCATCAAAGCCGGGACATGTCAGCTGTTTTGAACAGTTGACATGTGCCCGCAATAGCGACGGGTGGAATCGCGATCCACCCGTCGCTATTAACTAGTTAAATGCCGCTGTCAAACGCTGACAGCGGCATTTAGCTACTGCTTCCGACTTTCGGGCCGGAAATGAGCGCATCGCCGACCCCGTCACATGATCGGGGGTCAGTGATGCATCGGCATTGCAACCTGAGGTCTCCTTGAGACCTCTATGGTTGTTGATGCCATCTTGCTGTGAGCGCCACCCTGTGGTCGGCGCTCATAGCAAGCCTGTAATTCAGCTACATAGGAGCGATCTGATGATCGCTCCTATGTAGCTGAGCCGATCCAGTTGTGCCAGCTTCTAGCCTTCCATGGAGGCTATTGAAGCATGGCAAAAGTAAAAAAAAAATATGAAAAAATAAATAAATAAATAAAAGTTTAAATCACCCCCCTTTCGGCCCATTCAAAATAAAACAATTAAAAAAAAATATATATATACACATATTCACAATTGCTTGTTCTATCAATAAAAAGAAAGGATTAATCTGATCGCTAAACTGTGCAGCAAGAAAAAAATTCGAAACTCCCGAATTATGCTTTTTTGGTTGCCGCGACATTGCATTAAAATGCAATAATGGGCGATGAAAAGAATGTATCTGCACCATAATGGTATCATTAACAACATCAGCTCGACACGCAAAAAATATGCCCTCACCCGATCCCAGGCCGCGAAAAATGGAGATGCTACGGGTATCGTAAAATGGCACAATTTTAATTCTTTTTTTAGCAAAAAATTTTTTTCACCACTTAGATAAAAAAGAACCTAGACATGTTTGGTGTCTATGAACTCGTAATGACCTGGAGAATCATAATGGCAGCTCAGGTTTAGCATTTAGTGAACCTAGAAAAATATCCAAACAAAAAACAAGTGCACTTGGATTTTTTTTCCCGTTTTTTTGTACACGACATGGTAAAACCAATGATGTCATTCAAAAGTAAAATTCTTCCCGCAAAAAATAAACCCTCACATGGCCATATTGATGGAAAAATAAAAAAAAGTTATGGCTCTGGAAAGGAGGGGAGCGAAAAACAAACACGGAAAAAACAGAAAATCCCAAGGTCATGAAGGGGTTAAATACTAGCTGAGGAGCCCAGCGTTGCCCGGCATAGTAACAAACTGTGTTTAGTTACATCAAATTATAATGATTATATTGCAGATAAAAACATTTCACATCAGATATTCAACATTACAGATTTGCATCACAAATTAACTAAATGATTACCCAAATATTGATAGTATTTTATTTTCAACTCATTCAAGAGCCTTTTTGTAAACAACATTTTTGTTTTTTCCTTCCGATGCAAAGAACAGATTTTCCACATCATCCCGTCAGCCAGATCCACAGGACTACTACCCCTAATATCCCAATCATCCCATCAGCCAGAGCCACCGACTACCCCCAATATTCTACATCATCCTGCCAGAGCCACCAGAGTACTACCCCCAATATCCCAATCATCCCATCAGCCAGAGCCACCGGACTACTACCCCTAATATCCCAATCATCTTATCAGCCAGAGCCACCGGACTACTACCCCTAATATCCCACATCACCCGTCAGCCAGAGCCACCGGACTACTACCCCTAATATCCCACATCACCCGTCAGCCAGAGTCACCAGACTACTACCCCCAATATCCCACATCATCCCGTCAGACAGAACCACCGGACTACTACCCCCAATATCCCAATCATCCCATCAGCCAGAGCCACCGGACTACTACCCCTAATATCCCACATCACCCGTCAGAGCCACCGGACTACTACCCCTAATATCCCACATCATCCCGTCAGAGCCACCGGACTACTACCCCTAATATCCCACATCATCCTGTCAGCCAGAGCCACCGGACTACTACCTCTAATATCCCACATCATCCCATCGGAGCCACCGGACTACTACCCCTAATATCCCACATCATCCCGTCAGAGCCACCGGACTACTACCCCTAATATCCCACATCATCCTGTCAGCCAGAGCCACCGGACTACTACCTCTAATATCCCACATCATCCCATCGGAGCCACCGGACTACTACCACTAACACCCCCATCACCCAGTGAGAGTCACCGGACTACTACCCCTAATATCCCACATCATCCCGTCAGAGCCACCGGACTACTACCCCTAATATCCCACATCATCCCATCAGAGCCACCGGACTACTACCCCTAATATCCCACATCATCCTGTCAGAGCCACCGGACTACTACCCCTAATATCCCACATCACCCGTCAGAGCCACCGGACTACTACCCCTAATATCCCACATCATCCTGTCAGCCAGAGCCACCGGACTACTACCCCTAATATCCCACATCATCCTGTCAGAGCCACCGGACTACTACCCCTAATATCCCACATCACCCGTCAGAGCCACCGGACTACTACCCCTAATATCCCACATCATCCTGTCAGCCAGAGCCACCGGACTACTACCCCTAATATCCCACATCATCCTGTCAGCCAGAGCCACCGGACTACTACCCCTAATATCCCACATCATCCCGTCAGAGCCACCGGACTACTACCTCTAATATCCCACATCATCCCGTCAGAGCCACCGGACTACTACCCCTAATATCCCACATCATCCTGTCAGCCAGAGCCACCGGACTACTACCCCTAATATCCCACATCATCCCGTCAGAGCCATCGGACTACTACCCCTAATATCCCACATCATCCTGTCAGAGCCACCGGACTACTACCCCTAATATCCCACATCATCCTGTCAGAGCCACCGGACTACTACCCCTAATATCCCACATCACCCGTCAGCCAGAGCCACCGGACTACTACCCCTAATATCCCACATCATCCCGTCAGCCAGAGCCACCGGACTACTACCCCTAATATCCCACATCATCCTGTCAGCCAGAGCCACCGGACTACTACCACTAATATCCCACATCACCCGTCAGCCAGAGCCACCGGACTACTACCCCTAATATCCCACATCATCCTGTCAGCCAGAGCCACCGGACTACTACCACTAACACCCCCATCACCCAGTGAGAGTCACCGGACTACTACCCCTAATATCCCACATCATCCTGTCAGCCAGAGCCACCGGACTACTACCCCTAATATCCCACATCATCCTGTCAGAGCCACCGGACTACTACCCCTAATATCCCACATCACCCGTCAGAGCCACCGGACTACTACCCCTAATATCCCACATCATCCTGTCAGCCAGAGCCACCGGACTACTACCCCTAATATCCCACATCATCCTGTCAGCCAGAGCCACCGGACTACTACCCCTAATATCCCACATCATCCCGTCAGAGCCACCGGACTACTACCTCTAATATCCCACATCATCCCGTCAGAGCCACCGGACTACTACCCCTAATATCCCACATCATCCTGTCAGCCAGAGCCACCGGACTACTACCCCTAATATCCCACATCATCCCGTCAGAGCCATCGGACTACTACCCCTAATATCCCACATCATCCTGTCAGAGCCACCGGACTACTACCCCTAATATCCCACATCATCCCGTCAGAGCCACCGGACTACTACCCCTAATATCCCACATCATCCCGTCAGAGCCACCGGACTACTACCCCTAATATCCCACATCATCCCGTCAGAGCCACCGGACTACTACCCCTAATATCCCACATCATCCTGTCAGAGTCACCGGACTACTACCCCTAATATCCCACATCATCCCGTCAGAGCCACCGGACTACTACCCCTAATATCCCACATCATCCTGTCAGAGCCACCGGACTACTACCCCTAATATCTCACATCCTCCCATCGGAGCCACCGGACTACTACCCCTAATATAGCCACCGGACTACTACCCCTAATATCCCACATCATCCCATCAGAGCCACCGGACTACTACCCCTAATATCCCACATCATCCCGTCAGACCCACCGGACTACTACCCCTAATATCCCACATCATCCCGTCAGACCCACCGGACTACTACCCCTAATATCCCACATCATCCAGGTTCATCATGTCAGGTTGGCGCTGTGTTACACTGATTAAAATGATACCTGGTTGGAGAAATCCGTCTTGAAGTTTGAAGTTAATGAGAAGCTTCATGCCGGACAAAGAGAAGCTCCTGATTCTGGCCCCCTGCAGTCTGTGGCAGAGGTGGTCGGTGTCGGCACGGTAATATATTGTGTTATTTCCAGCTTTACAGAAGGACGATAACACCATAGAAACGATAAGAATAATAGGCCTCAGTTACCACAACTGTCTACAAGGAAAACAGGAAAACTGTTGCTCATAGCAACCAATCACAGCTCAGCTTTCATCTTGTAAACAGCTGTGGTGAAATGAAAGATGCTTAGTGATTGGTTGCGGAGCAGGCGGGGCTATGAGGAGTGGGCGTGGCTGACACACACACACACTCATGTTTATATATATAGTCATACAAGTCCCATAATTTGCACACACTGTGTTGTATTGTGTTGGTCACTGACATCAATATATCTATTCTGCATGGATTTACTATATGTAACCCATCTCTTCTATCCTGTCGGCTCCTGCATTGATTTTACAGAACCCAACAAATGAATTACCGGCTAATCTTCTATCTATATCTCTATGCAATCTAAATATATATACTGTACATATATATATATATATATATATATATATATATATATATGTCACTGAGATAGATAGATAGATAGATATATATCTACTATATAACTGTCTAAGGGTCACTTCCGTCTGTCTGTCTGTCCTTCTGTCACAGTTATTCATTCGCTGATTGGTCTCGCCAGCTGCCTGTCATGGCTGCCGGGACCAATCAGGGATGGGCACAGTCCGGAAGAGAATGGCCGCTCCTTCCTCCCCGCAGTCAGTGCCTGTCGCCTGCATACTCCCCTCCGGTCACCACTAACACAGGGTTAATGCTGACGGTAACGGACTGTGTTATGCCGCGGGTAGCGCACTCCGTTACCGCCGCTATTAACCCTGTGTGTCCCCAACTTTTTACTATTGACGCTGCCTATGCGGCATCAATAGTAAAAAATGTAATGTTAAAAATAATAAAAAATAAATAAACCTGCTATACTCACCTTCCGAAGTCCGCTGAGCCGCTCCCGCCGGCCGCCATCTTCCGCTGCAGTTTCCGGTGGCAAAGATGGTATGGCAGAAGGACCTGCCATGACGTCATGGTCATGTGACCGCGACGTCATCACAGGCCCTGCGCTCTGATACCAACCCTGGGACCGCAAGCTGCCGTGGACTACAACGGGCCTTCGGAAAGGTGAGTATATGTTTATTTTTTTATTTTTTCACCTGTGACAAACCTGGCTGGGTAATATACTAACTAGCTGGGCAATATACTACGTGGCTGGGCAATATACTACGTGGCTGGGCAATATACTACGTGGCTGGGCAATATACTACGTGGCTGGGCAATATACTATGTGGCTGGGCAATATACTACGTGGCTGGGCAATATACTACGTGGCTGGGCAATATACTATGTGGCTGGGCAATATACTACGTGGCTGGGCAATATACTATGTGGCTGGGCAATATACTACGTGGCTGGGCAATATACTATGTGGCTGGGCAATATACTATGTGGCTGGGCAATATACTACGTGGCTGGGCAATATACTATGTGGCTGGGCAATATACTACGTGGCCGGGCAATATACTACGTGGCTGGGCAATATACTACGTGGCTGGGCAATATACTACGTGACTGGGCAATATACTACGTGGCTGGGCAATATACTACGTGGCTGGGCAATATACTATGTGGCTGGGCAATATACTACGTGGCTGGGCAATATACTATGTGGCTGGGCAATATACTACGTGACTGGCCAATATACTACGTGGCTCTGTGCTGTATACTACGTCACTGTGCGATATACTACGTCACTGGGCAATATACTACGTAACTGGGCAATATACTACGTGACTGGGCAATATACTACATGACTGGGCAATATACTACGTGACTGGGAAATATACCACGTAACTGGGCAATATACTACGTGGCTGGGCAATATACTACGTGGATGGGCAATATACCACGTAACTGGGCAATATACTACGTCACTGGGCAATATACTACGTGGCTGGGCAATATACTATGTGGCTGGGCAATATACTACGTGACTGGCCAATATACTACGTGGCTCTGTGCTGTATACTACGTCGCTGTGCGATATACTACGTCACTGGGCAATATACTACGTGACTGGGCAATATACTACGTGACTGGGCAATATACTACGTGGCTGGGCAATATACTACGTGGCTGGGAAATATACTACGTAACTGGGCAATATACTACGTGACTGGGCAATATACTACATGACTGTGCAATATACTACGTGACTGGGAAATATACCACGTAACTGGGCAATATACTACGTGGCTGGGCAATATACTACGTGGATGGGCAATATACTACGTGTCTGGGCAATATACTACGTGACTGGGCAATATACTACATGGCTGGGCAATATACTACGTCAATGGGCAATATACTACGTGGCAGGGCAATATACTACGTCAATGGGCAATATACTACGTGGCTGGGCAATATACTACGTGGCTGCGCAATATACTACGTCACTGGGCAATATACTACGTGGCTGGGCAATATAGTACGTGACTGGCTAATATACTACGTGGCTCTGTGCTGTATACTACATCGCTGTGCAATATACTACGTGACTGGGCAATATACTACGCGACTGGGCAATATACTACGTGGCTGGGAAATATACTACGTAACTGGGCAATATACTACATGACTGGGCAATATACTACGTGACTGGGAAATATACCACGTAACTGGGCAATATACTACGTGGCTGGGCAATATACTACGTGGATGGGCAATATACTACGTGTCTGGGCAATATACTATGTGTCTGGGCAATATACTACATGGCTGGGCAATATACTACGTGACTGGGCAATATACTACGTGGCTGGGCAATATACCACGTGGCTGTGCAATATACTACGTGGCTGGGCAATATACTACGTGTCTGGGCAATATACTATGTGTCTGGGCAATATACTACGTCAATGGGCAATATACTACGTGGTTGGGCAATATACTACGTGGCTGCGCAATATACTACGTCACTGGGCAATATACTACGTGGCTGGGCAATATACTACGTGGCTGGGCAATATACTACGTGACTGGGCAATATACCACGTGGCTGTGCAATATACTTCGTGGCTGGGCAATACACTACGTGTCTGGGCAATATACTATGTGTCTGGGCAATATACTACATGGCTGGGCAATATACTACGTCAATGGGCAATATACTACGTGGTTGGGCAATATACTACGTGGCTGCGCAATATACTATGTCACTGGGCAATATACTACGTGGCTGGGCAATATACTACGTGGCTGGGCAATATACTACGTCACTGGGCAATATACTATGTGGCTGGGCAATATACTACGTGGCTGGGCAATATACCACGTGGCTGGGCAATATACTACGTAACTGGGCAATACACTACGTGGACATGCATATTCTAGAATACCCGATGCGTTAGAATCGGGCCACCATCTAGTATATATATATGTATCTACTATATAGATTTCTAAGGGTCGCTTCCATCTGTCTGTCCTTCTGTCTGTCTGTCACGGATATTCATTGGTCGCGGCCTCTGTCTGTCATGAAAATCCAAGTCGCTGATTGGTCGTGGCAAAACGCCCATGACCATTGCCACGACAAATCAGCGACGGCCAGAGTCTGGCAGCGAAATGGCCGCTGCTTTACTGCCCTGCAGTCAGCGCTGAGCGCTCACACAGGGTTAATGCCAGAGTTAACGGACCGCGGTGTAAGGCACTCAGTTAACGCTGCTATTAACACTGTGTGACCAACTTTTTACTATTGATGCTACGTATGCAGCATCAATAGTAAAGCGATCTAATGTTAAAAATAATAATAATAAAAAAAGGTTATTCTCACCCTCCGAGGTTGTGTGCTGTTCTCGGCAGTGCGAGCGGCAGGTTCCGGTGCCAAGGATGCTGTGCGAGAAGGACCTTCCATGACGTCACAGTCATGTGACCGCGATGTCATCACAGGTCCTGCGCTCATACCAACCCTGGGAACGGAAGCTGCCGCGTGCACCGCGCACAGGCGCTAGGACTTCAAGGGGCCTTCGGAAGGTGAGTATATGTTTATTTTTTATTTTAAGTCTTTTTTAACAACGCATATAGTGCCCACATTGCTATATACTACGTGGGCTGTGTTACATACTGCATGGGCTCTGTTATATACTACATCTCTATGCTATATTCTATGTCTCTGGGCAATATACAACGTGACTGTGCAATATACTACATGCTCTGTGCTATATACTACGTAGCTGTGCAATATACTATGTGGCTGTGTCGGTTCTGTTATATACTACGTTGAGTGTGCAATATACTACGTGGCTCTGTTATATAATACGTGGCAGTGCAATATACTACGATATACGACGTTGCTATGTTATATACTACGTGGCTCTGCTATATACTACGTGGCTGACCAATATACTACGTGCGTGTGCAATACACTACGTAGCTGTGCAATACACTACGTGGCTATGTTATATACTACGTGGCTGTGTTATATACTACATAGCTCTGCTATATACTACGTACGCTGTGTTACATACTACATAGCTCTGTTATATACTACGTAGCTCTGTTATATACTACGTAGCTCTGTTATATACTACGTCGGTTGTGTTATATACTACGTCACTGTGCAATATAGTACGTAGCCTGTGCTATATACTACCTACATATTCTAGAATACCCGATACGTTAGAATCTGGCCACCATCTAGTCTATGTGTGTATATGTATTCTATCTATTCTATTCTAACCTGTCAGTGTGATTTTACTACAGCCGCATATGAATTGCCGGCTTTTCAAAGGACACCACCACTAAAAATCGGACAGGACTCGCATGGTGCAAGTGCTGTGCGGATTTTTCTCGCACCCATTGACTTGTATTGGACTCGTTACTCATTACGAATACCTGAGTATTAGGACCTACTCGGTGACAAATCCGAATATTTCACCACTCGCTCGTCCCTAGCTAGGAGTCATAGTAACATAGTAACATAGTTAGTAAGGCCGAAAAAAGACATTTGTCCATCCAGTTCAGCCTATATTCCATCATAATAAATCCCAAGATCTACGTCCTTCTACAGAACCTAATAATTGTATGATACAATATTGTTCTGCTCCAGGAAGACATCCAGGCCTCTCTTGAACCCTTCGACTGAGTTCGCCATCACCACCTCCTCAGGCAAGCAATTCCAGATTCTCACAGCCCTAACAGTAAAGAATCCTCTTCTATGTTGGTGGAAAAACCTTCTCTCCTCCAGACGCAAAGAATGCCCCCTTGTGCCCGTCACCTTCCTTGGTATAAACAGATCCTCAGCGAGATATTTGTATTGTCCGCTTATATACTTATACATGGTTATTAGATCGCCCCTCAGTCGTCTTTTTTCTAGACTAAATAATCCTAATTTCGCTAATCTATCTGGGTATTGTAGTTCTCCCATCCCCTTTATTAATTTTGTTGCCCTCCTTTGTACTCTCTCTAGTTCCATTATATCCTTCCTGAGCACCGGTGCCCAAAACTGGACACAGTACTCCATGTGCGGTCTAACTAGGGATTTGTACAGAGGCAGTATAATGCTCTCATCATGTGTATCCAGACCTCTTTTAATGCACCCCATGATCCTGTTTGCCTTGGCAGCTGCTGCCTGGCACTGGCTGCTCCAGGTAAGTTTATCATTAACCAGGATCCCCAAGTCCTTCTCCCTGTCAGATTTACCCAGTGGTTTCCTGTTCAGTGTGTAATGGTGATATTGATTCCTTCTTCCCATGTGTATAACCTTACATTTATCATTGTTAAACCTCATCTGCCACCTTTCAGCCCAAGTTTCCAACTTATCCAGATCCATCTGTAGCAGAATACTATCTTCTCTTGTATTAACTGCTTTACATAGTTTTGTATCATCTGCAAATATTGATATTTTACTGTGCAAACCTTCTACCAGATCATTAATGAATATGTTGAAGAGAACAGGTCCCAATACTGACCCCTGCGGTACCCCACTGGTCACAGCGACCCAGTTAGAGACTATACCATTTATAATCACCCTCTGCTTTCTATCACTAAGCCAGTTACTAACCCATTTACACACATTTTCCCCCAGGCCAAGCATTCTCATTTTGTGTACCAACCTCTTGTGCGGCACGGTATCAAACACTTTGGAAAAATCGAGATATACCACGTCCAATGACTCACCGTGGTCCAGCCTATAGCTTACCTCTTCATAAAAACTGATTAGATTGGTTTGACAGGAGCGATTTCTCATAAACCCATGCTGATATGGAGTTAAACAGTTATTCTCATTGAGATAATCCAGAATAACATCCCTCAGAAACCCTTCAAATATTTTACCAACAATAGAGGTTAGACTTACTGGCCTATAATTTCCAGGTTCACTTTTAGAGCCCTTTTTGAATATTGGCACCACATTTGCTATCCGCCAGTCCTGCGGAACAGACCCCGTCGCTATAGAGTCCCTAAAAATAAGAAATAATGGTTTATCTATTACATTACTTAGTTCTCTTAGTACTCGTGGGTGTATGCCATCCGGACCCGGAGATTTATCTATTTTAATCTTATTTAGCCGGTTTCGCACCTCTTCTTGGGTTAGATTGGTGACCCTTAATATAGGGTTTTCATTGTTTCTTGGGATTTCACCTAGCATTTCATTTTCCACCGTGAATACCGTGGAGAAGAAGGTGTTTAATATGTTAGCTTTTTCCTCGTCATCTACAACCATTCTTTCCTCACTATTTTTTAAGGGGCCTACATTTTCAGTTTTTATTCTTTTACTATTGATATAGTTGAAGAACAATTTGGGATTAGTTTTACTCTCCTTAGCAATGTGCTTCTCTGTTTCCTTTTTGGCAGCTTTAATTAGTTTTTTAGATAAATTATTTTTCTCCCTATAGTTTTTTAGAGCTTCAATGGTGCCATCCTGCTTTAGTAGTGCAAATGCTTTCTTTTTACTGTTAATTGCCTGTCTTACTTCTTTGTTTAGCCACATTGGGTTTTTCCTATTTCTAGTCCTTTTATTCCCACAAGGAGTCATTTTAGGTTTGTATGTGGCCATTACTTTAATCTGGATATTCCTAAAAGCCGACGTTCGCTACGATACAAAATTAACCTAACACCTTTCCTAAAATATAATCAGAGTTGTCTGAATGTCTTATCACTGTATTCCCTGAGACAACTGCATAACATGCAGAGGAGGTGCCGAATAAAAGAGGTGTCCACACACGGCACAATGTGTACTCGCTAGTTTCAGCAAATGGCTCTAAACCAAATGTTCATTTTTGTAAGAATAATAATTTTTCCCGAGAGCTGAACTCATGCTGTGATACCCAGAGGGTCAAATGAAGAAAAGGCAAAACGGCAAATACAAACCATAGCTAACACAACTGATAAATGCAAAAATATACAAAGCAACATTCATAACACAGAAATTCAAATATATTACAGTAGTTTTCTTCTTGTACATAGAAGCAGTATTATAGTAGTTATATTCTTGTACATAGGGGCAGTATTATAGTAGTTATATTCTTGAACATATGATCAGTATTATAGTAGTTATATTCTTGTACATAGGGGCAGTATTATAGTAGTTATATTCTTGTACATAGGGGCAGTATTATAGTAGTTATATTCTTGTACCTAGGGGCAGTATTATAGTAGTTATATTCTTGTACATAAGAGCAGTATTACAGTAGTTTTCTTCTTGTACATAGGAGCAGTATTATAGTAGTTATATTTATGTACATAGGAGCAGTATTATAGTAGTTACATTCTTGTACATAAGAGCAGTATTATAGTAGTTATATTCTTGTACATAGGAGCAGTATTATAGTAGTTACATTATTGTACATAGGAGCAGTATTATAGTAGTTAGTAGTTATATTCTTGTACATAGGAGCTGTATTATAGTAGTTATATTCTTGTACATAGGGAGCAGTATTATAGTAGTTATATTCTTGGACATAGGAGCAGTATTATAGTAGTTATATTCTTGTACATAGGGGCAGTATTATAGTAGTTATATTCTTGTACATAGGGGCAGTATTATAGTAGTTATTTTCTTGTACATATGGGCAGTATTATACTAGTTATATTCTTGTGCATAGGGCAGTAGTATAGTAGTTATATTCTTGAACATAGGATCAGTATTATAGTAGTTATATTCTTGTACATAGGGGCAGTATTATAGTAGTTATATTCTTGTACATAGGGGCAGTATTATAGTAGTTATATTCTTGTACATAGGGAGCAGTATTATATATTCTTGTACATAGGGGCAGTATTATAGTAGTTATATTCTTGTACATAGGAGCTGTATTATAGTAGTTATATTCTTGTACATAGGAGCAGTAATATAGTAGTTATATTCTTGTACATAGGGGCAGTATTATAGTAGTTATATTCTTGTACATGGGGGCAGTATTATAGTAGTTATATTCTTGTACATAGGAGCAGTATTATAGTAGTTATATTCTTGTATATAGGGGGCAGTATTATAGTAGTTATATTCTTGTACATAGGCGCAGCATTATCGTAGTTATATTCTTGTACATAGGAGGCAGCATTATAGTAGTTACTGTATTTTGTGGATTATAAGATGCACCGGATTATAAGACGCACCCAAATTTTGAGGAGAAAAATAGGAAAACAACTTTTTTTTAATAAAATGGTGGTGCATTTGCAGCACCCCAGGTTCCTGGTCGTTGCAGTAATATCGTTCTCCTCTAGGGGGGAGTGATGTTACACTTGGAGGCACAGAATGACAACCGAATCCAGGTATCACAAACACACAACACATTTCATACTCCAGTCCACCAGGGGGAGCTATGCTCCTATTTATTAGGGCACTCTTCACTATTAGGTAAAACAGGTGGCCTGGATAGGAAGTTAGGCAGTTGCTGGCTGAACTTCGGCTCAGGTAGTTGGTCCCTGACAGGGGTGGGATCCTGTCAGAGGCCTAGATAGAAGGTCACGGCAGTTCCTAAGAAAGGACACGAACAGAGAACTGTATTGTAGAGCATGAGAAGAAGTCATAGCAAAAGGAGTGGAAACCAGAAGGAGTTCTGCCCTGCACAGGCTGCCTTCTTCTTAGGCGCAGGATCCGGTAGCCGGAACACTGAGGGAGCAACAGTCCTTTATGCCTTGCTCCAAAGACCGGCAGGACAGCTAATTTCACGTTACTGATCCGCCCATACCCAGGAGGCAAGGTGGCACCCACGAGAGGCCGGGGCATGATAGAGTCCCTGTAAAAAGCCTCAGGCCACCGGTCATATGGGTTGTCCTATCCATCTGGGGGACAGAGAGAGAGACATAACATCTAGAACATCTACAACAGTTGTGAGGACCTTATGAGAGGCTCAGCAATAAGGAACTACAACACCCAGGTGCTAGAGGAAGGCTACTGATTTCCACCTGGATAAGGGGACTCTAGATTTGCCTCCAAACTGGCCAGACTCTGCCTGCCCTGTGATCTGGTGCTCTGGACTGTGGATGCTGAAGTCTTCAGTAAAGGTAAAGAGACTGCAACCTTGTGTCCTCGTTCTTCACTGCACCTCTCACCATCCACCATCTTACACTCTGGGAAGCCCAGGGGACATACTTCACCTGTGGGAAGGTGTACCATCTAGCTGCCATAACATCACCCCAATGGACCCCTTAAAGCAGCGTTGGTCACCCTGACTAAATACCACAGGTGGGGTCCCGAACATTTCCTCTTTAAAGACCTTCCCCCTTTTATAACGGACGTCCCGGGGGCCACGGACCGGGTCAGCCACCGTGACATCCCCCTTGAGAACCGAGGGACCCGGTACCAAGTACCCCTAGCCCTTGGGGGCGCTCCACTTCTTATAATCCATGTGTCTTATTGCTTACCGGGAGTGGTGGCTGCGGTGAAGCGGGGTCCCAGGGTCGCCGCTGGAGGAGGCAAGAGTGGAGCGTGGCTGCAGTTCGCAGGCTGGGAAGAGGGTTTGTTCGGATGTGTGGTGCGGCCCGCCGCTGTGGGTGTTCAGTGCTGTGAGTGTTTGGTGCTGCGGGGGCTCTGCAGACATCTTGTGAAAGCCCAGAGCCCCAGCAGCTGCATGGTTTCCTATGCAGTGGACTGGATTCCGGGAAAATGGCTGCCGGCTGGGGGCGGTGCATGCACAGATGGAGATCTCAGCACCGCTGGGTAAATGTATTCGTGGCTGGGACAGAGGAAGAAGGCCTTCTACCTCATGTCCTACCATTACCTAGCATTGCTTCCTCCTCCAACTGTCCAGTCACAGTAACCCCTGCACCACCAACTTGAGCCCAGGCGGGGGAAACGATAGCAGGCTGTTCTGATACTCCTCTGTTTGGGGGACAAATCCCACAACGCGCAGGAGCTGTGGATGGTGATCAAACAGCAGACAGATGAGTGGTTGGTGGCGGTGAACCTCAAGCCCGGCGTTATGGTGTGTGATAACGGGAGAAATCTCGTAGCAGCGCTTGGCCTAGCAGTTGTGATGCACATCCCTTGCCTGGCGCATGTGCTAAACTTCGTAGAGCAGAGATTCATGAAAACTACCCACACATGTCGGAGCTGCTGCTGAAAATGCAGGCAGTGTACGCGCACTTTTGGCGGTCTCGCCTCTTGGCAGTGCAGTGTCACTTCCTGGTCACCGGCTGACCTGCGACGTACCAACAAGGTGGACCTCCACCCTGCATATGCTGGAGAGACGCTGCGAGCAGCAGCAGGAATAGTGGAGTGTCAGCTGAGTTGCTCTGCAGAACAACACCACTTACCCACCAATGAGTGGGCCTCCATGCGGGATGTGTGTGCCGTGTAGCGCTGTTTTGAATATTCCACCAATGTGGCCAGTGCTGAGGACACAATCATCAGCGTTACTATATCACTTGTATGCCTGCTGGAAAAAATCAAGTCAGGCAATGATGGATAAGTTGGTGGCACAGGAGGAAGCGGAACAGGAGGAGCAGAGCCAATCAGGCCTATTGTCCACACATGCCTCGGAGGGTAGGTACTGTCCCAAAATCAGCCAGGTACCCAACTGTACAGCCAAGGGACAGTTTAGGAGGACGAAGATGAGGATGTGGGGGAGGAGGAACAACTGTATTCACAGCAGGGTGGCATTCAGATCAGCTGACGGGCATCACTAGAGTATGGCTGGAGGGATACAGAGGACCCAGACGATATACCTCCCACCGAGGACAGCCTGGCACACATGAGCCAATACATGCTGCTGTGCTTGTGCAATCAACGCCAAGTTGCCTGTATTGTTACCAGAGCAGATTACTGGGTGGCCACCATGCTGGATCCCCGCTACAAGGACAACGTACCATGATTACTTCCGTCACTGGAGAGGGATTTCTAAATGTGTGAATACAAGCACACGCTGGTAGAAAAAATACTAATGGCTTTCCCACCTGATAGCGGGGGCTCAGTGGAACAATAAGGTGTAGTAGGTGGTCACCAATGCAGCTGGAGCACCGCCAGTACTTCGGAAGGCAGGGTTAGCATAGCCGAAATTTGGCAAAACTTTATGAGCACGCCATAACATCTGGCACCACCATGTAATAGAGTCCATATTAGCAGAAGGTAGCGTTACAACAACATGGTGGACGCGTATGTGTCCATACGTCTTTTTGGAAGTGCATTGAACAGCAAGGTGGATTGCTGCTGAGGGGAAAGAGAAAAAAACAAACAAACAAAAAATTCTTTTAATCTTCAGCTTAGCGAGTGTGAACGAGCTGAGTGTGACCTGAGCATAACTGAACGGCGGTAAGTGTGACTTGTGATTCAGTGACTTTGGATTCAGGGAGTTTCCAAAGGAGGAATTACTGAATTGCTGTCTGTGTTTTATTGATACTTTGCATTTATTTTTTATTTAACGTTTCTGTCGGATGCAATTCCCATTAGGAAATGTGCTCCACTATTGTTAATGCCATCCAGTGCACATCTTGTCACATGTATGCAGTCCTTGATCAGCCGATCGAGGGTGCATACTGCTGTGCGAGATGTGAGCACGTTGTGCATTTGGAAGCCCAGATTCTGGATCTAAATGTGCAGCTGGCAACACTGAGATCCATAGACAATATGGAGAGGAGTCTTCTGCTCACTGAGCAGACGCTCAATGGGATAGATGAGGGGGGATGGTAGGATGGAGCTGCAGGACGATGAAGTAGCAAGCTGGGTGACAGGAAGCGGGGTAGAGGGAAGAGTGCCAGGGAGGCTAGTCCTGATCTGGAACACCCCAATAAGTTTGCTAAGTTGGCAGATGAGGGGGGTGCCAGTACAGGGGTAGCACTGCTGCAGCCAGGCATGTCCTCTGAAAGCCGGAGGAGTGACTGCTCCAGTAAGGAGGGAAATAGGAGAGCAGGGCAGGCCAGACAGGTGCTGATAGTGGGGGACTCAATTATTAGGGGAACAGATAGGGCAATCTGTCACAAAGACAGGGATTGTCGAACGGTGTGCTGCCTACCTGGCGCTCAAGTCCGACACATCGCTGATCGGGTGGACAGATTACTGGGAGGGGCTGGTGAGGACCCAGCGGTCATGGTGCACATTGGCACAAATGACAAAGTTAGAGGTAGGTGGAAGGTCCTTAAAGATGATTTCAGGTAATTAGGCTGCAAGCTGAAAGCAAGGACCTCCAACGTGGTATTTTCCTAAATACTGCCTGTACCACGTGCTACGCCAGAGAGGCAACGGGAGATTAGGGAGGTTAATAAGTGGCTCAAGAATTGGTGTAGGAAGGAGGGGTTTGGGTTCCTGCAGAACTGGGCCGACTTCTCAGTTGGCTACAGGCTCTACGCTAGGGACGGGCTGCACCTCAATGGGGAGGGTGCAGCTGTGCTGGGGGAGAAAATGGCTAGAAGGTTGGAGGAGTGTTTAAACTAGGAATTGGGGGAGGGTATTCAATTTATAGGAGGGGAAGATAGTGCAGACAGAGACCTGGGCACAAATAAGGAAGTTGGGGGTGGCCGTGGCATGGGGGGTGGGGTTAGAACAGTTAATAATTTAAGAAAGAATAGAGGTACAGAGAGGAACATCAAATGCATGTATACTAATGCCAGAAGCCTCGCCAACAAAATGGACGAATTAGAACTAATGTTGTTGGAGCATAATTATGACATGGTGGGGATATCTGAAACGTGGCTGGATGAGAGCCATGACTGGGCTGTTAACTTGCAGGGCTATAGCCTGTTCAGAAATGACCGTACAGATAAGCGAGGGGGTGGGGTGTATCTATATGTAAAATCGTCCTTAAAACCCATCCGGCGTGATAATATAGGTGAATCTAATGAAAATGTAGAATCCCTGTGGGTGGAGATAAGGGGAGGGGGAAAAAATAATAAATTACTGATAGGGGTTTGTTATAAATCTCCAAAAATAATGGAAGCAATGGAGAATATCCTCATAAAGCAAATAGATGAAGCTGCGACTCAAGGAGAAGTCATTATTATGGGGGACTTCAACTACCCTGAAATAGATTGGGGAACAGAAACCTGCAGTTCCAGCAAAGGTAATCGGTTTTTGACAACTATGAGAGACAACTACGTTTCACAACTGGTTCAGGACCCAACAAGAAGGGGGGCACTGCTAGACCTAATATTAACCAACAGGCCAGACCGCATATCAAATATAAGGGTTGGGGGTCACTTGGGAAATAGTGATCACAAAATAATAAGTTTTCATGTCTCCTTTAATAAGATGTGTAATAGAGGGGTTACAAGGACACTAAACTTCAGGAGGGCAAATTTCCAACGGATGAGAGAGGATCTTGGTGCAATTAACTGGGACGATATCCTGAGACACAAAAATACACAAAGAAAATGGGAGACGTTTATTAGCATCCTGGATAGGACCTGTGCACAGTATATACCGTATGAGAATAAACATACTAGAAATAGGAGGAAACCAATATGGCTAAATAGAGCTGTAAGGGGCGCAATAAGTGACAAAAAGAAAGCATTTAGAGAATTAAAGGAAGTAGGTAGTGAGGAGGCATTAAATAAATACAAAAAAATTAAATAAATTCTGTATAAAGCAAATCAAGGCAGCAAAGATTGAGACAGAGAGACTCATTGCCAGAGAGTAAAAATAATCCCAAAATATTCTTTAGCTACGTAAATAGTAAGAAACTAAAAAATGATAGTGTTGGCCCCCTTAAAAATAGTCTGGGTGAAATGGTGGATGAGGATGAGGAAAAAGCCAATATGCTAAATGACTTTTTTTCATCAGAATTTACACAAGAAAATCCCATGGCAGACAAAATGACTAGTGATAAAAATTCCCTATTAAATGTCACCTGCTTAACCCAGCAGGAAGTGCGGCGGCGTCTAAAAATCACTAAAATTGACAAATCTCCGGGCCCGGATGGGATACACCCCCGAGTACTGCAGGAATTAAGTACAGTCATTGATAGACCATTATTTTTAATCTTTAAAGACTCCATAATAACAGGGTCTGTACCACAGGACTGGCGTATAGCAAATGTGGTGCCAATATTCAAAAAGGGAACAAAAACTGAACTCGGAAACTATAGGCCAGTAAGCTTAACCTCTACTGTGGGTAAAATCCTGGAGGGCATTCTAAGGGATGCTATACTGGAGTATCTGAAGAGGAATAACCTCATGACCCAGTATCCGCACGGGTTTACTAGGGACCGTTCATGTCAGACTAATCTGATCAGTTTCTATGAAGAGGTAAGTTCCGGACTGGACCAAGGGAACCCAGTGGACGTAGTGTATATGGTCTTTTCTAAAGCTTTTGATACGGTGCCACACAAAAGGTTGATACATAAAATGAGAATAATGGGGATAGGGGAAAATATGTGTAAGTGGGTTAAGAGCTGGCTCAGGGATAGGAAACAAAGGGTGGTTATTAATGGAGCACACTCGGACTGGGTAGCGGTTAGCAGTGGGGTACCACAGGGGTCAGTATTGGGCCTTCTTCTTTTTAACATATTTTTTAATGATCTTGTAGGGGGCATACAGAGCAGAATTTCAATATTTGCAGATGACACTAAACTCTGCAGGGTAATCAATACAGAGGAGGACAATTTTATATTACAGGATGATTTATGTAAACTAGAAGCTTGGGCTGATAAATGGCAAATGAGCTTTAATGGGAATAAATGTAAGGTCATGCACTTGGGTAGAAGTAATAAGATGTATAATTATGCGCTTAATTCTAAAACTCTGGGCAAAACCGTCAATGAAAAAGACCTGGGTGCATGGGTGGACGACAAACTCACATTTAGTGGCCAGTGTCAGGCAGCTGCTACAAAGGCAAATAAAATAATGGGATGCATTAAAAGAGGCATAGATGCTCATGAGGAGAACATAATTTTACCTCTATACAAGTCACTAGTTCGACCACACTTAGAATACTGTGCACAGTTCTGGTCTCCGGTGTATAAGAAAGACATAGCTGAACTGGAGTGGGTGCAGAGAAGAGCGACCAAGGTTATTAGAGGACGGGGGGTCTGCAATACCAAGATAGGTTATTACACTGGGGGCTATTTAGTTTGGAAAAGCAAAGGCTAAGGGTTGATCTTATTACAATGTATAAATATATGAGGGGACAGTACAGAGACCTTTCTGATGATCTTTTTAATCATAGACCTGAGACAGGGACAAGGGGGCATCCTCTACGTTTGGAGGAAAGAAGGTTTAAGCATAATAACATGGTGAGTCAAAAGACATTAGCACAGCTACTAGAGTGCACGTGTAGGTTCCCAAACCATATGCATATAGATATAAAGAACCCGGCACTCAACTTGAATTAAACTTGAGGTTTTTTATTTCGTAGTACGAAAAAACGTTTCGGCCTAGTGTGGCCTTCGTCAGTTACGTACTGAAGGATGACTGAGAATAACCTCAGTATGTGTGATAGATCCGTGGGTTATCACTTAATGGTGGTCCGCTTAAATAGATATAGCGCAGCTGTGAGCTGAGAGTGGCTGGGTCCTGACGCGGTGTCCACCGCTGTCGGTGTGAAAGCCCGGGACCTCAAGTTTAATTCAAGTTGAGTGCCGGGTTCTTTATATCTATAAGCATAATAACAGACGCGGATTCTTTACTGTAAGAGCAGTGAGACTATGGAACTCTCTGCCGTATGATGTTGTAATGAGTGATTCATTACTAAAATTTAAGAGGGGACTGGATGCCTTTCTTGAAAATTATAATGTTACATGTTATATATATATTAGATTCCTTGAAAGGGCGTTGATCCAGGGAACTAGTCTGATTGCCGTATGTGGAGTCGGGAAGGAATTTTTTTCCCCAATGTGGAGCTTACTCTTTGCCACATGGGTTTTTTTTGCCTTCCTCTGGATCAACATGTTAGGGCATGTTAGGTTAGGCTATGGGTTGAACTAGATGGACTTAAAGTCTTCCTTTAACCTTAATAACTATGTTACTATGTAGGTACTAACTGATGGCTCTGCCCCATTAAATTCTGGGTCTCCAAATTGGACCAAAGGAATGATGAGGAATCCAGCTCAACGAAATAGTGAAAAAAACCTTTTCTTTATTTCACTTGGAAAATGTGCTCCGTGGAGGAAAAAACATTAGCAATAACCAAGAATAAAATGCAATATCAACACGTTTCTGGTGACCAAGCACCCTTAATAATGATATCCAATGTATAGCTTGTCTTATACTTTAATACTAGGATCCGGTGAACACTTCAGTAATTGGACACATGGCCTGAGCTTGCCCTTTATGCTTTGGAGGTGCTAGCCTGTCAAAAAGTGTGTTCAGTATACTGTTGGAACGTGTGTTTAGCAGGGCAGTTTGTGTCATCATAGACAGGTGCATCCATCTGTCCACATCCAACAAGGAGAACCTAGCATTCCTACCTTAAAATGAACCAGGTGTGGATCCCACAGGACTTGCACACGTTGCGGATTTTGCTGCGGATCGGCAGCGGATTGGCGGCTGCGGATTTGCAGCAGTTTTCCATGAGATTACAGTACCATGTAAACCTATGGAAAAGAAAATCCACAGTGCACATGCTGCGGAAAAAATTGCGCAGAAACGTAGCGTTGTTTATTATGCAGCATGTCAATTCTTTGTGCAGATTCCGCAGCGGTTTACACCTGCTCCATAATCAGAATCTGCAGGTGTAAAACCGCAGGTGGAATCCGCACAAAATCCGCAAAACAAAATCGCGGTAATTCCACAGGAAATCCGCAGTGCATTTTGCCTGCGGAATTACCAAAATGAGTATGGAAAAATCTGCATCACTTTCCGCAACGTGTGCACGTGGGCCTTACAGCTGCACTTCCCCTGTCTTAAACTCTATTTGCCATTCATTTCATTTGGGTGCCTCGCCTCCAAATAAAAAACGCCACCTCTACCTCCTCCTCCAGTTGGACCTCCGCCTCCAGGCTGTAGCCTGGTAGTTTATTTTGGGTTCATTCTATGTTCTTTGAAGTCAGTTCCCTGCAAAAAAAAGGAATAGTGTTGGATTACTCTTCCCTTGAATCTCTATTTTATTTATTCATGTTACTTATTTATATAGCGCCATCATATTCTGCAGTGCTTTACAGACATCATCATCACTGTCCCCATTAGAGCTCACAATCAAATTTCCCTAATAGTATTTTTTTGGAGTGTGGGAGGAAACTGGAGTACGCAGAGGAAACCCACACAAACACGAGGAAATGATACAAACTCCTTGCAGATGTTGTCCTTGGTTTAATTTGAACATCGGATTCCAGCGCGTCAGGGCGAACCACTGAGCCACTGTGCTGCCTTACCTCTTCCACCTATACTGCCATGTCCACCCCTTCCTCCACTTGAACCTGTTGCTCCTGATTCAAGATTCTTATTTTTCGTTTCTGCTCTGCTTAGCGTAGGGTCAGGATGAAGCTGTAGTGAGGAATAGTATTAGGTTTTGTGTTTTCCAAAAACACTCTCTATGTATACTCTTCACCCGTGTCTGTGATAGTACTGTGCATACCCAAAAGTTTTTATAATCTTCAGCTGCGTCTGTGGGAGTGATATGCGTCTAAACATATTTTTCTACTCTTTTGCAACCATATCTGTGATAGTACTGTGCCAAAAGCCGCTACATGTACTCTGCAGCCATGTCTGTGATTGTACTGTGCCAAAAGTCGCTGTGTGTACTCTGCAGCTATGTCTGTGATACTACTGTGCCAAAAGCTGCTGTGTGTACTCTGCAGCCATGTCTGTGATAGCACTGTGCCAAAAGCCGATGTGTGTACTCTGCAGCCATGTCTGTGATAGCACTGTGCCAAAAGCTGCTGTGTGTACTCTGCAGCCATGTCTGTGATCGTACTGTGCCAAAAGTCACTGTGTGTACTCTGCAGCCATGTCTGTGATAGCACTGTGTCAAAAGCCGATGTGTGTACTCTGCAGCCATGTCTGTGATAGCACTGTGCCAAAACCCGCTGTGTGTACTCTGCAGCCATGTCTGTGATAGCACTGTGCCAAAAGCCGCTGTGTGTACTCTGCAGCCAAGTCTGGGATCGTACTGTGCCAAAAGTCACTGTGTGTACCCTGCAGCCATGTCTGTGATTGTACTGTGCCAAAAGCCGCTGTGTGTATTCTGAAGCTATGTCAGTCATCGTACTGTGCCCAAAGTCGCTGTGAGTACTCTGCAGCCATGTCTGTGATTGTACTGTGCCAAAAGCCGCTGTGTGTATTCTGAAGCTATGTCAGTCATCGTACTGTGCCAAAAGCCGCTGTGTGTACTCTGCAGCCATGTCTGTGATAGTACTGTGCCAAAAGTCGCTGTGAGTACTCTGCAGCCATGTCTGTGATTGTACTGTGCCAAAAGCCGCTGTGTGTATTCTGAAGCTATGTCAGTCATCGTACTGTGCCAAAAGCCGCTGTGTGTACTCTGCAGCCATGTCTGTGATAGCACTGTGCCAAAAGCTGCTGTGTGTACTCTGCAGCCAAGTCTGGGATCGTACTGTGCCAAAAGCCGCTACATGTACTCTGCAGCCATGTCTGTGATCGTACTGTGCCAAAAGTCGCTGTGTGTACTCTGCAGCCATGTCTGTGATAGCACTGTGCCAAAAGCCGCTGTGTGTACTCTGCAGCCATGTCTGTGATAGCACTGTGCCAAAAGCTGCTGTGTGTACTCTGCAGCCATGTCTGTGATAGCACTGTGCCAAAAGCCGCTGTGTGTACTCTGCAGCCATGTTTGTGATTGTACTGTGCCAAAAGCCGCTGTGTGTATTCTGAAGCTATGTCAGTCATCGTACTGTGCCAAAAGCCGCTGTGTGTACTCTGCAGCCATGTTTGTGATTGTACTGTGCCAAAAGCCGCTGTGTGTATTCTGAAGCTATGTCAGTCATCGTACTGTGCCAAAAGCCACTGTGTGTACTCTGCAGCCATGTCTGTGATAGCACTGTGCCAAAAGCCGCTGTGTGTACTCTGCAGCTATGTCTGTGATAGCACTGTGCCAAAAGCCGCTGTGTGTACTCTGCAGCCATGTCTGTGATAGCACTGTGCCAAAAGCCGCTGTGTGTACTCTGCAGCCATGTCTGTGATAGCACTGTGCCAAAAGCCGCTGTGTGCATTCGTTATCCTATATCTGTGGGAGTACTGTACCAAAAGCCGCTGTGTGTGCTTTGCAACCCTGCCTGTGGGGGTACTGTGCTCCATTATCTGGATGTAAAAGTTTTAGTCAGCTTTCTCAGAGAAATGTGGAAACATGCTTTGTAGGTGGAATTTGTAAGCTGCTTCTTAGGGGGTACGGTGTCCTATGCTCTATGGGTGAAATATGTAATCTGCTTCTTAGGAGTCACTGTGCCCCATGCTGTGTGGGGGAAATTTTAAACTGGACAGGCAATGGCTAGCCTTAGTCTATATGAGGGCACTGTTAAATTTTTTGCTATTAATTTGCTTCCTATTTTACCAATGTTAGCTATGGTGACAGAACTCCTTCAAGTCATTTTCCTATCCACATTTGTTTGCAGGTCAATTCTCCTCCACTTACCCCCATTTTTCTTCCTTTTGCAGTCCCCTAGCCCTTACTATGATGATTTCATAGCCATTATACAGCACTGAAGTTCGGGTCCACATTGACTTGAATGGGGTTCGAATTCCGGGGTCAAGTTCAAGTCCCGAATCGGAATTTTTAAAAAGTCTGCCCGAACCCGAACATCCACGGGTTCTCTCATCACTAGAGATCAGGGCTCAGTGGGACTGAATAATCACTTCCAGGACTCCTCACTATTATTTACATTGGGTGGATGTTGGGGGTCGTTGTCCAGCTGCAGAATAAATTTGGAGCCGATCAGACGCCTCCTTGATGGTGTTACATGATGGAAAAGTATCTACCTGTATTTCTCAGCTGATGAGAACTTTAGAATCTGGAGAAAATATGCCAAAGACAGAAGAATTAGAAAAAACCCGCTTGATATGCTGCAAAATTATAATTTTGACTAAATGAGAGCAACATTAAAAACTTACATTTTTCAAATTTAAGACATTGATGCGACCCAACTCTTTGTCGGTTGCTGACATCTAATTTGTTTTGATTTCTGCCGGCTCACGGCTTCTCACAAGACTGAAATCCACATTTTCTCTGACTTAATTAAAATGAATGGAAATAAAATAATGAAAGAATCACAGCAAAAAAATAAAAATAAGAACCAGAATATGCCGGCTGCATATTCTGTTGGCTTTTGGCAAGAGCAATCTCCCTGCCAGCGTCCTACACATGACACAGCGCCATTAGCCTTGTAATCAAGAACATCAAAAATTTGTCACAGCATATTCCTCAGCTTTGAAGGGAAAACTGAATGGATCTGTGACCTTAAATGACCATTTTTTTTTTCTTTTTATTTCACACTCACAGCGTAAACTTCAGACAATTTTACATTTTAAGCAGTAAATAGAAATTTAATCTCTAATCTATGGATCACAACAGCATTACTGCACTTGCAAAACTGAGTGTGCCCCTATGTATAAAGATGTAACTACTATAATACTGCCCCTATGTATAAAACTATAACTACTATAATACTGCTCCTATGTACAAGACTATAACTACTATAATACTGCCTTCTATGTACAAGAATATAACTACTATAATACTGCTCCTATGTACAAGAATATAACTACTATAATACTGCCCCCTATGTACAGGAATATAACTACTATAATACTGCCCCTATGTACAAGAATATAACTATTATAATACTGCTCCTAAGTACAGGAATATAACTACTATAACACTGCCCCTATGTACAAGAATATAACTACTATAATACTGCTCCTATGTACAAGAATATAACTACTATAATAATGCCCCTATGTACAAGAATATAACTACTATAATACTGCTCCTATGTATAAGAATATAACTACTATAATACTGCCCCTATGTACAAGAATATAACTACTATAATACTGCCCCTATGTACAAGAATATAACTACTAGAATACTGCTCCTATGTACAAGAATATAACTACTATAATACTGCCCCTATGTACAAGAATATAACTACTATAATACTGCTCCTATGTACAAGAATATAACTACTATAATACTGCTCCTATGTACAAGAATATAACTACTATAATACTGCCCCTATGTACAAGAATATAACTACTATAATACTGCCCCATGTACAAGAAGTCACGCCCACGCCGCATAGCCACACTCACTCTCATATATACCCCAAAAAAATATTTACTAAATAAATCAATCAACTAAATCATATAATTTTATTAGCATAAAAGGCGATATGACACAATACATAAATTAAAAAGCAATACTTTATTAAAAATATAAAATTAATAACAATTGAATAAATTCTGTATGTGGAGGGCGGGGCACGTCAGAATAATTGGTAAAAAATAAAGAAAAAAATTGTATAATAATAAAATAATATATATAATATCGTAAAGAATATAATAATTGTAAAAATTAATAATTAAATATAATAAATCTCACATGACTAGAATAAAAAATTAATAAAAAGGAATGGAAAAAAAAATTTTGACAGTAAAATCCACTTAATATTTCATATTAAGATAAAATGCAAATGACAATATTACAATAAAGGTATATATTGACAGCCAAATACATTCTTTATTCCATATAAAAAACAAACAAAATCCAATCTTTGAAGTACAATGATAGATATAACCCAAGAGAAAGGACAAATAATACTGTGCAAAATAATATGATATAATAAAGTGCAATGGCAATAGTGCAATGAAGATATATATTGGTAACCAGATACATTCAATATTCCGTATAAAACCAAAATCCAATCTCAAAAGTGCAATGGAAAAATCAAAAATAAAAATGTAACTAGTACTGTTCAGAAAATACTGAGCAAAAACAAATATATGATACTGTGAATTTTATATATTAATATTACAGAAGTGAAAGTGGTAGATTGATAATTATTAGATTACTAGATGGTGGCCCGATTCTGACGCATGTCCACGTAGTATATTGCCCAGTAACATAGTATAGTGCCCAGCTACGTAGTATATTGGCCAGCCACGTAGTATATTACCCAGTCACGTAGTATATTGCCCAGCTACGTAGTATATTTGCCAGCCACGTAGTATATTACCCAGTCACGTAGTATATTGCCCAGCTACGTAGTATATTGGCCAGCCACGTAGTATATTACCCAGTCACGTAGTATATAGCCCAGCTACGTAGTATATTGCCCCGCCACGTAGTATATTACCCAGCCACGTAGTATATTGCCCAGTCACGTAGTATATAGCCCAGCCACGTAGTATATTGCCCAGTCACGTAGTATATTGCCCAGTCACGTAGTATATTGCCCCGTCACGTAGTATATTGGCCAGCCACGTAGTATATTACCCAGTCACGTAGTATATAGCCCAGCCACGTAGTATATTGCCCAGTCACGTAGTATATTGCCCAGTCACGTAGTATATTGCCCCGTCACGTAGTATATTGCCCAGTCACGTAGTATATTGCCCAGTCACGTAGTATATTGCCCCGTCACGTAGTATATTGCCCAGTCACGTAGTATATTGCCCAGTCACGTAGTATATTGCCCAGCCACGTAGTATATTGCCCAGTCATGTAGTATATTGCCCAGTCACGTAGTATATTGCAGAGCCACGTAGTATATTGCCCAGTCACATAGTATATAGCACAGCCCTCATAGTTTATTGCCCAGCCACGTAGTATATTGCCCAGCCACGTAGTATATTGCCCAGCCACGTAGTATATTGCCCAGTCATGTAGTATATTGCCGAGTCACGTAGTATATTGCAGAGCCATGTAGTATATTGCCCAGCCACATAGTATATAGCACAGCCCACGTAGTATATTGCCCAGCCACGTAGTATATTGCCCAGCCACGTAGTATATTGCCCAGTTACGTAGTATATTGCCCAGTCACGTAATATATTGCAGAGCCACGTAGTATATTGCGCAGCACAGAGCCACGTAGTATAGAGACTTTAAAAAAAAATAAACATATACTCACCTATAGCCCGTTGAAGTCCTGCTATACTCACCATTCGCCACCTTTCCCGCTCCTCGCCACGCTCCCGGGGCCGCTCCATTGCAAGCGGCAGCTTCCGGTCCCAGGGCTGCTGTGAGCAGGACCTATGATGACGTCACGGTCACATGACCGTGACGTCACGGCAGGTCCTTGTCGCGCACCTGGGACGGGACCGGAAGCTGCTGCTTGCAATGGAGCGGTCCCGGGAGCGTGGCGAGGAGCGGGAAAGGCGGTGGAGGGTGAGTATAGCAGGTTTTTGTTTTTTTATTTATTATTTTGAACATGACCTATTTTTACTATTGATGCTGCATAGGCAGCATCAATAGTAAATAGTTGGGGACACACAGGGTTAATAGCAGCGGTAACGGAGTGCGTTACACCGCGGGCCGTTACCGCTGCCATTAACCCTGTGTGAGTGGTGAGTGGAGGGGATTACGGAGCGGGTGCCGGGCAGTGAGTGCAGGGGAGCAGTGGAGGGACTAATCGGACTGTGGCCGTCGCTGATTGGTCGCGCCAGCCATGACAGGCAGCTGCCGAGACCAATCAGTGAACGAATAACCGTGACAGAAGGACAGACAGACAGACGAAAGTACCTCTTAGACAATTATGTATATAGATTAGACAAATGAAAAATATATATAAAGTATATATGAGATATATATGGTGACCACTAAATATATTATATGAAATATAGAAAATAATGAATGGATATATGCAGCGCCCCAGAGTCCTGGTTGTTGCTCTGCCACTAAGGGGAGTGATGTTATGTCTGATTGCACTAAAGGAGTTCACCTGACCAGGTATCACAGTCACACACTACACTTCACACTCCAGCCACCAGGGGGAGCAAAAGGCACTATGTATTAGGCCACTCCTCACACTTTGGTAAAAATGGGGGTTGGATAGGAAGTTAGGCAGAACGCAGCCTGGGAGAGCTCCAGGGAGGTCCTGTCAGGGGTGGGTTCCTGGCAGGTACCTATCAGAAAGGACAGACAGTTACGGAGCCGCGCCTGCACTACCTTGCGGCGGCATCCTAAGGAAGGGCACGAAGCGAAGATATTGTGGAGAAGTGAGAAACGAAATCGCAGCACAAGGAGATAACCAGTAGGAGTCGTGCCCCGAGATCGGCAACATCCTACTGAGGCGCGTAGCCGGTGGCCGGAACGCCGAGGAAGTAACAGACTTCAAGCATTACTTCAAACAGCGGCAGGACAGTTGATTATAGGTTGGCTGTCTACCATACATCACCTAAGCAGACATAGGGGTCAAACGTGGAGAGGGGCGTCTCTAGGGTCCCAGAATAGCTCCGAGCCTTCCCGTCAAACGGGTGCATCCTAGCCAAATAAACTTGGGGGACAGAGAGAGAGAGAACGAATACGAAAGTTGTGAGGACTATCCCGAATGCTCAGCAGGGAAAGACTACAACACACAGGCGCTAGTGGTAGGCGCTGATTTCCACCTGCAAAGGGAACTCTGGATGTGCCTTCGTACCGGCCGGACTCAGCCAGCCCTGTTAGCAGTGCTCTGGATTGAGGATCCCGAAGTCTTCAGTAAAAGGTAAAGAGACTGCAACCTTGTGTCCTCGTTATTAACAGCGCCTCACATCATCGCCACCTACACTACTGGGAAGCCCTGGAGATATACTTCACTTGTGGGAAGGTATATCATCTAGCTGCCATCACACCACCCCAGTGAACCCCAAGCAGCGTCGGTCATCCTGACCAAATACCACAGGTGGCGTCACGAACCCTTGACAAACTTTCTTCACCCCTTTTATTGGACGCCCCTTAGCAGGGTCATGGACCGGGTCCTGCCACCGTGACAACCCCAGCACCGAGACAGAGAGGACCGCGGCCCTGCGTCTGGGGGCGCTCCATATACATAAACTTAGAAGTGGATATACATTAATTTAAAGGTGACCACTAAATATATTATATGAAAAAAGTATAAAAAATAAATAATAAATGGATATACATTAATTTAAAAGTGCATAGTGCTGAAAAAATCAAGAATGAAAATATGATTAAAAGGTAAATATATTAAAGCATGAGTTCAGTGCATGTAATTTATAAATGTAATAGTGGATAATATATATATACACATATATCTTGAAAAAATATATCCAGAAAAAATATATAAGGGCCAGAGGAAGAAATGAAATCAGTTAGAAATAAAAATAAAAAAGCCAGTCATGTGTACCAACCAAAATGAGGGGCCGCAACCCCCGCACGCACCACTCCAATGCACGTTTCGCAACCGCTTAGTCAGGGAGTGGTGTGTGTAGGGTCCGACATCATTTTATAATCCCAAGACAGCTGCCAATAATTACAAATAAGGGACGCTATAATTACATGGCGCCGCATCACAGCAAGCTTCCACCACCATCACAGGAGCCGGACAAGGGAAACGAGTTACCGAGTGCGGCCAAAGGTCAATAATATATCCCACATCACCCGTCAGCCAGAGCCACCGGACTACTACCCCTAATATCCCACATCACCCGTCAGCCAGAGCCACCGGACTACTACCCCTAATATCCCACATCACCCGTCAGCCAGAGCCACCGGACTACTACCCCTAATATCCCACATCACCCGTCAGCCAGAGCCACCGGACTACTACCCCTAATATCCCACATCACCCGTCAGCCAGAGCCACCGGACTACTACCCCTAATACCCCACATCACCCGTCAGCCAGAGCCACCGGACTACTACCCCTAATATCCCACATCACCCGTCAGCCAGAGCCACCGGACTACTACCCCTAATATCCCACATCACCCGTTAGCCAGAGCCACCGGACTACTACCCCTAATATCCCACATCACCCGTCAGCCAGAGCCACCGGACTACTACCCCTAATATCCCACATCACCCGTCAGCCAGAGCCACCGGACTACTACCCCTAATATCCCACATCATCCTGTCAGCCAGAGCCACCGGACTACTACCACTAACACCCCCATCACCCAGTGAGAGCCATCGGACTACTACCCCTAATATCCCACATCATCCAGGTTCATCATGTCAGGTTGGCGCTGTGTTACACCGATTAAAATGATACCTGGTTGGAGAAATCCGTCTTGAAGTTTGAAGTTAATGAGATGCTTCATGCCGGACAAAGAGAAGCTCCTGATTCTGGGCCCCTGCAGTCTGTGGCAGAGGTGGTCGGTGTCGGCACGGTAATATATTGTGTTATTTCCAGCTTTACAGAAGGATGATAACACCATAGAAACGATAAGAATAATAGGCCTCAGTTACCACAACTGTCTACAAGGAAAACTGTCGCTCATAGCAACCAATCACAGCTCAGCTTTCATCTTTTAAAAAGCTGTGGTGAAATGAAAGATGCCTAGTGATTGGTTGCGGAGCAGGCAGGGCTATGTGGAGTGGCCGACACACACACACACCCACCCACCCACACACCCACCCACACACACACACACACACCCACCCACCCACACACACACACACACACACACACCTTTATATATCAGATATCTGTATTTTGTGTGCAGTCCTTCTCTCATACACAGCCACATGGAATCAGTGGTGTTCTAATAATAAATACTAATTATACAATCACAGTATCTGTCCCCTATGGCGGTGTGTTTGCTTTTCGCCGTTCCTCCGGTGGTTCGCTGGAGCTTTGCTCTTGGTTCTTTGCGGCGATTGTCTTGTCTCGTTAGTTCATTAAGTGACTGATACAGAAGATGATCCCGCTGACGACACTTCTCACATTGTGTCCAGTAATTGGCAGATAATTAGGAGTCAATGCCGTTTCTCAGGATCCAGTTTCCGGGGTGGATTTTGTAACCTCGGATCACCAAATGGAACGCGTGGTTTTTTTTTTAAACGATGTACTGTTTTCAAATCCCTGACAATAATCCTGCTGATTGTGTGATATCTTTGGGTTTGGAGCTAATTTTATCCCCGGTTATTCGTGGCGTTCTGGTAAATGACGGTGAATTGCAGTTGTCCGTTCTGCGCTCACGTGAATGCAGATAATGGCGGGTTTGGATGAAGCACTGACTGATAATTTAGGGGGAGAGAAGTGGAGAATGAATCACTGCGATTTCCGTCACGCCGGGTTTCGTCTCCGGCTTTCTCCCGATGTGTCTTTTAGAAGCATTTTCAGCACAGAAAGCCTGCAGCGCGCGCTCCGCTCCGATCCATTCCTGCAAATAAAGCTATTTGTATGACCCCCCAGGGGCTTATTGTCCCAGCTCTGGGGGGAACGTCAGCAACAAAAATGACACCGCCTCCACTGATAGATGTGAGGAAAATGTAAAGGGCGGATGGTCAATCCTTAATATCTGCAACATGGCGCACTAATACTGAGCAGCGAGATGACAGAATTCAGGAAAAAGAGTCACAAACCCTGATCCAAAAGGGCAATCTGTAACCTGTGGCCCCCGGAGCAGAGCCCTGCAGAACCACTGCTGCCGCCATCCCTGCGCCTCTTCTACCTGCAATAATGAGGTCGCTCCTCGCCGAGGCAACGCGAACATATTCAACGTGAATCAATTGTTATTTTCTATGCACTAGTGTGTCTCTATAGCAAGAAAAAAACTAATACGTGAACACGCAGATGTTAGGCCCTTCAGCCCAATATCTGGTCCTCTGCATGTCCTTATCAGCTTGTCACCTTCACTTTGTGCAATATATAACTGATCCTGTACTGATCCTGAGTTACCTCATGTATTATACTCCAGTGCTGCACTCACTATTCTGCTAGTGCAGTCACCGTGTACATACATTACATTACTGATCCTGAGTTATATCCTGTATTATACTCCAGTGCTGCACTCACTATTCTGCTGGTGCAGTCACTGTGTACATACATTACATTACTGATCCTGAGTTACATCCTGTATTATACCCCAGAGCTGCACTCACTATTCTGCTGGTGCAGTCACTGTGTACATACATTACATTACTGATCCTGAGTTACCTCCTGTATTATACTCCAGAGCTGCACTCACTATTCTGCTGGTGCAGTCACTGTGTACATACACTACATTACTGATCCTGAGTTACATCCTGTGTTATACCCAGAGCTCCACTCACTATTCTGCTAGTGCAGTCACTGTGTACATACATTACATTACTGATCCTGAGTTACATTCTGTATTATACTCCAGAGCTGCACTCACTATTCTGCTGGTGCAGTCACTGTGTACATACATTACATTACTGATCCTGAGTTACATCCTGTATTATACCCCAGAGCTGCACTCACTATTCTGCTGGTACAGTCACTGTGTACATACATTACATTACTGATCCTGAGTTACCTCCTGTATTATACTCCAGAGCTGCACTCACTATTCTGCTAGTGCAGTCACTGTGTACATACATTACATTACTGATCCTGAGTTACATCCTGTATTATACTCCAGAGCTGCACTCACTATTCTGCTGGTGCAGTCACTGTGTACATACATTACATTACTGATCCTGAGTTACATCCTGTATTATACCCCAGAGCTGTACTCACTATTCTGCTGGTGCAGTCACTGTGTACATACATTACTGATCCTGAGTTACATCCTGTATTATACTCCAGAGCTGCGCTCACTATTCTGCTGGTGCAGTCACTGTGTACATACATTACATTACTGATCCTGAGTTACATCCTGTATTATACCCCAGAGCTGCGCTCGCTATTCTGCTGGTGCAGTCACTGTGTACATACATTACATTACTGATCCTGAGTTACATCCTGTGTTATACCCAGAGCTGCACTCTCTATTCTGCTGGTGCAGTCACTGTGTACATACATTACATTACTGATCCTAAGTTACATCCTGTATTATCCTCCAGAGCTGCACTCACTATTCTGCTGGTGCAGTCACTGTGTACATACATTACATTACTGATCCTGAGTTACATCCTGTATTATACCTCAGAGCTGCGCTCACTATTCTGCTGGTGCAGTCACTGTGTACATACATTACATTACTGATCCTGAGTTACATCCTGTATTATACCCCAGAGCTGCACTCACTATTCTGCTGGTGCAGTCACTGTGTACATACATTACATTACTGATCCTGAGTTACATCCTGTATTATACCCAGAGCTGCGCTCACTGTTCTGCTGGTGCAGTCACTGTGTACATACATTACATTACTGATCCTGAGTTACATCCTGTATTATATCCCAGAGCTGCACTCACTATCCTGCTGGTGCAGTCACTGTGTACATACATTACATTACTGATCCTGAGTTACATCCTTTATTATACTCCAGAGCTGCCCTCACTATTCTGCTGGTGCAGTCACTGTGTACATACTTTACATTACTGATCCTGAGTTACATCCTGTATTATACCCAGAGCTGCGCTCACTGTTCTGCTGGTGCAGTCACTGTGTACATACATTACTGATCCTGAGTTACCTCCTGTATTATACCCCAGAGCTGCACTCACTATTCTTCTGGTGCAGTCACTGTGTACATACATTACATTACTGATCCTGAGTTACATCCTTTATTATACTCCAGAGCTGCACTCACTATTCTGCTGGTGCAGTCACTGTGTACATACATTACATTACTGATCCTGAGTTACATCCTGTATTATACCCCAGAGCTGCACTCACTATTCTGCTGGTACAGTCACTGTGTACATACATTACATTACTGATCCTGAGTTACCTCCTGTATTATACTCCAGAGCTGCACTCACTATTCTGCTAGTGCAGTCACTGTGTACATACATTACATTACTGATCCTGAGTTACATCCTGTATTATACTCCAGAGCTGCACTCACTATTCTGCTGGTGCAGTCACTGTGTACATACATTACATTACTGATCCTGAGTTACATCCTGTATTATACCCCAGAGCTGTACTCACTATTCTGCTGGTGCAGTCACTGTGTACATACATTACTGATCCTGAGTTACATCCTGTATTATACTCCAGAGCTGCGCTCACTATTCTGCTGGTGCAGTCACTGTGTACATACATTACATTACTGATCCTGAGTTACATCCTGTATTATACCCCAGAGCTGCGCTCGCTATTCTGCTGGTGCAGTCACTGTGTACATACATTACATTACTGATCCTGAGTTACATCCTGTGTTATCCTCCAGAGCTGCACTCACTATTCTGCTGGTGCAGTCACTGTGTACATACATTACATTACTGATCCTGAGTTACATCCTGTATTATACCTCAGAGCTGCGCTCACTATTCTGCTGGTGCAGTCACTGTGTACATACATTACATTACTGATCCTGAGTTACATCCTGTATTATACCCCAGAGCTGCACTCACTATTCTGCTGGTGCAGTCACTGTGTACATACATTACATTACTGATCCTGAGTTACATCCTGTATTATACCCAGAGCTGCGCTCACTGTTCTGCTGGTGCAGTCACTGTGCACATACATTACATTACTGATCCTGAGTTACATCCTGTATTATATCCCAGAGCTGCACTCACTATCCTGCTGGTGCAGTCACTGTGTACATACATTACATTACTGATCCTGAGTTACATCCTTTATTATACTCCAGAGCTGCCCTCACTATTCTGCTGGTGCAGTCACTGTGTACATACTTTACATTACTGATCCTGAGTTACATCCTGTATTATACCCAGAGCTGCGCTCACTGTTCTGCTGGTGCAGTCACTGTGTACATACATTACTGATCCTGAGTTACCTCCTGTATTATACCCCAGAGCTGCACTCACTATTCTTCTGGTGCAGTCACTGTGTACATACATTACATTACTGATCCTGAGTTACATCCTTTATTATACTCCAGAGCTGCACTCACTATTCTGCTGGTGCAGTCACTGTGTACATACTTTACATTACTGATCCTGAGTTACATCCTGTATTATACCCAGAGCTGCGCTCACTATTCTGCTGGTGCAGTCACTGTGTACATACATTACATTACTGATCCTGAGTTACATCCTGTATTATACTCCGGAGCTGCACTCACTGTTGAGGCTACCTGTACATACTATGACTGTGCGTTAAGGTAAAATGTTACATCCTTTTACATATGGTACCTTAAATACATTGCAGAATGTTATGCTACAATAATTGTATCAAATAAAATTAAAACATAAAAAAAGAACAAAGATCCTTAACCCCTTAACGTCCAATGACGGAGACAGTCTGTCATTGGACGCCTCCCCCTGTTTAGTGCAGGCTATGGCGATGAGCCTGCACCTTTTCCGGCACATGACAGTTGATCTGATCAGCTGGCATGTGCCCGGAACAGCCAAGGGTGGAATCGCGATCCACCCGCGGCTGTTAACATGTTAAATTCTGCTGTCAAATGCTAATAGCGGCATTTAACATGCACGCACAGGAAGCGCGTCATTATCTTCCCCCATCGGCGCCTGTGTCACATGACTGCGGGTCGCCGATGGGTTGGCATGACAACCGGAGTCAGCAGGAGAACCCTGTGGTTGTCATTGCTTGATCACTATCAGTGCTCATAGCAAGTGAGCATATCTGCTACATAGAGCAGCGCTGCAGGCGATCAGACAATTGCAGCTTCTAGTCTCCTATGGAGACTATTGAACCAAGTAAAAATTTCACCGCACTTGGAATTTTTTTCCCGTTTTCTGTTACATGACATGGCGAATCCAATGATATCGATCAAACGTAAGGCTATGTGCACATGTTGCGGATTCTGTGCGGATCTGCAGCGTTTTTTGAGGTGCAGAAATGCTGCAGATCCGCAAATGATTTACAGTACAATGTAAATCAATCAGAAAAAAAAAAGCTGTGCACACTTTGCGGAAAATCCGCTGCGGAAACGCTGTGGTTTAAAAGAAGTAGCATGTCACTTTGTTTTTTGTGAATCTGCAGCGTTGTTGTACCCATTCCATTATAGAAATCTGCAGGGGTAAAAAACGCAGCTAATCCGCAAGAAAACCGCAGCAAAAACGCACAAAAAACGCTGCTGAACCACACAAAAAACGCGACAAATCCGCAGGTGCGTTTTCTGCCAGGAGAGGCAGAATCCGCACCAGAAATTCTTAAGGCTAATCCGCAACGTGTGCACATAGCCTACACTCGTCCTGCAAAAAATAAGCCCTCACATGGCCATATTGACAAAAAAAAAGTTATGGCTCTGGGAAGATGGGGAGCAAGAAATGAAAATGCAAAACCAAAAATACCCATGGTCGTTAAGGGGTTAAGGGTTATATATATATATATATATATATATATATATGTATATATATATATATATATATATATATATTTGTGGCCAAAAGTATTGACACCCCTGCAATTCTGTCAGATAATACTCAGTTTCTTCCTGAAAATGATTGCAAACACAAATTCTTTGTTATTATTATCTTCATTTAATTTGTCTTAAATGAAAAAAACACAAAAGAGAATGAAGCAAAAAGCAAAACATTGATCATTTCACACAAAACTCCAAAAATGGGCCAGACAAAAGTATTCACACCCTCAGCCTAAGGCCGGCTTCACACTCAGCGTATGCAAATACGGTCCGTATATTACGGCCGTAATACGCTGAAAAGTCCCGAAAATAGTGGTCCGTAGCTCCTCCGTAGGCAGGGTGTGTCACCGTTTTTTGCGCATGGCGTCCTCCGTATGTAATCCGTATGGCAGCCGTACTGCGTGTTTTTATCGCAGGCTTGCAAAACCAACATACAAGGATATACAAGGGATCCATGTGTTAAAAAAAAAATAAAAACATATATACTGTCTATATATATATATATATATATATATGTCAGTAGACACATATATATATATATATATATATATATATATATATATATATTATTCCTTCATACAGCGCGAGATAGCAAAAAGCCGGTAATTCAATTACCGGCTTTTGCTTTCTCCTTCCTAAACCCGACATGATATGAGACATGATTACATACAGTAAACCATCTCATATCACCATTTTTTTTTTGCATAATCCACACTACTAATGTCAGTAGAGTGTATCTGCAAAATTTGGCCGTTCTAGCTCTTAAAATAAAGGGTTAAATGGCAGAAAAAGTTGGCGTGGGCTCCCGCGCAATTTTCTCCGCCAGAGTAGTAAAGCCAGTGACTGAGGGCAGATATTAATAGCCTGGAGAGGGTCCATGGTTATTGCCCCCCCCCCCCCCCTGGCTAAAAACACCTGCCCCCAGCCACCCCAGAAAAGGCACATCTGGAAGATGCGCCTATTCTGGCACTTGGCCACTCTCTTCCCATTCCCGTGGGAACTTACCTAGAAAGCCTGGGAGCCTGGGAGCTTTCTAGGTAAGTTCCCACGATCTATGAACAGCCAACAGAGGGCGCCTCACCGCAAATGAAGCTAAACATAGATCATTGACCTATATTTAGCTTCATTCCCCGGGGTTTTGCAGCAAGGAGCAGCCTGCATTAGCGGAACTCCTTGCTGCAAAATGTTTTAACCCCTTCAGAAGGATTTACATCGTTGGACTTTACAGATCTGCGGAAGGTAAGTATATTGTTGGTTTATTATGTTTTTTCTTTTCCAGTGATTGGATTGGGCGTTAAATAAAATATTACAACAACCTTTGTTTTTATTTCATTAAAATAATTTTTAATAATGTGTGTGTGTTTGTTTTTAACCCTTTCATTCAATTGGATTAATAATGGATAGGTGTCATAATTGACGCCTCTCCATTATTAATTAGGCTTAATGTCACCTTACAATAGCAAGGTGGCATTAACCCTTCATTACCCCATATCCCACCGCTACACGGGAATGGGAAGAGAGTGGCCAAGTGCCAGAATAGGCGCATCTTCCAGATGTGCCTTTTCTGGGGTGGCTGGGGGCAGATGTTTTTAGCCAGGGGGGGGGGCCAATAACCGTGGACCCTCTCCAGGCTATTAATATCTGCCCTCAGTCACTGGCTTTACTACTCTGGCGGAGAAAATTGCGCGGGAGCCCACGCCAATTTTTTCCGCCATTTAACCCTTTATTTTAAGAGCTAGAACGGCCAAATTTTGCAGATACACACTACTAACATTAGTAGTGTGGATTATGCAAAAAAAAAGGTGATATGAGATGGTTTACTGTATGTAAACCATGTCTCATATCATGTCGGGTTTTAGGAAGGAGAAAGCAAAAGCCGGTAATTGAATTACCGGCTTTTTGCTATATCGCGGCTGTATGAAATATTAATATATATACACATATGTGTCTCACTGACATATATATATATATATACCTATTCTATGTGTACATATTTATTCTACCTATTCTATTGTAAGCTGTCAGTGTGATTTTACTGTACACCGCACTGAATTACCGGCTTTTCTCTGTAACAGCGCTGCGTATTTCTCGCAAGTCACACTGCTGGTCCGTGTGTAATCCGTATTTTTGGGGCTTCCATAGACTTTCATTGGCGTTTTATTTGCGCAATACGGTGACAAACGCAGCATGCTGCGATTTTCTACGGCCGTAGAAAGCCGTATAATACTGATAAGTAAAATACGGCAGATAGGAGCAGGGGCATAAAGAATAATTGTGCCGTATTTTTTGCGAGTTTTACGGACGTAGTTTCTGCGCTCTTACGTCCGTAAAACTCGCAAGTGTGACGCCGGCCTAATACTTGGTTGCACAACCTTTAGCCAAAATAACTGCGACCAACTGCTTCCGGTAACCATCAATGAGTTTCTTACAATGCTCTGCTGGAATTTTAGACCATTCTTCTTTGGCAAACTGCTCCAGGTCCCTGATATTTGAAGGCTGCCTTCTCTAAACTGACATTTTTAGATCTCTCCACAGGTGTTCTATGGGATTCAGGTCTGGACTCATTGCTGGCCACCTTAGAAGTCTCCAGTGCTTTCTCTCAAACCATTTTCTAGTGCTTTTTGAAGTGTGTCTTGGATCATTGTCCTGCTGGAAGACCCATGACCTCTGAGGGAGACCCAGCTTGCTCACACTGGGCCCTACATTATGCTGCAAAATTTGTTGGTAGTCTTCAGACTTCATAATGCCATGCACACGGTCAAGCAGTCCAGTGCCAGAGGCAGCAAAGCAACCCCAAAACATCAGGGAACCTCCGCCATGTTTGACTGTAGGGACCGTGTTCTTTTCTTTGAATGCCTCTTTTTTTCTCCTGTAAACTCTATGTTGATGCCTTTGCCCAAAAAGCTCTACTTTTGTCTCATCTGACCAGAGAACATTCTTCCAAAATGTTTTAGGCTTTTTCAGGTAAGTTTTGGCAAACTCCAGCCTGGCTTTTTTATGTCTCGGGGTAAGAAGTGGGGTCTTCCTGGGTCTCCTACCATACAGTCCCTTTTCATTCAGACGCCGACGGATAATACGGGTTGACACTGTTGTACCCTCGGACTGCAGGGCAGCTTGAACTTGTTTGGATGTTAGTCGAGGCTCTTTGTGGAAAAAAATGATTTTTTATTTTCACGGCTCTGCATTATAAATTGTAGTGAAACACTTGGGGGTTCAAAGTTCTCACAACACATCTAGATAAGTTCCTTGGGGGGTCTAGTTTCCAATATGGGGTCACTTGTGGGGGGTTTCTACTGTTTAGGTACATTAGGGGCTCTGCAAACGCAATGTGACGCCTGCAGACCTTTTCAGCTAAGTCTGCATTCCAAATGGCGCTCCTTCCCTTCCGAGCCCTCCCATGCGCCCAAACGGTGGTTCCCCCCCACATATGGGGTATCAGCGTACTCGGGACAAATTGGACAACAACTTTTGGGGTCCAATTTCTCCTGTTACCCTTGGGAAAATACAAAACTGAGGGCTAAAAAATAATTTTTGTGGGAATAAAAAATAATTTTTATTTTCACAGCTCAGCATTATAAACTGTAGTGAGACACTTGGGGGTTCAAAGCTCTCACAACACATCTAGATGAGTTCCCTACGGGGTCTACTTTCTAATATGGTGTCACTTGTGGGGGGTTTCAATGTTTAGGCACATCAGTGGTTCTCCAAACGCAACATGGCGTCCCATCTCAATTCCAGTCAATTTTGCACTGAAAAGTCAAACGGCGCTCCTTCCCTTCCGAGCTCTGCCATGCGCCCAAACAGTGGTTTACCCCCACATATGGGGTATCAGCGTACTCAGGACAAATTGAACAACAACTTTTGGGGTCTATTTTCTCCTGTTACCCTTGGTAAAATAAAACAAATTTGAGCTGAAGTAAATTTTTTGTGAAAAAAAGTTAAATGTTCATTTTTATTTAAACATTCCAAGTATTTTGTGCGACATATCTCTGTGATTTAATTGCATAAAAATTCAAAGTTGGAAAATTGCAAAAGTTTCAAAATTTTCGCCAAATTTCCATTTTTTTTTCACAAATAAACACAGGTAATATGAAAGAAATTTTACCACTATCATGAAGTACAATATGTCACGAGAAAACAATGTCAGAATCACCGGAATCCGTTGAAGCGTTCCAGAGTTATAGCCTCATAGAGGGACAGTGGTCAGAATTGTAAAAATTGGCCCGGTCATTAACGTGCAAACCACCTTCGGGGGTAAATGGGTTAAAGTGCATATATACTCAAACAAAGTATTACATATTTTCAGTCAAAAGGAATAATCCACTATTTACAAAATACTATCTATGTTATTGGTGTGGATCAGAAAATATCCACAACTCCCAAGCACATGCTAAGGGCACGGTTATGCCAACAATAGAAAATATATCGTCCCCACAGCTGTGATGTTCCTTCACATACCCACATACACGCAAATGACAATTCACCTATCAATCCACATATTACCTAGGAAGAAGCAACCGCGGAAACGCGCCTGTCACTTGACAGTGTATTGTTTGGTGGACACCTTCCTAGGTAATATGTGGATTGATAGGTGAATTGTCATTTGTGTGTATGTGGGTACAGTACAGACCAAACGTTTGGACACACCTTCTCATTTAAAGATTTTTCTGTATTTTCATGACTATGAAAATTGTAAATTCATTCAGGGCTCCTTTTGCATCAATTACTGCATCTATGCGGCGTGGCATGGAGGCGATCAGCCTGTGGCACTGCTGAGGGGTTATGGAAGCCCAGGTTGCTTTGATTGCAGCCTTCAGCTCGTCTGCATTGTTGGGTCTGGTGTCTCATCTTCCTCTTGACAACACTCAAGTCCTGCTGGAGAATGACATTTCCATCTCCATAAAGCTTGTCAGCAGAGGGAAGCATGAAGTGCCCTAAAATGTCCTGGTAGACGGCTGCGCTGACTTTGGTCTTGATAAAACACAGTGGACCTACACCAGCAGATGACACGGCTCCCCAAACCATCACTGATTGTGGAGACTTCACACTAGACCTCCAGCAGCTTGGATTGTGGCCTCTCCACTCTTCCTCCAGACTCTGGGACCTTGATTTCCAAATAAAATGCAAAATTTGCTTTCATCTGAACACAACACCTTGGACCACTGACCACAGTCCGGTTCTTTTTCTCCTTGGCCCAGGTAAGACGCTTCTGGCATTGTCTATTGGTCATGAGTGGCCGGACACAAGGAATGTGACACTTGTAGCCCGTGTCCTGGATATGTCTGTGTGTGGTGGCTCTTGAAGCAATGACTCCAGCAGAAGTCCACTCATTGTGAATCTCCCACATTTTTGAATGGCCTTTTCTTAACAATCCTTTCAAGGCTGCGGTTATCCCGGTTGCTTGTGCACCTTTTCCTACCACACTTTTTCCTCCCACTCAACTTTCCATTTCCATCTCTACATCAACACTTCAGGCTCTACGGAAACCTTCAAAAGGTACCTGAAAAAAACCCACCTCTTATGACAAGCCTACAACCTGAAGTGATCCTCAGTCTACTGAACCTCCGCATGACCAGCTCTACCCTCTTCTAGTGTATCCTCACCCATCCCCTGTAGACTGTGAGCCCTCGCGGGCAGGGTCCTCTCTTCTCCTGTACTTGTGTGTGCCTTGTTTTACTCATGTTTATTGTACTTGTCTAAATTTGCCCCGTTCAAATGTAAAGTGCCATGGAATAAATGGCGCTATAAAAACGTATAATAATAATAATATGCTTGGATACAGCCAGCTTCTTTAGAAATTACCTTTTGTGGCTTCCCCTCCTTGTGGAGTGTGTCAGTGACTCCTTCTGGACATCTGTCAAGTCAGCAGTCTTCCCCATGATTGTGGAGCTACTGAACCAGACTAAGGGACCTTTATAAACACTTAGGAGCCTTTGCAGGTGTTATTTGTTAATTTTTCTAATTTACTGGGATAATGACTTTTGGGTTTTCATTGGCTGTAAGCCATAATCATCAACATTAACAGAAATAGTCACGTGAAATAGATCACTCTGTGTGTAATGACTCTATACAATATATGAGATTCACTTTTTGTATTGAAGAACTGAAATAAATTACGTTTTTGATGATATTCTAATTTTGTGAGAAGCACCTGTATTTTTATATTGCATTATGCCTATCAGCGTGATGCCGGCGGGCGGTGTGACCAGCGGTCTGCTGACAGGTGTCTGGCCGGCGTAGTAAGATAACAGACATGGGGACTATAGGACAACCCTTCTCAGATTCCTTTGCTGCACATTTTCACCCCTCTGATCATGTCAATGATGAGGCGACAGAAGGAGCCTTCTCCCTCTGTCTCGCTTGTTGGATCCTCGTTATTGATCACCATGATCGCAGATTCCGGCGATGATCTCTGTTTTTGCTGGATTTTTCAGCTAACACCCCCTTTAGAGCGTCAGAATGTAACTTTATTGATTGAGTTTCATGATCCGCAATCCACATGTTACGTGCTTTAATGGAAGTTGTTAAAGGGCGCGATGTGATCTTCGGAGACATCTCGACGATGTGGCGGGTGATCACGTTGGGTTGGACATGACAGATGTTCTCGAATTGCTCTCGATTTCCTCATCTCCATCTACAAGTAACAGACATTTCTCGTGCATTACTATGTGGAAGTCTGAGTTGGCTCCCAGGCACAAGATCCATGAATCACAAGGGCAGGACACTGCCGAGATGCTTTGTCTTTTTTTCCCCTTTTTCTTCCCTTCTTTAACCAAAGCATATGGAAGGTCTAGCATGACTCAAGAATGCAAACAATTTTCTTCAAACAAGGCAGTGACTCAAGTGCACTGCGCCTAGCGGAAACCGGGGTAGAAGGAGCTGCAACTCTGTGTAATGCGCTGCTCTTGGCACAGGACCCTTCACATTTCATTCTTAGACTTGGCTCCAGTTTTAAATCACTGGAAGAATGCAAACAATTTTCTTCAAACAAGGCAGTGACTCAAGTGCCCCCTCCCCGCCGAGGCCCCTGCACCCGCAGACACCTCGCCCCCACTGAGATCACTGTCACACACTGACCATATTAATAATTCTTATCCTAAGGAGAACGCATCGCCGATGTTATATACAGTGTGACATCTGCCGTTCTGGAATCTTTTTACTTCCATATTCTAGTTTTTTCATTCTTTTTTTTTTCCTGTACATTAATATGAGGGGAGGAAAACTTGTCTGAACTTCTGTGTACAGCACTTAAAGATATGCTCTACAGCAGCCACATGAACAATAGTCTGTGGATGTTCGTGTTGTGGGCATGCTCTGTGACCTCCGCAGAAAGCCCTGTGCAGGGAGGGGAGGAGATGAGCTGTGACATCTATCACTTCTATAGGAGCGTGTTGTGGGCATGCTCTGTGACCTCTGCAGAAACCACTGTGCAGGAAGGGGAGGAGATGAGCTGTGACATCCTCTATCACTTCTATAGGAGCGTGTTGTGGGCATGCTCTGTGACCTCTGCAGAAAGCACTGTGCAGGAAGTGGAGGAGATGAGCTGTGACATCCTCTATCACTTCTATAGGAGCGTGTTGTGGGCATGCTCTGTGACCTCTGCAGAAAGCCCTGTGCAGGGAGGGGAGGAGATGAGCTGTGACATCTATCACTTCTATAGGAGCGTGTTGTGGGCATGCTCTGTGACCTCTGCAGAAAGCACTGTGCAGGGAGGGGAGGAGATGAGCTGTGACATCCTCTATCACTTCTATAGGAGCGTGTTGTGGGCATGCTCTGTGACCTCTGCAGAAAGCACTGTGCAGGAAGTGGAGGAGATGAGCTGTGACATCCTCTATCACTTCTATAGGAGCGTGTTGTGGGCATGCTCTGTGACCTCTGCAGAAAGCCCTGTGCAGGGAGGGGAGGAGATGAGCTGTGACATCTATCACTTCTATAGGAGCGTGTTGTGGGCATGCTCTGTGACCTCTGCAGAAAGCACTGTGCAGGGAGGGGAGGAGATGAGCTGTGACATCCTCTGTCACTTCTATAGGAGCGTGTTGTGGGCATGCTCTGTGACCTCTGCAGAAAGCACTGTGCAGGGAGTGGAGGAGATGAGCTGTGACATCCTCTATCACTTCTATAGGAGCGTGTTGTGGGCATGCTCTGTGACCTCTGCAGAAAGCACTGTGCAGGGAGGGGAGGAGATGAGCTGTGACATCCTCTGTCACTTCTATAGGAGCGTGTTGTGGGCATGCTCTGTGACCTCTGCAGAAAGCACTGTGCAGGAAGTGGAGGAGATGAGCTGTGGCATCTTCTATCACTTCTATAGGAGCGTGTTGTGGGCATGCTCTGTGACCTCCGCAGAAAGCCCTGTGCAGGGAGGGGAGGAGATGAGCTGTGACATCTATCACTTCTATAGGAGCGTGTTGTGGGCATGCTCTGTGACCTCTGCAGAAACCACTGTGCAGGAAGGGGAGGAGATGAGCTGTGACATCCTCTATCACTTCTATAGGAGCGTGTTGTGGGCATGCTCTGTGACCTCTGCAGAAAGCACTGTGCAGGGAGGGGAGGAGATGAGCTGTGACATCCTCTGTCACTTCTATAGGAGCGTGTTGTGGGCATGCTCTGTGACCTCTGCAGAAACCACTGTGCAGGAAGGGGAGGAGATGAGCTGTGACATCCTCTATCACTTCTATAGGAGCGTGTAGTGGGCATGCTCTGTGACCTCTGCAGAAAGCACTGTGCAGGGAGGGGAGGAGATGAGCTGTGACATCCTCTGTCACTTCTATAGGAGCGTGTAGTGGGCATGCTCTGTGACCTCTGCAGAAAGCCCTGTGCAGGGAGGGGAGGAGATGAGCTGTGACATCTATCACTTCTATAGGAGCGTGTTGTGGGCATGCTCTGTGACCTCTGCAGAAACCACTGTGCAGGAAGGGGAGGAGATGAGCTGTGACATCCTCTATCACTTCTATAGGAGCGTGTTGTGGGCATGCTCTGTGACCTCTGCAGAAAGCACTGTGCAGGGAGGGGAGGAGATGAGCTGTGACATCCTCTGTCACTTCTATAGGAGCGTGTTGTGGGCATGCTCTGTGACCTCTGCAGAAAGCACTGTGCAGGGAGTGGAGGAGATGAGCTGTGACATCCTCTATCACTTCTATAGGAGCGTGTTGTGGGCATGCTCTGTGACCTCTGCAGAAACCACTGTGCAGGAAGGGGAGGAGATGAGCTGTGACATCCTCTATCACTTCTATAGGAGCGTGTAGTGGGCATGCTCTGTGACCTCTGCAGAAAGCACTGTGCAGGAAGTAGAGGAGATGAGCTGTGACATCCTCTATCACTTCTATAGGAGCGTGTTGTGGGCATGCTCTGTGACCTCTGCAGAAAGCACTGTGCAGGGAGGGGAGGAGCTGAGCTGTGACATCTATCACTTCTATAGGAGCGTGTTGTGGGCATGCTCTGTGACCTCTGCAGAAACCACTGTGCAGGAAGGGGAGGAGATGAGCTGTGACATCCTCTATCACTTCTATAGGAGCGTGTTGTGGGCATGCTCTGTGACCTCTGCAGAAAGCACTGTGCAGGGAGTGGAGGAGATGAGCTGTGACATCCTCTATCACTTCTATAGGAGCGTGTTGTGGGCATGCTCTGTGACCTCTGCAGAAAGCACTGTGCAGGGAGTGGAGGAGATGAGCTGTGACATCCTCTATCACTTCTATAGGAGCGTGTTGTGGGCATGCTCTGTGACCTCTGCAGAAAGCACTGTGCAGGAAGTGGAGGAGATGAGCTGTGACATCCTCAATCACTTCTATAGGAGCGTGTTGTGGGCATGCTCTGTGACCTCTGCAGAAAGCACTGTGCAGGGAGGGGAGGAGATGAGCTGTGACATCTATCACTTCTATAGGAGCGTGTTGTGGGCATGCTCTGTGACCTCTGCAGAAACCACTGTGCAGGAAGGGGAGGAGATGAGCTGTGACATCCTCTATCACTTCTATAGGAGCGTGTTGTGGGCATGCTCTGTGACCTCTGCAGAAAGCACTGTGCAGGGAGTGGAGGAGATGAGCTGTGACATCCTCTATCACTTCTATAGGAGCGTGTTGTGGGCATGCTCTGTGACCTCTGCAGAAAGCACTGTGCAGGGAGGGGAGGAGATGAGCTGTGACATCCTCTATCACTTCTATAGGAGTGTGTTGTGGGCATGCTCTGTGACCTCTGCAGAAACCACTGTGCAGGAAGGGGAGGAGATGAGCTGTGACATCCTCTATCACTTCTATAGGAGCGTGTTGTGGGCATGCTCTGTGACCTCTGCAGAAACCACTGTGCAGGAAGTGGAGGAGATGAGCTGTGGCATCTTCTATCACTTCTATAGGAGCGTGTTGTGGGCATGCTCTGTGACCTCTGCAGAAAGCACTGTGCAGGGAGGGGAGGAGATGAGCTGTGACATCTATCACTTCTATAGGAGCGTGTTGTGGGCATGCTCTGTGACCTCTGCAGAAACCACTGTGCAGGAAGGGGAGGGGATGAGCTGTGACATCCTCTATCACTTCTATAGGAGCGTGTTGTGGGCATGCTCTGTGACCTCTGCAGAAAGCACTGTGCAGGGAGTGGAGGAGATGAGCTGTGACATCCTCTATCACTTCTATAGGAGCGTGTTGTGGGCATGCTCTGTGACCTCTGCAGAAAGCACTGTGCAGGAAGGGGAGGAGATGAGCTGTGACATCTTCTATCACTTCTATAGGAGCGTGTTCTGGGCATGCTCTGTGACCTCTGCAGAAAGCACTGTGCAGGGAGGGGAGGAGATGCGCTGTGATATCATCTACAGGGGGGAAATAAGTATTTGATCCCTTGCTGATTTTGTAAGCTTGCCAACTGTCAAAGACATGAACAGTCTATAATTTTAAGGGTAGGTTAATTTTAACATTGGGAGATAGAATATCAAAAATGAAATACAGAAAATCACAATGTATAAATTATATAAATGTATTTGCATTTTGCAGTGAGAAATAAGTATTTGATCCCCTACCAACCATTAAGAGTTCTGGCTCCTATAGACCAATTAGACACTCCTAATCAACTCGTTACCTGCATTAAAGACAGCTGTCTTAGATTCTTTTTTTTATTATTCATTTATATAGCACCATTGATTCCATGGTCTGTACATGAGAAGGGGTTACATACAAATTACAGATATCACTGCGCAAACTAACAATGACAGACTGATACAGAGGGGTGAGGACCCTGCCCTTGCGGGCTTACATTCTACAGGATTATTGGGATGGAGACAGTAGGTTGAGGGTTGCAGGAGCTCCGGTGTTGGTGAGGCGGTAGCTCCGGTGTTGGTGAGGCGGTAGCTCCGGTGTTGGTGAGGCGGTAGCTCCAGTGTTGGTGAGGCGGTAGCTCCGGTGTTGGTGAGGCGGTAGCTCCGGTGTTGGTGAGGCGGTAGCTCTGGTGTTGGTGAGGCGGTAGCTCCGGTGTTGGTGAGGCGGTAGCTCCGGTGTTGGTGAGGCGGTAGCTCCGGTGTTGGTGAGGCGGTAGCTCCGGTGTTGGTGAGGCGGTAGCTCCGGTGTTGGTGAGGCGGTAGCTCCGGTGTTGGTGAGGCGGTAGCTCCGGTGTTGGTGAGGCGGTAGCTCCGGTGTTGGTGAGGCGGTAGCTCCGGTGTTGGTGAGGCGGTAGCTCCGGTGTTGGTGAGGCGGTAGCTCCGGTGTTGGTGAGGCGGTAGCTCCGGTAGTGGTGAGGAGGCAGCGGGGTCAGTGCAGGCTGTAGGCTTTCCTGAAGAGATGGGCTTTCAGGTTCTGTCTGAAGGATCCGAATGTGGTTGATAGTCGGACTTGTTGGGACAAAGAATTCCAGAGGATGGGGGATATTCGGGAGAAGGCTTGGAGGCGGTTGGGTGAGGAGCAAATAAGTGTGGAGGAGAGAAGGAGGTCTTGGGAGGACCGGAGATCACGTGAGGGAAGATATCGGGAGATTAGTTCAGAGATATATGGAGGAGACAGGTTGTGGATGGCTTTGTAGGTCAGTATTAGTAATTTGAACTGGATACGCTAAGGGAATGGGAGCCAGTGAAGAGATTTGCAGAGGGGGGAAGCGGAGGAGTAGCGAGGAGAGAGATGAAATAGTTGGGCAGCAGAGTTAAGGATGGACTGGGGCATTGCAAGGATGTTAGCAGGGAGGCCACAGAAAAGGATGTTGCAGTAGTCGAGGCGGGAGATGATGAGGGCATGCACAAGCATTTTAGTAGATTGACGGTTGAGGAAAGGACTGATTCTGGAGATATTTTTGAGCTGGAGGCGACAGGAGGTGGAAAGAACTTGGATGTGCGGTTTGAAGGACAGGGCAGAGTCAAGGGTTACTTTGAGGCAGCAGACTTCCGGTACGGGGGAAAGCGTGATGTCATTAATTGAGATAGATAGGTCAGGTAAGGAAGATCTATGAGATGGAGAAAAGATGATGAGTTCAGATTTGTCCACATTGAGTTTGAGGAAGTGAGAGGAGAAGAAGGAGGATATGGCTGATAGACACTCCGGGATTCTGGACAGCAGAGCGGTGACATCTGGGCCAGAGAGATAGATCTGAGTGTCATCAGCATAAAGGTGGTACTGGAATCCATGAGACTTTATGAGTTGTCCCAGGCCAAGTGTATAGATTGAGTAGAGTAGGGGTCCTAGAACAGAGCCTTGGGGGACTCTAACAGAGAGAGGGTGGGATGAGGAGGCAGTGTGGGGGTGGGAGACGCTGAATGTGCGGTTGGTGAGGTATGAGGAGATCCAGGATAGGGCGAGGTCTTTGATGCCAAAGGAGGAGAGGATCTGTAGTAGGATGCAGTGGTCAACTGTGTCAAAGCAGAGGACAGGTGGAAATGCAAAAACTGAAAAGTGGGGTGTGCAATATTATTCGGCCCATTTAACTTAATACTTTGTTGCGCCACCTTTTGCTGCGATTACAAGTCTCTTGGGGTTTGTCTCTATCAGTTTTGTACATGGAGAGACTGAAATTCTCGCCCGTTCTTCCCTGGCAAACAGCTCGAGCTCAGTGAGGTTTGATGGAGATTGTTTGTGCACAGCAGTTTTCAGCTCTTTCCACAGATTCTCGATTGGATTGAGGTCTGGACTGTGACTTGGCCATTCTAACACCTGGATACGTTTATTTGTGAACTGTTCCATTGTAGATTTTGCTTTATGTTTGGGACCATTGTCTTGTTGGAAGACAAATCTCCATCCCAGTCTCAGGTCTTTTTCAGACTCCAACAGGTTTTGTTCAAGAATGGTCCTGTATTTGGCTCCATCTTCCCATCAATTTTTACCATCTTCCCTGTCCTGTTGTGGATTCTGTTTTTGGGCTCCCTCTGGTGGTTACTGATGGTACTGGGTGACTTGTGTTTTCTGCGGTCTCTGGTGTCCACCTGTTCTATCAGGATATGGGAGTTTCCTATTTAACCTGGCTTTCTTGTCATTTCCTCGCCGGCTATGAATGTAATCTGTGTGTCTTGTTACCTCTGCTTCCCGCTTCTGTAAATCTTCAGGACAAGCTAAGTTTTTGATTTTCCTGTTCCACGTTTTGCATAATTTTTGTCTTAGTCCAGCTTGCAGATATGTGATTCCTTTTTGCTGGTTGCTCTAGTGGGCTGATATTACTCCTCATGTTCCATGAGTTGGCACATGAGTTCAAGTAATTTCATGATGGTTTTTTGTAGGGTTTTTCGCTGACCGCGCAGTTCACTTTTGTATCCTCTGCTATCTAGCTTTAGCGGGCCTCATTTTGCTGAATCTGTTTTCATAACTACGTATGTGCTTTCCTCTCATTTCACCGTCATTACATGTGGGGGGCTGCTATTTCTGTGGGGTGTTCTCTGGAGGCAAGAGAGGTCTGTGTTTCTTCTAATAGGGGAAGTTAGTCCTTCGGCTGGAGCGAGACGTCTAGGATCATCGTAGGCACGTTCCCCGGCTACAGCTAGTTGTGTGTTTAGGTTCAGGATCGCGGTCAGCTCAGTTTCCATCACCCTAGAGCTTGTTTTGTTTTTTTGTGCTTGTCCTTTTGTGATCCCCTGCCATTGGGATCATGACACTGTCCCTGCTGAAGAAAAGCAGGCCCAAACCATGATGCTGCCACCACCATGTTTGACAGTGGGGATGGTGTGTTCAGGGTGATGAGCTGTGTTGCCTTTACGCCAAACATATCATTTGGCATTGTTGCCAAAAAGTTAAATTTTGGTTTCATCTGACCAGAGCACCTTCTTCTACATGTTCGGTGTCTGCCAGGTGGCTTTTTGCAAACTTTAAACAACACTTTTCATGGCTATCTTTGAGAAATGGCTTTCTTCTTGCCACTTTTCCATAAAGTCCAGATTTGTGCAGTGTACGACTGATTGTTGTCCTATGGACAGACTGTCCCACCTCAGCTGTAGATCTCTGCAGTTCATCCAGAGGGATCATGGGCCCCTTGGCTGCATCTCTGATCAGTCTTCTCCTTGTTTGAGATGAAAGTTTAGAGGGACGGCCGGGTCTTGGTAGATTTGCAGTGGTATAATACTCCTTCCATTTCAATATTATCGCTTGCACAGTGCTCCTTGGGATGTTTAAAGTTTTGGAAATCATTTTGTATCCAAATCCGGCTTTAAACTTCTCCACAACAGTATCACGGACCTGCCTGTTGTGTTCCTTGGTCTTCATGATGCTCTCTGTGCTTCACACAGAACCCGGAGACTATCACAGAGCAGGTGCATTTATACGGAGACTTGATTACACACAGGTGGATTATATTTATCATCATTAGGCATTTAGGACAACATTGGATCATTCAGAGATCCACAATGAACTTCTGCACTGAAAGTAAAGGGGCCGAATAATATTGCACGCCCCACTTTTCAGTTTTTGAATTTCCACAAAAATTTAAAATAACCAATAAATTTCATTCAACTTGACAATTGTGTTCCACTTGTTGTTGATTCTTCACCAAAAATTTACATTTGGTATCTTTATGTTTGAAGCATGATATGTGGGAAAAGGTTGAAAAGTTCCAGGGGGCCGAATACTTTCGCAAGGCACTGTATATATATTTATAGTTGTTTGCTAGGGCTCCGTCCCTTCAAGTGATCACAATTCAAAAGTAAAAAAGATCAACAGGAATCTGACAATTGTTGGAATGAGATTATTTCTTGATTGCAACTTATGATTCATTTCTAAGTTTCGTGTTCCCTTAACAATCTCCATTCCTTCCTGGCAGAGTTACAGAGCCATGATTAGCTCTATTACTCCCTTTTTGGGGGGGCCTTGCAGCACATGTGGGAAATGGCTAAGAGTGTAATTCCCCTTTAAAACATTTGCAAACCTCCTAAAATTTATCAATCCATTGTGGATGATTCAGTGTAAGAAATAGTTACATGTCAAGTTAACATCATCTCATTAGACATCTTCAAATAAGGGAACAGTGACTGTAGGAGCGTGCCGCTCGCCGAACATTCATGTAAATTTACCGAGCTTCATTCTGACAAGTCTATTGTTACTTATAAATAGCAAAAATTCCGACGCGTTTCGCTGATTGCTCATTCCCAAAATAACTCTACAGTTCTTGTGCCCCTTCGTACGAAATAATTGCCTACGATACATAACGCACAACGTTTGCATGAAAATCTTCCCCCCGCCTCAAGAGAAGTCGCCTCTAAATGTCATATTCCTAAGAGGAGGGGGAGGGGAGGGGATACATAATGATATTTTCGCTCAAAGAGCAGATGCTGACACTGGCATTTACGATGTGAATGTATAAATAGAATATACTATGAGGATATTCATCATTTTATTGGGTGTCCATCAGCTCACAATCTCGTCAGGTCGCCACAGAGTTTGTATCGCGGACAATTATTAGCACCGCAATCTCCGTGTAGAGAGTTGGATTGAACCTGATATAGAAGCAATGAGTAAGGGGTCTTAATTACAATCATTAACCAACCTCCTAATTGTGTTTTTCGACATGCTGTGATGCCTTGAAATAACGGCGTGGTGCAGAGCTACCCTAGTACCAAGTCCTGCTGATGTTCAACCCTCCCCATTGCCGCTAGTACATCATGGTATTGGCATTCCTCCACCTGCAGGGGGCCCCAGAACCCCAGGGTGTCGTACACTGGAGTCAACCAGACAAGGAAAACATCCAATCAAATTGCTTGGTTTAGGACAGCTAAATTCCAATTATAGAAAAGGATCACAGGACATGGAGAACTAACGCATTTCGATCCAAACTCAACATTTTTTAAATAACCTGAGATTTTTGTAGTTAATACTTGTTACGCACATGCCACGGTCAGTTTGATTTTCATGTGCTCCATGTCGGGCTTTGAAAGTAGCCTTGTGTGATCCATGTGTTGTGTTTCCTGGGCCTTTACAAGGCCTCCCAGGACACACACCTGTGTTTGGTAATGCTCCAAGACTTGTAGTAACTCTCTTATTTCCAGTCCACGTTCATCAGGACGTCTCCTGCTTGTATGCAGTTTCCAGTCCCTGACTTACTTGTCGGCGGCTTCCAGTAACATGTTACCTCCCTGCCTGCAGATTCCAGTAAGGCTACCTCGTTGTTCCAGTAACCTTGCTACCTGTCTGTGGGTTATCGACCTACTTCCTCCTGGTTTCCAGTACCATTTCTTACCTGCCTGCAGTTTCGAGAATTGCTATCTACTTGCCTACGGTTTCCAGGACATCTTCCTGGCTGTCTGCGTCTTCTAAGATATTCACAATGTCTAGTTTCTCCGGAGTCCTGTCTGATACCTGTCCATGGAGTTTTTGGACCTCTTCTACGTATCCGCCTGCGGTTTTCAGGACGTCTTCCTGGCTGTGTGCAGCTTCCATGGTAATAGACTTTCTTGTTAATCCGGAGTTCTGCCTGCTACCAGACAGCGTCTCCATGTTTGCCAACGTATTTCTGTAACTCTGCTATCTGCCCGATGTCTTCAGTAGCTCTGCAATCTGTCTGTCATTTCCAGGAATTCTACTTTGCACCCTTCATGTCCATGCTTCGTGTGCCCCATTTGGCGGCTACACTAACGCCTGTGTGCCCACCCTAACCTTGGGCGTAGTCCATCCACCCCACCGAGTGAACCCGTATATGTATTAATACCTTATAGTGGTTGTCCACTATTTGTTCGAAATGTTTGGCCTCCATAAAATAATAAAGCCCATGCTCACCTCCCGTGCCGGCACCGTTCCCGCAGTGTCGGCACTTGCTCTCACCGGGGCAGTGTTGTGATACGTGATGTTGACACCGAATCTGCACTGGCGTCACTGTCCCCACTTATGGACACATCAAACATAAAGACGAAGTCCGGACTGCGCTGATCTCTCATGCACAAAACTTCCAAAGGTGAGGACAGTGATGCATGAGAGCGAGTGCCGACACCGTGGGAGCGGCGCCGGTACAGGAGGTGAGTATGGGCTTTATTATGTTACTAGATTGTGGCCCGATTCTAACGCATCGGGTATTCTAGAATATGCATGTCCCCTTAGTATATGGACAATGATGATTCCAGAATTCGTGGCAGACTGTGCCCGTCGCTGATTGGTCGAGGCAACCTTTATGACATCATCGTCGCCATGGCAACTATTATGACATCTACGTCGACACTGTGCCCGTCGCTGATTGGTCGAGGCGAATTCGCGGCAGACTGTGCCCGTCGCTGATTGGTCGAGGCAACCTTTATGACATCATCGTCGCCATGCTGTGCCCGTCGCTGATTGGTCGAGGCCTGGTGACGCAGGGTTTCCAGGACAGACAGACAGAGAGAAAAACCCTTAGACAATTATATATATATAGACTAGATTATGGCCCGATTCTAACGCATCGGGTATTCTAGAATATGCATGTCCCCGTAGTATATGGACAATGATGATTCCAGAATTCACGGCAGACTGTGCCCGTCGCTGATTGGTCGAGGCAACCTTTATGACATCATCATCGCCATGCTGTGCCCGTCGCTGATTGGTCGAGGCCTGACGGCCTCAACCAATCAGAGACGCGGGATTTCCAGGACAGACAGACGGACAAACACTTAGACAATTATATATATAGATTGGGGCCATAAGCAGAAGTTGTCCAAGTAGTGCGCAACTTCTTTAAGGTCTACAGCAGGTAATTTCTATCTTTTCAGAAGTATTTATAATGTTCCTTTGGGGGAAATATAATATATTTGAGTTCCCTCAATAGCAGGGGTGTCAAACTGCATTTCTCAAGGGCTGCAAACAGGTCATGTTTTCAGGATTTCCTTGTACTGCACAGGTGATAATTTAATCACCAACTCATTATTTGTGTAGGTGATTAAATTATCACCTGTGCAGTACAAGGAAATCCTGAAAACATGACCTGTTTGCAGCCCTCGAGGAATGCACTTTGACAGTTTGACACCCCTGCTCAATAGCTCAATAGTTAGGCACTGATTTGTAGCCCTATGATCTGATCCCAAAACTGGTAAAAATGAATTAAAATGAGAATTCTACTTTATCCTGGGTGAAAGGGGCAGAATGTACAACATTAGGGATTCAGATTTTGGCTTGGCACCATGTTGAACAACTGATCCCTAATAGGGTGGTCGTTTCCAATGTTGCGCTCTTCACAAGAGAAGTAATTCGGCAGATTGTCATATACCTGCCTAACAGCATATGACAGCTGTGAAGGGTTAATCCATTGCCACACAATCACTCACCATGGTGCGGAACATCCAAAACCACAAAAAAATTCTTGATCATTTTGGCTAATTCCAAAGGTCTATTGCATTCTCCAAAAATGTCCAATATTGGGACCATCGTCTACCACAATGTAACCCATTTGTTCATCCACTCGGTAACGCACAGAAACCATTATTTGCGATGTACATGATGCTTTGATGGTGACAGCCATGCTTGTAAAACAAAGGCAAGGATAATTTGCAGGAGATCGATAAATTCTCCAACGTTACGTTTCATTTCACAGGACGGTCACACGATTCATGCCGTAACTCCACATCTCTGGATGTAATAGGAAACAAAGTGATGGCCTGGGAATGTTACTGGAGAGCATTTGTACAGCCACCCTATCAATTTTATACGGGGCAAAGAATAAAGAATAAGGTCAGAAACGCGTTGTAACACTTTGTCCTGCACATATGGGGCCAGTAATTGTCAATGACCCCGTAACCACGTCCTGTCGGGAGCAAATACAGGATTTTTAAAGAGACATTTCCAAGTCCTTTGGTGCTCAATGTAGAGGCATTAAAATGCTCTTCACCCATTAATATGTTCAGGATTTACAGATGGCGGGTAAACTTGGTTAATACCTAATCTTCCTGGTAGCTTTGGATGCTGCAATGGTTAATAGGGTCTAGTGCAGCACAATTGGCCTATAATATATTTTATTATATATAACGAGGTCCACAATTGTTTATAGGAGTCAGATCTTTGATTTACTGATACATAGCTCATAATGTAGCTTCAGAGAGAATGCCCACTGAGCCCCGAACCCGCAGCTGCAGAAGAAGAAATGCATAGGGTTAATAACCCAAATTATGAACGGGTGATCCATGTGGTTTAGGAAAAAGCACAGGTTAAAAAAAAACAAACCTATAATTCAGTTTTGTTTCCCATAATTGGATAACGATCTGATCTCTTTTTATTGATTCATAACTCCAAACCTATTACGTCTCCGCACACAGCCTTATGCTCTGTTCTCACTGGTATCAGGGTCTCCATTTATAGCAAAAGCTTGAGTATCGAAAGTCTCCAGTCACATTGATATATTGTAAAAGATATTTACTTCATGGCAAAGGTACTTTATTACTAGTTTTCTATCTACTGCAAGGTGGCATCTGGATAGGTCCTGGACAGAAGATATGTGTCACCGAGGTGGTGAGCCTCGGTGATGTGAAGTCCGGAAAAGCAGGCTTTAGCACCATTAGTTCTTAGGGATTTTTTTTTTTAATAGGCCTGGATTTTGGGTCCAGGTTTTAGAAACAGCCAGAATAGCTGGATGGGACTGGCCGTTCCCATATTTCCAGGATTTGAACAGTTTATTTAAGGCAGCTGAACTGCGACAGTTGTGTTTGGGAGTGAAGGTGGAAAGACCTAGAGTTTGACTAGGACTGACCCTAATTGTAAAATGGGTGAGCCCGCATTGTTGAACATTGTACTGCCATATGGACACTTATCTTTCTTTGCTAACTTTGATGCCAAATAAGAAGGTGCTCTATGTTCGTTTGCTGTAATAAACCTTCCAGTTTGCCATAAAGACTTTGTGCCTTCCAGAAAGCGACGATTCCTATAGTATATGCAATATATGTGTATTAAGACGATACACAAGTCTAAGTGGATCCTTATTTTTGGCTCCAGTTGGGATAATAATTGCTTTGGTTTGAAGTTTTTCATTAATGTAATCAGCAGGAGGATAATGTACTTGTCCTACAGAGTGTTACATAGTAACTGACAGCCGCACTTGAATACGGTGATCCCCGGAGGGTTTTTATCATGTGACAGAACACATTTTCCATTTCCCTTCAATTACTTGCCATTTATTCTATTAAAAAACGTCACCTCCTGCTCAGGTTCAGAAGGATTTGGTTTTAGCATCAGGGAGGATATTGCTTTAAGGTGCCGTCTTAAGACACAGGCTTCAATCACTTTAATGTATCTGAGGTTTTCAATGTTCCATGTTCTGGAGAGGAGCTAGGACAATCCAGCGCTGCTGTGACCTAGAAAACCACAAATAATCAATAATAACACAAAAAATCCAAGGTCCGGCACAAAGCAAATCTTACTAACAATAGACAATACTATCATATGTGACAGAATGATAAAGTTTTGGATAAAAGATGAAAGTGTAAAATAAAACAACTCCAAATGGGTAATCTTGTAGTCACGCCGTGAAGCTCAAGAACAATATCGTTTCTTAGAGGACGCTAATAAGATATTTATACTTTTTTGATCAATGCGTCTAAAAGCAACAAATGAAGCAACTCTGTGTATAATGTCTATTGTTTTAGGGGGTTCGACAGTCAGATAAAGCTGTGCTGTCAGACTGTGGGCACTTACAAAGCCATCACAGCCATGCCAAATATTGGCCGCAGAAGCACATGACCCGGCCTGTATAAAGGCCAGATCATGGGTGCCGCCGCCATTCTGTTCTTATTAGTGTAGGGATAGGATGCATCAGGAGTGAGGGACAGATTCTAACTGCACACTCTGCAAAAAATGCTGTGTGTACTCTGCAACCCATATCTGTGCCACTACTGTGCTAAAAGTCGCTGTGTGTGCTCTGCACCACCCGACCTGTGGGAGTACTGTTCCTTTAACCCGCTGTGTGTACTCTGCACCACCCGACCTGTGGGAGTACTGTTCCTTTAACCCGCTGTGTGTACTCTGCACCACCCGACCTGTGGGAGTACTGTTCCTTTAACCCGCTGTGTGTACTCTGCACCACCCGACCTGTGGGAGTACTGTTCCTTTAAGCCACTGTGTATAATCCGCACCCCCCACCTGTGGGAGAACTATTTCTCTGAGCCACTGTGTGGACTCTGCACCCATCACCTGTGGGAGTACTGTGCTAAAAGCTGCTGTGTGTATTCTGCACCCCCCACCTGTGGGAGTTACTGTTCCTTTAAGCTGCTGTGTGTACTCTGCACCACCCGACCTGTGGGAGTACTGTTCCTTTAAGCCGCTGTGTGTACTCTGCACCCCCCCTCCCCGACCTGTGGGAGTACTGTTCCTTTAAGCTGCTGTGTGTACTCTGCACCCCCACCTGTGGGAGTTACTGTTCCTTTAAGCTGCTGTGTGTACTCTGCACCACCCGACCTGTGGGAGTACTGTTCCTTTAAGCCGCTGTGTGTACTCTGCACCCCCCCTCCCCGACCTGTGGGAGTTACTGTTCCTTTAAGCTGCTGTGTGTACTCTGCACCCCCACCTGTGGGAGTTACTGTTCCTTTAAGCTGCTGTGTGTACTCTGCACCACCCGACCTGTGGGAGTACTGTTCCTTTAAGCCGCTGTGTGTACTCTGCACCCCCCCTCCCCGACCTGTGGGAGTATTCCTTTGAGAAGTTGGTGGAAGATGATGAGGAGGATGATGATGTCCTAGATTCCAAACGAAGCACAGTTCTAGTGACGTGCACAGTTCGGAGGAAGAGGAGGTGGCCACACTGCCAGAGTGGCACAGCAAAAGAGGGAGCTAGGTGCAAAGGGACAACGAGCATCCTAGCCAGTACAGTGACTGCTACTTCCCACCATGCCCCTGAAATAAGCCCACCAAATACAGCTGAAAAGAGCTCGTTTGCGTGGCATTTCTTCGGCGAATGTGCTGCCGACAAGCGACAAAGCGACAGGTGTCTGTGATAGTAACGTACATAACCAAAAGTCCTTCTAGACATATGTTTCTACTCTTATGCAGACATGTCTGTGATAGCACTGTGCCAAAAGCTGCTGGGTGCATTCTTTAACCCAAATCTGTGGGAGTACTGTGGGTTTTTTTTTTAAGCCGCTGTGTGTATTCTGCAACTCTGCCTGTGGGGATTCTCTGCTCCTTTGTCTGGGTGTGAAGTTTTTCATCTGCTTTCTCAGGGAAATGTGAAAACATGCTCTGTGGGTGAAATGTGGAAGCGTGCTCTGCAGGTATAATTTGTTATCAGCTTCTGTGAGATAAACATGCTCTGTGGGTGAAATGTTTAACTGGACTGTGGATAGCATGCCTCGCTGTGGACCACCAGCTCGAACCATGCTACCAGCTTTTCATCTGCGGCATTTGTAACGCACGGTGGGAATGATGTGTGTGTAAACATATTTTTCCATTCTTATGCAACCATGGTCTGTGATCAGGGGCTGACTGGCAAATTTTGGCCTGAGGGGCAAGCACACAGCAGTGGCCCATGAGGAGCGGCGGTTGTCGGATCTTATGCTACATGTCTACAGTCACTATGTGTGAATCCTCATATCGTGCACACTGTGCGCTGTGAAGATTCTCTGGTGCCGGCAACAGGTGGTCTTGTGACCACAATCATGCAATATATTCCCAGCCACATTCCGACTAGACTGTTTTGGGCCTTGTTCAATACAGTTGCATTCGCCATGCAAGTCTAGTCGGCATGTTACCGGATGTATGCAAATCACAAACTTGCAGCCAGACACCCACCAAATAACCACAGCTCTGCGAGCAATGTGAGAATTCACAAGTCTGCAGTCACATAGAATGACACAGAGTGAATGCACCAATGATAGACACACGCAGCCCCACTTTATAATGACACACACACAGCCCCACTGTATAATGACACACACACGGAGCCCCACTGTATAATGACACACACACACACAGCCCCACTGTATAATTACACACACACACACAGCCCCACTGTATAATTACACACACACACAGCCCCACTGTATAATTACACACGCACAGCCCCACTGTATAATGACACACACACACAGCCCCACTGTATAATGACACATACACACAGCCCCACTGTATAATGACACACACACAGCCCCACTGTATAATGACACACACACAGCCCCACTGTATAATGACACACACACAGCCCCACTGTATAATGACACACACACACAGCCCCACTGTATAATGACACACACACAGCCCCACTGTATAATGACACACACACACAGCCCCACTGTATAATGACACACACACAGCCCCACTGTATAATGACACACACACAGCCCCACTGTATAATGACACACACACACAGCCCCACTGTATAATGACACACACACAGCCCCACTGTATAATGACACACACACAGCCCCACTGTATAATGACACACACACAGCCCCACTGTATAATTACACACACACACAGCCCCACTGTATAATGACACACACACACAGCCCCACTGTATAATGACACACACACAGCCCCACTGTATAATTACACACACGCACAGCCCCACTGTATAATGACACACACACACAGCCCCACTGTATAATGACACACACACAGCCCCACTGTATAATGACACACACACACAGCCCCGTATAATTACACACACGCACAGCCCCACTGTATAATGACACACACACACAGCCCCACTGTATAATGACACACACACACAGCCCCACTGTATAATGACACACACACACAGCCCCACTGTATAATTACACACACGCACAGCCCCACTGTATAATTACACACACACACACACAGCCCCACTGTATAATGACACACACGCACAGCCCCACTGTATAATGACACACACACAGCCCCACTGTATAATTACACACACACAGCCCCACTGTATAATTACACACACATACAGCCCCACTGTATAATTACACACACGCACAGCCCCACTGTATAATTACACACACGCAGCCCCACTGTATAATGACACACACACACAGCCCCACTGTATAATTACACACACACACAGCCCCACTGTATAATGACACACACACAGCCCCACTGTATAATGACACACACACACAGCCCCACTGTATAATGACACACACACACAGCCCCACTGTATAATTACACACACACACACAGCCCCACTGTATAATTACACACACACACACAGCCCCACTGTATAATTACACACACACACAGCCCCACTGTATAATTACACACACACAGCCCCACTGTATAATGACACACACACACAGCCCCACTGTATAATGACACATACACACAGCCCCACTGTATAATGACACACACACAGCCCCACTGTATAATGACACACACACAGCCCCACTGTATAATGACACACACACAGCCCCACTGTATAATTACACACACACACAGCCCCACTGTATAATGACACACACACACAGCCCCACTGTATAATGACACACACACAGCCCCACTGTATAATTACACACACGCACAGCCCCACTGTATAATGACACACACACACAGCCCCACTGTATAATGACACACACACAGCCCCACTGTATAATGACACACACACACAGCCCCGTATAATTACACACACGCACAGCCCCACTGTATAAAGACACACACACACAGCCCCACTGTATAATGACACACACACACAGCCCCACTGTATAATGACACACACACACAGCCCCACTGTATAATTACACACACGCACAGCCCCACTGTATAATTACACACACACACACACAGCCCCACTGTATAATGACACACACGCACAGCCCCACTGTATAATGACACACACACAGCCCCACTGTATAATTACACACACACAGCCCCACTGTATAATTACACACACATACAGCCCCACTGTATAATTACACACACGCACAGCCCCACTGTATAATTACACACACGCAGCCCCACTGTATAATGACACACACACACAGCCCCACTGTATAATTACACACACACACACAGCCCCACTGTATAATGACACACACACAGCCCCACTGTATAATTACACACACACACACAGCCCCACTGTATAATGACACACACACAGCCCCACTGTATAATTACACACACACACACAGCCCCACTGTATAATGACACACACACAGCCCCACTGTATAATGACACACACACAGCCCCACTGTATAATTACACACACGCACAGCCCCACTGTATAATGACACACACACACAGCCCCACTATAAAATTACACACACGCACAGCCCCACTGTATAATTACACACACACACACAGCCCCACTGTATAATGACACACACACAGCCCCACTGTATAATTACACACACGCACAGCCCCACTGTATAATGACACACACGCACAGCCCCACTGTATAATGACACACACGCACAGCCCCACTGTATAATGACACACACACACAGCCCCACTATAAAATTACACACACGCACAGCCCCACTGTATAATTACACACACACACAGCCCCACTGTATAATGACACACACACAGCCCCACTGTATAATTACACACACGCACAGCCCCACTGTATAATGACACACACACACAGCCCCACTGTATAATTACACACACACACACAGCCCCACTGTATAATGACACACACGCACAGCCCCACTGTATAATTACACACACACACACAGCCCCACTGTATAATGACACACACACAGCCCCACTGTATAATTACACACACGCACAGCCCCACTGTAAAAATGACAGACACACACAGCCCCACTGTATAATGACACACACACAGCCCCACTGTATAATTACACACACACAGCCCCACTGTATAATGACACACGCACAGCCCCACTGTATAATGACACACGCACAGCCCCACTGTATAATTACACACACACACAGCCCCACTGTATAATGACACACACGCACAGCCCCACTGTATAATGACACACACGCACAGCCCCACTGTATAATGACACACACGCACAGCCCCACTGTATAATGACACACACGCACAGCCCCACTGTATAATTACACACACGCACAGCCCCACTGTGTAATGAGACACACACACAGCCCCACTGTATAATGACACACACACAGCCCCACTGTATAATGACACACACACAACCCCACTGTATAATGACACACACGCACAGCCCCACTGTATAATGACACACACACAGCCCCACTGTATAATGAAACACACACACACAGCCCCACTGTATAATTACACACACACACACAGCCCCACTGTATAATTACACACACGCACAGCCCCACTGTATAATGACACACACACAGCCCCACTGTATAATTACACACACACACAGCCCCACTGTATAATTACACACACGCACAGCCCCACTGTATAATGACACACACGCACAGCCCCACTGTATAATGACACACACACAGCCCCACTGTATAATTACACACACACACAGCCCCACTGTATAATTACACACACGCACAGCCCCACTGTATAATGACACACATGCACAGCCCCACTGTATAATGAGACACACGCACAGCCCCACTGTGTAATGACACACACACGCACAGCCCCACTGTATAATGACACACGCACAGCCCCACTGTGTAATGACACACACACACAGCCCCACTGTATGACAGACACACGCACAGCCCCACTGTATAATGACACACACGCACAGCCCCACTGTATAATGAGACACACGCACAGCCCCACTGTGTAATGACACACACGCACAGCCCCACTGTGTAATGACACACACGCACAGCCCCACTGTGTAATGACACACACGCACAGCCCCACTGCATAATTACACACACGCACAGTCCCACTGTATAATGACACACGCACAGCCCCACTGTGTAATGACACACACACACAGCCCCACTGTATGACAGACACACGCACAGCCCCACTGTATAATGACACACACGCACAGCCCCACTGTATAATGACACACACGCACAGCCCCACTGTATAATGAGACACACGCACAGCCCCACTGTGTAATGACACACACGCACAGCCCCACTGTATAATGACAGACACACGCACAGCCCCACTGTATAATGACACACACGCACAGCCCCACTGTATAATGACACACACGCACAGCCCCACTGTATAATGAGACACACGCACAGCCCCACTGTGTAATGACACACACGCACAGCCCCACTGTGTAATGACACACACGCACAGCCCCACTGTGTAATGAGACACACACACAGCCCCACTGTATAATGACACACACGCACAGCCCCACTGTGTAATGACACACACGCACAGCCCCACTGTGTAATGACACACACGCACAGCCCTTCTGTATAATGACACAAACACAGCCCCACTGTATAATGACACACACACAACCCCACTGTGGAATGACAGGCACACGCACAGCCCCACTGTATAATGACACATACGCACAGCCATACTGTATGACACACGCACGGCGCCACTGTAAAATGACACACACGTACAGCCCCACTGTATAATGACACACACACACACACACGTGCACAGCCCCACTATATAATGACATACATGCACGCAGCTCACACACACGCATGCAGCTCACACACACACACAGCTCACACACAGCTCACACACACGCAGCACACACACACATGCAGCTCACACACACATGCAGCATCACACACACACACGCAGCATCACACATGCAACTCTGACACAAATGCATCACACACACGCAGCCATCACACACACAGGCAGCCATCACACACACAGGCAGCCATCACACACACAGGTAGCCATCACACATATGCAGCCAGGGGTGGATTAAGGGTAGCCAGGGTCCCGGGCTGTTCAGACACTGTGGGCCCCCCCGGTCATGTGACGGGGGTCATGATATACCTGAACCAGATTATTCCAGAAAAATGGCCGGGCCCTACTCTACTGTAACCTATTAAATATTTGTTAAAATATGCAATACAATTTAGGAATATTTTGACCAATATCACATACAAGGAACAAATACCACTGCACCATGACCAGACCACAAATTACAACCATAGTGATCGAATAATATCACATACAAGGAACAAACACCACCGCACCATGTCAACACCACATATTACCACCACTTGGTGACCAAATAGCACACACAAGGGACAAATAGCACAACACCATTTCCAGACCACATATTACCACCACATAGTGACTGAATAGTACAATACTGATCAGTAATAAAAAAAAAAAAAAAAAAACCACAATACTATCACCATAAGTGCCAGTATTCACAGGAGATCTGTACTTAGTATGCAGTGTCTGTGTAGAGGTAATACAGAGATCACTGGTGACATTGTACACAGGACCTCTGTATATAATGTATAGGTAATACAGTGATCACTGGTGACATTGTACACAGGACCTCTGTATATAGTATACAGTGTATAGTGTCAGTGTATAGGTAACACTGACTCACCAGTGACGTCTCTAGGTGAACTCCTTCATCTTTCATCGAGCACAGACCGCCATCATTTCTTCCAGCCAGGACTCGTTTCTGAAGAAAATAACACAGTTATCTCAAGCTCCGCTTGCAGAACACATTACTAAAATTTTCACTACTTCTACATAACACCACATGAAGAAAAAAAGGCGACATAGTGTCACTCTGCACAGTAACAGGACCGCCCCCCCCCCCCCCTATTTAAAACAGTATGCTCAAAAAATAAAATAAATACATCACTGCAGTAATAATATCCCTTAATTAGCCCCTATGGTAATAATATTCCCCATCCTGGCCCTGTATATCTCATTCCTGACTCCAGCCATATGTTCTTGCATCCTGCCCTCATGAGTATCCATTCTACTCCATATGATCCATATGATCTCCCCATCCTGCCCCATCTGTCTCCATCCTGCCCCATAATCCAATCCTGCCCCATGTCTTTCATTCTGCCCCGTGTCTCCAATCATGCCCCGTATCTACATTCTGCCCATGCTTCCAGTCCTGCCCCAGTGTGTCCAGCATATTACCCCAGTGTGTCCAGCATATTACTCCCAGTGTGTCCAGCATATTAACCCCAGTATGTCCAGCATATTGCCCCAGTGTCCAGCAATCTGCTTCAGTGTGTCCAGCATTGCCCCCAGTGTGTCCAGCAATCTGCCCCAGTGTGTCCAGCATATTACCCCCAGTGTGTCCAGCATATTACCCCCAGTGTGTCCAGCATATTGCCCCAGTGTGTCCACCATGCCCCCAGTGTGTCCAGCATTGCCCCCACTGTGTCCAGCAATCTGCCCCAGTATGTCCATTAATCTGCCCCAGTATGTCCAGCAATCTGCCCCAGTGTGTCCAGCATATTACCCCCAGTGTGTCCAGCAATCTGCCCCAGTATGTCCAGCATATTGCCCCAGTGTGTCCAGCATATTGCCCCAGTGTGTCCAGCAATCTGCCCCAGTGTGTCCAGCATATTACCCCCAGTGTGTCCAGCAATCTGCCCCAGAGTCCAGCATTGCCCCCAGTGTGTCCAGCAATCTGCCCCAGTGTGTCCAGCATATTACCCCCAGTGTGCCCAGCATATTACCCCCAGTGTGCCCAGCAATCTGCCCCAGTATGTACAGCATATTGCCCCAGTGTCCAGCAATCTGCCCCAGTGTCCAGCAATCTGCCCCAGTATGTCCAGCATATTGACCCAGAGTGTCCAGCATATTGCCCCCAGTGTGTCCAGCAATCTGCCCCAGTATGTCCAGCATTGCCCCCAGACAGTGTGTCCAGCAATCTGCCCCAGTGTGTCCAGCATATTACCCCCAGTGTGTCCAGCAATCTGCTCCAGTGTGTCCAGCATTGCCCCAGTGTCTCCAGCAATCTGCCCCAGAGTCTCCAGCAATCTGCCCCAGTGTCTCCAGCAATCATCTGCTCCAGTGTGTCCAGCAATCGTTAGGTTAGCAAAAAACAAAAAAAAAAAAAACAACAAACTGAGTTCTCCTCACTTTACCAGCGCCCCAGGCGGCAAGCTCCCTCCAGCAGCGCACATTCGCCGGCGACTGACAATGACGTCAGACGCTGGCGACGTGTGCGCTGCGCGTGCGCCTGTGGCCAACTTCAGCTGCCAGCCTCCAATTGGCTGGCGGCTGTTGTTAACTATTGACGTGTGGGCACGCGCCCGCACGTCAATAGGAAACCGCCGCAGCGCCGGTAGGGGCCCGATGAGCAGATGAGACGGGGCCCGATGCGGGCCCCCTCTCTCTGCCAATTTGGCCCATAAATGATACGCCAGTCAGGGCACGGGCAGTAATGCCCTGATGGCGGCGGGCAATCTGTGCGGTAGCCCAGGGCCCCCCCACACCACTTGGCCCTGGGCTACCGCCCATATTGACCCTCTTATAATCCGCCCCTGGTCACACAGCCATCTCACACATGCATGCAGCCATCACACACATGCATGCAGCCATCACACACACGCAGCCAGCACACATACGCAGCCATCACACACATGCATGCAGCCATCACACACATGCATGCAGCCATCACACACACGCAGCCAGCACACATACGCAGCCATCACACACATGCAGCCAGCACACATACACAGCCATCACACACACGCAGCCATCACACACACGCAGCCATCACACACACGCAGCCATCACACACACGCAGCCATCACATACACAACACACCAGATACCAGGCTCATACACACATCACACAATCTCCTCTGTGGTGCAGGGGCGGCTGATGTCCATGTGCAGCTCTTCAGTTTCTCCTGCTCACAGCTCTGCACTGTCCCGACACCTCCCCCGTCTCTCGTTCTCGTTCTCTGTCGGGATAGCAGATAAGAGCAGGAGAAGCCGGAGCTCCGTGCACACACAGGCGGTGTGCTGAGTCGCTGACCTTTCATCTTGATTGCTGCTGGCTCTCTCCCTCAGAGTGGCAGCGCCGCACAGGAGCCTGCTCATCACATACCCTTGCAGCCTACATGTCGGCTGCTGGCGGGATGACGCCACCGCGCACTACAGGTGGTGCTATGTATTGCAATCACTGCTACTGCTAGTCCTCCAGCAGCCCTTTGCAGCTGCTTAGGCACCGGCCCAGGGGGCATATGCATTCCTGCCACCTGGGCCAGTCCGCGCCTGTCTGTGATAGCACTGTGCTAAAAGCCGCTGCGTGTATTCTTTCACTCATATCTGTGGGAGTACTGTGCCTTTAAACCGCTGTTTGTGTTCTGCAACCCTGCCTGTGGGGTGTGTGTCTAGGTGTTTAATCAGCTTTCTCATGGAAATGTGGAAACATGCTCTGTGGGTGAAATTTGTGATCACCTTCTGTGGGTGAAATGTGGAAACATGCTCTGTGGGTAAAATGTTTAACTGGACTGCGGGTAGCATGCCTCGCTGTGGACCACCAGCTCGATCCAAGATCATACTACCAGCTTTTCATCTGCGGTATTTGTAACGCATATTTTTCCACTCTTATGCAGCCATGTCTGTGATAGTACTGTGCCAAAAGCCGCTGTGTGGATTCTGCAACTCTGCCTGTGGGGTTACTGTGCTCCATTGTCTAGGTGTGACATTTTTAATCAGCTTTCTCTTGGAAATGTGGAAACATGCTCTGTGGGTGAAATGTTTAACTGGACAGCCTTTAGCAAGCCTCGCTACAGACCACCAGCTCGATCCAAGATCATACTATCAGCTTTTCACCTGTGGCATTTGTATCGTACGCTACTGCAGCAGAAATTTTGGAGCTGTGAGGGCAGGGCCATCATCAGGGCGTTACTGCCCTGACTGGCGTATGGGGCCCGGTGGGCAGAGGGGGCCCGCATCGGGCCCGTCTCATCTGCTCACAGGGCCCCCCTACAGGCGCTGCGGCACGCTATTGACGTGCGAGACCGTGCCCGCACATCAATAGTTAACAGCCGCCAGCCAATCGGAGGCTGGCAGCTGACTTCAGCCGCAGCATGCACTTTGCCGGCGTCTGACGTCATTGTCAGCCGCCGGCGAGTGCGTGCGTCACCAGCATGGAGGGAGTGAGCTTCACGCGCCGCAGGAGCACGGCCAGGTAAGAATTTGTGTTTTTTTTTTGAGAGGGGCGATCCAGGGGGCCCTGGGGCAGAATGCTGGGCATTGAGGGTAGAGAATCTGGACATACTGGGCTCTGTCCCATGCTGGACATTGGGGGCAGAGATGCTGGACACACAAGGGCAGAGATGCTGGACACACTGGGGGCAGAGATGCTGGACACACTGGGGGCAGAGATGCTGGACACACTGGGGGCAGAGATGCTGGACACACTGGGGGCAGAGATGCTGGACACACTGGGGGCAGAGATGCTGGACACACTGGGGGCAGAGATGCTGGACACACTGGGGGCAGAGATGCTGGACACACTGGGGGCAGAGATGCTGGACACACTGGGGGCAGAGATGCTGGACACACTGGGGGCAGAGATGCTGGAGACACTGGGAGCAAAATGGAGATACGGGCATGATTGGAGACACGGGGCAGAATGAAAGACATGGGGGCATGATTGGAGACAGATCGTGCAGGATCATGGGGCAGGATGGATACAATGGAGACAGATGGGGCAGGATGGGTAGATCATATGGGGCAGGATTGGGAGATCATATGGGGCAGGATTGGGAGATCATATAGGGCAGAATGGATACTCATAAGTATTTGTCCCTTGTATGTGCTATTTGGTCACTATGTGGTAATAATATGGTGTCTGGTCATAGTGTTGTGGTATTTGTTCCTTGTATGTGATGTTATTTGATCACTGTGGCGGTAATATGTGGTCTGGACATGGTGTTGTGGTATTTGTTCCTTGTATGTGATATTATTCGATCACTGTGGTGGTAATATGTCATCTGGTCATGGTGTTGTGGTATTTGTTCCTTGTATGTGATATTATTGGTCATTTTAAAAATTGAAAAATAAAAATATACCTAAATTGTATTGCATATTTTAACAAATATTTAATAGTTTACAGTAGAGTAGGGCCCGGCCAAAAGTGTCTACTGTGTTATGGTGGCGGCTTAAAAAATCTTTTGGCCAAAACAAAAGCTGCCGGCTATATGTGTGATCTGGTGATGGGAACTGTCAATGTGTGATAGGTGAGAAGTGGAGATTTTTCAAGAAAGAGTGGTGGGACTGTGGACAGTTCGAGGGGTGTTGGCGGGGCTGCGGTGGAGCCAGTATGGGGCCCCGAAATTTCTAGTGGCAGCCCTGTGTGAGGGTACTGGCCCAATGGTCTGTGTGTGAGACTGTTAACCAGACTGGTAGCAGCTATGCTCAGTCTCTGTGAGTGCACTGTTAAAATCTTAATGTTATTAATTTCCTTCCTATTTTACCATTGTTTGCTATGGTGACAGAACGCCTTTAAGTCATTTCCTTATCCACATTTGTTGGCAGGGCAATTGTCCTACTCTTACCCCTATTTTTCTTCCTTTTTGCAGCCCCCTAGCCCTTACTCCGACTATTTTACAGCACTGAAGTTCGGGTCCCCAATGATTTATATTGGGACCGGTGTCCGGGGTCTCGTTCATCACATCTGGAGGGGAAAATCTAGTGCTAAAAAAATACCCAATGTGCATAAAAAACAAAAAAACAAACTACTTTGCAACTCGCGTTGATTACAGATGTCCCATCCTTAATTGTATACAGCTACAATGCAAAGCTATGTGTCTCTCTACGGTTACAGACTACAAATAAACCCTGCGTATTCGGATTCTGTAGTCATGTGGGATTCCTCTCCTTCTGCCCGAACATCTTGATAACCTACAAACAGAGAAAAGTAACCCATGATCTCAGCATTTTTGCTGCAGTTTTGCTGCTGCTCCCTTCACATAACTTAGCTGCGTGCTGATGTATGAAACATTTTTGCAAGGTCACTTGTCAGTTTTTATTATTATTACACTTGCAAAAAGTTTTATGAGATTGAAATTTTTGTTACGTGCATTTTTCCACCAGAGCCGTCCGTCACGACTCGGCAGAATGCTGATGCAGCACATCTTACTGCTGACATTGTATCAGCTGGAATCAGCATCGGGGTTCAAGGAGTTCAGGATTTTTGGGAAGCTTGGTTCGACCTTGGATCCTTCCAATGGGTGTGACTTGGAAATACCTAATAAATTCGCTGCAGACATGTGATATGGAAAAGTCAGGGGTGTTGGGACTACTTTATAAATAGGCTGCTTATGTGATACTTTTTTAGGATGAGTAAGGGGCAAACAATAGCGCAAAGGGGGGATGGGATGGAGATATTATCCATTGTGAAACCACAGAGCAGGATGGGCGCGTTGGAGACGCTTCTAATTAGAAAAAGGCTGCTCTGAAAATCTGCAGGAAAGTGCAGGCGGAGTTGAGTTTTATTGCTCTTGGCCTTGGATTTCGAGGGAAGTTTTCGATGCCAAGTTTCCAGACGGGACATTAATCTAGAGGACAAAGGAAGAAAGCCTTGTTCAGAACCTTACACCTGCGAGTAGTGTGGTACCACGACACACAGGGAGGAGGTGCCAAAACTAAAGCAGAGGAAAGTTTAAGATTTGCACAAATTGATACTAATCTATCATGCACAATTTCTTAATCTACTGGATGATGCAAAAAGTTCTAGATCCCAACATCAAGTATCGTCCAAAGCCAGAAGAGGGGTGCTAGAGTATTACTGGAACACATTGACATGTGATCGGCCCCTAGTAGGTCACGTTCACACATGCAGAATGTTGGGGGTTTTTTCTGCTGCTTTATTGTACGGTTTTTGTAGGTGCTCCCAGCAAAATACATGAGAGAAATCTGCTTAGTTTATTGTATTTTTTTGTTGATTTTTTTTATTGGTTTTAGCCTTTCTTTTTGTATGTCTTTGAAGCAGATTGGATGCAGCATTTTTTAATGTGTTTACTTGTAGAGAAGTGCTGTGATACTTTACTTTTTACTTAATTTGGATGTGTGCACCCCAGCGTCATCGCCACCCCTCTCCCTGGCTTCATCTGCACCCCTCTGCCTGGCTTCATCGTCACCCCTCTCCCTGGCTTAATCAGCACCCATCTCTCTGTCTTCAACAGCACCCCTCTCCCTAGCTTCATAGGTACCACTCTTCCTGGTTTCATTGGCACTCCTGTGCATAGCTTCATCGGCACTCCTCTCCCTGGCTACATTGGCACTCCTCTCCCTGGCTACATCGGCACTCCTCTCCCTGGCTACATTGGCACACCTCTCCCTGGCTACATTGGCACTCCTCTCCCTGGCTACATCGGCACTCCTCTCCCTGGCTACATTGGCACTCCTCTCCCTGGCTACATTGGCACTCCTCTCCCTGGCTACATTGGCACTCCTCTCCCTGGCTACATTGGCACTCCTCTCCCTGGCTACATTGGCACTCCTCTCCCTGGCTACATTGGCACTCCTCTCCCTGGCTACATTGGCACTCCTCTCCCTGGCTACATTGGCACTCCTCTCCCTGGCTACATTGGCACTCCTCTCCCTGGCTACATTGGCACTCCTCTCCCTAGCTACATTGGCACTCCTCTCCCTGGCTACATTGGCACTCCTCTCCCTGGCTACATTGGCACTCCTCTCCCTAGCTACATTGGCACTCCTCTCCCTGGCTACATTGGCACTCCTCTCCCTGGCTACATTGGCACTCCTCTCCCTGGCTACATTGGCACTCCTCTCCCTGGCTACATTGGCACTCCTCTCCCTGGCTACATTGGCACTCCTCTCCCTAGCTACATTCGCACTCCTGTGCATAGCTTCATCGGCACCCCTTTACCTGGCTACATTTGCACTCCTCTCCCTGGCTTCATTGGGACCCCTTTCCCTGGCTTCATCGGCACTCCTCTCCCTGGATTCATTGGCACTCCTCTCCCTGGCTACATTGGCACTCCTGTGCATAGCTTCATTGGGACCCCTTTCCCTGGCTACATTGGCACTCCTCTTCCTGGCTTCATCAGCACTCCTCTCCCTGGCTTCATTGGGACCCCTTTCCCTGGCTTCATCGGCACTCCTGTGCATAGCTTCATTGGGACCCCTTTCCCTGGCTTCATTGGGACCCCTTTCCCTGGCTTCATCGGCACTCCTCTCCCTGGATTCATTGGCACTCCTCTCCCTGGCTACATTGGCACTCCTGTGCATAGCTTCATTGGGACCCCTTTCCCTGGCTACATTGGCACTCCTCTTCCTGGCTTCATCAGCACTCCTCTCCCTGGCTTCATTGGGACCCCTTTCCCTGGCTTCATCGGCACTCCTGTGCATAGCTTCATTGGGACCCCTTTCCCTGGCTTCATTGGGACCCCTTTCCCTGGCTTCATCGGCACTCCTGTGCATAGCTTCATTGGGACCCCTTTCCCTGGCTTCATCGGCACCTCTTTACCTGGCTTCATTGGCACACCACATATGCCCATGGAAGCAGCCATATGACTCGTTACCACTGGATCTGCAAATATCACATCGAGTTGTATCCTATGTCACCCCTGCCTCCCTGGGCACATGCAGTGCACCAATGAAGCCAGGGAGAGGGGTGTAAACTTGGGAATACAGCCTTAGTGGCCAAATTGCAACAGTGGGCATACGGCTTTATAAAGTCACATCCAGAGTTACACTTTATGGGAACTTGGACTCACTGTATCAAGCCTGGGGTCCGATGACCGATCCTAGTTTTTCAATTGCCATTCTCATCTTGCCCCTAAGGGCTCATTCTCAAGACTGTAATTTCGGGCTCAGAGCTTTCCGTGGGAAAAAAAAAAACCAGACAACACTCGGACCAATGGTGTTCAATGGCGCAGTGTAGATGAGCGATTTATTTTTCACTGACTGAATGTACCATTACTAGTTTCTTCCTAAATCTGATGAGACTCAACCATTCATGTCTGTAAGTGGGCAAAAACCATGAATGTCATACGGAGCCCCAGTACAGCGTCCAATGTTTACAGATACATTGCAATTCTGTAACCTAGGAAACTGTAAATGGTCATGTAAATGGTTAATAGCAGCTGCTGTAAAACAAAAAAAACGGATTGTACACAGAGGACAAGTGAGAAAAAAATATTCTCTGTTTCTGGATGAAACGCTGAAATCATTATATGCTCATGTGAACCTAGACTTATCATAAGATGAGAGCGCTCAGATTGCACTGTAATTGTGGTGGGACTCTAGAATTCCTCTTGGTAACAGACCTGACACTTCTCACAGCTGAGGTTTTGTTACAACCATATCCAGTCTATATAGTGTGAGACAGATTAGGAGATTCAGAAGTTAAATGTCTCATAAAAAAACTCAAATGAAGTCACCAGAAGGAAACAGGACGAGTTATGGTTTCCCTAACAGATTTTCATTAGGTACCAGGGGCTTCAACTTCAGAGAAATCTGCGCAAAACGGCCGGTCAGATACATGACACATTGTAGCAAAAGACATATTGGTGCCTGCTGCTGATGTATGTGTCACTGGATGCAACTGTAACAATCCCTCAGCTGTGAGAAATATTAGGTCAGGACAGGTTTTTACCCTCTTTACTTAAAGGAGACGGTTGTCATTTACTGACTGCAAGCAGAGATATTGTAAAAGGTAAGAAATAGTGATGAGGAGCATTTTTGGCTAAGGTGCTATCTGAGTATGTCGGGCGCTAACCGAGTGTCTTAGGTGTGCTCGAATAATATGTTCGAATTACCGCGGCTGTTCGACAACCGCAACAAATGCAGGGGATTGCCTAACAAGCAGGGAATCCCTGCCGTGAGACACGCAGCCGCAGGGACTGGAACATATTAATCGAGCACGCCGAAGGCACTCGGTTAGCACACGAGCATGCTCAGATAACACCTTATCCGAGGAGATCAGAGTGGGTCCTCCTGCAGCACTTGGCAGAAAGGGGAACCATTATCCCGAACCCATCAGAGTGCATCAGCGGTGACATGCTCGATCCCCGCTCCATGCATTCCTTATAAGACTCAGTATTTTGCATCAGTCTTGTAAGGAATGAATAGATCAGCAAGTGAAGTACGCCCGCTTCCTTCCAAAAAAGATAAAAGCGCGATTCCTACCAATCGGTCAGACCCCACTGAGAAATCAGCTCCCCCTACCCTGTGGATAGAAAACTTGTTCTAAACGGACATCTCTGTATTCAAATGACAACTTTGTAACGAATATGTAGAAGACCCCAAAATCCCAGCAGTGTAGGGTGGATCAGACCCCAGTACCAGTACAAGGTGTGAACTTCCACAGTGAGTGACCCTGACGCCGTGCGCGGACTGCTCTCTGGGTTCTGTGCCAACAGTAACACCAATAAGACACTCGTAAAATCATTTCTTACGTTTTCCACTCTAGATTTTATTACGTTGTAACGTTTCCTAGAAAAGGAACAAAACAATAATAATTGGTGTGAATGCAACATAAGATTACTGGAGAAAGGCATGCTGGGAGTAACCGAGCGAGACCGGGACCATAACATGGAGACAAATGGCCGTAAAATGATCAGAGAAAACTGGAAAGAGTCAAAGTGTGAAAACAGAGGATAAGGAACGTACAAACAATGGGGGGAGTTATATTTGTATACCTAGGGGCATTATTGTCTACTATATAATTGTCTAAGAGTCACTTCTGTCTGTCTGTCTGTCTTTCTGTCTGTCTGTCTCTCTTTTTGTCTGTCTTTCTGTCTGTCACTGATATTCATTGGTCGCGGCCTCTGTCTGTCATGGAAATCCAAGTCGCTGATTGGTCGTGGCAAAACGCTCACGACCATTGCCACGACCAATCAGCGACGGGCACAGTCCGGCGGCAAAATGGCCGCTCCTTCCTCCCCGCAGTCAGTGCCCACTCCATACTCCCCTCCAGTCAGCGTTCACACAGGGTTAATGCCAGCGTTAATGCACCGCGGTGTAACGCACTCCGGTAACGCAGCTATTAACCCTGTGTGACCAACTCAATAGTAAAATGATCTAGTGTTCCAAATGATACTAATAAAAAAAAAAGGTTATTCTCACCCTCCCACGTGGCGCTGTCCTCGGCAGTACAAGCGGCAGGTTCAGGTGCCAAGGATTCTATGCGAGAAGGACCTGCCATAACGTCATGATCATGTGACTGCGACGTCATCACAGGTCCTGCGCTCATGCCAACCCTGGGACCGGAAGCTGCTGCACCGCACACAGGCGCCAGGACTACAAGGGGCACTTGGAAGGTGAGTATATGTTTTATTTTTTATTCGTTTTTAACCACGCATATAGTGCCCACATTGCTATATACTAAGTGGGCTCTGTTACATACTACATCTCTGTACTATACACTATGAAGCTGGGCAATATACAATGTGACAATATACTACGTGGCTGTCCAATATACTACGTGGCTGTCCAATATACTACGTAGCTGTGCAATATACTATGTGGCTGTGTCGGTTCTGTTATATACTAAGTGGCTCTGTTATATACTACGGTGCTCTGTTATATACTACGTGGCTCTGTTATATACTACGTGGCTCTGTTATATACTACGTGACTATGCAATATACTACGTAGCTATGCAATATACTACGTGCCTCTACAATATACTACGTGGCTGTTATATACTATGTCGCTGACCAATATACTACATAGCTGTGCAATACACTACGTAGCTGTGCAATACACTACGTGACTGTGTTATATACTACGTGGCTGTGTTATATACTACGTAGCTCTACAATATACTATGTGGCTATGTTATATACTACGTGGCTCTGCTATATACTACGTGGCTGACCAATATACTACATACTTGTGCAATACACTACGTGGCTGTTATATAATACGTGGCTGTGTTATATACTACGTAGCTCTGTTACATACTACGTAGCTCTGTTACATACTACGTAGCTCTGTTACATACTACGTAGCTCTGTTACATACTACGTAGCTCTGTTACATACTACGTAGCTCAGTTACATACTACGTAGCTCTGTTATATACTACGTAGCTATGTTATATACTACGTCGTTTGTGTTATATACTACGTCACTGTGCAATATAGTACGTAGCCTGTGCTATATACTACCTACATATTCTAGAATACCCGATAAGTTAGAATCGGGCCACCATCTAGTAGTAGTTATATTCTTGTACATAGGGGCAGTATTATAGTAGTTATATTCTTGTACATAGGGGCAGTATTATAGTAGTTATATTCTTGTACATAGGAGCAGTATTATAGTAGTTATATTCTTGTACATAGGGGCAGTATTATAGTAGATATATTCTTGTACATAGGGACAGTATTATAGTAGTTATATTCTTGCGCATGGGGGCAGTATTATAGTAGTTATATTCTTGCGCATGGGGGCAGTATTATTGTAGTTATTATAAAACAAGAAAAAGCAGCAACACTCCACTTATTGGTGAAAAAACAACCTTAGTCCTTTATTGCATAATAAAGATCATGGACAAGGTATTACGGGTAAAACAAGTGCAGGTTATGCAGGCAAATAAAGCAGGATGACGGCCATTTCACGCAATATACGCTTCTACGGGTCCAGATCTGGACCCGTAGAAGCGCATATTGCGTGAAACGGCCGTCGTCCTGCTCTTTATTATGCAATAAAGGACTAAGGTTGTTTTTTCACCAATAAGTGGAGTGTTGCTGCTTTTTCTTGTTTTATTGGACCCCGTATGCACCTTCTTCATAGCAAGCACCTCCAGCAAGGTGAAGGTTTCTGGAATGTGTCCGTGATTCAGAGCTCATTCATCCTTTATCAGTGAGTACTAAGAGCGGTTTTTCTCAGTGCCATTCATATTTCTTTTTACTGATTTGCATATTATTGTAGTTACCGTATATACTCAAGTATAAGCCGACCCGAGTATATGCCAACTCCCCTAATTTTGCCACAAAAAAACTGGGAAAACTTATTGACTGGAGTATAAGCCTAGGGTGGAAAATGCAGCAGCTACCGGTTAATGTCAAAAATAAAAATAGATACCAATAAAAGTAAAATTAAGGCTACGTTCACATTGGCGTTCCGCCAATGTGCGTCGCTGTTGCGCCGGCGACGCAGCAGCGACGCAGCGGCGACGCGCCCCTATGTTTAACATAGGGGACGCGTGCGTTTTTTGGTTGGCGTTTTTTGACACTTGCGTCGTTTCCGACGCTAGCGTCGGACGCAAGAAAATGCAACAAGTTGCATTTTCTGTGCGTCCGATTTTGGTAAAAAAACGACGCACGCGTCGCAAAACGCGCGCGTTTTTGCGTTTTTCAGTGCGTCGCGCGTTGCGTCGCCGACGCAGGGCGGCGCAACGCTAGTGTGAACGTAGCCTAATTGAGACATCAGTAGGTTAAGTGTTTTTGAATATCCATATTGAATCAGGAGCCCCATATAATGCTCCATACAGTTCATGATGGGCCCATAAGATGCTCTATATAAAAATGTGCCACATATAATGCTCCATACAATTCATTATTGCCCCATAGATGCTCCATATAAAGCTGTGCCCCATATACAATGCTCAGCACCGTTCATTATTGCCCCATAGCTGTGCCATATAGTGCTCTGCACCGTTCATTATTGCCCCATAGCTGTGCCATATAGTGCTCTGCACCGTTCATTATTGCCCCATAGCTGTGCCATATAGTGCTCTGCACCGTTCATTCTTGCCCCATAACTGTGCCATATAGTGCTCTGCACCGTTCATTATTGCCCCATAACTGTGCCATATAGTGCTCTGCACCGTTCATTATTGCCCCATAGCTGTGCCATATAGTGCTCTGCACCGTTCATTATTGCCCCATAGCTGTGCCATATAGTGCTCTGCACCGTTCATTATTGCCCCATAGCTGTGCCATATAGTGCTCTGCACCGTTCATTATGGCCCCATAGCTGTGCCATATAGTGCTCTGCACCGTTCATTATTGCCCCATAGCTCTGCCATATAGTGCTCTGCACCATTCATTTTTGTGCCATCTGGTGCTCTGCACCGTTCATATTTCCCCATAGCTCTGCCATATAGTGCTCTGCACCGTTCATTATTGCCTCATAGCTGTGCCATATAGTGCTCTGCACCGTTCATTATTGCCCCATAGCTGTGCCATATAGTGCTCTGCACCGTTCTGTATTGCCTCATAGCTGTGCCATATAGTGCTCTGCACCGTTCATTATTGCCCCATAGCTGTGCCATATAGTGCTCTGCACCGTTCATTATTGCCCCATAGCTGTGCCATATAGTGCTCTGCACCGTTCATTATGGCCCCATAGCTGTGCCATATAGTTCTCTGCACCGTTCATTATTGTCCCATAGCTCTGCCATATAGTGCTCTGCACCGTTCAGTATTGCCCCATAGCTGTGCCATATAGTGCTCTGCACCGTTCATATTGCCCCATAGCTGTGCCATATAGTGCTCTGCACCGTTCATTATTGTCCCATAGCTGTGCCATATAGTGCTCTACACCGTTCATTATTGCCCCATAGCTGTGCCATATAGTGCTCTGCACCGTTCATTATTGCCCCATAGCTCTGCCATATAGTGCTCTGCACCGTTCATTATTGCCCCATATCTGTGCCATATAGCGCTCTGCACCGTTCATTATTGCCCCATATCTGTGCCATATAGCGCTCTGCACCGTTCATTATTGCCCCATAGCTGTGCCATATAGTGCTCTGCACCGTTCATTATTGCCCCATAGCTCTGCCATATAGTGCTCTACACCGTTCATTATTGCCCCATAGCTGTGCCATATAGTGCTCTGCACCGTTCATTATTGCCCCATAGCTGTGCCATATAGTGCTCTGCACCGTTCATTATTGCCCCATAGCTGTGCCATATAGTGCTCTGCACTGTTCATTATTACCCCATATCTGTGCCATATAGCGCTCTGCACCGTTCATTATTGCCCCATAGCTGTGCCATATAGTGCTCTGCACCGTTCATTATTGCCCCATAGCTCTGCCATATAGTGCTCTACACCGTTCATTATTGCCCCATAGCTGTGCCATATAGTGCTCTGCACCGTTCATTATTGCCCCATAGCTGTGCCATATAGTGCTCTGCACCGTTCATTATTGCCCCATAGCTGTGCCATATAGTGCTCTGCACTGTTCATTATTACCCCATAGATGTGCCATAGAAAGCTGTGCCATTGCTGCTGCTGCAATAAAAAAAAAAATGCCATACTCACCTTTCTTGCTTGCAGCTCCTCAGCGTCCCGTCTCGGCGTCTCTCCGCACTGACTGTTCAGGAAGAGGGCGCCGCGCACACTATATGCGTCATCGCGCCCTCTGACCTGCACAGTCAGAACGGAGAGACGCCGGGAAGATGGAGCGGCGCTGGGAAGATGGAGCGGCGCCCGGCGGGTGGAACGCGGACAGGTGAATATGACATACTTACCTGCTCCCGGCGTCCCGCTCCTTCTCCCGGACAGCTGGTCTTCGGTGCCGCAGCCTCTTCCTCTATCAGCGGTCACCGTTACCGCTGATTAGAGAAATGATTATGCGGCTCCGCCCCTATGGGAGTGGAGTCCATATTCATAAGTTTAATGAGCGGTAACGGTGACCGCTACACAGGGGAAGAGCTGCGGCACCCGGAGACCGTGGGACGGGCAGGTGGAGCGCCAAGAGCAGGTAAGTATGCCTCAGCGCCCTCTCCCCCTCACCCACCGACCCTGCCGCCCACCGTGACTCGAGTATAAGCCGAGAGGGGCACTTTCAGCCCAAAAATTTTGGCTGAAAATCTCGGCTTATACTCGAGTATATACGGTATATTCTTGTACATTGGGGCAGTATTATAGTAGTTATATTCATGTACATAGGGGCAGTATTATAGTAGTTATATTCATGTACATAGGGGAGTATTATAGTAGTTATATTCTTGTACATAGGAGCAGTATTATAATAATTATATTCTTGTACATAGGGGGCAGTATTATAGTAGCTATATTCTTGTATATAGGAGCAGTATTATAGTAGTTATATTCTTGTACATAGGGGGCAGTATTATAGTAGTTATATTCTTGTACATAGGGGGCAGTATTATAGTAGCTATATTCTTGTATATAGGAGCAGTATTATAGTAGTTATATTCTTGTATATAGGAGCAGTATTATAGTAGTTATATTCTTGTACATAGGGGGCAGTATTATAGTAGTTATATTCTTGTACATAGGGGGCAGTATTATAGTAGTTATATTCATGTACATAGGGGAGTATTATAGTAGTTATATTCTTGTACATAGGAGCAGTATTATAGTAGTTATATTCTTGTACATAGGGGGCAGTATTATAGTAGCTATATTCTTGTACATAGGAGCAGTATTATAGTAGTTATATTCTTGTACATAGGGGGCAGTATTATAGTAGTTATATTCTTGTACATAGGGGCAGTATTATAGTAGTTATATTCTTGTACATAGGAGCAGTATTATAGTAGTTATATTCTTGTACACAGGGGCAGTATTATAGTAGTTATATTCTTGTACATAGGAGCAGTATTATAGTAGTTATATTCTTGTACATAGGGGGCAGTATTATAGTAGTTATATTCTTGTACATAGGGGCAGTATTATAGTAGTTATATTCTTGTACATAGGAGCAGTATTATAGTAGTTATATTCTTGTACACAGGGGCAGTATTATAGTAGTTATATTCTTGTACATAGGAGCAGTATTATAGTAGTTATATTCTTGTACATAGGGGCAGTATTATAGTAGTTATATTCTTGTACATAGGGGCAGTATTATAGCAGTTATATTCTTGTACACAGGGGCAGTATTATAGTAGTTATATTCTTGTACATAGGAGCAGTATTATAGTAGTTATATTGTTGTACATAGGGGGCAGTATTATAGTAGTTATATTCTTGTACATAGGAGCAGTATTATAGTAGTTATATTCTTGTACATAGGGGACAGTATTATAGTAGTTATATTCTTGTACATATGGGCAGTATTATAGTAGTTATATTCTTGTACATAGGAGCAGTATTATAGTAGTTATATTGTTGTACATAGGGGCAGTATTATAGTAGTTATATTCTTGTACATAGGAGCAGTATTATAGTAGTTATATTCTTGTACACAGGGGCAGTATTATAGTAGTTATATTCTTGTACATAGGAGCAGTATTATAGTAGTTATATTCTTGTACATAGGGGCAGTATTATAGTAGTTATATTCTTGTACATAGGGGCAGTATTATAGCAGTTATATTCTTGTACACAGGGGCAGTATTATAGTAGTTATATTCTTGTACATAGGAGCAGTATTATAGTAGTTATATTGTTGTACATAGGGGGCAGTATTATAGTAGTTATATTCTTGTACATAGGAGCAGTATTATAGTAGTTATATTCTTGTACATAGGGGACAGTATTATAGTAGTTATATTCTTGTACATATGGGCAGTATTATAGTAGTTATATTCTTGTACATAGGAGCAGTATTATAGTAGTTATATTGTTGTACATAGGGGCAGTATTATAGTAGTTATATTCTTGTACATAGGAGCAGTATTATAGTAGTTATATTCTTGTACATAGGGGACAGTATTATAGTAGTTATATTCTTGTACATAGGGGCAGTATTATAGTATATTCTTGTATATAGAGAACAGTATTATAGTAGTTATATTCTTGTATATAGGGAACAGTATTATAGAAGTTCTGCTTCTTACACATAGGAACAGTAGTATATTGACCACTTTCCGGACTGTCTATTTCGCTTACCCCCGTATCTCACCCTCAGTTATGAGTGGTGCTAGGTCAGGAAGATTTTTCAACTACTTAATGTATCTGGAATGTTCTCCTAAACTGACATGAAGCAGAGATTGTGAGAATGGTGAGCTCTGTATCTTTCCTACAGAACACTACCATGCTTTCTTGCCTTGGAGATGTCGTCCTCCTTCCTTGTTCCGAGGTTGATCCATACTTCTGTATATGAATCGGGGATTATATGACCCATGAAAGTAGAGAGCAGAAGTGAAGACAGATGGTGGCGGCAGAGGCCATATGACGCAGTTTGTCATTTGGGGCCATTTGAGGAGCTCATTATGTTCTCTTAAGTGAGATAAATTCTAACAATTGGGAGCGGTAATCATCCAAAAACTCCTATTATACAAAACTGTAAATTAAAGCCAAATGGCGTCCTGTAGCTGCACATGTGGATCACTGTTCAATGAGACATCATCTTGGCTCGTGTCCTCTGTCATCAGAGTCTTACTAGCTCTGCAATCGCATCGTGCCCAGATTCATGACTAGTTTTCCGTATTCCGGACAGCGTGACATGGAGGAGCTATGGTCGCTTCCACGATTTCTACTCAATATGGAAACCTGGTCACATGGTTCTAATTGTCGTGTAACACAGAGAATTTCAGGAGAAGAGTTTGCTGATTCTATGTGAGGTGGGCAGTGATCAGATTACTTACGAGATGACATTAATGATGTCAGGGCTGCATGTGACAGGGCAGAGTTATGTTGTGACAAGAAAATTGGAAATATGTGGGCGGTTTCATGGACCAAATTGTAGGACCAGCTCAGCAGCACAGAGTATTTTAGGATTGATACACGTGTTAATCAATTTCACACTATAAGCTAGATCTGAGGCCTGAGCTTATTGACGCCTGGTGTCTCATCTTGTTTTATGAATGTCTCATATTTGCTCGGCATTGGACCGGACTAATGTGGTGCCGTCTATGACTCTTCAGGTCCTTCTCTTTCCTCTGATGCTGCAGCTGGAAGGATCATTCATCAGCGGTAACACAAACCCCTCATTTATCTCCAGGAGGCTCCCCGAGATCGGACAATGAATGTTCAGATAGAGACTTGTCCGGATGGTCGATGGTCAATGCTGTCAGATTAAAGTCATCTGAACCTGCTGATGTTGTCGGGATCGGTCAATCATCTAACATGTATGTCAGAAGAGTCTGCAGGGAATATAGGAGTCTAGAGGGGACACAAAGGAATTGGGAGGGGACACAGAGGAGTCTGGAGGAGGAAAGAGGAGTATGGATTAAGATAGAGGAGCCTGGACGTGACAGAGGACCCAGGTGGGGACAGAGGAGACTGGAAGAAGACAGAGGGTCATGGAGGATGACAGAAGCGTGGAGGGAACAGAAAAGCCTGAAAGAAGATAGAGGAGCATGGAAGGAACAGTGGGGAGTGGAAGAAGACAGAGGAGCGTGAAGGGAACAGAGGAGCCTGGAGGAAGACAAACAGGCCTCAATGAAGACAGAGATGCTTGTAGGAAGACAGAGGGGCCTGGAGGAAGATAGAGGTGCAAGGAGAAAGACAGAGGGGCCTGGAGGAAGACAGAGGGGCCTGGAGGAAGACAGAGGGGCCTGGAGAAAGACAGAGGAGCCTGGAGAAAGACAGAGGGACCTGGAAGAAATACAGGAGCCTGGAAAAATACAAACAAGCCACAATGAAAACAGAAATACCTAGAGGAAGACAGAGGGGCCTGGAGAAAGAGGGGCCAGGAGGAAGACAGAGGGGCCTGGAGGAAGACAGAGAAGCGTGGAGGGAACAGAAAAGCCTGAAAGAAGATAGAGGAGAATGGCAGGAACAGTGGGGAGTGGAAGAAGATAGAGGAGCCTTGAAGAAGACAGAGGAGCGTGAAGGGAACAGAGGAGCCTGGAGGAAGACAAACAGGCCTCAGTGAAGACAGAGATGCTTGGAGGAAGACAGAGGGGCCTGGAGGAATATAGAGGTGCAAGGAGAAAGACAGAGGGGCCTGGAGGAAGAAAGAGGGACCTGGAAGAAATAGAGGAGCCTGGAGAAATACAAACAAGCCACAATGAAAACAGAGATACCTAGAGAAAGACAGAGGGGCCTGGAGGAAGACAGAGGGGCCTGGAGGAAGACAGAGGGGCCTGGAGGAAGACAGAGGGGCCTGGAGGAAATCAGAGGGGCCTGGAGGAAGACAGAGGGGCCAGGAGGACGACAGAGGGGCCTGGAGGAATACAAAAGGGCTTGGAAGAAGACAGAGGGACCTGGAAGGGACAGAGGAGCCTGAAGGAAGACAGAGGAGCCTGGAAAAGGGTAAAGGAGCCTATAGGAAGACAAAGGAGCTTGGAGACAAGCAGAGGTGCCTGGAGGAAGACAGATGTGCCTAGAGGAAGACAGAGGGACCTGGGTGAAGACAAAGGGCCTGGTGGGGACAGAATGTCCTGGAAGAAGACAGAAAACCCTGCTGGAAGACAGAGGAGCCTGGGGGAAGACAGAGGAGTCTGGGGGAAGACAGAGGAGCCTGGTAGAAGACAGAGGACCCTGGAGGAAGACAAAGGAGCCTGGAGGGGATAAAGCACCCTGGAAAGTACAGAGGTACCTGGAGGAATACATCAGACCCTAGAGGAAGACAGTGGGGCCTGGAGGAAGACAATTGAGCCTGGAGGGGATAGAGCACTCTGGAAGGGACAGAGGAGCCTGTAGAAGTCTGGAAGATGATAAAGGGGACAAAGAGTCTGAGGGTTTGGAGAAGGACAAATTAGTTTGGAGAAGGACAGAAGAGTTGGGAGGAAGACAGTGGAGCCTGGAAAAGATACACAGGAGTCTGGAGGAGGACAGAGGGTCCTGGAGAAAACTAGATGGACCTAGAAAGGACAGAGAATTCTGGAGGGATCGAGGACGTATGGGATGGACAGAAGGGTCTGAGGGGGACAGAAGAGTTTGGAGTGGACGGAGGATTTGGAACCATTACATTATGTACTGTTTATCTACATTTCTCATATGTATGTACTGTATGTTCAGAACTCTTTGCATCATTCCGCATTATCGAGTGACGGATTAGTGGAGTTGTACTGTGATTCCTGCAGTTACTATTAGTGTCTTGTATTTTTCTATTTCCTCCTTGTGTTGTGATCCTCTGGAGCCTCCGATGTATTATCGTCCTGCGCTGCCGCCAGCTAATCAGTCTTTGTTATAAGATGGAAACATAGAATAGTTTTAGCCGTTCCAAATTAAACAAACACATTGAGCGATCGTCACTAATCAGCGCCAAAGCTGCGGCTGCGAGAAATAATTCTATTACAGAATACAGAAACCATCAGTCATTAGAGATGCGGAATATTGCTTGATTTAGAGCAATCCATAAAAGTAAGTGGAGCCATGAATTACAGGCGTATAATAAGATATCGGCGCCACATGGTAAGGATAGGACAGAGCTCTGTAATATCCAGCCCAGAGGAAACGCGCCATTAATAATCGTCTTCTGATAATCGCACTTCATGGAGAACCAACTGGCAGAGTCCAGGGAGCAGTCTACAAAAGTTAGTAACATAGGCACCACCACTTTTAGGTAAGATGAGCCCCCAACCCCTGGCATTTCTGTCAAAAGTAGCGTAACACAACCCAAAATTACTGCACCCCAGATCAGACCCATAAACATCTACAGACTCCAGAAATACCTACCCCATAATATACCAAAGCCCCTCGAAAATATGAACCACAGACCTGACACCTGATCTCCTGTATACAAGCACGTACCCTACACCAGACTCTGTAAATCAAGACAGATCCCAGACCAGACACCCTAGATAAATACAGAACTCACAATCCCTACATAGATTCAGTCCCCAGACCCCTCAAAATACAAACCCTACACCAAATGTCACAAATAATCAAAGACCAGATACCTAAAAAGTCACAGATAAGAGATCCTCTAAAATGTCACACATCCTAGACCCCCCTAAATAAATACAGCCCCCACACCAGACCCCCTAAATAAATACAGCCCCCACACCAGACCCCCTAAATAAATACAGCCCCCACACCAGACCCCCTAAATAAATACAGCCCCCACACCAGACCCCTAAATAAATACAGCCCCCACACCAGACCCCCTAAATAAATACAGCCCCCACACCAGACCCCTAAATAAATACAGCCCCCACACCAGACCCCCTAAATAAATACAGCCCACACACCAGACCCCCTAAATAAATACAGCCCCCACACCAGACCCCCTAAATAAATAGTCACTACACCAGACCCCCTAAATAAATGCAGCCCACACACCAGACCCTCTAAATAAATACAGCCCCCACACCAGACCCCCTAAATATATAGTCCCCACACCAGTCCCCCTAAATACAGCCCCCACACCAGACCCCCTAAATAAATAGTCACCACACCAGACCCCCTTGACCAGCAGATCCGCGGCGGATACCGCGTCTGACTCCTATCCTCTGGCCTGACTTACGGCTTGATCGGCTGGTCATAGCCCTCTAACCACAGGATCCCCTGTTCAGGGTACAAATTTGATGCAATTTTCTCTGGTATTAGGGTCTGGGTCATACATATATAAAAAACCCCACCATTCCCCTGCTCTCGCTTTTATAGAGCACACTGATGAAGGTCTACTCGTGACCGAAACGTTTGAACATTGTGATACTGTATGTATTGTAATAAACACTTTTGCATCAGACGCACGAGAGTGTGCCAAGTATATACTATAGAGCTATCACAAGGTCTGGGCACCTATTTCTTCGGCACCTCCACCCTTGGGCTGTGCTTGTCATTTACTATACTACAATACGGATCTTAGAACCTTTAAATAAATGCAAACACCAGGAATCTATATATATATAATTGTCTAAGCGTTTTTCTGTCTGTCTGTCCTGGAAATCCCGCGTCTCCGGCCTCGACCAATCAGCGACGGGCACCGTCTGCCGCGAATTCGCCTCGACCAATCAGCGACGGGCACAGTATCGACGTACATGTCATAATGGTTGCCATGGCGAATATGATGTCATAAAGGTTGCCTCGACCAATCAGCGACGGGCACAGTCTGCCACGAATTCTGGAATCATCATTGTCCATATACTACAGGGACATGCATATTCTAGAATACCCGATGCGTTAGAATCGGGCCACAATCTAGTCCAAAATAAACACAGATCCCAGACCAAACCTCTTAGATAAATACATAACTCGGGACCAATTTATTAATTCATGTTCCTGACCAGACCCCCCAAAAAAGTACTAACCTAAGACTTCTTGAATAAATACAGACCCCAAACCTGACTTCCTAAACCAATACAGACCCCAAAAATACAGACCTGGTTCAAGATAAATAGTGATGCTACCCCAGATGCCAAGTCCACATATTCTAAATAAATACATTTTTTACATTATTTCCCACCCCAGACCAGACCTGTTTTACAAATGGACCTCCTTAAATACATGATGATAATTAATATCTCGGCCAATATAGCTTGGCACATGGGAGAATATATGGCGCTAAGGTTCCCCTTCTGCAGATGAAATCTCATACTTACCAATTTCTGCACTTTGTAATTTAGGAAAATAGTCCTTTTAAATTTCATCTGATTTTTTTTGCCCGTGACTACACTTGGTTCCTTGCTTCCCAAAACATGCAGATGGACATCAGGCACTGGAACCTACATGTTTGCTGGTTTCCTGGAGGTTTCGGGTGGGTCCAGGAGATTTGCTGAGTCTATCACTAGTCCAGGAGATCTCGCCCTTTTTGGAAGCCTCATGGATGTTCTTCTAGAGTTGACAAGTATGGAATAATATCTCCAATTGAGAATGTGGAAAAGTTGGAATATGTGATCACAGAGGTGGAGGGAAATAATCCCAGTGATGTTAATAGAATCTCAGTCTCGAAAAGGGGCTGTCAGGTCACAAGATACTGCTGCATGGGTCATCATTATCAGATCGGTGGGGTCCAACACCTGGCAATACCACCCATCTGATATTGATGACCGGACAAGACATAGATATATCCGTTTCTGGAAAATACAGGTTTAATCTTCATCTACCACTTTTTCACAGTACATATATTCTTTGACAAAAAACATTTAGAAATAAAGTAAAATTGTTAGTGAACATAATAGTCTAATAGGTCCAGGAACTATCCAAATTTTCCTGTCCCGGTTGGTGCCATCTGCTTTTTCTTAGTAGGCAGTTTCTTTTCATCGGCCAGAACTATAGGTTTTGGGACCTTTTTTTCTCTCATTTTCCAACATGCATTGTGGCTGCCATTGACCAATGGCTTGCCTGCTTTCAATTGAAAGACCACCTTTCTGTTATGCATGTATGCAGTTTAAAAGATATGACAGCGGGAGTAGAGGAAGACCCCCACTTCTTGTAGAGACAAAGATCCACCCCCACTTGCTGTAGAGACTAGTGATGGGTTGTACGCAAGCCACTAAAGTCTCTGAATCACACTAACTGGAGATAAATTATGGTGTTCGGCTGCCAAAACCCCTCCTACCCAAAACGTGAACGATCGTGGACCGGATTTAAGCTGCATTAAGTTCATCTTGAATGTGTGTTCATCTGCGGGTGCACATATACAGTGCCTTGCTAAATATTGCCATGTGCATATGTATTCACCCCTTTTGCCATTAAGCCCCTAAAAATTTCTGTTGCAAGCAATTCCCTTGACAAGTCCCATGCTTAGTGACAGGACGTCCCCCCGTGTACAATCTGAGTGTCACATTGTGTCAGTATATACACTACCTTTTCTGAAAGGTCACAGAGGCTACAAAACCATTAACAAGAGGCACCACTAACCAAACAACACCATGAAAACCAAGGAGATCTCCAAAGTCCACCATGAAGAACAAGGAGATCTCTAAACAACACCAAGAAGACCAAGGAGATCTCCAAACAACACCATGGAGACCAAGGAGATCTCCAAACACCATCATGAAGAGCAAGGAGATCTCCAAAAAACACCATGGAGACCAAGGAGATCTCCAAACAAAACCACGGAGACCAAGGAGATCTCCATACACCACAATGGAGTCTAAGGACATCTCCAAACTCCACTATGGAGACCAAGGAGATTGCCAAACACCATCAAGAAGATCTCCAAACAAGTCAGAACAAAGTCGTTGAGGTGTACAAGTCAGGGTTGGGTTATAAACAAATATCCCAATATGTGAATATGTTCACATTTGTAGGCACGTTCTTTACATGAACTGTTGCAAACTCTCAAAAAAACTGTGAAACTCCAGATTGTGAAGTAGCAAAACACAATAAATGCCAAAGGGGTGCATACATTTGCAAGCCACTGTATTTTATAGGGATTAATTTAGTATTCAAAAGAGCATGTGTTTTGGTAAGCAGAGCCAAGTGATCCAGATCACCAAAAAGTGCCCGACTGCCCATCACTAGGAGAGACAAAGACCTGCCCCACTTTCTGCAGAGACAAAGACCCACCTCCACCACATTTTGAGACAAAGACCCGTATCCACTTCCTGCAGAGACAAAGTTCTGCATCCACTTCCTGTAGTGGCAAAGATCCACCCCCATTTCCATTAGAGAGATAAGGAGCTTCCCCAACTTTCTACAATGAAAAAACACCAACCTCCACTTCTTTTAGAAAAAAAACTCACCCCTACTTCCTCTAGGTCTGCCCCCCACTTCCTGTAGAGACGTATAACTGCCCTCACTACCTACAAAGAGATATAGACCCACCCTCTCTTCTTGTAGAGACAAATACCTGCCCCTACTTCCTATGCAGAGATAAGGATCTGCCCCCACTTACAGGTGAGACAAAGACCTTCCCCCAATTACTATAGAGAGGAAGACCTTCCCCCAATTACTATAGAGAGGAAGACCTGCCCCCACTTACAGGTGAGACAAAGACCTTCCCCCAATTACTATAGAGAGGAAGACCTGCCCCCACTTACAGTAGAGACAAAGACCTGCCCCCACTTACAGGAGAGACAAAGACCTGCCCCCACTTCCTGTAGGGACATAATCCCCCAACATTCATGTAGAGATAAAGACTCACCTCTCTACCTAAAGAGAGATATAGATCCACCCCCTCTTAATGTAGAAATATAAGCCCACCCCTAATACCTATAAAGAGAGAGACTCAACTCCACATCCTGTAGAGACAAAGACCTTCCCAGCTTATGAAGGTCTTGTAAGTGGCCCAACATTCCTCAGTGACATTATATCCCAAAGTCTTTTAAGGCCTAATTAGTTACACTCGTGTCCGAGTATTGACGCTGTGACATGTTCAGTTGTTTTTTGGAGATTACCAACATCTTGTTTCTTCTATTGCCATCATTTTCTCAGACTTTTGTGATTTCCATCATTTGAATCTGTCACTGTTAACCTTTCATTTGCTACAAGCATCACAACTTGTTATTAGGGTCTGTTCACTTCACTGCATCTGCTGCTGGTTAACCCATTATTTACTGCAAGCATCATGAGCTATTATTAGAGATGGTTCTCACTTTGTTACAATCTGCTGTGGATTCTATAATCTGCATCTTCTTTGATTAACCCATTGTTTGCTCTAGGCATCGCAAACTGTTATTAAGAGTCTCATTACATTATTATTTTTATTACCTGCTATGGTAAAAAATTGCTACCTACATTTGAGTATTGCTTCAGGGCTGACATTTTTCTCTTCTACTGCCCTCCTGGTTCTATGGCTTGTCTTGCTTGTTTTTCCAGCATAACCTGTAGTCCAATTCCTCGCTCTCTACATATGCCTTCTAGCAGACTGTGCCTCAGCTCTGGCTCCATGTGTCCATCCTGACCTGAGACATTGTGAATCTAATCTAAAAATCTTTTCTTACTTGTTTAGATAAATAAATACTCACCCCCACTTACTGTAGAGACAGAAACCTGACCCTCACTCCCTAGAGAAAAACAGACACGTCCCAGCTTCTTATAGCGACAAGTACCCGCCTCAACTTTTCGTAGAATCAAAGATTCATCCTATTTGCTGCAGAGTCAATTACCTGTCCAACTTCAATGAAATATATCATGTCCTACCCCACTTCCTGTTAATTTACAAAGACCCACCCACTTCCTGTTAATTGACAAAGACCCGCCCACTTCCTGTTAATTGACAAAGACAAAGACCCACCCACTTCCTGTTAATTGGCAAAGACCCTCCCACTTCCTGTTAATTGGCAAAGACCTGCCCATTTCCTGTTAATTGGCAAAGACCTGCAACTTAAGGTATATTGACCATTTAAGTGTTGTCCCAGTTTTCTCAGACTCTAGCATGGAAGACCCCCATGTTTTCAGTGATACATTCCTGCTTTTCTATTGCTGCAACACTATCCATATTTGTCATTCTAGACCCAGGGAAAGCTGGATAATTTTTGATTTTCAGAGTGAAGACTCTTTAATCCATCAAAGTATCCGATTTCCAATCCCTGAACCACCATGAACCAGTAATAAAGATGTGAGCGCAGATGTGGAGGGGAATAATCCTGATTTAGATCTTGATGTTTTAATAGAGACGGCGCATCCATCAGAGAGGATGATTTAGTGGAGCTCAAATTGCAAAAGTTACACTTTTCCAAAACTTTACAATTTTGGAAGAAAAAAAAAATCTGGCCATTGGATTTATATGAACATTTTTAAAAAGGATCAATTACATTTTACAGATGTTATTAAAACATCAAGATCAGTGAGGGACCTAGGGGCGACCGGAGGAGGGTTTGGGGGGATGAGATGGTTAAATACATGATTCCAATTTTCATTAGAAGGAGAGGTGGGGGGTCAGCGACTCCGCTGCATGGATTTTTCCATCAGTTTTCTCTGTCTGAGACTTCCAACGTGTAATCTCGACGCTTTTATCTGTTTCTGAAAATAGACAGGAATTTTTTCCACAGCGCTATCCAATCTGGCCGTATTGATGTGAAAAAAGGATTACGAGGATAAGTTCTCGTTTCGGCAGTCGCCGTGCCTCTCTGCACAAATGTTTGGCCCGATGCAACAGTAACAGATTATTACTGGGAGGAGAGGTTAACTGGACGCTTTATACCTGCAAACTGCAAGCAGAAAACTGACACTTGTCAAAAAAGCCAGAGGGAAAAATCAGCCCCTGCACCCCCTGGAACAAGACCCCAGAAGTGCATAAGCCCCATGATATGAATTCACTGAGCCACTATGCATCCATAGCTGCAGTCAGGCGGGGGGCATATGCATTCCTGCCACCCGGCCCAGTTCGCCCCTGGTCATAACTCTGCACTGGGGTGATAGATATGAGTGTTTCTGTAGATTTCTGTATTTGGGAGTGTCTAAGAAGGTTGATTTTTTTGATTAAAAAAACAATTTTTTTTATAGCAGAAATGCAGAATTCTAAATCACAAATAATACATATAAACTTTGTATCTGTCCAGGACTGTTCTGTTTTTTTTTTTTTAAACCAAGCTAAAAAAGGCAGGATTAATCTAATAACTGCCCACCAATGGGCATTCCCAGGTGGGATTGTGTGTAGTCACAGGAGAAATCGGAGGTTGGAGCTAAAATTTGCCTAATTGCCAATATCAGTGTTGGTAACTATGTACAGGTGAATAAAAGCCGAAGCAGAGAATGCAGCTGCCACTTTGCAGTGAATCTGAATAGTGATAGGACATCACAGCTCTCAGATCAGTCATGGAAATAGGTACAGGTACAGATGGCTTACCTTCAAGACACACCTAAATGTATAAAGGCCATACCCCAGACCCTCTAAACTATTACAGAGAGCAGATCAGGCTATTAAAAATACAAATAGCAAACACCCTTCATAGAGACCAAACACCAAACCCCCTAAATAAGTTAAGACCTCACATCCCTAAATAATACAGAAATAAGACCTGCGTATATTACAGATCTCACATCAGACCCCTTAGATAATGACCCCCAGACCAGACCCCCAAATACTACAGACTCCAGACTAGTCTATTTAGAGACCTTAGAGCAGACCTGGTTCCAGGATTTCTCTCACTGTTTGCGGAGATGAGTGAATTGATTAGATGCAAATCAAATTTGAGTCAAATTTTACAAAATTTACTGCACCTGGCGAGTTTGAACTATTTAAATTTGATGTTTATGAATTACCCAAAAAAAATCCGGTCAACATTTTACAGAAAGCAGAAGGTTGCTGGCTGCACAGGCTTGCTCGTTATGTTTTACAGCTATGACACAACATGGTGTAGCACAACCGATCAGGAGGGACTATCATAGCCTGTATAAAAGCCGAGGCAGAGAACGCAGCTGCCACTTTGCAATGAATCTGAATATTGAGAGGACGTCACAGCTCACAGCTTAGTCATGGAAATTGTGGCATCTTTCTGCGCATACATAAGCCCTTTGCCCCCCACAGGTGCAAGATTCTGCTGACTATGGGGATGGCGGAGGATCAGAGGGGCAAGGTTTACAAGTAAGGATAGTCTCCCAATTGGTGGCAATTACCATTCAATGAAAGAAAGGTGGTGGTGGCGATGGATTACAATGGGAAAACCTGGACACGGGTTCCTTTTAAGCATTCCAATTTTGGATATTTACAGCATAATCCAACTATGGGACTTTGAGAACGGGAACTTGTTGCACGTCAATGGAAATGTGGAGGTGACAGAGCATGTGCCGCGCTCTCTGTTCACATCCACTCGTGTCCAAAAAGTGAGATATGCCATAAACGTCCAAGATGGGAATATGCGGTGAACAAAATCTCCAAGCCGGCCCTTCAACTTGAAGGAAACCTTTCTGTAGCACAATGAATGTGCAGCGCCCCAGAGATCTGATCGTTGCAGTATGACGCTCTGCCACTAAGGGGAGTGATGGTACGTCTGATGGCACTAAGGAGTTCTCCTGACCAGGTATCACCAGAACACATTACACTTCACACTCCGGCCACTAGGGGGAGAAAAAGGCTTTATTTATTGGGCCACTCCTCACACTGGTAAAACTAGGGGTTGGGGAGGAAGTTAGTCAGAAGCTGACTGGGTTGGATTCAGGCAACATCCCGTGGCAGGGGGTGTTGCAGGGAGAAGACACAGGGGGTCCCTGTCAGGCGTGGGAACCTGGCAGGTGCCTAGCGAACAGAGCAGAACGTAACGGAACCGCGCCTGCACTACCTTGCGGCGGTATCCTAAGGAAGAGACACGAAGGGAAGGATATTGTGGAACAGTGTAAACGAGATCAAGCACAAAGGAGAGCCAGTAAGAGTCGTGCCGTGAGACCGAGGCAACATCCTACTGAGGCGCGTAGCCAGTGGCCGGAACACCGCGGGAGTAACTGACTCTAGGCCTTACTTCGAACTCCGCAGGACAGTTAATTATAGGTTGGCTATTTACCTTAAATTTCCTACGAAGACATAGGGGGCAACAGTGGGAGAGGGGCATCTCTAGGGTCCCGGAAGACCTCCAGGCCTTCCCGTCATACGGGTGCGTCCTAGCCAAAACATACTGAGGGACGAGAAACTAGTAACATCTGAAACTAAAGAAAGAGAGAGAGCTGTAGAGAACGAACGAACGAGAACAGCAGTTTTGAGGACTATTCTGAATGCTCAACAGGGTAGGACTACAACACACAGGCGCTAGTGGTAGGCAACGATTTCCATCTGCGAGGGAAACTCTGGATGTGCCCATCGGACCGGCCGGTCTCAGATAGCCCTGTTAAACGTGCTCTGGATTGAGAATCCTGAAGTCTACAGTAAAGAGGTAAAGAGACTGCAACCTTGTGTCCTCGTTATTGACTGCACCTCACACCATCACCATCTACCTTACTGGGAAGCCCTGGGGACATACTTCACCTGTGGGAAGGTATACCATCCAGCTGCCATTCCATCACCCCAGCGGACCCCACAGCAGCGTCGGTCACCCTGACCGAACACCACAGGTGGCGTCACGAACCCCTGACAGACTGCACCACCTTTATTGGACGCCCCTTAGCAGGGTCGCGGACCGGGTCTAGCCACCGTGACAGCCTCAGAACCGAACCAGAGAGGCCCGGTACCGAGAACTCGTGGCCCTGTGTCTGGGGGCGATCCAAATGATTTATAAGAAGACCAAGCTCAATAGAGAAAACAAACTGGAACAGGTCGTTGAGTAGATCCATCCAGAAGACGAATATCAGTCATGTGGGAATCGCCTGGAGTCTACACACTCAATCCTAATATTAGGGATAAATCTTAATCAATTTTTTAAAAATTCCAAAAATATATAATCAAAAATAGCTGAAAATTCAAAATTTGTAACCCAAAAGAGTTCCCGAAATGCCAGCCTGGAGAATATCTACTATCATAACTATGGTTTACTGCATAGGACCATCCGGTGGAGATAAGAAAGTGGAGTTGTGAATCCTCCTCCATCAGCTTTATCATCAGCGGAATTCGGAAAGTCAACATTTGTAAGGACAAGACCAATGACACCTGAAGCATCATCATCCCTGACATTTTTCGGAAGCACTCACTGTTATAATTATCTTTCAGCATTAGAATGATGTGGAGAAGTGTCCTGAGGTCGTCATCAATGGCTTTTTCTACATAAGGAAACTTATCTTCAAAGATAAAGGGGAATGAAAAGAAGAATAGAACCTATAAAGATGGATTTTCTGTCATTTCAGGTGACTGCTCAGAATAATCTGTCCTGTGTCTACCTGAGGAACAACACCATTTCGGGTCATTATATGTCTTGTATTCTGCATTTTCCCCAGTTTTTTTACCTTCTCCAGGTTCTATTTCTACATTTTCAGTTGTCTTTGAGCAGGTGGGCGGAATCGAGCTGCTCTAATGTCTGTTGTGAATTCTGTTGTCGGGCTCCCTCCTGTGGTCATGAATGGTACTTCGGCTGGTTCTGTCCATGGACTTCCTCTGGTGGGTGTTTCTGAGTTTCCTTCCACAGGTGACGAGGTTAATTCGTTAGCTGGCTGCTCTATTTAACTCCACTTAGATCTTTGCTCCATGCCACCTGTCAATGTTCCAGTATTGGTCTAGTTCACTCCTGGATCGTTCTTGTGACCTGTCTTCCCAGCAGAAGCTAAGTTCCAGCCTGTATTTCTTTGGTTTGCTATTTTTCTGTCCAGCTTGCTATTTTTATTGTTGTCTTGCTTGCTGGAAGCTCTGGGACGCAGAGGGAGCGCCTCCGCACCGTGAGTCAGTGCGGAGGGTCTTTTTTGCGCCCTCTGTGTGGTCTTTTTGTAGGTTTTTGTGCTGACCGCAAAGTAACCTTTCCTATCCTCGGTCTGTTCAGTAAGTCGGGCCTCACTTTGCTAAATCTATTTCATCTCTGTGTTTGTATTTTCATCTTTACTCACAGTCATTATATGTGGGGGGCTGCCTTTTCCTTTGGGGAATTTCTCTGAGGCAAGGTAGGCTTTATTTTTCTATCTTCAGGGCTAGCTAGTTCCTTAGGCTGTGCCGAGTTGCATAGGGAGCGTTAGGCGCAATCCACGGCTATTTCTAGTGTGTTTGATAGGATTAGGGATTGCGGTCAGCAGAGTTCCCACGTCCCAGAGCTCGTCCTATATTATCAGTAACTATCAGGTCATTCCGTGTGCTCTTAACCACCAGGTCCATTTTTGTCCTGACCACCAGGTCATAACAAATGTCCTCCTTTCCCAGCACACACAAACATGAGGGATTACTGATCCCCTGTCTATGTAGCACATGTTCATAAGCAGCCGAGGCCTGGAAGACATTATACAATAGTACTGAGCAGTGTAGCTGTGAATCCAGTTCTGTGTGAAACCCTACACCTCACCAATCCATTTTGCTTTGGTCAGGATTAATCTCAGCTGTTTTTTTGGAGTAAATGATGAGTTCAGGAAGAAATGGAAGGAGAAGTTGCTAAAAATTTGAGAAAGAAGTAATTTCTCTGATATGTTAGAAAGTTTCTTATAGTCACATAAGTTTGTTGGAGCGACAGATCATTTAAGAAGATTCTTTATTCCATCTGCATTCCCTTGTGATGGAATCTTGGTACAGAGCTGGAAATGATTAAAGGTATATGGCCACCTCTGGGATCTGCACCTATGTGCTGTGCAGCTGTGAATCCAGAGGTGGCTGTGCACTCGCTGCTCTCGTTCTCAGCCCTTTTGAGAATTCTCATAGAAGTGAATGAAGAACACTCTCTTCAGCACAAAAGACGCTAAAAAAGATGTTTCAGGGAAAACACAGCTGGCATTTTCCTGAAGCATCGTCCTCTTGCATCTGCCAATAAAATTCCAATAATCAAGAACAAAATGTTGTTTCCTGTTAGTCCGGTACAGGGATAATTTTTTCACATGGCAGATTAGCAGTAGGATTTACTTTTGGATTTTTGTACTTTTCCTAAACTTCCCTGAGTGCATGTTTTGTGATGCGCTGCAGACTTCAGAATTACTGTGTTTTGCCTGTCACTTTCCGCACAGGTCTGTATTATACGTCTGAGATTCGCTCATTTTCTTATCTCGCATCTCAGGAGCTGATGGAAATTACTCTCTATTCATACCCAGGAATTAAGTCCTGCAATTACAAATCTTATTTCAGGCTTCTCACTTACAAGAAGCGTTCTGATGAAGACTGAGGGATCTGTTTACAGAAAGTGTTCTGACATCGGGATACCTTGTGCCACCATCAGATAGCTGCAATCAAATCTGACAGCGTCGTTTCACAGGTCGCCCCCGATACTGGCACAAGCAAAAATCAGCCCCCTACGACGGATCAGAAAAACTCAGGTATTGAAAAGGAAAAAGTTTCTGAGAGGGTCAGAAGAGTGCGGGTTATAGTAGTTCTACCCCAGCAACATCCATATTTATATATCTTTACATATACCGTGACATTGTGCCCTACAACTCCTGGATAAATAGTGCTGCACAGTGCCCAGATAAATAGTGCTGCACAGTGGACAGATAGTGTTGCACAGTGCCCAGATAAATAGTGTTGCACAGTGCCCAGATAGTGTTGCACAGTGCCCAGATAAATAGTGTTGCACAGTGCCCAGATATAGTTCTGCACAGTGACCAAATAGTGTTGCACAGTGCCCAGATAAATAGTTCTGCACAGTGCCCAGATAAATAGTGTTGCACAGTGCCCAGATAAATAGTGTTGCACAGTGCCCAGATAAATAGTGCTGCACAGTGCCCAGATAAATAGTGGTGGACAGATAAATAGTTCTGCACAGTGCCCAGATATATAGTTCTGCCCAGTGCCCAGATAAATAGTGTTGCACAGTGCCCAGATATATAGTTCTGCACAGTGCCCAGATAAATAGTGTTGCACAGTGCCCAGATAAATAGTTCTGCACAGTGCCCAGATAAATAGTGCCACACAGTGCCCAGATAAATAGTGGTGGACAGATAAATAGTTCTGCACAGTGCCCAGATAAATAGTGTTGCACAGTGCCCAGATAAATAGTTCTGCACAGTGCCCAGATAAATAGTGCCACACAGTGCCCAGATAAATAGTGGTGGACAGATAAATAGTTCTGCACAGTGCCCAGATAAATAGTGTTGCACAGTGCCCAGATAAATAGTTCTGCACAGTGCCCAGATAAATAGTGCCACACAGTGCCCAGATAAATAGTGGTGGACAGATAAATAGTTCTGCATAGTGCCCAGATAAATAGTGTTGCACAGTGCCCAGATAAATAGTGTTGCACAGTGCCCAGATAAATAGTGCTGCACAGTGCCCAGATAAATAATGGTGGACAGATAAATAGTTCTTCACAGTGCCCAGATAAATAGTTCTGCACAGTGCTCAGATAAATAGTTCTGCACAGTGCCCAGATATATAGTGTTGCACAGTGCCCAGATAAATAGTGCCACACAGTGCCCAGATAAATAGTGGTGGACAGATAAATAGTTATACACAGTGCCCAGATAAATAGTGTTTCACAGTGCCCAGATAAATAGTTCTGCACAGTGCCCAGATAAATAGTGTTGCACAGTGCCCAGATAAATAGTTCTGCACAGTGCCCAGATAAATAGTGTTGCACAGTGCCCAGATAAATAGTTCTGCACAGTGCCCAGATAAATAGTGCTGCACAGTGCCCAGATAAATAGTTCTGCATAGTGCCCAGATAAATAGTGCTGCACAGTGCCCAGATAAATAGTGCTGCACAGTGCTCAGATAAATGGTAAAGAACAACCGTCCACATGTGTCCCATAACAATGCAAACTTCCCTGAGTGCATGTTTTGTGATGCGCTGCAGACTTCAGAATTACTGTGTTTTGCCTGTCACTTTCCGCACAGGTCTGTATTATACGTCTGAGATTCGCTCATTTTCTTATCTCGCATCTCAGGAGCTGATGGAAATTACTCTCTATTCATACCCAGGAATTAAGTCCTGCAATTACAAATCTTATTTCAGGCTTCTCACTTACAAGAAGCGTTCTGATGAAGACTGAGGGATCTGTTTACAGAAAGTGTTCTGACATCGGGATGCCTTGTGCCGCCATCAGATAGCTGCAATGAAATCTGACAGCGTCGTTTCACAGGTCGCCCCCGATACTGGCACAAGCAAAAATCAGCCCCCTACGACGGATCAGAAAAACTCAGGTATTGAAAAGGAAAAAGTTTCTGAGAGGGTCAGAAGAGTGCGGGTTATAGTAGTTCTACCCCAGCAACATCCATATTTATATATCTTTACATATACCGTGACATTGTGCCCTACAACTCCTGGATAAATAGTGTTGCACAGTGCCCAGATAAATAGTGTTGCACAGTGCCCAGATAGTGTTGCACAGTGCCCAGATAAATAGTGTTGCACAGTGCCCAGATATAGTTCTGCACAGTGACCAAATAGTGTTGCACAGTGCCCAGATAAATAGTTCTGCACAGTGCCCAGATAAATAGTGTTGCACAGTGCCCAGATAAATAGTGTTGCACAGTGCCCAGATAAATAGTGGTGGACAGATAAATAGTTCTGCACAGTGCCCAGATAAATAGTTCTGCACAGTGCCCAGATATATAGTTCTGCACAGTGCCCAGATAAATAGTGTTGCACAGTGCCGAGATAAATAGTTCTGCACAGTGCCCAGATAAATAGTGCCACACAGTGCCCAGATAAATAGTGGTGGACAGATAAATAGTTCTGCACAGTGCCCAGATAAATAGTGTTGCACAGTGCCCAGATAAATAGTTCTGCACAGTGCCCAGATAAATAGTGCCACACAGTGCCCAGATAAATGGTGGTGGACAGATAAATAGTTGTGCATAGTGCCCAGATAAATAGTGTTGCACAGTGCCCAGATAAATAGTGTTGCACAGTGCCCAGATAAATAGTGCTGCGCAGTGCCCAGATAAATAGTGGTGGACAGATAAATAGTTCTGCACAGTGCCCAGATAAATAGTTCTGCACAGTGCTCAGATAAATAGTTCTGCACAGTGCCCAGATATATAGTGTTGCACAGTGCCCAGATAAATAGTGCCACACAGTGCCCAGATAAATAGTGGTGGACAGATAAATAGTTATACACAGTGCCCAGATAAATAGTGTTTCACAGTGCCCAGATAAATAGTTCTGCACAGTGCCCAGATAAATAGTGTTGCACAGTGCCCAGATAAATAGTTCTGCACAGTGCCCAGATAAATAGTGTTGCACAGTGCCCAGATAAATAGTTCTGCACAGTGCCCAGATAAATAGTGCTGCACAGTGCCCAGATAAATAGTTCTGCACAGTGCCCAGATAAATAGTGCTGCACAGTGCCCAGATAAATAGTGCTGCACAGTGCTCAGATAAATAGTAAAGAACAACCGTCCACATGTGTCCCATAACAATGCAAACTACTGGGGCAGATTGTCCAAGAAGGATAAAATATATAATATGCTGGAAATGCTTCGTGAAGGCGCTACAAACCAATGGTCTGTGACCACCACCCCCAGCATCTCTGGATGATTAATTACACCCCTTTTCCAAAAAATGTCCCTTTTTAATAGCAGTTAAATTGCTTCCTAATTCTGGAGATGTACACAGACGCCTATTAATAGCTGGTTTACGACTTCATGTCTTACATCGTGTTAACAGTTCACATTCCAGCTCTAAATATACCCACAATATTATCTGAGAAACCGGAAAAGCTGCGCAGAAACTGAAATCCTCGTCTGAAGGGCCCGTAAGAAATCAGGGGCTGCCGAAATGAAAAACAATATAGTTTGCGGTGGTGAAATTGATGTTATTGTGCTCATCCTGGACCACCTGGTTCATGAATAAAATGCCAGAGCTACACACTGACGCATCTGGCTGCGTCAGCGTCATTTGCACCAAACTTATGTCTGATACATTAGGTGAACCTTTCTGTGCAGAGCAGATCTTCCACATTATTCTCCCCACTACGTCTCTACTGGAAAAAGTTTGCAACTTAATTTGTGACTTTTTAAAAAGTTGCAATTCATAAAGCCGGCTCATGACTGGAAGATTTCTTTTATTTTTCAGTTTCCGTTTTTTTTTTATTTTCCATCAATAACAGCCATAGAAGGCCGGTGTTTTTGGAGGGGCGAGTTCTAGTTTTTAATGACACCATTCACTTTGCTATATAATGTCCTGGAAAACAGGAAGAAAAAATTCAAATGCAGTGAAATAGTGAAAAAAAATGTACCGGTAACTCTTTCATTTTTCCAAAGACGGAGCCGTGTGGGGGCTTGTTCATGTTTGTGGGGCGAGATGTCACTGCTCTGATACAATTTTGAAGTACGTACAATGTTTTGTTATTTTTTATTTCATTTTTGTGGGAAAGGTGATGCAACCAAAAAATGGCAATTCTGGTATTTCAAATTTTTTTTTTTCTTCTTGAGGTTTGCTGTTTTGGTTACGGTAATTTTTATATTTAGCATGCACTTTCAGGGTACGTTCACACTGTGCTTTTTTTGCAGCATTTTTTTACAGCACGAAAAGTGCAGTGTTGGCAAGAAACATGCTGCTTACACTCCGTGCGTTTTTTTGTTTTTTTTTGCATTTAATAATGGGTAAAAGAAATTGCAAAAACAAAGAAAGAATCAAAATCGATTTAAAAGAAAAAAAAAAAACCCTAAAAAAACATAAAGGAAAAAAAATGCATGTCGGTGAGATTTGAGAAAGTTCATGTATTTTGCTGCTATTATAATATGCTATAGTTTAGGTTTTCCACATATTTGTTCTGAACAGGCAACTGTTGGTAACTGCAGCCAGTGGTTGGCTGCAGCGGTCACATGACCAACAGGAGTGACGTCAGTAATGCAGAATCAGCGGTATAAGGGTATGTTCTCACGGTCAGTAAATGCTGAGGGTTGGATGCTGCGTACAGCCACAGCGTCCAACACGCAGTGTCCAGATGTTACAGCATAGTAGATGGGATTTCAAGAAATCCCATCTCTACTATGTATGCGGAGACGGACATGCGGCGCATCTTTCCAGACTGCAGCATGTCTATTTATCTTGTGGAGACGCTCAGTCGTACAGTGTATAGGATGCGGTGATTCCGCACGGTTCAATGAGCACAGAGGAGTCGCCTGCGTTCAGAAGCCAGCAACGCTTTGGACCGAGTGGACGTGTGCTGCGCCCAAAGCGCTGCCGATTACTGACTGTGGGGACGTAGCCTTACTGATTAGGCACCACTTAACTTTATTTTTATTTCACGATTTCTGCTGTAGAGAACACTTTATAAACACCCCCAGACAACAAGGTGTCCATACGCCGCAGCCAGCTTTTTGGCCAACTATTAGCCATGGGTTTTTTTTTCCTGCCGTCTCTTGATATTGACTATTTTTCTTGATAGCCAAAATTAATCTCTAGTCTATCTGAGGGTCTGAATATTAAAAGAAGCTTTGACTTGGGCAAAACGTGCAACATTTTCATAAATCTGGCAAAGTCCATCGACTTAGTTAAACAAAAAATGAGGCTGCAAAAAAACCCCGACTTTAATATTTAACATTCCCCTTCATCCCAACTTACTCCTTTTATTTCTAACCCTCTAAAAATCTTATGAATTCTTGACCCGGCAACATTTTCCATTTCAGAAGGGAAATTATTTGGTGGCGGAGGTCGGCACAACGCATATTTTAGATGTAAACGCTTCCTGTTCGGCTGCGTAGATCGGTCCTTGTAATTTATAGCATGTCCTGCACTCTATATATACACATCTATATACAATGGCTGACAGCGACTTCCAGGGAAGTGGAGCTTTCTTGGGAACGTTTCATCTCCCCGCCGAGCACTCAGTCCCCGGCAGCTGCCATAAAGCTCAAGCTTGCATCTTCTCTCTTGTCACCTTTTTAAAGCAGTATTTTTTTTCTATGGAAATACTTTCTATTTTTATACAAAAACAAAGAAACAGACAAACCTAAAATATAAACTTGTGAGTCCCTTAGCATTCTAATCCGCCATTTGAAAGGCTCGGTGTGAATACGTAGCAATTGAAAGAGCGCCGTGTAATACCATATTCTTCCAGCAGTGGCCACTGCAGGAGAAATGAGCGGCTCTTGCTGGTAAGACCACTTTAATTTTGCGGAAGGACAACCCATTTAAGGGGAGGGAAGAATAGGTAGCTTTAATTTCTTTTTCCAATGGCAAGCATTCAGTACGGTTTTTTCAAGGGGCTGCCCAGTATTTAAAAATAAATGTGACCATCAACAAGAATAGTAGAAAAAAAACCATTACATGCCCCTTTTCAGTCTTCCTTTGCTCCAGTGCCACAGATTTGGGGATTCTTACAGAGATGCTGACATCGTATGACCACTGCAGACAGTCACTGACCTCGGCAGCCAGGTGGTCATGAAAATGTCTGCAGTGGTCATGGAGCGCCCCCAGACACAGGGCCACAGGTTACTCGGTACCGGTCCTCTGTCTCGGTGCTGAGGATGTCACGGTGGCTGGACCCGGTCCGTGACCCTGCTAAGGGGCGTCCAATGAAAGGTGATAGTAGTTTGTCAAGGGTTCGTGACGCCACCTGTGGTATTCGGTCAGGGTGACCGACACTGCTTAGGGGTCCGCTGGGGTGATGTTATGGCAGCTAGATGGTATACCTTCCCACAGGTGAAGTAGATCCCCAGGGCTTCCCAGTAGTGTAGGTGGCGATGATGTGAGGTGCAGTCAATAACGAGGACACAGGGTTGCAGTCTCTTTACCTTTTACTGAAGACTTCGGGATCCACAATCCAGAGCACGGTTAACAGGGCTATCTAAGACCGGCCGGTCCGAAGGCACATCCAGAGTTCCCTTTGCAGGTGGAAATCGTGGCCTACCACTAGCGCCTGTGTGTTGTAGTTCTTCCCTGCTGAGCATTCGGGATAGTCCTCACAACTCTCGTGTTCATTCTTTCTCTCTCTCTCTCCGTCCCCCAAGTTTATCTGGATAGGATGCACCCGTTTGACGGGAAGGCTCGGATCTATTCTGGGACCCTAGAGACGCCCCTCTCCACGCTTGCCCCCTATGTCTTCTTAGGTGATGTATGATAGACAGCCAACCTATAATTAACTGTCCTGCGGTATTTGAAGTAATGCTTGAAGTCTGTTACTTCCTCGGTGTTCCGGTCACCGGCTACGCGCCTCAGTAGGATGTTGACATTCTCGGGGCATGACTCCTACTGGCTCTCCTTTGTGCTTTGATCTCGTTTCTCACTTTTCCACAATATCCTTCTCTTCGTGTCCTTCGTTGGGATACCGACGCAAGGTAGTGCAAGCGCGGTTCCGTCACTCTCTATCCTTTCTGCTAGGCCCCTGTCAGGAACCCACCCCTGACAGGTCCTCCCTGGAGCTCTCCCAGGCTGCGTTCTGTTCTAACTTCCTATCCGACCCACTGTTTTACCAGTGTGAGGAGTGGCCTAATACATGGTGCCTTTTGCTCCCCCTGGTGGCCGGAGTGTGAAGTGTAATGTGTGACTGTGATACCTGGTCAGGTGAACTCCTTTAGTGCAATCAGACATAACATTACTGCAACGACCAGGACTCTGGGGCGCTGCACTCATGTGACTGATGAGTGCGACATCTTCATTGCAGAACCAGTGAAATCACCGAAACAGTGAGGGAGCGGACATGTAAGTCATGTGTTTTTTCATTATTATTATTTTAGAAAAATTCCTGCTTTTGGACAACTTTTTGAAATCCCAGCAACCCCTTAAAGGTTACCATACACCTCACTCGAAGACAGTGGCCTACTAAAGACAAGGTTTGGCCAAATTTACCAGGCATATAAACCTTACTGAGGCTCCCGGGAGAAGGGAAGACCACCAGAACTCAAGAAGAGTTGACCAATTTTCCGGGTGTCATAGAAGCCACCACAATTTCCCAAAAAAGGAGCCCTTCCTCGAGGTTTCTAGTGCAAAGGATCTCAAAGAATCTCCTTCATCATTCCTATTATGGAGTCTTGCAAACCATACGTTGTCAGCTTCCACCCGCGACACCCAGCATCCGGCTCACATGAGTTGTCAGCCTACCCGTGTAGGCCCACGTCGGAGCTTGGCCAAGCGCACCCTACAGAGGAACGAGCAGTTACCCGTCCTTGATCTCTTCGTCTTCCAAGTCCATTATTACGATGACTTTTTCTTTCCGGTTGGTTTGTTTTGACACATAGAGATCATGGACGGCGCTCAGACGACTCCATTATCCATCCTTGTGTTAAGAAATATCTATTGTTTCCACTTCGATTCCCTTCCAGTTCTGTTAACATATTCATGTGCCATATTCAAGATGATAGTTTTCTGGGAAAAAGTCTTTACCCCACACTTGTAGCTATCTGTGATTGACGGCACCATAATGTTCTCCTGAAGAAAATGTCGCCGCTCGGTGTCAAACTTGTGACTCTTCCGCTTGATTCTGTTGACGCTTGCAGTCATTAGTGTCTCATCCATTAGCACGATGGCTGAAGAGCCGCCGAGCCAAGAAATTATGGCACTTAGTGGAGGTGAAAAAGCATTGGCGGGATGGAAAAATAGAAGTATCCATGCAAACTGATCATTACAGAGGGGAAATAAAAATCATCTCTGAATGCTTTCCATCGAGGCATCTTCTTCTAGGTCACCTTCCAAGACATGACGGACGATATTGCAGAGGACACTTCTAGGAATAAGGAGAATCTTGGTGACCAGACAGAACGGTCTGGTATGTGATCTCATGCAGTGATCAACAATCAATCATTTAACTTGGTTACAGCATTTTGTATTTTCAGGTGAATGGATCGGTCGGATGGGAAATGTTTTCTAGATTAAGCTTTAATGCATTGAATTGTACCATGAACGTGGTCACTCCCACTGGGAGTGATGGTTTGCTCTTGCACCGCCCATGAGGAACCTGTAGAGATTAAGATCCTTGTGGCTGATCTACCATCTTGTCCAAAGTGCCAGAGGAACAAGAGGAAAGTAGACCCTAGAGGTGGAGCAATCCGGATGACCATCCTTCCATCTGCCAATGGCTTCACCTCAGTAGCAATAAAGTATGCACAAGTAGCAGTTGGAATCAGGCCATATAACAGGGTATCTGCTTTATAAATAACATATGGTGCACAATGTCCTAGAATGGAGGACGTTATTCCACGAAGGGGCCCAGGATGGGGGACATTGTTATAGGAAGGATCCAGGATGGAGGACATTATAACAGGAAGGGGCCCAGGATGGGGGACATTGTTGTAGGAAGGGTTCAGGATGGGGGACATTATAACAGGAAGGGGCCCAGGATGGGGGACATTGTTATAGGAAGGATCCAGGATTGAGGACCTTATAAAAGGAAGGGGCCCAGGATGGGGGACATTGTTATAGGAAGGATCCAGGATGGAGGACATTATAACAGGAAGGGGCCCAGGATGGGGGACATTGTTATAGGAAGGGTCCTGAATGGGGGACATTATAACATTTCACCTGTCAGAAGTGTAGACTAGTGGCCCTTTTAGAAGAAAAGGTGCGGGGTCTGGAAGAAAGAATAGCAACTTTGAAACTCATCAAAGAGAATGAAGACTTTCTAGACAGAACAGAAGCATCTCTACTGGTCACAGAAGGTGAAAAAAGTGTCAGAGAACCTCCAAAAGCAGATGAGTGGAAGCATGTGACCAAAAGAAGCAAGAAGACCATGGAGAAATCACCAACCACACAACTGAAGAACCGATATCAAATCTTTGTAGAGGATGAAGATGGCACACCTAAGGATGAAGCAATACCAGCAAGCAAAAAAGAAAAGGGCACACAGCAACAAGTGACAGCAAAAAGTACAGCCAAGAAGCAACGAAGAGTGGTGGTGGTGGGAGACTCACTACTGAGAGACACAGAAGCAGCCATCTGCAGACCGGACATAACTGCAAGAGAAGTATGCTGCCTTCCAGGTGCGATGATCAAGGATGTGACCGATAGGATACCAAAGCTCTTCAGCTCCAAGGACGTCCACCCATTTCTTCTGATACATGTTGGCACCAATGACACGGCAAGGAAGGACCTACCGACAATCTGCAAAGACTTTGAAGAGTTGGGGAAGAAAGTAAAGGAACTGGATGCACAGGTAGTTTTTTCTTCTATCCTTCCAGTAGACGGGCATGGCACCAGGAGATGGAACAGGATCCTTGATGCAAACAACTGGCTAAGACGATGGTGCAGACAACAAGGATTCGGATTCCTGGACCATGGTGTGAATTACTTGTACGATGGACTCCTCGCCAGAGACGGACTACACCTCAACAAACCTGGGAAACACACATTCGCCAGAAGACTCGCTACACTCATCAGGAGGGCGTTAAACTAGAAGAAGAGGGGACGGGAAGAAAAACATTAGACTTGAACAAAGAAAACCCAGGAAACCATACTCAGAAGGGAGGTAAGAACATTTCTAAAACAATCCACAGCAAGGAGATTGGAACAAAACAAAATCCTCTAAACTGCATGCTCGCAAACGCCAGAAGCCTGACAAACAAGATGGAAGAACTAGAAGCAGAAATATCTACAGGTAACTTTGACATAGTGGGAATAACCGAGACATGGTTAGATGAAAGCTATGACTGGGCAGTTAACTTACAGGGTTACAGTCTGTTTAGAAAGGATCGTAAAAATCAGAGAGGAGGAGGGGTTTGTCTCTATGTAAAGTCTTGTCTAAAGTCCACTTTAAGGGAGGATATTAGCGAAGGAAATGAGGATGTCGAGTCCATATGGGTCGAAATTCATGGAGGGAAAAATGGTAACAAAATTCTCATTGGGGTCTGTTACAAACCCCCAAATATAACAGAAACCATGGAAAGTCTACTTCTAAAGCAGATAGATGAAGCTGCAACCCATAATGAGGTCTTGGTTATGGGGGACTTTAACTACCCGGATATTAACTGGGAAACAGAAACCTGTGAAACCCATAAAGGCAACAGGTTTCTGCTAATAACCAAGAAAAATTATCTTTCACAATTGGTGCAGAATCCAACCAGAGGAGCAGCACTTTTAGACCTAATACTATCTAATAGACCTGACAGAATAACAAATCTGCAGGTGGTCGGGCATCTAGGAAATAGCGACCACAATATTGTACAGTTTCACCTGTCTTTCACTAGGGGGACTTGTCAGGGAGTCACAAAAACACTGAACTTTAGGAAGGCAAAGTTTGACCAGCTTAGAGATGCCCTTAATCTGGTAGACTGGGACAATATCCTCAGAAATAAGAATACAGATAATAAATGGGAAATGTTTAAGAACATCCTAAATAGGCACTGTAAGCGGTTTATACCATGTGGGAATAAAAGGACTAGAAATAGGAAAAACCCAATGTGGCTAAACAAAGAAGTAAGACAGGCAATTAACAGTAAAAAGAAAGCATTTGCACTACTAAAGCAGGATGGCACCATTGAAGCTCTAAAAAACTATAGGGAGAAAAATACTTTATCTAAAAAACTAATTAAAGCTGCCAAAAAGGAAACAGAGAAGCACATTGCTAAGGAGAGTAAAACTAATCCCAAACTGTTCTTCAACTATATCAATAGTAAAAGAATAAAAACTGAAAATGTAGGCCCCTTAAAAAATAGTGAGGAAAGAATGGTTGTAGATGACGAGGAAAAAGCTAACATATTAAACACCTTCTTCTCCACGGTATTCACGGTGGAAAATGAAATGCTAGGTGAAATCCCAAGAAACAATGAAAACCCTATATTAAGGGTCACCAATCTAACCCAAGAAGAGGTGCGAAACCGGCTAAATAAGATTAAAATAGATAAATCTCCGGGTCTGGATGGCATACACCCACGAGTACTAAGAGAACTAAGAAATGTAATAGATAAATCTCCGGGTCCGGATGGCATACACCCACGAGTACTAAGAGAACTAAGTAATGTAATAGATAAACCATTATTTCTTATTTTTAGGGACTCTATAGCGACAGGGTCTGTTCCGCAGGATTGGCGCATAGCAAATGTGGTGCCAATATTCAAAAAGGGCTCTAAAAGTGAACCTGGAAATTATAGGCCAGTAAGTCTAACCTCTATTGTTGGTAAAATATTTGAAGGGTTTCTGAGGGATGTTATTCTGGATTATCTCAATGAGAATAACTGTTTAACTCCATATCAGCATGGGTTTATGAGAAATCGCTCCTGTCAAACCAATCTAATCAGTTTTTATGAAGAGGTAAGCTATAGGCTGGACCACGGTGAGTCATTGGACGTGGTATATCTCGATTTTTCCAAAGCGTTTGATACCGTGCCGCACAAGAGGTTGGTACACAAAATGAGAATGCTTGGTCTGGGGGAAAATGTGTGTAAATGGGTTAGTAACTGGCTTAGTGATAGAAAGCAGAGGGTGGTTATAAATGGTATAGTCTCTAACTGGGTCGCTGTGACCAGTGGGGTACCGCAGGGGTCAGTATTGGGACCTGTTCTCTTCAACATATTCATTAATGATCTGGTAGAAGGTTTACACAGTAAAATATCGATATTTGCAGATGATACAAAACTATGTAAAGCAGTTAATACAAGAGAAGATAGTATTCTGCTACAGATGGATCTGGATAAGTTGGAAACTTGGGCTGAAAGGTGGCAGATGAGGTTTAACAATGATAAATGTAAGGTTATACACATGGGAAGAAGGAATCAATGTCACCATTACACAGTGAATGGGAAACCACTGGGTAAATCTGACAGGGAGAAGGACTTGGGGATCCTAGTTAATGATAAACTTACCTGGAGCAGCCAGTGCCAGGCAGCAGCTGCCAAGGCAAATAGGATCATGGGGTGCATTAAAAGAGGTCTGGATACACATGATGAGAGCATTATACTGCCTCTGTACAAATCCCTAGTTAGACCGCACATGGAGTACTGTCTCCAGTTTTGGGCACCGGTGCTCAGGAAGGATATAATGGAACTAGAGAGAGTACAAAGGAGGGCAACAAAATTAATAAAGGGGATGGGAGAACTACAATACCCAGATAGATTAGCGAAATTAGGATTATTTAGTCTAGAAAAAAGACGACTGAGGGGCGATCTAATAACCATGTTTAAGTATATAAGGGGACAATACAAATATCTCGCTGAGGATCTGTTTATACCAAGGAAGGTGACGGGCACAAGGGGGCATTCTTTGCGTCTGGAGGAGAGAAGGTTTTTCCACCAACATAGAAGAGGATTCTTTACTGTTAGGGCAGTGAGAATCTGGAATTGCTTGCCTGAGGAGGTGGTGATGGCGAACTCAGTCGAGGGGTTCAAGAGAGGCCTGGATGTCTTCCTGGAGCAGAACAATATTGTATCATACAATTATTAGGTTCTGTAGAAGGACGTAGATCTGGGGATTTATTATGATGGAATATAGGCTGAACTGGATGGACAAATGTCTTTTTTCGGCCTTACTAACTATGTTATGTTACTATAACAGGAAGGGGCCCAGGATGGGGGACATTGTTATAGGAAGGTGTTATCCTGTGCTATCAGGCAACACAGTGTGCAGTAATCAGCGCACATACAGTGATATGGCAATAACCCAAAAACAATAGAACAAGCTCTGAGACGTGGAATCTCTGCAGACTGCAATACCTGAACCTATCCTCACACAACTAAAAGCAGCAGTGGATTGCGCCTAACACTACCTATGCAACTCGGCACTGCCTGAGGAGCTGACTAGCCTGAAGATAGAAATACAAGCCTGACTTGCCTCAGAGAAATACCCCAAAGGAATAGGCAGCCCCCCACATATAATAACTGTTAGCAAGATGAAAAGACAAAACGTAGGAATGAAATAGATTCAGCAAAGTGAGGCCCGATATTCTAGACAGAGCGAGGATAGCAAAGAGAACTATGCAGTCTACAAAAAACCCTTAAGCAGAACCACGCAAAGGGAGGCAAAAAGACCCACCGTGCCGAACTAACGGCACGGCGGTGCACCCTTTGCGTCTCAGAGCTTCCAGCAAAAGAGAATAGCACAGCTGGACAGAAAAAACGGAAACAAAAACAAAGTAACACTTATCTAGCAGAGCAGCAGGCCACAGGAAAGATGCAGTAGCTCAGAACCAACACTGGAACATTGACAAGGAGCAAGGAAGACAGACTCAGGTGGAGTTAAATAGCAAGGCAGCCAACGAGCTCACCAAAACACCTGAGGGAGGAAGCCCAGAGGCTGCAATACCACTTGTGACCACAGGAGTGAATTCAGCCACAGAATTCACAACAGTACCCCCCCCTTGAGGAGGGGTCATTGAACCCTCACCAGAACCCCCAGGCCGACCAGGATGAGCCACATGAAAGGCACGAACAAGATCTGGGGCATGGACATCAGAGGCAAAAACCCAGGAATTATCCTCCTGAGCATAACCCTTCCATTTGACCAGATACTGGAGTTTCCGTCTAGAGACACGAGAATCCAAAATTTTCTCCACAATATACTCCAATTCCCCCTCCACCAAAACAGGGGCAGGAGGCTCCACAGATGGAACCATAGGTGCCACGTATCTTCTCAACAACGACCTATGGAATACATTATGTATGGAAAAGGAGTCTGGGAGGGTCAGACGAAAAGACACCGGATTGAGAATCTCAGAAATCCTATACGGACCAATAAAACGAGGTTTAAATTTAGGAGAGGAAACCTTCATAGGAATATGACGAGAAGATAACCAAACCAGATCCCCAACACGAAGTCGGGGACCCACACGGCGTCTACGATTAGCGAAAAGCTGAGCCTTCTCCTGGGACAAGGTCAAATTGTCCACTACCTGAGTCCAGATCTGCTGCAACCTGTCCACCACAGAATCCACACCAGGACAGTCCGAAGACTCAACCTGTCCTGAAGAGAAACGAGGATGGAACCCAGAATTGCAGAAAAATGGAGAGACCAAGGTAGCCGAGCTGGCCCGATTATTAAGGGCGAACTCAGCCAACGGCAAAAATGACACCCAATCATCCTGGTCAGCAGAAACAAAACATCTCAGATATGTTTCCAAGGTCTGATTGGTTCGTTCGGTCTGGCCATTAGTCTGAGGATGGAAGGCCGAGGAAAAAGATAGGTCAATGCCCATCCTACCACAAAAGGCTCGCCAGAACCTCGAGACAAACTGGGAACCTCTGTCAGAAACAATATTCTCAGGAATGCCATGCAAACGAACCACATGCTGGAAGAACAAAGGCACCAAATCAGAGGAGGAAGGCAATTTAACCAAGGGCACCAGATGGACCATTTTAGAAAAGCGATCACAGACCACCCAAGTGACCGACATCTTTTGAGAAACGGGAAGGTCAGAAATGAAATCCATCGAAATATGTGTCCAAGGCCTCTTCGGGACCGGCAAGGGCAAAAGCAACCCACTGGCACGTGAACAGCAGGGCTTAGCCCTAGCACAAATCCCACAGGACTGCACAAAAGCACGCACATCCCGTGACAGAGATGGCCACCAGAAGGATCTAGCCACTAACTCTCTGGTACCAAAGATTCCTGGATGACCAGCCAGCACCGAACAATGAAGTTCAGAGATAACTTTACTAGTCCCCTTAATCCGAGCAAACAAGTCAGATATCAATGGCAAGGGATACTGAAACTTAACAGTGATCTTATTAAGAAGGCGGTAATCAATACACGGTCTTAGCGAACCATCCTTCTTGGCTACAAAGAAGAACCCTGCTCCCAGTGGTGATGACGATGGGCGAATATGTCCCTTCTCCAGGGATTCTTTCACATAACTGCGCATAGCGGTGTGTTCAGGCACGGACAAATTAAATAAACGACCCTTAGGGAATTTACTACCAGGAATCAAATTGATAGCACAATCACAATTCCTATGCGGAGGTAGGGCATCAGACTTGGGCTCTTCAAATACATCCTGAAAGTCAGACAAGAACTCTGGGATGTCAGAAGGAATGGATGACGAAATAGACAAAAATGGAACATCACCATGTACTCCCTGACAACCCCAGCTGGATACCGACATAGAGTTCCAATCTAATACTGGATTATGGGTTTGTAGCCATGGCAACCCCAACACGACCACATCATGCAGATTATGCAACACCAAAAAGCGAATAACTTCCTGATGTGCAGGAGCCATGCACATGGTCAGGTGGGCCCAGTATTGAGGTTTATTCTTGGCCAAAGGTGTAGCATCAATTCCTCTCAACGGAATAGGACACCGCAAAGGCTCCAAGAAAAATCCACAACGTTTAGCATAATCCAAATCCATCAGATTCAGGGCAGCGCCTGAATCCACAAACGCCATGACAGAATACGATGACAAAGAGCATATCAAGGTAATGGACAGAAGGAATTTGGACTGTACAGTACCAATGACGGCAGACCTAGCGGACCGCTTAGTGCGCTTAGGACAATTAGAAATAGCATGAGTGGAATCACCACAGTAGAAACACAGCCTGTTCAGACGTCTGTATTCCTGCCGTTCAACTTTAGTCATAGTCCTGTCGCACTGCATAGGCTCAGGTTTACTCTCAGACAATACCGCCAGATGATGCACAGATTTACGCTCGCGCAAGCGACGACCGATCTGAATGGCCAAGGACATAGACTCATTCAAACCAGCAGGCATAGGAAAACCCACCATGACATCCTTAAGAGCCTTAAAGAGACCCTTTCTGAACAAAGCTGCCAGTGCAGATTCATTCCACTGAGTGAGTACTGACCATTTCCTAAATTTCTGACAATATACTTCTACATCATCCTGACCCTGGCATAAAGCCAGCAAATTTTTCTCAGCCTGATCCACTGAATTAGGCTCATCGTAAAGCAATCCAAGCGCCTGGAAAAACGCATCAACATTACTCAATGCAGGGTCTCCTGGCGCAAGAGAAAACGCCCAGTCCTGTGGGTCGCCGCGCAAAAAAGAAATAATAATCAAAACCTGTTGAATAGGATTACCAGAAGAATGAGGTTTCAAGGCCAGAAATAGCTTACAATTATTTTTGAAGCTCAGGAACTTAGTTCTGTCACCAAAAAAACAAATCAGGAATAGGAATTCTTGGTTCTAGCATAGATTTCTGATCAATTGTATCTTGAATCTTTTGTACATTTATAACGAGATTATCCATTGAGGAGCACAGAGCCTGAATATCCATGTCCACAGCTGTGTCCTGAAGCACTCTAATGTCTAGGGGAAAAAAAAAAAAAAAACTGAAGACAGAGCTGAGGAAAAAAAAAATGATGTCAGGACTTCTTTTTTCCCTCTATTGAGAATCATTGGTTTGGGCTCCTTGTACTGTTATGCTGTGCTATCAGGCAACACAGTGTGCAGTAATCAGCGCACATACAGTGATATGGCAATAACCCAAAAACAATAGAACAAGCTCTGAGACGTGGAATCTCTGCAGACTGCAATACCTGAACCTATCCTCACACAACTAAAAGCAGCAGTGGATTGCGCCTAACACTACCTATGCAACTCGGCACTGCCTGAGGAGCTGACTAGCCTGAAGATAGAAATACAAGCCTGACTTGCCTCAGAGAAATACCCCAAAGGAATAGGCAGCCCCCCACATATAATGACTGTTAGCAAGATGAAAAGACAAAACGTAGGAATGAAATAGATTCAGCAAAGTGAGGCCCGATATTCTAGACAGAGCGAGGATAGCAAAGAGAACTATGCAGTCTACAAAAAACCCTTAAGCAGAACCACGCAAAGGGAGGCAAAAAGACCCACCGTGCCGAACTAACGGCACGGCGGTGCACCCTTTGCGTCTCAGAGCTTCCAGCAAAAGAGAATAGCACAGCTGGACAGAAAAAACGGAAACAAAAACAAAGTAACACTTATCTAGCAGAGCAGCAGGCCCAAGGAAAGATGCAGTAGCTCAGATCCAACACTGGAACATTGACAAGGAGCAAGGAAGACAGACTCAGGTGGAGTTAAATAGCAAGGCAGCCAACGAGCTCACCAAAACACCTGAGGGAGGAAGCCCAGAGACTGCAATACCACTTGTGACCACAGGAGTGAATTCAGCCACAGAATTCACAACAGGAAGGGTCCAGGATGGGGGACATTATAACAGGAAGGGTCCAGGATGGTGGACATTATTACTGGAAGGTGCAGAGGATGGGGGACATTATACTAGGTTTGGGGGACAAAATGTAGGGGGCCATGTTGCATATTTAGCATTAACCCCTTAACAACATCCAAAGCACATGTGTGTATATATGTGGGTGGGTGGGTATGGAGTGGACCCAGGAAGTGAACCTGCTTCATATACTGCAAATGCCAGCTGTGTTGTACAGCCGGCACCTCTAACAGCCGCGATTGGAGATCACTCCATGTAACTAGTTAAATGCTGCCTTCAATCACTGATAGCAGAATTTATATTGGTGGCATATCAATTTGGACACTCATTGACCCCCACTACATAATCATGGGGTATCGATGGGTTGCCATCTTGGTACACCTTTGGCTAGGCCAGGCTTTACATGGGTCTGTACATTTCACAATATTCTGCAATGCTAAAGTACAAAAGAAAAGTTAAAAGTAAGAAAAAAATTGTATTTAAAAACCCCCATAAACGTTTGAATCATCCCCTTTTACCAATGCAAAAAAGGAATAAATGAAAAAAACACACAAAAAAATAAGAACATATGGTATCACTGATCAGATCTATCAAATTAAAATTAATTATTTTAAATAATTAACATATAAATAAGTAATATTAAAATAAAATTCTTTAAATTCTTTAGCTTTAAGATAAATGTCATAAGGGCAAAAAAAAATTAAGTTCGAAATTCCAGAATTTTCATGTTTCTGTGGCTACACTTCCTTAAAAAATGCATTAAAAAACGCTCTTCGTGGGAGTGGTGAAAGGTAAGAAGAATTGTTTATCTATTTTTTTTAAGTGTTGAAAAAGAGAGGCAGAACAGACATTATATCAGGAAGGGGCTCAGGATGGAGGACATTACAACAGGAAGGGGCTGCGGATGGGGTCATTTTACTTGGATAGGGGTAATTATGCCAGGATGGGGGACATTGTTATAGGATAGGAGACGTTACACCAGGAAGGGACCCATGATAGGGGACATTATACCAGGACAAGGTCCAGGATGGAGGACATTATTACTGGAATAAGAATAGAATGGGGGACATTGTTTCAAGAAGGAGCCAGGGTGGGGAACATTATTACTGGAAGTGACACAGGATGTGGGACATTATACCAGGAAGAGGAAAATTATAACAGGAAGAGGCCCAGAAAAGAGGACATGTTCCCCCACATTATTACTGGAAGGGGCCCATAATGGGGGACATTATACCAGGATGGGGCCCATAATGAGGGACATTATACCAGGAAGGAGCCCATAATGGGGGACATTACACCAGGAAGGGGGCATTATAATTGGAAGAGGTATAGGATGGGGGACATTATACCAAGTAGGGGACAAGGATGAGGGACATTATTACAGGCCAGAGGACAATACTACACAAAGGTGCCATGAAAGGGGACATTATTACAGGAAAGTTAAGTAAATAAGGCAGCACACTGCAGCGCTAGAACATACAAACTTGAAAAACGAAATTTGAACTGCATTACTGCACTAGAAATATGAAAAATGAGAGCTTTTAGCGCATAAAAATGGCCAATTTTATGTGTACCTGGTAGCCCCGTTACGGCATCTCTCTTATACCAGGTCCTAAACTTGCCTTACCTCGCTAATACAATCATGATTCCAATCAATCAAATCCTTGGTTAATGGCCAAAACATTACACGCAGCCTGCAAAATGTACAACGGCAGCTGTAAGAAAGTGGAAAAACTCACATCATCTGCTGTATTACCGCTACATTTACAGCTGCTGATTCAGTAGGGGGTGAGGGGGCAGATCATATAAAACTGGTTTAATAAAAATAAAAACCCTAATTTATTTTTTCCATGGCAGCATAATAACCAAGAAGATTAAGATGTAGCCCATAGTAACATGATAATTTCCATCATCTACAGTCATATTATACTATGTAATACATAATCCCAATCACAATTCATAAGAACACAAGGTAATAATTGATGATGAGCTCACTGAGGCCCCCTGCCGACCAGTGCATTAAGTATGGGCAATTAAAGGAAAAAAGTAACAAAATGCTCTGAGCACATTTACAAGAATATATATTTTATAATACTGTACATAAATATGACTACTATAATACTGTCCCCTCTGTACAAGAATATAACTACTATAATACTGCCCCTATGTACAAGAATATAACTACTATAATACTGCTCCTATGTACAAGAATATAACTACTATAATACTGCTCCTATGTACAAGAATATACGGTAACTACTATAATACTGCCTCTATGTACAAGAATATAACTACTATAATACTGTCCCCTCTGTACAAGAATATGACTACTATAATACTGCTCCTATGTACAAGAATATAACTACTATAATACTGCCCCTATGTACAAGAATATAACTACTATAATACTGCTCCTATGTACAAGAATATAACTACTATAATACTGCCTCTATGTACAAGAATATAACTACTATAATACTGCCCCTATGTACAAGAATATAACTACTATAATACTGCCCCTATGTACAAGAATATAACTACTATAATACTGCCCCTATAAACAAGAATAAAACTACTATGATACTGCCATTATGTACAAAAAAATAACTGCTATAATACTGCCCCCTATGAACAGGAATATAACAACTATAATACTGCCATTATTTACAAGAATATAACTACTATAATACTGCCCCCTACGTACAAGAAAATAACTACTATAATACTGCCCCTATGAACAGGAATATAACAACTATAATACTGCCATTATGTACAAGAATATAACTACTACAGTATAATGCTGCCCCTATGAAGAATATAACTACTATAATACGCTCCTATGTGCAAGAATATAACTACTATAATACTGCTCTTATGTACAAGAATATTACTACTATAATACTGCTCCCTATGTACAAGAATATGACTACTATAATACTTCTTCTATATACAAGAATATAACTTCTATAATACTGCCCCTATGTACAAGAATATAACTACTATAATACTGCCCCTATGTACAAGAATATAACTACTATAATACTGCCCCTATGTACAAGAATATAACTACTATAATACTGCCCCTATGTACAAGAATATAACTACTATAATACTGCTCCTATGTACAAGAATATAACTACTATAATACTGCCCCTATGTACAAGAATATAACTACTATAATACTGCCCCTATGTACAAGAATATAACTACTATAATACTGCTCCTATGTACAAGAATATAACTACTATAATACTGCCCCTATGTACAAGAATATAACTACTATAATACTGCCCCTATGTACAAGAATATAACTACTATAATACTGCTCCTATGTACAAGAATATAACTACTATAATACTGCCTCTATGTACAAGAATATAACTACTATAATACTGCCCCTATGTACAAGAATATAACTACTACAATACTGCCCCTATGTACAAGAATATAACTACTATAATACTGCCCCTATAAACAAGAATAAAACTACTATGATACTGCCATTATGTACAAAAAAATAATTACTATAATACTGCCCCTTATGAACAGGAATATAACAACTATAATACTGCCATTATTTACAAGAATATAACTACTATAATACTGCCCCCTATGTACAAGAAAATAACTACTATAATACTGCCCCTATGAACAGGAATATAACAACTATAATACTGCCATTATGTACAAGAATATAACTACTACAGTATAATGCTGCCCCTATGAAGAATATAACTACTATAAAACGCTCCTATGTGCAAGAATATAACTACTATAATACTGCTCTTATGTACAAGAATATTACTACTATAATACTGCTCCCTATGTACAAGAATATGACTACTATAATACTTCTTCTATATACAAGAATATAACTTCTATAATACTGCCCCTATGTACAAGAATATAACTACTATAATACTGCTCCTATGTACAAGAATATAACTACTATAATACTGCCTCTATGTACAAGAACATAACTACTATAATACTGCCCCTATGTACAAGAATATAACTACTATAATACTGTCCCTATGTACAAGAATATAACTACTATAATACTGTCCCTATGTACAAGAATATAACTACTATAATACTGCCTCTATGTACAAGAATATAACTACTATAATACTGCCCCTATGTACAAGAATATAACTACTATAATACTGCTCCTATGTACAAGAATATAACTACTATAATACTGCCCCTATGTACAAGAATATAACTACTATAATACTGCCTCTATGTACAAGAATATAACTACTATAACACTGCCCCTATGTACAAGAATATAACTACTATAATACTGCCCCTATGTACAAGAATATAACTACTACAGTATAATGCTGCCCCTATGAAGAATATAACTACTATAATACGCTCCTATGTACAAGAATATAACTACTATAATACTGCTCTTATGTACAAGAATATTACTACTATAATACTGCTCCCTATGTACAAGAATATGACTACTATAATACTTCTTCTATATACAAGAATATAACTACTATAATACTGCCCCATGTACAAGAATATAACTACTATAATACTGCCCCTATTTACAAGAATATAACTACTATAATACTGCCCCTATGTACAAGAATATAACTACTATAATACTGTCCCTATATACAAGAATATAACTACTATAATACTGCCTCTATGTACAAGAATATAACTACTATAATACTGCCCCTATGTACAAGAATATAACTACTATAATACTGCTCCTATGTACAAGAATATAACTACTATAATACTGCCCCTATGTACAAGAATATAACTACTATAATACTGCCTCTATGTACAAGAATATAACTACTATAATACTGCCCCTATGTACAAGAATATAACTACTATAATACTGCCCCCTATGTACAAGAATATAACTACTATAATACTGCTCCTATGTACAAGAATATAACTACTATAATACTGCCTCTATGTACAAGAACATAACTACTATAATACTGCTCCTATGTACAAGATATAACTACTATAATACTGCTCCTATGTACAAGAATATAACTACTATAATTCTGCTCCTAAGTACAGGAATATAACTACTATAATACTGCCCCTATGTACAAGAATATAACTACTATAATACTGCCCCTATGTACAAGAATATAACTACTATAATACTGCTCCTATGTACAAAAATATAACTGCTATAATACTGCCCCTATGTACAAGAATATAACTAGTATAATACTGCCCCCTATGTACAAGAATATAACTACTATAATACTGCTCCTATGTGCAAGAATATAACTACTATAATACTGCCCCTATGTACAAGAATATAACAACTATAATACTGCCCCTATGTACAAGAATATAACTACTATAATACTGCCTCTATGTACAAGAACATAACTACTATAATACTGCTCCTATATACAAGAATATAACTACTATAATACTGCTCCTATGTACAAGAATATAACTACTATAATTTTGCTCCTATGTACAGGAATATAACTACTATAATACTGCCCCTATGTACAAGAATATAACTACTATAATACTGCCCCTATGTACAAGAATATAACTACTATAATACTGCTCCTATGTACAAGAATATAACTACTATAATACAGCCCCTATGTACAAGAATATAACTACTATAATACTGCTCCTATGTACAAGAATATAACTACTATAATACTGCCCCTATGTACAAGAATATAACTACTATAATACTGCCCCTATGTACAAGAATATAACTAGTATAATACTGCCCCCTATGTACAAGAATATAACTACTATAATACTGCCTCCTATGTACAAGAATATAACTACTATAATACTGCCCCTATGTACAAGAATATAACTACTATAATACTGCCCCTATGTACAAGAATATAACTACTATAATACTGCCTCTATGTACAAGAACATAACTACTATAATACTGCTCCTATGTACAAGAATATAACTACTATAATACTGCTCCTATGTACAAGAATATAACTACTATAATTCTGCTCCTATGTACAGGAATATAACTACTATAATACTGCTCCTATGTACAAGAATATAACTACTATAATACTGCCCCTATGTACAAGAATATAACTACTATAATACTGCCTCTATGTATAAGAACATAACTACTATAATACTGCTCCTATGTACAAGAATATAACTACTATAATACTGCTCCTATGTACAAGAATATAACTACTATAATTCTGCTCCTATGTACAGGAATATAACTACTATAATACTGCTCCTATGTACAAGAATATAACTACTATAATACTGCTCCTATGTACAAGAATATAACTACTATAATACTGCCCCTATGTACAAGAATATAACTACTATCATACTGCTCCTATGTACAAGAATATAACTACTATAATACTGCCCCTATGTACAAGAATATAACTACTATAATACTGCTCCTATGTACAAGAATATAACTACTATAATACTGCCCCTATGTACAAGAATATAACTAGTATAATACTGCCCCCTATGTACAAGAATATAACTACTATAATACTGCCCCCTATTTACAAGAATATAACTACTATAATACTGCTCCTATGTGCAAGAATATAACTACTATAATACTGCCCCTATGTACAAGAATATAACTACTATAATACTGCCCCTATGTACAAGAATATAACTACTATAATACTGCCTCTATGTACAAGAACATAACTACTATAATACTGCTCCTATGTACAAGAATATAACTACTATAATTTTGCTCCTATGTACAGGAATATAACTACTATAATACTGCTCCTATGTACAAGAATATAACTACTATAATACTGCCCCTATGTACAAGAATATAACTACTATAATACTGCCTCTATGTATAAGAACATAACTACTATAATACTGCTCCTATGTACAAGAATATAACTACTATAATACTGCTCCTATGTACAAGAATATAACTACTATAATTCTGCTCCTATGTACAGGAATATAACTACTATAATACTGCTCCTATGTACAAGAATATAACTACTATAATACTGCTCCTATGTACAAGAACATAACTACTATAATACTGCCCCTATGTACAAGAATATAACTACTATAATACTGCCCCTATGTACAAGAATATAACTACTATAATACTGCTCCTATGTACAAGAATATAACTACTATAATACTGCCCCTATGTACAAGAATATAACTACTATAATACTGCTCCTATGTACAAGAATATAACTACTATAATACTGCTCCTATGTACAAGAATATAACTACTATAATACTGCTCCTATGTACAAGAATATAACTACTATAATACTGCCCCTATGTACAAGAATATAACTACTATAATACTGCCCCTATGTACAAGAATATAACTACTATAATACTGCTCCTATGTACAAGAATATAACTACTATAATACTGCCCCTATGTACAAGAATATAACTACTATAATACTGCCCCTATGTACAAGAATATAACTACTATAATACTGCTCCTATGTACAAGAATATAACTACTATAATACTGCCCCTATGTACAAGAATATAACTACTATAATACTGCTCCTATGTACAAGAATATAACTACTATAATACTGCTCCTATGTACAAGAATATAACTACTATAATACTGCCCCTATGTACAAGAATATAACTACTATAATACTGCCCCTATGTACAAGAATATAACTACTATGATACTGCCCCTATGTACAAGGATATAACTACTATGATACTGCCCCTATGTACAAGAATATAACTACTATAATACTGCCCCTATGTACAAGAATATAACTACTATAATACTGCCCCTATGTACAAGAATATAACTACTATAATGCTGCTCCTATGTACAAGAATATAACTACTATAATGCTGCTCCTATGTACAAGAATATAACTACTATAATGCTGCTCCTATGTACAAAATTCCATGATGGGGAACTTTTTTCTCTGGAATAAACCATACACAAGTTAGAAACACTCTTTTTGCTCCCAGTTTGCCTGATAACATTGATTTATGATGCACCTCTGGACTTTGCTGATATTTTCTATATCTGGGTTATTATTCTGCACTCTGTACTTCTTTGCAGCTTCCGTGTGGCGTCCTGTGGTATTCACTGGTCAGCGCTCACACGTGTATTGTGCTCACCGTCCTTTATCTGGATTGATGTCCTGTGATTTTCGGAAATGGCGCATTGGTGGGTTTGTCTTGCAAATCTTAAACTGTTGCTGTGTCAATTCACGATTGTCTTACCTCTAATTTTTTTGTAACGAATATCGATTTCTCAGCTCGTTCATCTTGGTGCTGCAGTTGCAGCAGATAATTTAACTATCGATGTCTTTAATAATCTGTCACATTCATTGTAGATTTCACACTTGATGCAGAGATGATTTCTCCACATTTTATTCTGCTTTCATATAGAAGCTTCTATTATTGCACTGCATAAAACAGCTGCCAATGCGGCACACGGGGGCTATTAATTGGTTTGTCAGCAACGTGTGAAGAAATCAGAATAGTAACTGTATCCGGTTGTATCTTCAGTGTTACATCCTAAATTAATTAAAATAGTATCTACAGTTGTGCTCAAAAGTTTACACACCCCAGCAGAATTTTTGCTTTCTTGACCTTTTTTTTTATAGAATATGAATGATAACACCAACACTTTTTCTCATGGTTAGTGGTTGGGTGGAGCCATTTATTATCAAACTACTGTGTTTTCTCTTTTTAAATCATAATGACAATCTATATCCCTGTATACAATATACAGGGTGGGCCATTTATATGATACACCTAAATAAAATGGGAATGGTTGGTGATATCAACTGCCTGTTTGTGGCACATTAGTATATGAGAGGGGGAAAACTTTTCAAGATGGGTGGTGACCATGGCGGCCAAGCAACTTTATAAATGGCCCACCAAGGTGTATCCTCCTCTATAGGTGCTGTTTCCGCATTGCATGTTCCTTCATTACACTTTGACCCTGATGCTGTGATGGCCGAGGACGACCATCATTAAGAAGGGAGGCATGTAGGAGGGTGGTGCTGTTATGGACAGTAAGGAACACGCTGTCACTTTAAGAGACTGCCCTGTTGTGAATTCTGTTATCGAACTCCCTCCTGTGGTCATGAATGGTACTTCGGCGAGTTCTGTGCATGGACTCCCTCTGGTGGCTGTGAGTGGAGCTGCTGCTTCTGAGGTTCCTTCCACAGGTGGCGTAGTTTATTCTTTGGCTGGCTGCTCTATTTAACTCCACTCAGATCGTTACTCCATGCCAGCTGTCAATGTTCTTGTACTGGTTCAGTTCGCTCTTGGATCTTTCTGGTGACCTGTCTACTCCAGCAGAAGCTAAGTCCCTGCTAGTTATTTATTTGTTCATTGTTTCCTTGTCCAGCTGGCTATCATGATCTTGCCCTGCTAGCTGGAAGCTCTGGGATGCAGAGTGGCACCTCCGCACCGTGTGTCGGTGCGGAGGTCTTTTTGCACACTCTGCGTGGTGTTTTTGTAGTTTTTTGTGCTGACCGCAAAGTTACCTTTTCTATCCTCAGTCTGTTTAGTAAGTCTGGCCTCCCTTTGTTGAAGCTTGTTTCATTCCTGTGTTTGTGACTTTCATCTTAACTCACAGTCAATATATGTGGGGGGCTGCCTTTTCCTTTGGGGAATTTCTCTGAGGCAAGGTAGGCTTTATTTTCTATTTTTAGGGCTAGTTAGCTCTTAGGCTGTGAAGAGGCGTCTAGGTCGTGTTAGGTACGCTCCACGGCTATTTCTAGTTGTGTGATAGGATTAGGGGTTGCGGTCAGCAGAGCTCCCACTTCCCAGAGCTTGTCCTGTGTGAGTTTAACCATCAGGTCATTCCGGGTGCTCCTAACCACCAGGTTCTTAACAGTACAGCTGGCCCAAAGTATTAATGCATCTCAATAGAGGGATAAGAGAAGTTCTGAGACCATTTTTTTTTCTTTGCAGTGTTTTTTGTCTTTCTTTTCCCCTAAACCTTTGGGTGGTTCAGGACACAGGTGTAGATATGGGCATTCAAGGTCTGTCCTCTTGTGTGGATCATCTCACTGCAAGGGTACAAAACATTCAAGATTTTGTGGTTCAGAATCCGATGTTAGAGCCTAGAATTCCAATTCCTGATTTGTTTTCTGGGGATAGATCTAGGTTCCTGAATTTCAAAAATAATTGTAAACTGTTTCTAGCTTTGAAACCCCGCTCCTCTGGTGACCCCGTTCAACAAGTAAAAAATCATTATTTCTTTGTTGCGTGGTGACCCTCAAGACTGGGCATTTTCCCTTGCGCCAGGAGATCCTGCATTGCGTGAAGTTGATGCGTTTTTTCTGGCGCTTGGATTGCTTTATGATGAACCAAATTCAGTGGATCAGGCAGAGAAAATCTTGCTGGCTTTGTGTCAGGGTCAGGTTGAAGCGGAGGTGTACTGTCAGAAGTTTAGAAAGTGGTCTGTGCTTACTCAGTGGAATGAATGTGCCCTGGCGGCAATTTTCAGAAAGGGTCTTTCTGAAGCCCTTAAGGCTGTCATGGTGGGATTTCCCACGCCTGCTGGTCTTTATGAGTCTATGTCCTTGGCCATTCAGATCGATCGGCGCTTGCGTGAGCGCAAAGCTGTGCACCATTTGGCGGTATTCTCTGAGCATAGGCCTGAGCCTATGCAGTGTGATAGGACTTTGACTAGAGCTGAACGGCAAGAACAAAGATGTCAGAATGGGCTGTGTTTTTACTGTGGTGAATCCACTCATGCTATCTCCGATTGTCCTAAGCGCACTAAGCGGTTCGCTAGGTTTGCCACCATTAGTACGGTACAGTCTAAATTTCTTTTGTCCGTTACTCTGATTTGCTCTCTGTCGTCCTATTCTGTTATGGAATTTGTGGATTCAGGCGCTGCCCTGAATTTGATGGACTTGGAGTTTGCCAGGCGCTGTGGTTTTTTCTTGGAGCCCTTGCAGTATCCTATTCCATTGAGAGGAATTGATGCTACGCCTTTGGCCAAGAATAAGCCTCAGTACTGGACTCAATTGACCATGCACATCAGGAGGATATTCGCTTTTTGGTGTTGCATAATCTGCATGATGTGGTCGTTTTGGGGTTGCCATGGCTACAGGTCCATAATCCAGTATTGGATTGGAAATCTATGCCTGGGTCCGGCTGGGGTTGTCAGGGGGTACATGGTAATGTTCCATTGCTGTCAATTTCGCCTTCCACTCCTTCTGAAGTCCCTGAGTTTTTGTCAGATTACCGGGATGTATTTGAAGAGCCCAAATCCGGTGCCTTACCTCCTCATAGGGATTGCGATTGTGCTATTAATTTGATTCCTGGTAGTAAGTTTCCTAAGGGCCGACTGTTTAATTTATCTGTGCCAGAGCACGCCGCTATGCGGAGTTATATAAAGGAATCCTTGGAGAAAGGTCATATTCGCCCGTCGTCATCACCGTTGGGAGCAGGGTTCTTTTTTGTGGCCAAGAAGGATGGCTCTTTGAGACCTTGTATTGATTACCGCCTTCTTAATAAGATCACAGTCAAATTTCAGTACCCTTTGCCGCTGCTGTCTGATTTGTTTGCTCGGATTAAGGGGGCTAGTTGGTTCACCAAGATAGATCTTCGAGGGGCGTATAATCTTGTGCGAATTAAACAGGGCGATGAATGGAAAACAGCATTTAATACGCCCGAGGGCCATTTTGAGTACCTGGTTATGCCATTCGGGCTTTCTAATGCTCCATCTGTGTTTCAGTCCTTTATGCATGACATCTTCCGAGAGTACCTGGATAGATTCATGATTGTATATTTGGATGATATTTTGGTCTTTTCGGATGATTGGGAGTCTCATGTGAAGCAGGTCAGATTGGTGTTTCAGGTCCTTCGTGCGAATTCCTTGTTTGTGAAGGGGTCGAAATGTCTCTTTGGGGTTCAGAAGGTTTCATTTTTGGGTTTCATTTTTTTCCCCTTCTACTATCGAGATGGACCCTGTTAAAGTTCAGGCCATTTATGATTGGACTCAGCCGACATCTGTGAAGAGCCTGCAGAAGTTCCTGGGCTTTGCTAATTTTTACCGTCGCTTCATCGCTAATTTTTCTAGTGTTGCTAAACTGTTGACTGATTTGACCAAGAAAGGTGCTGATGTGGTCAATTGGTCCTCTGCGGCTGTAGAGGCTTTTCAGGAGTTGAAGCGTCGTTTTTCTTCTGCCCCTGTGTTGTGCCAGCCAGATGTTTCGCTCCCGTTTCAGGTCGAGGTTGATGCTTCTGAGATTAGAGCAGGGGCTGTTTTGTCGCAAAGAAGTTCTGATGGCTCGGTGATGAAACCATGTGCCTTCTTTTCTAGAAAATTCTCACCTGCTGAGCGCAATTATGATGTTGGCAATCGAGAGTTGTTGGCCATGAAGTGGGCATTCAAGGAGTGGCGACATTGGCTTGAAGGAGCCAAGCATCGCGTGGTGGTCTTGACGAATCACAAGAATTTGACTTATCTCGAGTCTGCCAAACGGTTGAATCCTAGACAGGCTCGATGGTCGCTGTTTTTCTCCCGTTTTGATTTTGTGGTTTCGTACCTTCCGGGCTCTAAGACTGTGAAGGCTGATGCCCTGTCAAGGAGTTTTGTGCCTGACTCTCCGGGTGTTCCTGAGCCGGCGGGTATTCTCAAAGAGGGGGTGATTTTGTCTGCCATCTCCCCTGATTTGCGGCGCATGCTGAAGAAGTTTCAGGCTGATAGACCTGACCGTTGTCCAGCGGAGAAACTGTTTGTCCCTGATAGATGGACTAGTAGAGTTATCTCTGAGGTTCATTGTTCGGTGTTGGCGGGTCATCCTGGAATCTTTGGTACCAGAGATTTGGTGGCTAGATCCTTTTGGTGGCCTTCTTTGTCACGGGATGTGCGTTCTTTTGTGCAGTCCTGTGGGACTTGTGCTCGGGCTAAGCCCTGCTGTTCTCATGCCAGTGGGTTGCTTTTGCCCTTGCCAGTCCTGAAGAGGCCCTGGACGCATATTTCCATGGATTTTATTTCAGATCTCCCTGTCTCTCAAAGGATGTCGGTCATTTGGGTGGTTTGTGATCGCTTCTCTAAGATGGTCCATTTGGTACCCTTGTCTAAATTGCCTTCCTCCTCTGATTTGGTGCCATTGTTTTTCCAGCATGTGGTTCGTTTGCATGGCATTCCGGAGAACATCGTCTCGGACAGAGGTTCCCAGTTTGTTTCGAGGTTTTGGCGGTCCTTTTGTGCTAAGATGGGCATTGATTTGTCTTTTTCTTCGGCTTTCCATCCTCAGACAAATGGCCAAACCGAACGAACTAATCAGACTTTGGAAACATATCTGAGATGCTTTGTTTCTGCTGATCAGGATGATTGGGTGTCCTTCTTGCCTTTGGCTGAGTTCGCCCTTAATAATCGGGCCAGCTCGGCTACTTTGGTTTCGCCTTTTTTCTGTAATTCTGGTTTCCATCCTCGTTTCTCTTCAGGGCAGGTTGAGCCTTCGGACTGTCCTGGTGTGGATACGGTGGTGGACAGGTTGCAGCAGATTTGGACTCATGTGGTGGACAATTTGACATTGTCCCAGGAGAAGGCTCAACGTTTCGCTAACCGCCGGCGCTGTGTTGGCCCCCGACTTCGTGTTGGGGATTTGGTTTGGTTGTCATCTCGTAATGTTCCTATGAAGGTTTCCTCTCCTAAGTTTAAGCCTCGTTTCATTGGTCCGTATAAGATTTCTGAAGTTCTCAATCCTGTGTTATTTCGTTTGGCCCTTCCAGCTTCTTTTGCCATCCATAATGTGTTCCATAGGTCGTTATTGCGGAGATACGTGGCGCCTATGGTTCCCTCCGTTGATCCTCCTGCCCCGGTGTTGGTCGAGGGGGAGTTGGAGTATGTGGTGGAGAAGATTTTGGATTCTCGTATTTCGAGACGGAAACTCCAGTACCTGGTCAAGTGGAAGGGTTATGGTCAGGAAGATAAATCCTGGGTTTTCGCCTCTGATGTTCATGCTGCCGATCTAGTTTGTGCCTTTCATTTGGCTCGTCCTGATCAGCCTGGGGGCTCTGGTGAGGGTTCGGTGACCCCTCCTCAAGGAAGGGGTACTGTTGTGAATTCTGTTATCGAACTCTCTCCTGTGGTCATGAATGGTACTTCGGCGAGTTCTGTCCATGGACTCCCTCTGGTGGCTGTGAGTGGAGCTGCTGCTTCTGAGGTTCCTTCCACAGGTGGCGTAGTTTATTCTTTGGCTGGCTGTTCTATTTAACTCCTCTCAGATCGTTACTCCATGCCAGCTGTCAATGTTCTTGTACTGGTTCACTCTTGGATCTTTCTGGTGACCTGTCTACTCCAGCAGAAGCTAAGTTCCTGCTAGTTATTTATTTGTTCATTGTTTCCTTGTCCAGCTGGCTATTATGATTTTGCCTTGCTAGCTGGAAGCTCTGGGATGCAGAGTGGCACCTCCGCACCGTGTGTCGGTGCGGAGGTCTTTTTGCACACTCTGCGTGGTCTTTTTGTAGGGTTTTGTGCTGACCGCAAAGATACCTTTCCTATCCTCAGTCTGTTTAGTAAGTCTGGCCTACCTTTGCTAAAACCTGTTTCATTTCTGTGTTTGTGACTTTCATCTTTACTCACAGTCAATATATGTGGGGGGCTGCCTTTTCCTTTGGGGAATTTCTCTGAGGCAAGGTAGGCTTTATTTTCTATCTTTAGGGCTAGTTAGCTCTTAAGCTGTGAAGAGGCATCTAGGTCGTGTTAGGTACGCTCCACGGCTATTTCTAGTTGTGTGATAGGATTAGGGGTTGCGGTCAGCAGAGCTCCCACTTCCCAGAGCTTGTCCTGTGTGAGTTTAACCATCAGGTCGTTCCGGGTGCTCCTAACCACCAGGTCCATAACACTGCCCCCCTTGTCTGGCATGATGGAATGTTCTGCTTCTCCCCTGCAATAGACTGTGTGAATGAACTGGACTGTGCAGAGTGTAGGGGTGAAGCCTGGACAACGTGTGTGAGCTGAAGCTGCTGGAGAGAGAACTGTGTGTGCAAATAGCTGCAAAAGAGGACCCACAGCCTGTAACAGAGTGGACTTGTGAGATTTGACAGACTTTTCCGGATGCAGCAAGGGTGGCTGTCCTGTGTTAGTTGGAGAAGCCTCGAAGATACCGAGAAAGGGATTTAGAGTTTCTAGGAGCACCTCCAGAACCCAGAAGCAAGGAGAAGACCACGTTTCATGGAGCTGTCAGATAGCCGTGCGCACCACCGTACTAGACTGCTGGGGCCCCCCGTGACTGGATCTGAGTCCCCAACATCACCATAAGTTTGTTTCTGTTTTGTGCACATGTCAGGGCTTAGTGTAGGCTTCAATAGTCAGCACACGCGAGCAATGAGCCTGCTTAGTAAAGGCCAGAGAGGTTATATGTAGAGTAGCATCATTCTTTGTTTATTGTTTGCATTTACTTGTGTGACATATATTGAGTCTGTAACAGTTGGAGCACCGTGCTATTTTACGGACAAGCTAAAGAATATAACTCTTGTAAATTATCTTTTGCCATTGCATACCCCTGTTTACATCTTCCTCATCCACTTAATTCCTTGCCTTCCAATAAATCTACCCTTTGTTGTTTGCACCTCATCTTGTGTACAGTAGTCTTCCTGCACCGTGGTGGTCCCCAGGCCATCGCTTCAAGTGGCGCTGCGAGCAAGGTACTGTCACCAAGATGGAGGCAGCAGACAGCAGCGTATGGGCACCATATTTAGTGAGGTACCAAACTTTTACGGCCATAATATGCCACTTTCCAACTGGGTGTCACGGCTGCAAAGCACCCTGGAGATTTATAACATCAGCCCAGACCTTGAAGCAGTACCCGCAGTACCCTGAAGGAGCTAGTGAAGTTCCTGGAAGAGATCTACGGCAAGACTGCTAGCGCCGGACATCTTCGCTCCAAATTTTTCTCTAGGCTGCAGCGGGAAGAACATGGAATTTCTCAGTATGCAACAGCACTGCAAGAAGTGTTAGTGGAGGTGCAGAGAAAGGAGGCAGATGGATTTGGTGGCATGGGCTCTAAAGACTGGATACTCCGGGAGTAATTCATTCTGGGACTGCACAGCACATCCTTGAGGCGAGCACTGTCAGAACGGGTCCGGGCAAATCCTGGCGGAAACAGTGGGCCGAAGTAAAGAAGAGAGATACGCGTCTGGGATGATGCGTGTCCAGGGCACCAATACCAGAGGGGACCCAAATCATCAGGAGGTGCTGGTCCAGGTGGTGCAAGACTTGCAGCGGTCCCTTGTCAACGTGCAAGAGAAACTGACCCAGATGGAGCGAAGAGTGGGAGAACTACAACAGTCTGACCCACCGTTCTCATGCAACCATTCTTCGGCCCGACCGATAAATGATCAGTGGGAGCAAGCTCCCTCCCGTCAGCCATCGGAGGCACGAGGACAGGCTCGTGGTGCCCCCTGTGAGGAGGAGGCATCCAATGTTGGGAATGTGGAGGATGGGGGCATCTTGCCAGAGACTGTCGGGACTATACTCAAGGCCAGTGGAAGCCGCCGTTAAACTACCAACCCCCGCAGTAGTGCGGCACTCTGCGGGGGAGACGAAGAGAGAGGCCGCTCCATATCATAACGAACACTTGATTGCTGGGAGCCCCATCCTACGTGCTGAATTCGAGGGAGTTCTAGTGGATTGCCTGATAGATGCCGGGTCACAAGTGAAGATGATGCCAGAAACGTATTTCAAGCAGCATTTTCAGGCCCTGGCCAAGCCAGAAAAAGAGACATTGATCCGGTTGTTTGCTGCCAACCAACAACAGATCCAGGTCACAGGGGTTGTGTGGATGAATATTCGAATCTATGGGCAAGAAGGGAGAAAAGGGATCTTGCTAGTCCCCGAGCCTATCAAAGAAGATGTGCCTGTAGTACTGGGAATGAATATCCTACGTGAACTTGATCAGATTATGTTTACCAAACGGGGACCTGGATATTGGAAGGCTACTACACATAAGCCTTCTCAAGAAGCCCTTCAACGACTGATTGTGCCAGAGTGTGCCATCTTATCAGATGGTAGGGGTCATCAGGGCTCCTGGTAAAGAACCTGTAATACTGCCTCCCAAGCGAGAAACTATAGTATACCTTCCAGTGGGGACTCATCGCAGCCTTGCCTTGTTGGAAGTGATTGTTCTGCCTGTGGTAGGCGGAGGAGTGGACCAAGAAGTCATGATAGCTCGTACGATAGCTGCGGTCCAGCAAGGACACATCCCCATAAGAACTTTGAATGTGGGCCCCGGGGAGGTCACCTTACCACGATGAACAGATCTGGCCATGGTGTACCTACATAAGGGTGAAGTGGTGAGTCAGAAGGAGATGTCTTTATCCCCAAAAGAAGGTGCGGGGTGGACCCTAGCAGGGGGTCGAAGAGACACCATCCCCGGAGTGGAGTGGTCATCCTTGATCAAATGGAAGTGGATGTGGAGGCTCTGGGCCCTGAGCATGTGCAAGCAATAGAAACTATGCTGTGGGAAAATCAGGCCACATTTGCCCGTCACACCGAGGATTTTGGCTGTACTGAAGCCATCACGCATGAGATCCCGACCGGGGAAGCTCATCCAATTCGAGAACGATACCAGCAGATCCCACCCAAGATGTATCAAGAGGTGAAAACATTACTGAGGCAGATGCTGGAGGATTCAGGAGTGGTGCAGAGTTGTCAGAGCCCTTGGGCAGCCCCAGTGGTGCTCGTCAAGAAAAAGGATGAGACCATCCGGTTCTGAGTAGATTACAGGAAACTCAATGCCTGCACTGTTCAAGACTCGTATCCGTTGCCCCACATAGAGGAATCCTTGACAGCGTTGGGGAAAGCCAAGTACTTCTCCACCCTGGACCTAGCAAGCGGATACTGGCAAGTAGCTATGGCAGAGAAAGTCAAAGAAAAAAAACGCCTTCATCCTTCCTATGGGGCTGTTCGAGTTTAACCGGATGCCCTTCGGGCTCTCCAATGCTCCGGGCACGTTTCAATGGCTGATAGAAAAGTGTTTGGGAGACTTAAAATTTGAGGCTACCCTGATCTATCTGAATGACATCATTGTGTTTTCAGCCTCATTCGAAGAACACCCTGCCCGGCTTGGACATGTACTTGGAAGACTGCGGGCTCATAACCTGAAGGTGAAGCCAAAGAAGTGCCACCTCTTCAAGAGCGGAATCGAGTATGCTAATGTTAATGGAGATGCTGTGGACACTGGTGGAACCCTTGCAAGGACACTCCCTATGGGCACCATCTTTAGCGTGCTACCAAAGTTTGACGGCCATAATATGCCACTTTCCGACTGGGTGTCCCGGCTGCAAAGCACCCTGAAGATTTATAACATCAGCCCAGACCTTGAAGCGGACATTGCGTTAACTGCCCTAGAGGGAGAAGCCCGTAGAAACGTGTGCCTAAAATCAATGTATGGTAGTCTTCTTGCACCGTGGTCGTCCCCCGGCCATCGCTTCATATATACAGCAGCACACACTACAATAACGACAAATGACAAAGCCCAATTTCGGCCCTACATCACTTTATAATGATCAAACAAAACAAAAATCTGCAGTGTCAGCAGCAGCCCACCACCAGGAAAGGAGATGACCAGACTAGGGCACACTAAATGAAAAGCCCCTCCAGAGGAGAGCGGCCCTCCGTGCGCCCAGTCTCCCATACTCCAGAGAGTGCACCTTCACCAGGTCACCGAGTATGGTCCTAAACACATCTTCCACTGGGAGGATTTTCCATTGCGTCGATACTAAGCACCGTGCGTTCCACGTGTGATACCTAACCACTGCGCTAACTAGAAATAAGGTGCAGCGGTCCCGACCACCAAGGTTTCCGAATGCTCCATAGGCTCATTCCGCATAGGAGAGACCGGCCAGCCGAGATGAGCCATTGGAGGCACCCACCCTGTTGTACACCTCTGTGTTAAAGGGGCAACAAATCAGGAAGTTCCTGTCCTACACTTCAGATTGTCCCTCACACACAGTTTCCCATGGAAGCAGCACCAAGCCAAGTCTCATTCCGCATAGGAGAGACCGGCCAGCCGAGATGAGCCATTGGAGGCACCCACCCTGTTGTACACCTCTGTGTTAAAGGGGCAACAAATCAGGAAGTTCCTGTCCTACACTTCAGATTGTCCCTCACACACAGTTTCCCATGGAAGCAGCACCAAGCCAAGTCCCAAAACTTCGAGGGGATCCTGATAGAATTCCGAATATAGGTATAGACACTAGATTGGAATCCAGAGTCAAGAAGAGCAAGCAAAGATAGAATATAAGAACAATTTTTTATTGATTAAAAACATGAAAAATAAAACAAGGTGTCTCTTGTCAACAAGACCGCAGCAGGATGCACATATCGCTGGCTCAGATGATATATAATTTGATTGTCAACATAGCTCAAAACCATAAAACAGTGATAGAATTCTTGGAAAATATTGCTACAGGAAAGTTTGCACCAATAGCAATGTATATATAAGCAATGAAAGTGTAAAAAGTGCTTAGTGCTATGTGCCAATATAGAGGATATAATATCCTTACAATATCAAAAGAGCAGTACAAAAAGATATATTATACCTCCACAAGAATATGTAAAAATGTGAGGCATCACAAATCCACATATAATATATGTAGATGTTCTGTGCAATCAATAGAGCAATCTAAGTATTGTATCCATAAATTGTCATATAAATGGTCAAAAGTTTACTTAAATAAATGCCAATGGAAGAAAGCTGCCAGCTGTGTCCCTTACCCCGACGCGCGTTTCACCTGTCTTCTTCCAGGGCTGCCCCCGGACTGGGAGTTGGCCGCTCTCTGAGACGACTGTAAAACTGACAGCCAACTCACAGAAGGTGCGGCATGCCATCTCCCAGTGATCAATTGTCATTGCATCTTTCCTGGGCGATGCCAGCAGCTTGATCAGGTAATGTGATCACACTGCTGACTGCTGACGACACGCGCTGCATTGGTGGTAAGTGCTCTAGTAGAGCTGAAGACACAGAAGATTCAGTATTACAAGGGGGGAGCGAGTTTAGTGTGGGGTGGGATTTAGTATGTGTTGGGAGATTTAGTGTGTGTGGTAGTTATTGTGTATGTGGGGGATTCAATGTGTTTGGGGGTATTTAATGTGTGGGAGGGATTTAGTATGTGTTGGGAGATTTAGTGTGTGTTGTGATATTTAGTGTGGAGGGATGGGGGAGATTTATTGTAAAGGGGGAAGATTTGAGGACACAAGTTTGGGGAGCAAGGAGGGGACAGTTACAGGCAGAACATGGGGAGCTGGAGAAATTTAAAGTGCCCCTGTCAGCAGGATTGTGCTCAGTGACCACAGACAGTGTCAGGTCGGCGCCGTTATACTGATTACAATGATACCTGGGGATGAAATCCTTCTTGTGGTTGTTGTTTAATCTTTATTTTCAGTTTTTAGTTAATGATATGCTCGTACTCTGGGGTGGGGCTGTGGGGGTCTTCATGTGGTGCTCTGATTAGGTATCCATAATGCAGACTGCGCCTGCGCAGAAACAGCTATCGGTGTATATACAGGTGATCCAAAAACTGCTATTGCGCAGGCGCCGGTGGCACCTTCTTGCTGGAGAAAAAAAATTTCCTCCTCCAGGATGGCGCCGCCCACACATGTGCAGAAGCAGCTATCAGATCACCTCTATATACACCGATAGTTGCTACTGCGCAAAATTATATATATTTTTGTACTATCTGAATAACATCAAGCACAGTTATTATTTGGACAGTAAACATGCGATTATGAGGCAGCGCAGGAGCTCTCATCATTGTCTTCCTGGCTGTGCCAAGATGATGGGACTTGTATTCAGCAGCAGATTTGTAACTCCTGTGCAAAATAAACGATTAATTAAAACAATGACATGGGCTCCTGCACAATTTTCATAACCAGCAGAGGGAAAGCCCACAGCTAGGGGCTGATGTTAATGACTTGGGATAAGGTCCCCAGGCTATTAATTACAGCTCACAGCTTTTTGCTTCGCCTTTCCTGGGGAATTTATGGGGAACCCCGGAAAAAATGGTGTTGGGTCCCCCTATAAATTCAAACCAGTGAAGCCCTTAAAAGACAGCTGTGGGCTGATATTACCGTGTATACTCGAGTATAAGCCGAGATTTTCAGCCCATTTTTTGGGGCTGAAAGTCCCCCTCTCGGCTTATACTTGAGTCATACCCAGGGGTCGGCAGGGTATGGGTAGGGTATTACACCTAATCCATTGAAGCCCTTGTCTCCTGTAAAAAAAAGAGAAAATAATAAACAACCACATGCTCACCTTACACCTAATCCATTGAAATTCATGTCCCATGTAAAAATAAATAAATAACCATATCCCTCACCGGTCAAAAATACTGTCCCTTGCCGTAATTGATCTCAGTGATAACTGCTTTACAAGCTGGAAGGTGCCATGCTGCGACCATCCAGGCTGAAGAGCAGGATACAATGAGGTACTGCGAGCGCAGCTACAGTGACGAGGTCTGACGTCATAGAGGTCACTGCCAGTCATTGAAGCTGTGTTCCCAGACTTCACTGTGAGTGGCCTGATGAACTGTGAGGACCTCAAGGAGATTACCACGAGCACCTAATTTTCTCACCTAGAGGTACTGTACAGTAGCATGAGGCGGTGTCTACAAGCCAAAGAAGTTCCTCAGGTAGTGCGGCTTATCCAGGATGGCACATCAATGCGACCTGTGGCAAGAAGGGTAGCTGTGTCTGTCAGCACAGTGTCCAGGGTATGGAGCAGATATCAGGAGACAGACCAGGAAACATGGAGGGAGCCGTACGAGGGCAACAATCCGCTACCACCTCCTCTGTGCAAGGAGGAACAGAAGGGGCAGTGACAGAGCCCTGCAAAATGACCACCAGCAGGCCACTAGCATCCATGTGTATGTTCAATCTGTCAAAAACAGACTCCGTGAGGGTGGTATAAGGGCCCGATGTCCACAAGTGGGAGCTGGGCTTACAGCCCAACACATTGCAGGGCGATTGACATTTGCCAGAGAACACCAAGATTGGCAGATTCGACATTGCACCCTGTGCTCTTCATGAGAGCAGATTCACACTGAGCACATGTGACAGACGTGACAGAGTCTGGAGACGCCGTGGAGAGTGATCTGCTGCCTGCAACATCCTTCAGAATGACCACTTTGGCAGTGGGTCAATAATGGTGTGGAGTGGCATTTCTTTGGAGGGCCGCACAACCCTCCATGTACTAGCCAGAGGTAGCCTGACTGTCATTAGGTACCACGTTGAGATCCTCAGACCCATTGTGAGACCATATGCTGGTACACTGGGTCCTGAATTTCTTCCAATAAATGACAATGCCAGGCCTCATGTGGATGGAGTGTGTCAGCAGTTCCTGCATGATGAAGGCATTGAAGCTATGGACTGGCCCGCCCGTTCCCCAGACCTGAATCCAACCGAGCACATCTGGGACATCTTGTTACGTTCCATCCACCAACACCACATAGCACCACAAACTGTCCAGGAGTTGGCGGATGCTTTAGTCCAGGTCTGGGAGGAGATCCTTCAGGAGACCATCCGCCGCCTCATCAGGATCATGCCCAGGCGTTGTAGGGAGATCATACAGGCACGCGGAGGCCACACACACTACTGAGCATCATTTCCAAATCCAGGCTTCCATGACAATTTGATTCACTTTGATCATTTTTATGTTTTATTGTTCTCTCAACGCATTCCACTATGTATTGAGTAAAATTTGCAACCGGAATATTTCTTTCAGTGATACCTTTGATTTGGTATTTTAGTGCTCTCTTTATTTTTTTTTTTTAGCAATATATATATATATATATATATATATATATATATATATTTGTAATCTGGAATTAGTGACCACTGCAAAAAGAATTCAGTTTGAGATGACCTTACATAACGTGGACATGAGCGCCTATGCAGCTTATACCGCTTCATTGTGACCTCCCCATAGTCTGATTTATTGACGTCCTGTTCAATCCTTCAAGTGATTCATTTAGTGATGCAAGATAGATGGTGAAACACCAGAAGATGCTCCTCTGCCAGGTACAGGACCCGTCTCTTCTAACCAAATATGTGGAAGATGGAGATGGTTTTTATTCATTTACCATTTATATAGAATCAATAGATCAGTCTGAGGAATACAATCATGTTTCAGAGAGCTGCTCAAATCTATTGATTATTTCTCTCGGGTCAGAGTCTATTGACGTCATGGCACTTATTACTTACCTAAAATGACACCAGAGCAAAAAAATATCTTGGCTGTTAAGGATCTGTTATTAGCACCTAGTAATAAGAAAATGAGATTTTCACATCTGGATTATCTGTTCATTTCATACATAAAGTGACAGTGCACTCCACATGGAACTGTCACCTCACAAATGCTTCTGCCAGTGACATTTCTAAGGCTAGGTTCAGATTGCGTTAGGGCAATCCGTTTAGCGCTAAGCGCTAGCGGATTGCGCTAACGCAATGTCTTTTTCGGGGTCGCGTTTAACGTCCCCGCTCTCGCAGATCCCCGATCTGCGAGAGCGGGGAACAGACCGCGGGCGCGCCTCGGACGCTGCAAGCAGCGTCCGAGGCGCGTCACAAAACACCGGCACATCGCTAGCACGTGCCGAAAATGGCACGCGCTAGTGATGCGCGTTCCCATTGCTGCCAATGGGCGCGCTAACAGACGCGTTGCACGGCGTTAATTTCGCCGTGCAACGCTGTTAGTTAGCGCGGTCCCATTAACGCAATCTGAACCTAGCCTTAGTGTGTCCTATACAGCCGTTTCTAACTGACCCTGGTCAAATTACTGGTATGCAACATTGCCTATGCATAACCACTAGAAGAATATAACTACTACTAGATGGTGGCCCAGTTCTAACGCCTCGGGTATTCTAGAGTATGTATGTATATAGCAGCCACATAGTAATTTTGCAATGCATCTCTGGGAACGGCAGATGGCGGCAGGCACGAGCGCATCGTCGGACTACGGAAGGTGACAATAGCAGGTTTTTTGTTCTTGTTATTATTTTTAACATGACATATTTTTACTATTGATGCTGCATAGGCAGCATCAATAGTAAAAAGTTGGGGACACACAGGGTTAATAGCAGCGGTAACGGAGTGCGTTACATAGCGGCCTGTTACCGCTGCCATTAACCCTGTGTGAGCGGTGAGTGGAGGGGATTACGGAGCGGGCGCCGGGCAGTGAGTGCAGGGGAGGGACTAATTGGACTGTGCCCGTCGCTGATTGGTCGCGGCAGCCATGACAGGCAGCTGGCGAGACCAATCAGCGACGCGGGATTTCCGTGAAGGAAGTTGCCAACAGAAAGACGGAAGTACCCCTTAGACAATTATATATATAGACTAGATGGTGGCCCGATTCTAACGCATTGGGTATTCTAGAATATGCATGTCCACGTAGTATATTGCCCAGCCACGTAGTATATTGCCCAGTCACGTAGTATATTGGCCAGTCACGTAGTATATTGCCCAGCCACGTAGTATATTGGCCAGTCACGTAGTATATTGGCCAGTCACGTAGTATATTGCACAGCCACGTAGTATATTGCCCAGCCACGTAGTATATTTCCCAGCCACGTAGTATATTGCCCAGCCACGTAGTATATTGCCCAGTCACGTAGTATATTGGCCAGTCACGTAGTATATTGGCCAGTCACGTAGTATATTGCCCAGCCACGTAGTATATTGCCCAGTCACGTAGTATATTGCCCAGCCACGTAGTATATTGCCCAGCCACGTAGTATATTGCCCAGTCACGTAGTATATTGCACAGCCACGTAGTATATTGCCCAGCCACGTAGTATATTGCCCAGCCACATAGTATATTGCCCAGCCACGTAGTATATTGGCCAGTCACGTAGTATATTGGCCAGTCACGTAGTATATTGCCCAGCCACGTAGTATATTGGCCAGCCACGTAGTATATTGGCCAGTCACGTAGTATATTGCCCAGCCACGTAGTATATTGGCCAGTCACGTAGTATATTGCCCAGCCACGTAGTATATTGGCCAGTCAGGTAGTATATTGGCCAGTCACGTAGTATATTGCCCAGCCACGTAGTATATTGCCCAGTCACGTAGTATATTGGCCAGTCATGTAGTATATTGCCCAGCCATGTAGTATATTGCCCAGTGACGTAGTATATTGCCCAGTCACGTAGTATATTGGCCAGTCACGTAGTATATTGCCCAGTCACGTAGTATATTGCCCACTCACGTAGTATATTAGCCAGTCACGTAGTATATTGCCCAGTCACGTAGTATATTGCCCAGTCACGTAGTATATTGGCAGTCACGTAGTATATTGCCCAGCCAGGTTTGTCACAGGTTAAAAAATAAACATATACTCACCTTTCCGAGGGCCCCTTGTAGTCCACAGCAGCTTCCGGTCCCAGGATTGGTATGAGCGCAGGACCTGCGATGACGTCGCGGTCACATGACCGTGATGTCATGGCAGGTCCTTCTCCCATACCATCTTTGCCACCGGGACCTGCAACGGAAGATGGTGGCCGGCGCGAGCGAATACGGATGATGAGTATAGCAGGTTTGTTTTTTTTAATAATTTTTAACATTACATTTTTTACTATTGATGCCACATAGGCATCGTCAATAGTAAACAGTTAGGGACACACAGGGTTAATATCGGCGGTAACGGAGTGCGTTACCCACGGCATAATGCGGTCCGTTACCGCTGGCATTAACCCTGTGTTAGCGGTGACCGGAGGGGAGTATGCGGGGGACAGGCACTGACTGCGGGGAGTAAGGAACGGACATTTTCTTCCGCACTGTGCCCGTCGCTGATTGGTCGCTGCAGCCATGACAGGCAGCTGGCGAGACCAATCAGCGAATGAATAACCGTGACAGAAGGACAGACGGAAGTGACCCTTAGACAGTTATATAGTAGAAAATACTGCCCCTATGTACAAGAATATAACTACTATAATACTGCCCTATGTACAGGAATATAACTACTATAATACTGCCCCTATGTACAAGAATATAACTACTATAATACTGCTCCTATGTACAAGAATATAACTATTATAATACTGCCCCTATGTACAAGAATATAACTACTATAATACTGCCCCTATGTACAAGAATATAACTACTATAATACTGCCCTATGTACAGGAATATAACTACTATAATACTGCCCCTATGAACAAGAATATAACTACTATAATACTGCTCCCATGTACAAGAATATAACTACTATAATACTGCCCCTATGTACAAGAATATAACTACTATAATACTGCCCCTATGTACAAGAATATAACTATTATAATACTGCCCCTATGTACAAGAATATAACTACTATAATACTGCTCCTATGTACAAGAATATAACTACTATAATACTGCCAATATGCATAAGAATATAACTACTATAATACTGCTCTTATGTACAATAATATAACTACTATAATACTGCCCCTATATACAAGAATATAACTACTATAATGCTGCCCCTATGTACAAGAATATAACTACTATAATACTGCCCCTATGTACAAGAATATAGCTACTATAATACTGCCTCTATGTACAAGAATATAACTACTATAATACTGCCCCTATGTACAAGAATATAGCTACTATAATACTGCCTCTATGTACAAGAATATAACTACTATAATACTGCCCCTATGTACAAGAATATAGCTACTATAATACTGCCTCTATGTACAAGAATATAACTACTATAATACTGCTCCTATGTACAAGAATATAACTACTATAATACTGCTCCTATGTACAAGAATATATCTACTATAATACTGCCTCTATGTACAAGAATATAACTACTATAATACTGCTCCTATGTACAAGAATATAACTACTATAATACTGCCCCTATGTACAAGAATATAACTACTATAATACTGCCTCTATGTACAAGAATATATCTACTATAATACTGCCTCTATGTACAAGAATATAACTACTATAATACTGCTCCTATGTACAAGAATATAACTACTATAATACTGCCTCTACGTACAAGAATATAACTACTATAATACTGCCTCTACGTACAAGAATATAACTACTATAATACTGCTCCTATGTACAAGAATATAACTACTATAATACTGCTCCTATGTACAAGAATATAACTACTATAATACTGCCCTGTGTACAAGAATATAACTACTATAATACTGCTCCTATGTACAAGAATATAACTACTATAATACTGCTCCTATGTATAAGAATATAACTACTATAATACTGCTCCTAAGTACAAGAATATAACTACTATAATACTGCTCCTATGTACAAGAATATAACTACTATAATACTGCTCCTATGTATAAGAATATAACTACTATAATACTGCTCCTATGTACAAGAATATAACTACTATAATACTGCCCCTATGTACAAGAATATAACTACTATAATACTGCTCCTAAGTACAAGAATATAACTACTATAATACTGCTCCTAAGTACAAGAATATAACTACTATAATACTGCTCCTATGTACAAGAATATAACTACTATAATACTGCTCCTATGTATAAGAATATAACTACTATAATACTGCTCCTAAGTACAAGAATATAACTACTATAATACTGCTCCTATGTACAAGAATATAACTACTATAATACTGCTCCTATGTATAAGAATATAACTACTATAATACTGCTCCTATATACAAGAATATAACTACTATAATACTGCCCCTATGTACAAGAATATAACTACTATAATACTGCCCCTATGTACAAGAATATAACTACTATAATACTGCTTCTATGTACAAGAATATAACTACTATAATACTGCCCCTATGTACAAGAATATAACTACTATAATACTGCCTCTATGTACAAGAATATAACTACTATAATACTGCCCCTATGCACAAGAATATAACTACTATAATACTGCCTCTATGTACAAGAATATAACTACTATAATACTGCTCCTATGTACAAGAATATAACTACTATAATACTGATCCTATGTACAAGAATATAACTACTATAATACTGCCCCTATGTACAAGAATATAACTACTATAATACTGCGCCTATGTACAAGAATATTACTACTATAATACTGCCCCTATGTAGAAGAATATAACTACTACAATACTGCCTCTATATACAAGAATATAACTACTATAATACTGCCCCTATGTACAAGAATATAACTACTATAATACTGCCCCTATGTACAAGAATATAACTACTATAATACTGCTTCTATGTACAAGAATATAACCACTATAATACTGCCCCTATGTACAAGAATATAACTACTATAATACTGCCTCTATGTACAAGAATATAACTACTATAATACTGCCCCTATGCACAAGAATATAACTACTATAATACTGCCTCTATGTACAAGAATATAACTACTATAATACTGCTCCTATGTACAAGAATATCACTACTATAATACTGCCCCTATGTACAAGAATATAACTACTATAATACTGCCTCTATGTACAAGAATATAACTACTATAATACTGCTCCTATGTACAAGAATATCACTACTATAATACTGCCCCTATGTACAAGAATATAACTACTATAATACTGCCTCTATGTACAAGAATATATCTACTATAATACTGCCTCTATGTACAAGAATATAACTACTATAATACTGCCTCTACGTACAAGAATATAACTACTATAATACTGCTCCTATGTACAAGAATATAACTACTATAATACTGCTCCTATGTACAAGAATATAACTACTATAATACTGCTCCTATGTATAAGAATATAACTACTATAATACTGCTCCTAAGTACAAGAATATAACTACTATAATACTGCTCCTATGTACAAGAATATAACTACAGGGGGTCTTGAGATGGATCAGATGGTCTGGGGGTCTCGGGGGATTTCTACACCCTCATGGCTGCCCCTGCTGTATCTGTGCCCCTCGCCCCGGCTGCACACACTATAACTTCTGCACAAATATCTTTTTCTTTCCTTGAATTTTAGATACATGGAAATGATCCATTTTATTTCCTCCCTGAATTCACAGATTTCTGCCCGATTCCCAGACTTGATCGATGACCTGCCCTCATTTTCCTGTATCGGGGCCATGGAAGTTTTGTGTGCCGCAGGTTCTCAGTCTCAGGCTTCGTCACGTTCTTTTTTTATTTTTTACTTTACGTACATTTTTAGACCAGGCTTCGAATGATGGTGGACGACTGTGAGAAAGTCGAAACAAAAACAAGGAACAAGCTTTTTTCCATCTCTGACCAGTGTATTTGCTACATTGTGACAATATTTGGGTTCTCGGGATAGAAGCACTGGGAAAAGAATCCCTTCC